>NC_085846.1:32750343-33950343 GCF_035594765.1 Anolis carolinensis
CGGAACGGAACTGGTCTACTCAACTGCTACAATCCTTGGCTGATTTACTCGTGTTGGAGATCCTGTCTGCTGTGTGTGTGGGGGAGCGACGCAAGTTACTCTAAGCACAGTGTTGGCAGCAGAGAGGAATCTGCTGCCAATTAGTTGCATTCTTTGTATCTTTTGTTCCTTGGCTTTCGTTTCGTTTATACCCAGGCTGAAGCAAGCAGTTTGTTTTTACCCGGATTAAACTCCGGTTTAATCCGGTTTATCTTTTGAACATTTACTTTTGCCCCTTTTTGCTCCTAAAGGCAAAAACTGCCTGGCCCTTGTGTTTTACGGGCATTTTTGAGTTCTGTAATCTAATAAACTCTGTTACTTTGAATCTTGTGGCGTTCTGTCCTTGACACTAGATCTCATTCAGAAGGTAAACCCAAGATATTTTGTTGCCTGGGATGAATGCCACCTCCTTCCTGATTCTATATATACAGAAGCTGATTAGATTGTTGGTTGAATCTTACTTCACTGAGTATATGTGCCTTCAAGTTGCCTATTGACTTATTGTGGCCCCATGAATTTGATAGTTTTCCAAGAGAAGGAATATCCAGAAGTGGTTTTACCAGTTCCTTCCTCTAAAATATAGCCTAGTAAGTCTTTTCTCCTGTTATATAGCCAGCCACGCACATTAGATGACGATAGGAGAATAAAATCCGCACAAAAGGGAGAAAACGTTGCATACAAAACACTGTTTTCTAACCTGAAAGAACACCTCACTAGGAATTTCTACTGCAGTGGTTCTCAACCTAGGTCTCCAGATGTTTTTAGCGTTCAGCCCTCTGACATCTGGTAAACTGGCTGGGATTTCTGGGCGTTGTAGATCAAAAACATCTGGGGACCCCAGGTTGAGAACCACTGCTCTACTGCAACTCTGTGGTCAACGTCTGCTGCAGACAAACCATATTAATCGAGTTCACAAATAATCATATCTGAAGAAAAGAAAATGAAACTTGCAAATGTGGAGGGCCTACAATGGTAACACTTCTACTACACAGTGAAGACTTTTTAAAATATAGAAGAATTTTCAGTCATGTGAGACTGAAGGTGAAAACTGTAAGACTGTAAGCTGAAGGTGGAAAATGAGGCCAAGACCCACTGAACAATTCTCTCTCTGTTTCTGAAAGCTGATTGAAATGCTCAAGAATGACACATATAACAGTGTACATTTCAAAGTGAATATGTTTATGTGATTTTTTCTCAAATGAGCTCTTGCCTTCTTCCAATTCCACACACGAACATAAGAACCTTACTTAGATACTAAGGAAGGACAGTGTCCACTACTGAATCTGGTGACATTTTAAGGGATTTAGAGCAGTTTGCCTGACATACACACATAGACCAGTTGCATCGAGTAGCTGCTTTTACTTATTTTCCTTAACTGCCTGAAGTAGTGAGCTCACTCTGTCTAATGGGAGGTCCAGCTCTGGTCCAAGCTAAGACCTGATAATAGGAGTCTTCGCTCCAGAATGCTACTGAGCCAGGGTTTGGATTGTGGTGTTTAGGACAGCTATTGGGCCTTCCAGAAGACCTGGTTCTCAGTTCTTAACTGAACTGTGAAACACTCCAAAAATCTACTAGACCAGTTCTTATTTCTTCGCCTACTAGTCGACAGCTTCAGCTTTCTCACCTCATGAACACAGCGGAATAACTCCCAGTGGAAGGCTGTAAGGTGATTTGCCACGTCTTCAGCCTCAACACGGTGGATTTCTGTGTCACCTGGAGACACCTGGATTTCATCAGGGAGAGGGACCTAAATAATAGAACAAATTTGGTAGGAAGAGAAACATTTAGAAGCATGAACTAAAAGGGTTTGATATATTTATAATGTTCAGGGGCAGAGAGAACTCTTTCTAACAATTGCAGCATTCTGACACACATGGATACACATAACTGCAACAGAGGTTTCTTTCACACTGTCTGATTATAACATTGTGATTCCATTTCTGATATATGAAATCTGGGATTTGTAGTTTAGGGGAAGGAAATTTAAAATTCTTAGCTAGAGAGGTCTGGTTCCTCATCAAATTGCTAATCCCAGGATCCCACAGGATGCAGCCAAGGTCATTAAAATGAACTCACAGTACTATAATTGTGTAAAATCAAAGTGACAAGAATTCAAATGCACCCACCACTGGCTAGACAGATATAGCACTCGTATTACAGAAATGCAAACTAGGGTTCTGCTCTGTAAGCCAAGAGAGTAATACAGAAAAGCAAAAGATCAGACACAGAGCTAGCAAAAGTGACCTTTTTGGACTACAATCCCCAAAATTCCATTGGCCACTCTGGCTGGGTGATTTCAGGAGCTGTAAGTCCATAAGTTGAGGCCAGGAAGAAAGAATTGACTCACCAGGGATGGAAAAGATTCCTTAGTGCAGGCAAAGAGATGGCTGTTTATCCCCAACGTTGTGAAAACACACTCTTCATTGGGCTGTAGCACAGATTTCTCTGGTGTTTAAGAAAAAAATAGCTTACTGAATGATATGAGCTGTCATGCACTTTACCAGAAATTCCCAAAACATTTCAATTAGAGAATTTTGGTCAATAGTTTTTGATTCATAATTTGAGAGAATCTGGGAAAATTATCTTTCCAATTCAAATTCATTTGCAGATCAAGTTCCACCCACACCCAATTTTCCGCTAAAAATAACTTGGTTCACTTATTCAAGATATCTTGATACAAATGTCCACAACACAATGGGGTTTGGACTGTGTATAGACAGATTTTAGAACAGGAGCTCATCGTAGCCTGCTTCATCAAAACAATTTGGACAACTATAACTAAACTGTTGGAAATCAGATGCCTAGATGATCCTGTCTGTAGTTTTGTATTTTAATTCTGGAATTTCTCCAGTTATTTAATGAAAAGATCTTCCAAACACACGGACTCACCTTCCTATCTCCACTCCCTGCCCCAGGCAAAACAAATACCAGTTTGGAAAAGATGGTTTTCTAAACTTCTTGTGCTGAAATACCTGTCAATCATATTTAGTTGCAACTGTCCACCATAATTGCCAATCATACACTTTTAATTAATTGCTACAGTCTCATTTATCCAGATTGCCCAAGTGAGTCTGAAATGTCTACAAATCCTAATAAGGCTTTGTCAGCACTAGGTAGCACAATTACCAACTTTTGCTGTGCTTTTGCTCCTTTAATGATGACTTCCACTCAAGAAAAGTCTGTGAAAAAACACCACAAATAAAAATGCATTTTTAAACCTGAGAGAATGCCTTTCTTGCAATCTCTAGGTCCTCCAGGTAGGTAAGGAGTTTCTGTTAATTTGTCCCCACACACATTCCTGGTGAGACAGTTACCTCCTGATGATGCTACTGACACCAGGATGAGAGCCTCTTCTCGTGAGGGCTGTTCATCAGAATACTGGAGCTTCTCTGTCACTGAAGAAAGGATGTCCTGCACAGAAGCCGAGAGGCGACTGCGAATTGTGACATAGGAGTGGTCGGGCATGTAGACACGGCAGAATACTAGAAAAAAGGCAAGAAAAGGCCGAGGCATGGAATTTTCAGCTGGAATGGGACAACAGTGATGGTTTAATTCTTACTAATATCAATATTTTCCTATATCTGACTGTGGTTAGACACTGGGGGTCAGAATATCAACAAACGAAATCTGGAGAGAGTTTGAAATAGTAGGGATCCTGTAGCACTGATGGGGGCATAATAGACCTCCGTCTCCTCTCATCTTCAAAGCCTTGAAGTGCTTTCTGGATTCACACCAATACCAGCAACACTTGCAAGAAGTGGTGTCCTTTCCTCACTGATACAAGTTCAGGCACCTTCACTAACATATCAGACTTAGAGGCTGAAGTATGATAATATGCTTTATGTTGGGCTGCCCTCATTAACTACTCAGAAGCTTCATCGGGCATAAAATCTTGGTCCAGCAGAGCTTAATTAAGTTACGTTTTTGGACTATAATCTCCCAAATCCCCCAAACAGCATGCCTTTTGGGGATCTTGGTACCCTAAAGAAGTAACTTTGCCAAGGTCTGACCCAGCTTCTGATGGTAGAAGGCTGAAACCCATTGGTTTGCTCCTGGCAGGATCTTATTATCGTATTTCAGTAAGGAAGGTGATACTGGGAACTGAAGGTGGCTCATAAAATCCTGCCCAGTCAAGGTCCAGCTCCCTCTATCACAGTTGTCCCACCAAGATCAACATGAGTAGTATTATTATTTATACCTTGCTTTTTCTCTTTAAGGCAAGGTTTAAAGCAGCTTACAGTAAAACCAATACAACAAATTCTATCAAGAAAACTCTTATAGAATTTCGACTGTCAAAAATGACTTGAAGGCAAACAGCAACAATTTATACAGATTTTTATGACTCAATTTCATATATGCTACCTGACACCTTGTAAACCTTTAATAGTATTCTTTCAACATTTCTCCCTACTGCAGGTGTCCCAATATCCTTTGTTTAGAAAAATTATATCCTTGCATCTCTCTGTAAGGTCAGTAAGGGGGAAAACCTGTTTGAAATGGTAATGGAGAACTACTACCAAATGTTGCAGCCAGTACTAAGCTATGATACTCTGAATACTACATGTTTTTACCCAGATAAAGTGGGGGTTGGCTACCTGTTGCTGGACAGCGATTTCTCAAATCCCACATCACTGACTATATAGGATGAGACTGATGGAACATGTATTTCAAGAACTGGAAGACCACAGGCTGGCCACCATTGATTTAAAAATAAATATTTGAGAATGAAATTATTCAGAACTTTTATTCACTGAATTAATCAGATTTGAAGAAACAATCAAATTCTGAATTCCATGAATCGCCTCCTAACTATTTCTTTACTAGTAAAGGTTTTCCCCTGACGTTATGTCTAGTCGTGTTTGACTCTGAGGATTTGTGCTCATCTCCATTTCTAAGTTGAAGGGCCGGCGTTGTCCATAGACACCTCCAAGGTCATGTGGCTGGAATGACTGCATGGAGCACCATTACCTTCCCACCCAAGTAGTACCTAGTGATCTCACATTTACAGGTTTTCGAACTGCAAGATTGGCAGAAACTAGAGCTAACAGTGGGAGCTCACTCCGCTCCCTGGCAGGAAATGATGTGGCCCTCTCTATGTGGTGTAACTGTAGCTCCTAGCATTCCTTCCCTATTGGCTATGCTTACAAGGGCAGTCAGGAGTTTCAACCTTATTGAGAGGGCTACACCATTCCCACTGCTGACTGGCCATCTTGTGTGAATTACCATTTTCCAAAGCAGTTACTTTATTCTCAGTTCAAGAACAGAAAATGTATTGTCAGTGGACAACAAAAGAGATTTAAAGATGAGCTTGGACCTAACCTTAACAAATGTGGCATAAACACCAAGAACTGGGAAGCTGTTACCAACAGTGCTATGGATTTTGAAGAGCCACAAATATGGGGCAAAAGAAATGCAGAAAGAGAAAGGTGCATCAAACAAACCCTTGCCCTGACCATCGTCCATCTGGAAAGCTATATCCTAATTGTGAAAGATCACGTGGATCCAGAATAGGTCTCCACAGTCACTTACGGGCCTACCACCCAGTAGCCTTGGAAAACAATCATACTCGTCCAAGAGTGATTGCCTACAGATAGACCATTCCCACTGCTGCTTTAATACTCACTTTCATCTGACCCACGAAAAGCAACCCGTGTCTGAAGGCACGAATCAATGCGCCGGAAATGCCTGAAGAGAGGTTTGACCTGTTTGCTGGGAGGATGGCTTTCTTCAGTCACCCTGTAGACAGAAAGCAAGGTTTAGAAGCCAAAAGATGAGTGGCTCACTCCAGCTGCAAAATGAATCATGGTTTCAGAGAATCATGAAATTAATATAGTTTTAAGAGAATTATACCCTCTAAACTGTCATAAAGATGTTCACATATGTAGTCAAATAAGCTCATATTTAAGACAAGATGGGTAATGCTATAAATGAAGAAGAGGAGACTGCAATGATTCGCTTTTGACTCAGCTTAGAAGACTCCACACCCTCCTCTCCATCCTGCTGAATTAACTGAATGCAAACAATTTTTTCACTTTGAGTTTAGTTTGAAGCAACTAAAATAAAATAAGGAAAAAGGGGGGAAGTGATGAGAAACAGCTGAAAAAGTGGGTTGGCAGAGGTTTGATCAGGGCTATCTCCACCAAATTATGAGAGTTGGAGGGTATAAAGAAGTGAAAGACTTATTAAATACACTTTTGTTACAACATGTTAGGAGTCTGGGGCAGTTATGGAACTGACCCTTGCTCAATGTTATCAAAAGACATTCAAAATAGATTACCATTATTCAGACATTTTGGGACTCTTGTGTGCTGTTCCTTTCAGAGAAGGAGCTGAGAAGACTTCTGGCCTTGTGCTAGCTGGCCTTGCTAACTTTCAGGTTAGAGCCTGCATCGCTCCCACAGAAACCAAGGAAATGGTTAATTAGGCTACTTTTGAATTCCTAAAGGTACATGTGCATTACAAGTCTTACAGGACTGTAACTGTGATGACCCATTCTAGGGAATAATTGGACTTCTAGTTTAGTAGACACTTAAAACTCTGTGCTAAAAAGGCTAATGTACTCCCCCGAACTATATTTCCCTCAGAACCTCTTTTCAAGTTACTGTGAATGATAGTTCTAGTGGAACACCAGAGTAATTAGGAATGAAGTCAAAAATACCTTACTAGGTATTGCACTAGAGCCCTGAAACACCTTCTCGCCACAAACCACACTCTGTCCAGGTAATCCAGTAAACAGAAGTTTATTTCAAGAAGAGTATATATAAAAAATAAGCAAATTCAAAAAAAGAGAATCAAAAGTTCAAAAGGTTATTTCCAAGATAGCCGAGAGTCCAAAATCCGTTCAAATACAGTCTCCAGGGTCAATCCACAAATATATCCATAAACAAGATAGCTTGAATTCAAGGCAGGCAGCCTATGCCACACATGAACTAGAAGCAAGAACAAACTTAGAAACCTGAATACATGAATTTCAAGAACATAGGATCAAAAGTCAAGAGCTGTTCAGCTGAATACAAATTTGTTCTTACAAAGGATTGTACCAGCAGGAATCACTTTAAAAGGCCTCAATCCCTCCCATGACATCATTTCTCACACACCTGCTTTTCCTCTCCTTACTTCTAACTATCTGAGGAAAGTGAGTCTGTCTTTGTTGCATGTCCTGTCTCTGCAGTTCCAAGTGCCTTGACCTAGACAAACATTTGTCTCCCACATTTCTCTCAGCCTGCACTTCTGGCAGGTTCTCATGAGAACTGATATCACTTTCTCCAGTCCCATGGGAACTGCCAGGAAATTTCAAAACAACTTTCTCTAGGCCACTTCTGTCCTCCTCTGGGCCCTCTGAATCTATTCCAGTATCCCTTTCCTAATCTTCTGAACACTCAGAATCTGACCAGTCTAAGATTTTTTGCTGCTAACACACTATCAAATTGATGTCATGCTGTAGTCGTCATCATCATCATAGGCTACACCTTGTGGCCGAATATGACTGCCTTCCAAGTGTAGGGTCTTGGTGGGTCCGTAGGTGAGTGTAGAAATCCATTCTTGATCCGCATGTTCTTTTGCAGTGAGGACATTCATTTCCAGGTGGAATGCAGTCCTGACAGTGTTTGGCTTGACTCACCTTCCTCTTGACACATTTCTCCCTTTCGCCCCCCATTCATGCCTCTTTGAATTCCACAGCACTGTTGGTAACAGCTGGTCTCCAGTTAGAGCACTTGAGGGCCAGAGATTCCCAGTTTTCGGTGTCTATGCCACAGTTTTTAAAGTTAGCTTTAAACTCATCTTTAAATCTCTTTTCCTGCCCACCAATATTCCATTTTCCATTCTTGAGTTGAAAGTATAGTAATTGCATTGGGAGACAGTGATTGGGCATTCGGACAACGTGGCCAGTCCAGCCAAGTTGATGGCGGAGGATCATCACTGCAATGCTGGTGGTCTTTGCTTCTTCCAGCACGCTGACATTTGTACGACTGTCTTCTTCCCAAGAGATTTGCAGGATTATTTGTTGATGGAATAGTTCCAGAAGTTGAGTGTGACATCTGTAGACGGTCCAAGTTTCACATGCATATAACAGGGTTGGTAGGAAAAATGCTTTATAAACAAGCATCTTGGTATCCTTATGAATGTGTTGATCCTCAAACATTCTCTGTTTCATTCGAAAAAATGCTGCATTCACAAAGCTCAGACAGTGTTGTATTTCAGTGTTGATGTTGACTTTTGTGGAGAAGTGACTGCCAAGATAGCAGAAATTGTTAACATTTTCCAGCATTACAGCATTAAGCTATATTTCTGGCATTGCAGAGGGACTGGATGGTGCCTGCTGAAAGAGAACTTTGGTTTTCTCAATGTTGAGTGGGAGGCCAAGCTTTTCATATGCTTTTGCAAAGCTGTTTAGAGTGGCTTGTAGGTCTTCTTCTGAAGGAATATAGATTGCATTATCATCAGCATACTGGAGTTCTATAACAAACATTGTTGTGACCTTGGTTTTGGCTTTCAGTCTGCTGAAATGAAATTTGTCATTTGTTCGATAGATGATTTCCACGCTAGTAGGAAGCTTCCCATCAACAAAGTGCAGTGTCATAGTGATGAAGTTGGAAAATAAAGTTGGGGCATGCTGTATTATAGATGTTCTTATAAAGTTAGCAGCTTCTCTATTTTTCAAGCTATTTTAACTAAATGGCTGTTATTTAAGACATGTGTAGTCTTGTTTCCTGAATTCCAAAGTTGCCACCAATGTGTTAGGTACTACAGTGACAGAACTAAAAATACTCCGACCATTATTCTTCCATCTTTCAGCCCTCTACAGTGGGACAACATTAACATCCTACTTGGTTCAGTACAAACACAACTGTAGCACGATTATTCCACTATAACTACCAAAATAGCCTCCTAAGTAATCCGAGGATTTGCACTTGAGGGAGGTGCATGAGGAATTGTCATCCAGTGAGCTCCAGAACCTCACCAAACTACAGACAGGATTCCAAAGGAATTCCAAGGGAAATCATGGTGCTGTAATTGTGCAATGTGAATAAATCCAGGGAAAGCAAATTCTAAGCTCCCACCACTGTCATCACTACCCAACTGCTTCTTTAGTACAAGGGTGGGAATGATGTGTCCCTCCCTGTGTGGGAGGAAAGCAGACTCGGGGAAAAACAAGGCTGGTAGGCATCCATACCATTAAAGACACAACTAGACTGCTTAGTTTGCAAGATGGCAACCTTTTATCTTCTTCAACTTAAGTCACGAATTCCCCACCACAATTCAGAAGCATGTCATTAACAGAATAAGTTACAAGCAGAGAATCTAGTTATGATCTCTGTCTCCTATTAACTTGTCTTCTGAAAGCCACTATGTCTATGCATCAACAGAAAGGTACATTGTTGTAGAGTGGGTGGCAGGATTGTTGTCATCTGGGTGATAGAAAGGGTAAGCATAATTGCCATTATTTCCATTTTAAGGGCTGAAACTCATCTACAAATGTTGTTGTGTGCCTTCAAGTTGCTTCTGACCTATGGTGAACCTATCACTAGATTCCAATGCCGAGCAGGGAATCAGACCCTAGTTTCTAGAATTGTAGTCCAATGCTCAAAACACTACAAATGATATGATTGAGAGAATGGCCAAGAGATGGACTATTAAAATCTGTTCTCCCAGTGCTGTTTCTTCTTGTATTCACACAACCTCTGAGATTTGATTCCCAAATTTCAGTTCTAGGAAGTTAGAACTCTTTTCTCTCACACATTTTTAAAAGAAGTTTTGGATTAATAAGCTTCATTAACATAATTAACTTAATTAATGTTAATGCTTCATCAACATAATTAATTTAGTTAAAAGTACTGCAAGGTAGCTCAAGTTCTGCAGGTACTATTTGCACATTCTACTCACTTAAGTTCAACTGTCTCCACAAGCTGATGCAGCTTCAAAATTTCCTCTTCCAGTTTCTGGTAGAGAGAGGAGTCCTTCATGATGAGCAGATAAAGATCCTGGGAGACAAAAGAAAGCTAGATGGGCCATGAACATCCTGACAACAACCAGAGGGGCACCTCATCTCCTTAATGATCACTTATACCACTCGGTATTGCATCTCAAGAAGTGGTATCAAAGCTGAAAAATTGCATGTGATAGTAAAGATCAAATACAGTCAGGCTTCCACATTTGTTGGGGTTAGGGGCATAGTTTTCATGAAAGTGAAAAACAGTAAATGAATGAATCTGCAATTTTTTAACCTGAGAGAACTTTTCTCTAAGAATTGATATAACAAAAGCTTGCAATCTGACATTCATTTTTTAACAAGCACGTTTTGAGTTCTCACAAGAGTTAGCTTAGGAGGCCACAGAGTACCTTGATGACTTTGCCTGCTTTCTCCTCCTCCTGCAAGATCCCTTTGTACGTCTCAAGGAAGTGCAGCAAAATAACCAAAACCGCTCGCTTCCGGTGCATGGCCTCACCTTCTTTCCAACAGGACGGCAATGGGATTGTCGATGCTGTCATGAAGGTGGCAACAGGGAGGTCAAGGATAAATCATGAGGTTAGATTTTAGAAGGCAATGGTTTGGGAGACAGAAGAATAGCCGAAGTGTCATGATGTGACACACACAAGCATAGCATAGCACTTCAGATGTCACTGGATTTCAATTTGCAGCATTCCTCACCACTGAGTAGGCTAAGGCTGTTGCAGTCCAACAACTTCTGGAGAGCCATATGGTTTAAATCCCTGCAGTGTGAGAGAAAGTGTGGTGACATAATGGCCATGTATAAATATGTGAGGGGAAGTCATAGGTAGGTGGAAGCAAGGTTGTTTTCTGCTGCCCTGGAGACTAGGACGCAGAACAATGGCTTCAACCTACAGGAAAGGGGATTCCACCTGAACATTAGAAAGAACGTCCTAACTGTGAGAGCTATTCAGCAGTGGAACTTGCTGCCCCAGAGTGTGGTGGAGGCTCCTTCTTTGGAGGCTTTTAAACAGAGGCTGAATGGGCATCTGTCTGGGGGTGCTCTGAATGCTTCTTGGCAGGAGGTTAGACTGGATGGCCCATGAGGTTTCTTCCAACTTTATGATTCTAAGGCCAGTGCAGAATAACAGATCTGAAAAAGAGACTAAGGCAGCATCTATACTGTATAATTAATTCAACTTGATTCCATTGTAACTAACACTGGTCACAAATATGGAATCATAGGAGCTGTAATTTTATTAAGTCTCCAGCCTTCTCTGACAAAGAGCACTAGAGCACTAAACTACATTTCTTAGAATGTCATAGCATTGAGCCACGGCAGTCAAACTGGTGTTGAACTGTATTCTGCTATGTAGATGCACACTAAAAGGTTATCAATCCCCTTTAATGTTTATTTCCTTTCAATCCCTAATCACCAAAACGTAGTGGACCTTGGTATCTGGTGAAAAATCTAGTATAGTGAGGATTCCAGTTGAATTCAAAAACAAATATGAACCAGAAAATCAAAGTTTAAGCTATTCTAAAGAAGGCCAAGCCTGTCTTTATTCTTGTTATGTTAAAGGGGCAACAAGGTCTTTGTTAGTGATCTGAACACGAGCCCTCGTAGAGCAGTGGGTTAAACCCTTGTGCCAGCAGGACTGATGACTTGAAGGTTGGGTTGCTGACCTGAAGGTTGCCGGTTCGAATCCAACCTGGGAAGAGCATGGATGAGTTCCCTCTATCAGCTCCAGCTCCATGTGTGGACATAAGAGAAGCCTCCCACATAGATGGTCAAAACATCCTCGCAGACAGCCAATTCTATCACACCAGAAGTGACTTGCAGTTTCTCAAGTTGCTCCTGACACATTAAAAAAAATTGTCTGAACACATGGTAGAGGATGAAAATGTAAACTAAAACTGCAATAGCCGTTCACAAGCTGTTGTCTCAAAAAAACCACAGCTTATCTAAATTCAAGGGAGACAGAAAAAGAAAGCCGATATCTAGACTGTGTAAAAATGATAGAGAGGCAGAAACAGCTGAAATTGGTCAAACAAGTAGAAATCTAAAAATGCTTTAAGTTGGACATATGTGTATGCATGTGTATAAAATCAGTAAGAATCACAGAAGTGGAGAAGGTAACATTCCACAGTTATCTTTCCATTTACTAGTACCCGTATTTCTGGCAACCGGGAGTACTGTTAATTCAGAGGGACAATTGTTGCCTGTTGTCTGAATTTACCAAAATTCACCAAGACTGCAGGTTTTTCAGTAAGTTATATTAAAGAAAGCAGAATTTACTTCTGAGAAAACATTACCAGGATTTCCTTTTGAATTCTCCAGTAAATGAGATTAGACCACTAATTTTCAACCTTTGGCCCTTCAGCTGCTCTGGCCTTCACTTCCTAGAATCACTTGCCAAACACAGCTCAGAGTCAGAAATTCTGGGAATAGAAATTCAAAACTGCTTACTGGTAGTTTGAAATCTGCTTAGTGAAATAAACTGGATCGGGCACATTTTTGTACCTTTTTTGTGTATGCTGTGTGTTCCTATCCCCTTTTCTCAAATTCTTATATCTCAGAATTGACATTGCTCTTTGGAGTTCAGGGAAGCACATTCAAGCATCAACTAATTTGACAAATTAGGGTTAGGACTAAATTAGGGCCAATGATTTTATCTTTCATAGTAATCTGTAAAGAAAATTTGGTGTAGGGTGATCAGTGCAAAAGGGAACAGCGATACTACACTTTTAGTATAGTGTGTGGTAGAAAGTAGTTTGGTTATAGACCACACCTATTAACATTCTCTTCCCTGCACACTTACACACTCAGGAGCCTCCAGCACTTTTGCATCTGCACAATCTGTCTGGGCTTAAACCAAAATGATCATTTATTACAAGCAGATGGATATCTTCAACACATGCTACCAACAGCATATAATTATTTTCTGGCTCCCCTAAAACAGCAGTTAGTAAGGTAGAACTGGGACTGGGAAAATCTTGTAAGCACTGCAGATTTCTTTTCCAATTGTACATAACTAGGAATGATGCTGGAAAAGACATGGCTCAGTGATGCTCCCTCCCGGCCACATCACACTATCCTATGTAGAGAATCGCTTTCTCAGAAAGCCTACCAGCTTTGTAGCAATCGTATTTGTCTCACAATTCCCATAAAACGTGAGAGGGAGAAGTGCTTCTCCAAACTTCTGGGAGCTCAAGGTGGATATTCACAAGAGAGTTCTGGTTTGCCATTGCTTGAAAACTTCCTCATTAAGCATGAATCAGTTTCTGAGATAATAATGTCTAGGCCTATATGCTTTTCAACTGGAGATGTCAGCGACTGAACTGGCATCTCACATATGCAAAGCATAATCTCTATCACTTAGTTGTGAAGTCTCTTAAAAAAAGCTTACCCCTCTTGAATAAAAATTAGGTTACTAGTCCCTTCTCTTCCCACTGCATCACATCCAGATGTGGAACACGTTAATACAGGGAAGTGTCAAAACAGAGAAGGTGGGTAGGATTTTTCCTATAATTGCAGAGTCAGATCTGTAGGAGGAAACTTCACAGTTTGAGCTACAAGCTTGACAAATTCCTTTTGTCTGCTCAATTAATGTAACGTATTCACCTTTTTCTAGGCCAAAGAACACTGACATATCAAGAAACGCTGAACTGGGAGTGTAGTAAGCGGGTTGGGGGATGGAGTACTAGAAACTCCTTTTTGTCTTCCGGTATTTCATCTGATGAGGCTAAAACACTTTTTGCCATAAAGACTGGGAATTTCTTTCAAAACTGAAGTGAAAAGTATGGAGTCCTCCAGAAGCTCTTGATATGTAATTGTTTAAATGCATCCCAATGTTTCTCACCACTGATTGTGGTGACCAGGACTGTTGGGAGACTTGTAGGGCCTCACAATTCCCACCCCTGTCCTAAAAACAAAAAAAATTGAGCTGTAATTTGCAAGAACCTAAAGCATGGGGTCACCATAATTTGAGGGTGATTTGAAAGCTCACACACAAAAGTAAGTGTTAATGAACCAGCTTGGGCTGTGTGCGTCCATAAAGCTCTCTGCAGAAAAAATGGGTAATATGAAAAGATAAGGTGGATAAAATTACTCTTGCAATCAAATGCATTAGAAGGTCATCTTTCCTCTTGGTTCACCTCCCAATCACTCTTAAAGGGACTTTCCCAATGTTATATGCCATACAATATATGGAAAGGATATTGCTGATGCAGCTGATGCAGGAACTGCTCCGTGGGCAGGAACAACGAATGGGTGAGGACAATATCATCGAGGAGCAGATCTAAGAGAAAACAGGAAAGGAAAACAGAAAGAGTTAATCCCAATGTCTCACCATCCCTCTGGGTACGCACTAGTGTCAAGATAGTTGAAATGCCCTTTCTTTGAGTGATGTAACACACTCTCTTCAAATCTGGTGCCACTTTGGACAACAAGTCCCATCAGCCCCAGCTAACATGGTCAATAGTTAAGGATAATGGAAGGTGATTCTACAAGATCTAGAAAGCACCATGTTGTAGAAGGCTGGCATAACAGAATGGAACAAACAGACAGACATGTGAACAGGCTATGCATGAGGCCACACAGATATTGAAACAAGCCTAAACCAAACTGCTTTCAAAGGCTCCACCTTGGAAAATATTTTTGAGGTAGGCAGGGCTGCTAACTTTCATTTCCAATAAAGAAGTCAGAATGACTCTTTCCACCTCTGTGCCATCTCTTAGGGTGTTATTTGAGCCAGGATGCATCATATATACACCGAAACTCAGTACCCATTGCTTCTATCCTGGGAGCCAGCTTTGAAAAATGACAACAGTGTGTTTCTGAGCACGTGCAAACAGTGTTTATACAATGAATAAAAACATAATCAGTTCCTGCATATTTTGCAAAGTGTGCATGTTTTAGAGAGGAATCTTGCTTCAACCCCAATGTTGTTTCAGCCCCAATCACAAACCTAACTCTCTTGATCACAATTGCATACATTTTTCTTTTACTACTGTTCAGTACGACAAAACTAATAATAAAGAAGCAACAGTCACAAGTCAAAAGCTGAAAAGGAAGATAAGCAATACGGAAAAGGATGGGGAACAGTGGACCTCCAAATATTACTTGACTGCCATTTCCACAATCTATGACTACTGGTCATGCTGAGGGGAGTCATATGCCAAAAAGGATATGGAGACCCACCAACGCTCACCTGCTCACGAATCACGGAGGACACAATACCAAAATACTATGGTTGCTAAGTGAAAGTAATGCATATTTTCAGCAGAGATCGCTTGATACGCAATTTTCCCTTCCACAGAAATACTAAAGGAAAAATGGGCAAAGTGTGGTCTTGGATCATATGCAGCCCCCAGTCTAGTTTCTGCACTTACTAGAAGTCAAAACCAAATATTTTTTGCCCCTAAATACTTGAATGTTAAGCATTATATCACATTTTAGCCCCCATGCAGGTCAAAGAGAAGCCTTCTTCTAAAATTGGAAGTAAGCAGGAGGTTCTTATTCACTAAAAAAAACACCCTCAACTGCACCCAAAATGAACCAGTGCTCTTTCAAAACATAGCAAATAATCCATAGAAAGCATCTGGAGTGTTGTTTTTTTTTAATTTGAGACTCTTTTTTCGATAGAGTTACAAGCTGGGTAGATGCAGGGAACGTCGTAGATGTAGCATATCTGAATTTCAGAAAGGTCTTCAACTAGGTCCCCCATGACCTTCTGGCAAACAAACTAGTTAAATGTGGGCTAGGAAAACTATAGCTAGGTGGATCTGTAATTGGCTAAGTGAACGAACCCAAAGGGTGCTCACCAATGCTTCCACTTCATCCTGGAAAGAAGTGCTGAGTGGAGTGCCATAAGCAGAGTTCTGTCTGGTTCTGTTCAACGTCTTTTATTAATGACTTAGATGAAGGGTTAGAAGGTATGATCATCAAGTTTGCAGATGACACCAAATTGGTAGGGATAGCTAATACTTCAGAAGACAGGAGCAGAATCCAAAGCAATATTAACAGATTAGAGAGATGGGCCGAAACTAACAAGATGAACTTCAACAGGGACAAATCCAAGATACTCCACTTAGGCAGAAAAAATGGAATGCAAAGATACAGAATGGGGGACGCCTGGCTCCACAGCAGTACATGTGAAAAAGATCTTGGAGTCCTCATGGACAACAAGTTAAACATGAGCCAACAATGTGGCAGCTAAAAAAGCCAATGGGATTTTGGCCTGCATCAATAGGAGTATAATGTCTAGATCCAGGGAAGTCCTGCTCCCCGTCTATTCCGCCTTGGTCAGACCATACCTGAAGTACTGTGTCTGATTCTGGGAACTGCAATTGAAGGGAGGTGTTGACAAGCTGGAATGTGTCCAGAGGAGGGCAGCTAAAATGATCAAGGGTCTGGAGAACAAGCCCTATGAGGACTGGCTTAAAGAGCTGGGCATGTTTAACCTACAGAAGAAAGGGCTGAGAGGAGAAAAGAGAAGGGTCATTTATAAATATGTGATGGGAAGTCATAAGGAGGAGGGAGCAAGCTTGTTTTCTGCTGCCCTGGAGACTAGGATGCAGAACAACGGCTTCAAACTACAGGAAAGGAGATCCCACCTGAATATTGCAAAGAACATCCTAATTGTGAGAGCTGTTCAGTAGTGGAACTCTCTGCCCAGAGTGTGGCGGAGGCTCCTTCTTTGGAGGCTTTTAAGCAGAGGCTGGATGGCCATCTGTCAGGGATGTTTGCATGCGACTGTCCTGCTTCTTGGCAGGGAGTTGGACTGGATGGCCCACGAGGTCTCTTCCAACTCTATGATTCTATGATCCTATGAGGTCAGTTCCTGTAAGGTCTCTGGTGCCTTTTGAAATCCTTTTCTCAAAATAGGACATAACCAGTATACTTCCAGTATACTTCTAGTTTTGACAGAAAGAAAAGGTCCTCTTGGGATGCCTCCCCAACATCTCTAGTGAAATTTGGGACTAATAAAATAGTTACCTGGTTACCTATCTTTGCCCCTTATTTCACATAAAATAATACAAAGGATCAATATTGTTCCATAAGGTTTGTGGGTCCTGCTGCCTTTACTCAGCAAAGCGAGGAGCAAGCAAGATAAGAGCCCTTCTCATTAGGTGACAACACAAAAATTGAAAAAAGTAAATAGGAATTGAGGGAACATAAAGTGTAGCGAGGGCTTTTTTTTGTTCCCATCAAGTTTTTGTAAGATAAGGCATCACTCATAAGAATAAAACCTATCCATCTTCTTTTCTTCTTCTCCTTTCTTGGCAGCAGTCACAGCTTTTCCAGCCTCAAATGGTTATGACAGCGGAGGTGGCAGCTCCACTAAAACATTCAGGCACCCAGTCAAAAAGTAAAAAGAAGCACCCTTCATCCGCTAAATTTGTCAAATCTGTTCCCATCAAGTGCTATTTGTGCCATCAAATGGAAAGCTCCCAGTGAGATTATATATTACCAATGCAAACAGCAGCCATGGGTGAGGAGAGAGATCACAGCAGGTGCAACATGTTAAATCCCCTATGTATAACTTGGAACCCTCCCTTTGTGGCTATTTATTTCAAACAAATAAACATGTAATTACTAATTGCACGACTATAATTACTTCTATTTCTGACTAAGCTAGTGGCTGCTAACACATCCAGCTGTGAATTCTAATATGGATTGTATACAAAGTACTATCTTTGTGGCCTGGTGTGACTCTACTGGTGTTCAGCTTCATGGCTGAACCCAGGCATTTTTCTGTCTGAAGCAAAAGACAAGATGATGCCTCCCCTCTATGCTATGCACAAAGCAGGTGGATGCTTCTTCACTCACCACTCCACTCCTCAGCATCCTATGTTGCTGCCACTCCTTGCTTTTTCAGGTGAATTTGAGACAGTTTATAACAACAGATGTAGCTAAAACAAAGGAGCTCCGTTATCATATCTACCGTGTTTCCCCGAAAATAAGACAGTGTCTTACATTATTTTTTACTCCCAAAGATATGCTAGGTCTTATTTTCAGGGGATGTCTTATTTTTCCATGAAGAAGAATTCACATTTATTGTTGAATAAAAAAAATGAACATTTATTCTATAGTAATTGTCATCACAAACCAACATAACCAAACCAGACAAACTGTGACTTCTGTCAAGAATTTCTTGTTACTACCATTATTTCCATATACAACTGGTATGTACATTTACCAATCCTGCATGCTATGGTGTTTTGTTTGGTGGGCGCCGGGCATGCTTCCAAACAAAAACTTTGCTAGGTCTTACTTTCGGAGGAGGCCTTATATTTAGCAATTCAGCAAAACCTCTACTAGGTCTTATTTTTTGGGGATGTCTTATTTTAGGGGAAACAGGGTATGTCTCCTGATGCAGAATCTTGGGCAAGTGTTTCTGTTCTGCCCCCACACTAGCTATTTATTTGTATGGTGTCCATGATGCAGGGAACAGATCGAATGCTGCACATTTGAAGTAAAAACAATTTATTGAATAACAGATCTCAAACTTTCTCTCCTCAAGAGTTTTACTGCCAGTCTTCATGAGGCGAGTTAAAGTCTTTGAAATACAACCACAGTTCCTGGATGTTACTTTAATATGGTTTTCAATTGTATCTCAGTTTGTTGTATATCCAAGTTGGCTTTACTTTGTGTCTTTTATATAGCTTTGATGTAACTTCTATGACTGGTGTGGTTTTGATGTGACTTGTGTACCTTAGATATGACTTGTGTGGCTTCGACGTGACATTCTATGTTGTGATTCTTCCACCTTCCTTACACATCACCTTCCAATACCACACTGCCTGACTCCTCAAGGAGCTAGAAGGGCCTTGGCTGAGGCTCTGACCCCTGAGAGGAGTTTTATAGGGACATGGCGAGGGAAGTTTTAAATACAAGGAGAAAGGCAATCTAGACTAACCCCTCAAGCTATACATAAAATACTAATCTCCTCTAACTAAATGAGGGCTTAACAGCAGTAAACACTGAGAAATCTTGCGAAGGCATGACAGTTTCTAAATGATGAGAAAGGAGAGGCCTCCTGGTTGCTTCTTCACTCACTGCCCAACTTCCCAACACCTATGTTGGTGAAGCTCCCTTTTTTTTCAGATGGGTTTTCGAGGGTTGCATCAGCAGATGTAGCTACAACAATAGAGCTCCATCATTATAGCTATGTTTCCTAATGTAGAATCATCTTGATGTGAAAAAAAAGACCTCCCTAGAGCATGAGAAAAAAGACATCACACCCAGCAAGCGCACAAATCAACATGCAGATCTTCAGGTTTGTTGTTTACAAATTCTCATTCCAATATTCTAATACTGTTATTTTGATGGGTATCTTGCAATATGAATGAATGCCAATGCTTAAGTTTCATGCCTTCTCCCAAGGCGCTCCATTCCACTCCTTTCCCATAGTTAGGCCCCATCCACACTGCCATATAAAATCCAGATGATCTGCTTTGAACTGGATTATATGGCAAAGTAGAATCAGCTTCAGACATCGTCCAATACTCACTAGGCTGCTTCCTCCAGCCACAAATAAATTTTCTAAAGATTTCTTCAGCAAAGTGTTGTCGAAGACTTTCATGGCCGGAATCACTGGGTTGCTGTGAGTTTTCCTGGCTGTATGGCCATTTTCCAGAAGCATTCTCTCTTGACGTTTCGCCCACATCTATGGCAAGCATCCTCAGAGATTTTTCTGCAAACTTTTGATTTCCATGCTTGTTAATGCCTTCCAGTTATCATAACACAGAGAACATGGGTGTGTTTTCATATTACACAAATATATGGTAATAGCATGATTCCACTTTAACTGCCATGGATACACACTGGGATTTTTAGTTTAGTGAAAGCACTAGAGCTCTCTGGCCAAGAATCCTAAATGGACCTCCTAAACTACAAAGGCAAAGGATGTTGCCATGGCAGCTAAAGTGGAATCACAGTTCTTTAATTATATGTGTAGAAGAATCCTGAGTCTTTATGAAAAGAGAGGGGGGAGCAGAGGAGAATGCTACATGCCAGTGTGGTTTTTGTGGAGAAACGGATTTTCAAAATATATATTTCAATGCAGATGTCGGCAGCTTCATTTCTGATCAAAAACACAGGAGGTGGGAAGAACTGCTTTCTCCCTTAGGAAGAGAAAAGCAGCTGGGGGAAAAACTTTATCAGGATAATGGTCGGAATATGGAAAGTGTTTAGCCTCCCTTCTGCTCCCTGCAGAGTAAATGGCACAGTGGGAGGATATTTTGGTAGACTACTGTTGATCTTTTAAAAAATTAGCCCACAGAAAATAGGATTAGACGCAAGTACTCCCCTTCACCAGTACTCAAGCTCCTTGCAACTCTTCATCCTCCTCCAGAACATCTGGTCTGATCCGAAACCAACAAGGACTATGTTATTTCTGTGTACAAAAATAAATCAATACCCAAAGCTTCATTATATCTTAAGCACCCATTCTGAAAGCTCTTCTGGCAGTCTACATACCACCCTCATGGGATGACAAAAGTCAAAGCAATGGTTGCTTCTCATTATTTTTTTTTTCTGTTTCAGCAAATCCATATGAATCCAAAATCTGTTTTCCCCTCAAATTCAGATTTTGATTCTTGAAAGAGAACAGCATTTTAATACAGTTAACTTGAAGAGAAGCCTCATCTATAACCACAGATATTCCACAGCTATTTCCGCAACTGGGTAACAGGCCTTAAACATCTCATGGGAGATTTCTGTCAGCAATCAAACATTACAGTTACATTATATTGTCAGATCTTTCCCCAATTGGCTATGCTAATACAGTCAGTGTTCCAATTTTCCAAGGTTTGGGGCAACAGTGTCCTCTCGCATATAAAAGATAGTTTTCATGGCTTTTATTTATACGCTAATGCAGCAATATGAGAATAATCAAATCTGTGAAAGTTAAACCCGCAAATGTGGAGGTTCAACTATATATCACACATTTATTTATCAGAACTAAACAGGATCAGCCCTGCCATTGGGCAGAATGAGGCAGATAGAAAGCTGCATGGGCTTAACTTCCAACATTCAAGGTTCAACTTCTGGTTAGTTTTGTAATCTTTTTTATTTTGTCAGAAGCAACTTGAGAACATACTAAGCAAATCGCTTCTGGCATGAGAGAATTGGCCGTCTACAGAGTCCAGAGGACGCCCAAATGTGTTATCATCTTGCTGGGAGGTTTCTCTTATGTCCCTGCAAGCTAGAGCTGACAGACAGGAGCTCACCCATCTCGTGGATTTGAACCAGCAACCTTCAGGTCAGCAACCCACCCTTTAGGTCAGCAGTCCAGCCGGCACAAGGGTTTAACTCATTGCGCCACGATGGTTCCATAGTTTTGTAAATAAAATGGAGAGACACTATCATGCCCTTCACCACAAGAAGCAAAATGTTTTGGATTGGCACTAGCAAAAGTTCTGGCTTTCATGCAGACTATATCTTAGCCCAATTTCCTCCCTGGCTCTATTTCTTTGTAATCCTTTAACAAAGAGCAAACCCTTTCTTGTTGTCTTTTTAATAAAAGATTCCAAATGCAACTCCGTAGCAAATTGTACTTCCTTCTTACTGTGATACTGAAGGCGTTAAGTAAGCACGGCACAGAACGCAGCTTCTTCCATGTCCACAGATTATGTATATTTGAAGCAGATTTCTTCTTATGCTCTTATCCCAAACTACTTCCTTAATCAAAAGCAGCCGTACGAGGACTTGACCCAAATCAAGACTGAGACGCAAGGGGTGAGGAAATTCAATCCTTCCTCCTGTGCTATTTTCCTGCTAATTTCACCTGCCAAAGACAATAATTACTCTCGAAGGTGCTGCCAGCAGTAAAGAGCATTTTCAGGGGCAAACAACAGCTTGGGAGATAATTTCTGAGATGCACTCTCACCTGAATATCTGAAGCAGAGGGGAGGAATGGGCTCTGCAACACAATGTTCCCACTTGGAATCGTTCTGTTCATGCTTCCAATTAGTCAGCCATGCTCTCCTCCTCTACACTATTTCCCCCTCCCTTCATCAAGTTTTCCATTCTCACCCTCAGTACTTAGGGTGCATCTACGCTATATAATTAATGCAGTTTGATATGACTTTAACTGTCATGGCTCAATACTGATTTTGCACACTGCGGATATACCACCACTCTTTGACAAAGGCGGCTAGGGTTCGTAAAAACTTCACTACATAGCATTGAGTCATGACAGTTAAAGGGATGCCAAACTGCACTAATTCTGCAGTGTAGATAACACCCATAGTCATCAGCTTATTGCCACAAGCATGCTCCATTACACTATGTAACAAAATGTGGGGAAAAAATCTGTTCCTGGTTTGAAAGTGTTCTTTCCTGTTAAATTGTGCAGTCCTTATTTTGAAAGTAGTTGTTATACTCCAAAAACTTTGTTTTTGTGGCTGCCACAAACAATGTGGAATTGGTTGAGACTCGATAAGATATTCATTGAAAAACTATAACAAAATGTGCTACATGATGTCCTAATAAACCTTTTCCATGTTTTTATGATAGAACCAATTAGAAAATGACATTTATAACCCAGGAACAAAATTCATGTTACATAGTGTTATCACTGAACTGTTTGAGGGGATTTCTACCTAGAGATATCCATCTTTGCAAATGTTCAGATTTTCCCAGGCTAGCTTCTGTCTCTCTAGATAGAATCATTTTGACTACAAAAAGAATAGCCAAAGCAGGAATGTATTTATATAGGATTGGTGCTGAAAAACAGAAATATTTTCTTCTCTGCTCTAGGAATCCACCCATCCATAAAAGAGTATGAAATAGACAAGGGCAGGAAAACTTCTCTATCACAGCCTTTCCCACTAACCATGTTGACTGCATTCTTGGGCTAATGGGAAAATATTGCAAAAGCACTCATTATCAGGGAACAGAGAAGAGGGGAGGTGTATTTTCTGTCTTTGGCGGTAGCGTTTGATTTTTAGATACGTTTCATTTTGGTCCCAGGTACAGTTGTTAATCAAGTTTTATTTGATGCCTAGACCATAGGTCATTCACATATAAGGCAAATAAATAAATACATGAAAACCAGATTATTAATACAATATAAAATATACTTTTAAAAATCGTGTCATAAGTGAACATACTACAAGACACTTCTGGTGTGAGAGAATCGGCCGTCTGCAAGGATGTTGCCCAGAGCGAGTTCACCCCGCTCCCCGGATTTGAATGGCCAACCTTTCAGTCAACAAGTTCAGCAGGTTTAACCTGCTGCGCCATTGGGGGCTCCACCTTGGATATAAACAGCCACTATTAGTTAAAAGCATCCCCAGCACAGTTGACTGCAATATCAAAAATTTGTTTCCAATGCTCTTATGGGATTTCTTTTTGCAGGCAGTGCCAGAGAATAAAATTGCACACAGCACATGTGCTCTATATAAGTATGGAAAGATAATTCAAAAGTACTCAATGGAGACATGAAAAAGGTATGTGACACATGTGCACAACATAGGGATAGAAAGAATACCCAAAAATATTGGAATGATAACTGAAAAATGCATTTCCCAAATGTCAGGAAAATCCTGACGAAGATAATACTGAAGGGTGAGAATTGTCAAAATTATTGCTGCTCCATTAAAATGAACTTCCATGGGATTTTTGTTTTGTTTTTTGTTTTTCAGTGAGATCAGGAATATTTCTGCACAAAAATTTACGATGACTTGCATTAATTAATTTAGCTGCCTTGGGCCCTTAAGTAGGGAAAGGCGGGATAAAAATTGCCTAAATAAATAAATAAATAAACTATGCCCATTTTCCACCAATCGTAAGCTGCAATGTATGTATAGTTCTTGAAAACCAGTTTTCCAGGACATTTTTGCAGCAAGAAAAGAATAAGATATTATTCACTGTTCATCATCGAAGACAAAATTTGCAAATATTGACATCGACCACTGCACAGTGGGTTGTTTTAAATCGAAAATTTAAAAAAGGAAAATAAGTTCCAGTCCAAAACATTTTAAAGTGGCCGTCATGCTTACTTTCCTTCTCCACTATAAAGTGTAGTAATAGTAAACTAATTGATTCTAGGGTGGATCCATTTTTACTATTTCTGTCCCAATCCACCAACCCACCTACTCTCCCCACCCACTACACTGCAGCATCAGGGAAAAGAAGTGAACTCCTCGCCTTCCCAACCAATTTATTGCAGTCCTTCTGAGCAAGAAAATCCGATTGGATCCACTTTGGTACACTGTGGGGTGGGGCAGAGAAAGCAGGCCAGCGTGTTAATCCTGCACATCAGCCAGACATCAAAAGACAGCGGGATTCTCCAAGCCAGGCTTCTAGACAATCAAAACTGTCTGACTGGTGGAAGAAAGAGAGAATGAAAGCAAGTTAATTAGCCACTGCTGTATTATGCCTTTCCAGCGACAGCATTCTAATCCATGGCCGACATCCCTAAATAAACCCCTAAAACACTCACACACATGCATATGGGCTTCTGGACCCAGAGGGGGGGATGTCTCAGGGGTGAGACAGATTAATCGCTGTACTTAAATCAGCCGGGAAGGAGAGACCAAGGCAATCTCCCCCATCCCACTGTGGCCTGATTATCCACAGACTGTGTCCATCTTTGACCCGATTTGGGTCTCCTTCAAAAAAGTCCAGAAGCCTAACATCTTAGCAGTCATCCAACTTCACTAGTAACAAATCAGTGCAGGCACAAATATTCACTTGGATATTTAAAAATAGTACCACTGCTTTGAGTCTCCGTATGGAGAGAGAAGACGGAATATAAATACACATAAACATAATAATAATAATAATAATAATAATAATAATAATAATAATAATAATAATATAACAAAACATTGCATGGAAAGTTCCTTGACAAAATTGAAGGAAAAGCTGATAAGGAGAAGACCTGGCTCTGGCTCACAAATGGGACCCTGAAGAAGGAGACAGAAGGCCTGATCCTTGCAGCCCAAGAGCAAGCCATCAGGACAAATGCAATCAAGGCCAAGATTGAAAAATCAACTGATGACCCAAAATGCAGACTGTGCAAGGAAGCTGACGAAACAATTGATCATATCCTCAGCTGCTGTAAGGAAATCGCACAGACAGACTACAAACAGAGGCACAACTATGTGACCCAAATGATTCATTGGAACTTATGCCTCAAGTACCACCTGCCAGCAGCAAAGAACTGGTGGGATCACAAACCTGCAAAAGTATTGGAAAATGAGCACGCAAAGATACTGTGGGACTTCTGAATCCAGACTGACAAAGTTCTGGAACACAACACACCAGACATCACAGTTGTGGAAAAGAAAAAGGTTTGGATCATTGATGTTGCCATCCCAGGTGACAGTCGCATTGACGAAAAACAACAGGAAAAACTCAACCGCTATCAGGACTTCAAGACTGAACTTCAAAGACTCTGGCAGAAACCAGTGCAGGTGGTCCCGGTGGTGATGGGCACACCGGGTGCCGTGCCAAAAGATCTCAGCCAGCATTTGGAAACAATAGACATTGACAAAATTACGATCTGCCAACTACAAAAGGCTGCTGGGATCTGCGCGCATCATCTGAAAATACATCACACAGTCCTAGACACTTGGGAAGTGTTCGACTTGTGATTTTGTGATACGAAATCCAGCATATCTATCTTGTTTGCTGTGTCATAAAATATTATAATAATAATAATAATAATAATAATAATAATAATAATAATAATAATAATAATAATGGATTAAATAGAACAAAAGATGTATACTGGTCATGGCCCCGAATGGTGATCATGGTAGCTGTAATCTAGCACTTCTGGAGAATCCCTGGCTGGAGAAATACAGACTAAAGGATTAAAGTGCTATAAACTTTTAGTTTAAGCACTTGTACATTTTTAGGGTTCTATGGGGTGAGATCCCTAAAATCGTACAAGTGTCCAAGCCAAAACGTTATTTAGGATGTTGCTTTTAGGGTTCTATGGGGTGAGATAGGAGCCCCTGGTGGTGCAATGGGTTAAACCCCTGTGCCGGCAGGACTGCTGACCGAAAGGTCAGCAGTTGGAATCCAGGGAGTGGGGTGAGCTCCTGTCTGTCAGCTCCAGCTTCCCATGCTGGGACATGAGAGAAGCCCCCCCATAGGATGGGAAAACATCAAAAATCCGGGCATCCTCTTGGCAACATCCTTGCAGACAGCCAATTCTCTCACACCAGAAGTGACTTGTAGTTTCTCAAGTCACTCCTGACACACACAAAAAATGGTGTGAGATATGTTGCGATATTGCAATTTAAGTTACAGTCTATGTATTTAATAATGGCAAAAACAAATTATGGTCAGCCATCTACATTCGCTGGAGATAGGGGCACAGGACCCCCGCAAAAGAGGAAAAAACGTAAATAAAGAACACTTTTTTTACACGTCTCTAGGAATCTCTAGGTCCTTCACGATGACCCTTTGGGCAACAACTTTCAGCAGAAGTTGCACTGGAAGATTCCTAAAGACAACATATTAATCAAATCTGCTAAAAGTGAAATCTGCAAATGGGGAGGGCCGAATGTAAAATTAAAATTAGCACATCTGCATTGTCTCCAGGGTTCCAAGCATCCAATGAGGTGTCAGTCCAGGAATTTTATGTCCATGCTGCTCAGCGATATAGCAATTTGGAGCCAATTCAACGTGAAAAGGGCCTACTCCTTTGCCCTGGCAACTATAGCTCCTTTCTCCAGCTCTCCCTTCAACCAGCAAATATAGCCTCATTCTTTAGGGTTTCTCCACCCACTGGGTCAAACTAATAATGGTGTTACACACTCACAAGCCGTGGCCTAGAACAGAGATAAATGCCCCATCATCATTGAAAGATGTGTCTTTTGAGCTCAGCGGGGATCGCAAAGGTCTTAGAAGGGAGCTTTTCGTATTACACAATAATAAAGTACTATGATTCCATTTTAGTTGCTATGGTTGGTAGATAATTTTAAATAGATTTCCATAATGGCAAATTCCAGTATTCCTTAGGATGTTGCTATGGAACATGAGCCAGTGTGGTATAATGTTTTAATGCTGGACTCAGGGAGACAGGATTCGAATAAAGTATGTCAAGATAACAAGGCTATTCAATGCTAATCAAGGTGGTCAGTTGCAACATTCACACTTGCCTCAAACAGACACAAGTTCTTTGTCCCAGCCTGGACATTTCACAGATGTATAAGCCCCACTTGCCTGGTTTCCAACAGACCTCACAACCCATGAGAATGCCTGAACGAAATGACAGGAGAGAATGCTTCTGGAAATGACCATACAGCCCGGAAAACTCACAGCAATCCTATGTCAAGATAATCTCATGATAGGGTAATCATACACCAGAAATGACTCAAAGGCATACAACAATGGTTCTTAAAGTAGAAATTACTCTAGTGTTATTATGTACGGGTAGTACAAAAAGCCCCAAGGCACATAATTGTGTACATACAACTATTTCCTCATGACCTCAAGTTACCAATTATGCTTATGGGATGGAAGCACAGGCATATGTTTATAATGTGCCTGTTTCAACATTTCCATCTGTAACGTAACAAATAATTTATTTGTTTGTAATAATTTATACCAGGGTGGGGACATTTTTCCTACCAACCCAAAGGAAACATTTACTAGGGGTCACAGACTTTCGTGGTCAGCAAGGCTACTCCAAGAATAAGACATAACAGCTCATGTCCCATTCCCCATACACACACACACACACACACACACCAAGCAGTCGCCAAAACTGGCCATGTTATATTGGCACCTGAGAGAAGCAATGGCAGCTGACAATAAAAAAGTAACTTTAAATATATTGCCCTTTCAAGACAACACAAATCAAGTGCTGAGAGTAGGTGCTTAACAGTAGGGCCGGTCCAGGTGGGTGAAATCAATAGTACACCAAGCAAAAAACCCAAAGTGTTCTGTTCATTCTCTACCTCTCTTGCTCGGTTACATGCATATGTTCACACACATGCAAAGCAGATGAAGAAGCAACTCAGAGTGGCAACCAAACAAGAATGGGACCATGGCATTCATACTTCATACGCCATATGATGCCAGGGGCTACATAACATTGAGCCCAAAGTCTTTATGCAGCCTGCCCACCATTTTTGCTAGTTCAGTTATCGCAGACGTGATTATTCACGGATTTGGTTAATATGTCCTCTCTAGTAATCTCTAGGGCCTTCAGCACAAGGGTCACTTGAAGTTGTCCACAGAGTCATGCTAGAGTACCTAGAGATTTTTAGGGAACATCTTTCTGGGTATTTGTAGGTCTTCCAATTCATTTCTATGGTCAACTTCCAATGGAATTTGATCATAGAGCCAAGTTTTTAAAAGTTGAATTTTTGTGATTTTTCTACTTCTACCACAACCCCCACAAAAATGGAGGGTCTGCCTTATAGGCTTTTGGTACTGTCTTCCTTCTGCAGTTGAATTTGTTGAGAGTGTCAGAAAATAAATTAGCATTTAGCTTTCTTCCCTCTCCTCTCAAAGCATATCACTTTGGTATGCTAAGAAGCACTAAGGACATGAAAGGTGAAAATAACATCACACACCTTGCAGCTGATTAAGTCCTGCTAACTGAGCTTGAGAATAACCTCTAAAAATAGATGCTAAAACAGCAGATTTTGTATATAACTTTATAGTTCTATCAGGACTCAATACACTGAAGATACTGAAGCAAAAAAGTAGAAGAAGTAGAAGCAAAAAAAAAACAACTCACTTAAAAAAAAAAAAGGAAAACAAGGGCAACCAAGAGCCCAGCAACCAAGAAGTCCCCAGGGGAGAGACCAAAGAAACATAAAATCAAAAAGTTCAGATTCAAGAGAACATTAATGGAAGGAAACAGATTCAGGAAAGCAGAGACTGAACATCAAATACAAAGCATCTCTATTATTTAATTCACTGCATCATCTCACTACATGGTTATATCAGCTCAGTATGCAGTAGAGTCTCACTTATCCATCATAAATTGGCCGGCAGAGCGTTGGATAAGCAAAAATGTTGGTTAATAAGGAGAGATTGAGGCAAAACCTATTAAACATCAAATTACATTATGATTTTACAAATTAAGCACCAAACATCATGTTTTACAATAAATCAACAGAAAAAGCAGTTCAATACACGGTAATGTTATGTAGTAATTACTGTATTTACGAATTTAGCACCAAAACATTGCAATGTATTGAAAACATTGACTACTAACAAATTGACTACAAATAAACATAAATTTGCATAAAATGAACTTACAGTAGCAACACTGTCAGAAATTAAATGTTCAGTCTTTGCTGTCTAGTGAAACAGCTGTGGATGTGGGCGGGAGGCAGACTGCATTGGATAATCCAGAAAGTTGGATAAGCGAACATTGGAAAAGTGAGACTCTACTGTATTAGCATTTTCCAAGGCAACACTAAATGGCTATATAGCTTCCAACATCCCGAACACAGCGATATCTTTGTTGGGCCAACCCAAAATGAAAGGCTTCTGTACAACTGAGTCACATAAATAGCTTCACGTTGAATACCTAAGAATAAATTTAAAGAAGTATGACGTTACCTAAACTCCCACTGACACAAGTTCTAAAATACTAACTTCCGTGTCAGGCCAAGAAAGTGAGGTGCAGCCATGAAAGGTGGCATCAAAATCCCTGCCATAGAAGAGGAGCAGATAAGTGAACTCTGCAGATAAGGACCGGGCTGTGGCGCAGGCTAGAAAGCAAGCCAGCTGCAACAAATCAATAAATCACTCTGACCAAGAGGTCATGAGTTCGAGGCCAGCCCGGTGCCTTCTGTTCTATGTCATGGCACTGAATGTTTGCCTTTATGTGTGCAATGTGATCCGCCCTGAGTCCCCTTCGGGTGAGAAGGGCGGAATATAAATGCTGTAAATAAATAAATAAATAAACTCTGTGGCAAAATTGTAGTGGGGGGATCCCAGCTTTAGGGAACACTTATGGCTAGAGTCGAAACTGAAAAAACTCAAGACTAGATCCTCCTATTATTCTGTTTCTACAGAAAATGGAAATGGGAAGGCATTATATGTCCATAAGAGAGAAGGCCATGCTTACTGCAGATTAATAAAAAAGATGCACTCTTGTGCATGCACACCTGACCACTATAGTACAGAGAATAAGTCCTGTGACTCTAGGCAATAATAACCTGATGACCTGGATTTCTCCCCACTAAAGGTTGAACATCTCTTATCTGGAATTCTCAAATACGAAATACTCAAAAATATTCCATGTTGGGGGTTGGGGGCTGAGATAAAGACACATTTGCTTTCTGATGGTTCACTAGACACAAACTTTGTTGTAAGCACAACATTTATAAAACATTGTATGCAATTACCTACAGGCTATATCTATAAGGTTATTTCAAACACTGAGTAATTAAATAAATTGATATCATGTTTAGACTATGGTTGTATCTCCAAGATATCTCATTACGTAAGTCCCTGAGTTACAAACATCCAAATTACAAATGGGGGTGAGACAACAGGAAGTGAGAGAAATCTACTTTAGGAAGGGAAATTCACTCCCAAAAGAGTTATTACAGAGAAAAGGTGTCTCCACTGAAGCTTTATCACCAACCCTTGTTTCTACAGCAAAATAAATTTTCCAAAATCCAATTAACACAGGGACAGAAAGAGAGGTGAAATCTTCTCTTAGCATAGACAGCAAAACAAACACAACAGGGTTTTTAACCATTCCCTCTGAAAATGAACAAAATTTTCATTCCTCATGAAAATGAACAAAATCTGGTCACCAGATTAAAAAAAAAATCAGAATCAAGACAGTAAATAATGAACTCCACTCAGAAACAGGAGAACTCCAGACAATAAGCAATCTAGGGCCAGCAAACACCTCCCAAACAGAGGATGCCTCCAGGCAACAAAGGCCAGGCTACCTCTATGCATATACCCTCATTGACTCTGCAAACTTCATGGCTACTCAAATGCTAATCCTTAAACAGACTAGGGTCCTTTCTCCCACCCTGGACATTCCACAGATATATATACACCCTACTTGCCTCACTGAAGATGCCAGACAAAGATGCAGGCAAAATGTTAGGAGAGAATACTATTGGAATATGGCCATACAGCCCAAAAAAGCTCACAGCAACTCATTCCCTATGCTACCCAAATCTAAAAAATATACCTTTTTGGCTGGTAGGTAAAAGTAAAGGTTTTCCCCTGACATTAAGTCTAGTTGTGTCCGACTTTGGGGGTTGGTACTCCCCTCCATTTCTAAGCTGAAGAGCCAGCATTTTCCATAGACACCTCCAAGGTCATGTACACAGCATGACTGCATGGAGCACCGTTACCTTCCCACCGGAGCGGTACCTATTAATCTACTCACATTTGCATGTTTTCAAACTGCTCGGTTGGCAGAAGCTGGGGCTAACAGCAGGAGCTCATTCCACTCCCCGGATTTGAACTGCAGGCCTTTCAGTCAGCAAATTCAGAAAAGTAGCAACTGTGGCATCCAGATCCCCTTGAGATTATAACACTTCTCAGTCTGTGGAGTGTATCTTGAATCTCTCAGTTTAATTTTAAATGTGCAATTACACTTAATTTTAAAAAGGAAATTATTTATTTGTTGGAAACCGCTTTAAAGATTCCATTATAGGCGTAGAATGTGGTACAGAAATGGGATGATGATGAGGATGTGACAGGCAGGCGCTGGCCACGGCTGAACTCCATTCATTCAACAAACTCTGCAATCCAGCACGCTTGCCAAACTGGCTCCCTGCCTGCTACTGAGCTAAGCCTTAATTAATTGGAAAGGGAAAAACAATCCATGGGGAGTGACACGGGGTAAGAGATCTCTCCCCTGTGCCAGACAGCACCCCAGTAAGAAAGTAAGGGAAAAGCCCAGGAAAGACAAGAATCCGGGCCAAGCTGGCTAGGGTGCAGTTTTGCAGCAAAGAAGATAATGCCATGTCACTAATACCCACTTCAATTCAATCAGCTCCAACTAGTGTAGAATGAGGGTTTTGTTCTTGCAAATAATTTCAGGTGGCAATTCTTAAGATTCTTATTTCTCTTTCATCTATATATAAATAAAAATGTAATGTCCATTTGTGAGGGACCTCATATCTCCCAAACTACTTCACCGATTGTTTCAAAATTTGGCCACAATGTAGCATTCGAACTGGCTTGAGTTTTAAGGTTTTCACATACTACTATTACATTCCTGTCACACCTGAGACAGGTAAAACCATGCTTTGGTTCAAAAACAGTGCCATCTGCTGGACAGAAAAACTACAAACGACTGCCTAAGGAAGGAGGAGAAGGGCGCGTGGAGACGGCAAGGGCTGAGGCAAAACTGAAAGTGGTTGGGGAAGGGAAGGGAGGAAAGTGGCAGAGGGGAAGAAGGGCCTTTCCCTCCGATTCGGAGATGGGCCACAATGGGAATTGCCTCCGAGGCAACGGCAGTAGAGGCCTGCAGGGAGGCCTAATGCCTGAGGATGACTAACTGAAAGGGAAGGGAAAGGAAGGGAAGGAAAGGGAGACATTTAGGAAGAGCCTCCCTCTGCTTCGGAAAGGGGGGGGGGCATCACCTCCAAGGCAACAGCTGAGGGAGAAAAGGCCTCAGGGGAGGCCTGAGGGTGAGTGACTGAGAGGGAAGGGAAACATTTAGGAAGACCCTCCTTAAGCTTAGAGAGGGGGTGTCTTTGGGGCCCTACCCACCCACTAAGAAGAACTACAACAGCAATAATAGGGAGGAGGGAGCACTGGGAGGGACCTATCTGTTACCAGGTGAGTGTGCAGCGGAATCAGCAGTTAACACCATGTGCAAAAGACTCAGACCAGGCAGAGGAATTGAAAGAACAAAAGGAAACTTTACTTGTTGAGTTGAAGACAAATAAACAGTTCAGCAATCATACAATGTCCTTGTAGTTGCATAGGATCAATAACTAATCAATCAGCATTCAAAATATATACAGCATAGCATATTTAATCAGCTACTTGACCGTAGCCAGAGAGCCTGTCTATTTTCTGTGCTCTCCCAGCAAGCTCAAATTCCAACTGACAAACTCAGCCACCTGCTAGCAAACCGATACATTGTTTGAGGTGTGGCTTGCCTCTGCAAAAAGATCAGCTCCCTTTTTTGCAGAGCTCTTTCTTTGCAAGAATCTTTCAAGGGATTTCTTTTACACACATACATACACATTAGCATTTTTGCGCAATACTATCTCCCAGCAGGAAAATAACAAGGGGGCATGATCAATGAGGAAGTCATGCCCCTGTCATTGTCCCCAAGGGGAGGGCAGAGAAAGAAAAAAAATCCATATCCATCCATCCATCCATGTATGTTTGTTTACACTCAGAGGCAATCTTTAGAATTCTGCGGTTTACATCAAGACACGGATTGCTTATCACATGGACAATAATATGTTTCGTGTTCCAGAGACGCCAAACCAGACAATCTCTACATCTGCACAGACAATGGAACAAACACAAATATTGTCTACCCACAAGCATTGTGAAATCACATATATATGAAACCTAGTCTTTCTCTATTTTTAATTTCCCATTTAACCACACTAGGCCACAGCAACTCCTGGCAGGGTACAGCTAGTACTAGAAAAGATTCTTAGGGGAGGGGAGGTGACAGAGTGGGCACTACACTTGAATATTTTAAAATATTGCATTATCTATAATCATCTTGAGGCGGGAGGTTAAAGAACCCCAGGAAATGCTATATATGGGCAGAGATGGCGACGGCTAGCGAGCCGGGTGCATAAGCTCACAGAAACACGTGATTTCTGGGAAATCACATGTTTCTGAAGAAATGAAAGCTAAGAATAGGCAAACTGCGCGTGCGCACGCAGGCGCCCTGAGTGATTGTGAACACGACACGGAAAGAGTGCGCCCGGGCCGCTGGTCGGCGCTGATTGGATGCAATTCGAGCCGCGTCACAACTCTAAGCCAATGAATTTGCTTGTGGGCGGGCATAACCCGAACCCTGTAATCTGTATAAATATTTACTCAGCCCACCGCTGGGGGTTCTCCCTTGGGATGCACCGTGTTGTGCTAGGGGGAACCCCAGCGGCCGCTTGCCAATAAACTGTTTTTCTTGGAAAGACTTCAGTTGTCCGTCTTCAATTCCTCCCAACGCGCTCGCATGGACCGTAGCACAAAGGTTCCGCTACAATCTGGTACAGTATATCCTTTATCGTGATGCCGGCTAAAGGCACCACTCCATGCATCTCATGATGTGGGTTGGAGTGCACAACAGTCTTTGTTGTTTTTCTTTTCTGTGAGTCACCGTTCTGAGCGGGAAGGCTGTTCTGCTGCAGCCTCAGCTTTCCGGTGGGGTGGAATTATTTGATCCCACAATCGGATGCAGAGATGTGGCTGCATTCACTGGCCACAAAGGAGGTTGAATGGAATGTATTGAAGCCAGAGCAGCAAACCATGCAGCGAGACAGCAGGCAGCCTCGTATAGGTGGGAGGGGACAATCCTTCGGGCTCAAAGGCTCCTTTCATCGATTAACAGCAAAAGAGCTATTCTCTTGCAGCACGCAGTTAGGGAATTGCTGTCACTTCTCAGCGTGTGGAGCTGCTAAATCGTTGGTGGAAATGTACATTCAGAAAGAGCAGAGGATTAGAACGTTTACAGTTTTGGACAACATCCAGAACTGCTGATGTTATAGGCCAAAAGTAACTTTTCAGAGCTTGAGAAGGAGGCAGTCACACCTAGCATAGGCAGGCACATCCTCCTCTGTGAACAGTGTTGGAGAAAACTTGGGATTTCACATTGCCAATGGTATGATTAGGACAGGGACCGTTTCCCAGCATCACGCTCAGCAGAATGGGCAATAGAGACCCTGAATGGACCAGGGTTAGCTTATTACGTTTTGAAGAAAGTGAAATCAATATCCACTATCATGTATAGAACACCTCGCTGCCCTCATAAGACCATTAAATTCACCATTTAAACTGCCTTAACCGCACTGCAGCCCATTGTTACTGTGCTTAAAAAGACCCATTGGATATTTCTCTCCTAAAGTCTTTGGTTGTAGCAAGGAGCGGCACTAGCAACTACTATTTCCCCCTGTGGTGTTATCTTGCATTTTGTTAGAGAAGATACAAAATCTAGTTCTGACAAAAAAAAGGCTACAGCTGTTGAGCAAACATCTGGCCCTGCTGCAAACCCATTGCTACTTCAGAGTACACCAATGTTAACTGATGTGAGAAATGTGCTTCTTGGTCTGTTTATTAGCTGGGAATCCACTTCATGTCTACCTTGAAGTCCTGTTTACTGGTATTTGAATCCTTGATGGAGTATATTGATTTGGATTTGTAATTTTATGCCTGTTTTAATAGAATTGTTTTGGTTCTGTCTTATGATGTTGTTTATTATGTTTACTATGTTTAACTTTGTTGTATGGTGTCCTTTGACAATTGAATGTTTTTAATGTTCATGTTGGAAACCGCCCTGAGTCCTCTCGAGGAGATGGAGCTATTTGAATCTCTGGGCAACTTTTTTTTCTGTATATAAACACCTATAGTGTAGGCATGGGCAAACTTTGGCCCTCCAGGTGTTTTGGACCCCAACTCCCACAATTCCTAACAGCCTGCCGGCTGTTAGGAATTGTGGGAGTTGGAGTCCAAAACACCCGGAGGGCCGAAGTTTGCCTATGCCTGCTATAGTGGTTTCTGCGGATTTCTTTCTATATCTACTAATTTATTATCATTTAATTGGCCTGAGGTGTCAAAGTTTCAAAGGAGGCTAGGAATGCTGTTGAAAAGGATGAGAGCATAAAACATATTTTATAGGTGTCACTGCAGCCTCCTCTATCCCAGGGCCTTCCAGATATTTTGGACTACACATCTCATCCCTATCTTTAAGCCCTACTTTTAAATCAGGCACTGCTCAGAAAAGTTATTTTTGGACTACAACTCACAGATTTCCCAAGCCAGCACTGGGTCCTATTTTTTGAAACAATACATCAGCAACAGGTGTGTTTAGAGGTAAAAAACCTAGAATTCTGGAATTCTGGCCGGGAGAGAGGGGGGCCATTTGCGCTCTAGGTGGGGCAGTCCTGCGAGGGGTAGGACAGGGCCAGGGTCATGTTCAGGTTGTCCTCCCAGCATAAGGACAGGGCTGCTTGCCCCATGCCAGGGAAAAAGGTGGGACTGCCTCAATCCTCCTCCCCCAATTCTTGGGATGTCATCTTGGCATTATGCCAGGAGGAGGGTGAGACAGGTGGTGGCTGAGAGTGCTCTGGAGGGGTCTCAGCTGTCATGTGCCTTCCTTGAGCTGTCCTCCCAGCATAAAGATGAAGCTGTTTGCATTGTCCTTATGCCGGGAGGAAGGTGAGATACGTGGTGGCTGAGAGCACTCCAGAAGGCTCTCAGCTGCTGCATGCCTTCTTCCCCTGTCTTTTTGGCATAAGGATGTGGTAGGCTGCTGTGTCTTTATGCCAAGAGGGCAGGGAAAACTAGGAGGGCCTGAGGCAATGCCCGGGGGTCCGCATCCGTCCCCTGGGCCTTAGTTTGCCCATGCCTGGTTTAAACAGTGAAAACATTTTGTTTAGGCTTTGTTTTTAAGAACTCAGTTCTTGCTTTGATGTTTCCAAGGAATAACATTTTTCTAGTGGCTCCATCTGTATTAGGGTCTTATGAGCGGGGGCAGGGGGATAGACTGGTGAGTTACAAGCATCACTGATTTTTTTTTAAAATGTGTACATCAGGGTCCTCACCACTGAAAAGGTAAAATAAACTGCTTTCCTCCTCTGGGGCTGCCAAAGCACCACCACCGCTTCCATGCAAAGCACCTCCAAGGAAAGGCTTATCTGCATGTCCCTTGCTCATAGGTGAAAATGAGGTGCCTAGCCATGAGATCAATAGTGACCACATTCAAGGATGCGCTCTGCTGTGTCACAGCCCCAAGAAGAAAAGGCCACCCTGGTCTGAATTTGGGCAAAGGAAATGTGTGGCCATCAATACAATGTCAGTGTGGTGTATTATAAGAAGATGTGGTAGTGCTAAGGGGTGTGTGCAGAATCCGGGACAGCTCCAGGACAGAATATTCTGAGTTATGGATGGATTGCTTTGCTTTGTTTTCAATTTCCAAACAGAAGAATATGTGTGTGTACATTTGCGTGACAACCTGTGAGTAACCGTGGTTGGGATTTAAGTATACTATTTGATGGCATCACCAGGAGGAGCCTTACCTATATCTCAGGTTGTTGCCCAAAAGCCTCAGGCCTAGGACAGCTCTGAACTGGCAAACCTAATGAGGAATGCCACAAATCTCGCCCCATATAAGTTGATAACCTTGGCTAAGCAGGTTTCTCCAGACACACACAGAACCTGAGAAAGCTCCTCTTTTTACAACTCCCCAAAACCCTCAGCCAGAAGGTGCCTCTGCTACAGTGCCCTGTTATATCTGGGTCCTAAAGAAGCAGGATACAATCATGTCTTCTTTTGCCCTTGGCCACCATATCCACCAGGAGGGAGCCACACCCGAAGCAAAGCGGTTTTACTTTCCCAATTAGGCATGCCCATGGGAGTCTGCCTCATGCTGCCCCTGGAGCGCAGCCAGGCCTTTGATTAAAAAAAAACCCTTTGCTTTTGGGAAGCTCATCGGGGAGTTCCCATGTTTGTTCTAAATGACAGCCAGAGCTAACATAATACTTTGAGTGCTTCCCTGTACAATCCGAGACGATTATGCAATAAATCCCATAAGATGTGCCTTCTTTGCAAATCCCAGTTGAGAGAGAATACAATCAAAGAGCCTCAGGCTGAAGATCTGTACCCCTCAATGGCTTCTATGTACCAGCAATACTCCAGGATTGTCCCTAGCAAACACTCTGTGTCAAAACTAGTATTTTGCAGGTATTTGTGATAGTCCTTTTTAGCGGAGTGTAGGAAAAGGCTATTTCCGCTAGCTTAGCCGGTGATATATCCCTTGAGAAAAGGTCAAGTACTCTCTGTCTGCACCACTTTTTGATCATTACAGTAATAACAAGTTGGGAGACAATTCAAAGTGTGGCTTATCATCTATAAAACCCTGTATGGCTCAAATCCAGAAGGATTGCATTTTCTGATGTCAGCCTATCCAGGATCCTTGAAGGAGGGCTTTCTCTCAGTCCCATCATCATTACACACACATCTGGTGAAGAGAGGAAAAAAGCCTTTTTAGTGGTTGCTCGCAGGCTGTGTCCAAGGCTGGCCCAAACCATTGCTGTTCTGGGCCAGACCTGGATTCTGCAAAGGGGTTTACACCTCTTCGTTCTTGAACCGTGAGAGCAGATTCCTGACCATTCATCATACCAAATCCAGTTCAGCCCTGCTGGACAGTTGCTCTTATCTCTGTCAAAGCATGTCGCTGCAGCAGCATGGAGCTCCAGAAAGCTCCTGGCAGTTGTTGGATACTTTCACCAATATTAGCAATGGCACCCACATGTCTTAGAGATAAAAGAGACAACCCCCTTCCTCTCTACAAGTTTCACAGGCACCTGTGCTGCTATGGCAGAAAACAACAGCAGAGGTAGGTATCATTCCCTTTTCCACCATTTCGAGAAAATAGTATGTTGTGAAGAGAGGGACTGGTTCCAAATTAGAACCAGACCTGCTGTCCACAAACACACCGAAGTGTGAGGCTGCTCTGGAGATTCAGGAGTGCATTCTGTGACTTCTGCTGGTAAAATCGGACTACTTCTGGCCCAGTTCAGTTTATGTGGCCAAGCCGTAGGTTAGCCCCCTCTCTATTCTATTTCTATTAGCAGGCAGATCTTTTTGTTTCCTAAACATTAGCAAAACCTTATTGACTGTTCCTGGGACCCATTGACATTACACAATTACAGCACATATCATTCCACTTTAACTTCCATGGCTACATCCTGAGGAATCCTGAGGTTTGTACTTTGATGAGGTAGAACATTGGCTGAACATTGTAAATACTTCTCCCTAGACTACAGAAACAGGATTCCAGGATGAACTCACAGTGGTTAAAGTAGATTAATAGTACAATAATTCTGTAGTTTGAATGGACCCCTGCATAGTGAAGCGTGCATCTCCCATCAACAAAGCAAGTACTACCACCTTATCTGCTGCCAGATAAGATTTTTTTTAATGTAAAGTGAGCCTTTTGTTACTTGATGCACTGGATACACACATTAGGCACTTCAATATTAGAAACTGGTTTTAAAATCTTGTCACAGTTTGTATTCCAGTGTTTCTATTCATTTGCTCCCATAAGTTATTTGGATTAGAGTGGCCTTGGGCTTTTAAATTGCATCAGGTTTGGGAGGTTAAATTTTAATCACCAAGAGAGTCAAACAAATGATTTGTACAGAATGCTATAACATTCTGTACAAATAAACACAAAGGCCAACAATTATTATTAATCATACTTTTTCATCTAAAAATGATGGAGAATGTAGAGGACAGATTCAACAATCTTACCAAATAGGCCGCATGCCATATTCAGGTAATAGATGAGTAAATTCAAATTGTGGCGCATGTACACCGCTGAACTGATCTAGTATGACACCACTTTAACTGCCATGGATCAGTGGTATGGAATTGTGGGAATTGTAGTTTTATAAGTTCTTTATCCTTCTTTGCCAAAGAGTACTATTGTCTCACCTAAATATTACTGAGAGATAATAACTAGCAAGATATTAACCAGAACAGTCTCAAATTCAGTATTGAGAAAATCCATTAGTTTAGCTCTGTGCAGGCATACAAAACAACACTGAATCCCATCCCAATTTTCAGAATGAAACATAAAAGGATTTAAATGATAATATTCAGCTTTTTGAACAATATCATTTGACAACATTGTATAGGGGCGAGTTTCTTAAACTTTTCCACTTGGGACCCCTTTTGGCCTGAGAAATTTTTACACGACTCTGGATACAGAGGCTTTTATTGATAACAAATCAGCATTTGTAAGTCTTGTTAAACCCACTAATTTTCCTTTTTATGAAGTACCATTGAAGAATCTTCTACAGAGTCTACTTTAAACACTGTACAACAGATGTGTCTCAATGTCTAAGTGATGTTTAGAAAATATTTTCGGAACCCCAGCATTGTACTAAGGAGACCCCATATAGGGTGGGGACCCACAGTTTAAGACGCAGTTGTATAGGGCATCAGGTGGTAACTGAGATTATTGTAGGTACATGAAAACCAAGACAAAATGGTAAGATGAACAGTCCACCTCTCTCTTTCCCCTTCAAGCTGCTTGGATCTACAAAGTCCATACCTTGAACAGCATGGATTGAGATGATGGTGCTGTAGTATGTAGAGCAGTGGTTTTCAATCTGTGGGTCCCCGGATGTTTTGGCTTTCAGCTGGTAAACTAGCTGGAATTTCTGGGAGTTGTAGGCCAAAACACCTGGAGACCCAGGTTGGGAACCACTGATGTAGAGGGATGGCTAGCTAGGTAATGCAGTCAAGTGCAAGTGAAAAAGAGAAGCAAGGGCGTTTTGTCAAAAAGCAACAGCAAGCTTGACCTTGTTACCTGCCACACAAATCACAGGAAGGGATGATAGCAATCGAGTCTGGCTCCTTAGCTCAGCAATTCATGTCCAGCATGATTAACAGCAAAAGGACATCAGCCCCGGCTGGCCGGACAGCCAGCCAGCCTGTCCTGCCAGAAGAAACTACTCAGAAATGAGGGAAGCCAGCCAAATGGCTCCCACGGCGGCGGCTGTACAGGAAGGGATTAGCTGAAGAAAAAGTGTCACAGAGCAGCTCTTCGCTGCAAAGAACAATGTGCTGCCAGCTTACCCTCCGGGGCACAGAGAGCCCCAACATAAATGAATGCTGAGCACCTTATTTGGCTCCAGGCTTAAAAAGAAATGGAGAAAAAGTGTCAAGGCTGAGTAACAGTCAGGGGAAGAAGCCTGCAGAAAAGGAACCTTCTCTTACACTCATTAAGCCAAAATTTGTGATGTACAAGTCAAGAGAAATGTGGTAGTCTTTTCATGGCAAAGCCAGTCCTACCATTTGGTAGACGGTGGGAAATAAGAGTTCCCTTGTTGTCGAAGGCTTTCATGGCCAGAATCACTGGGTTGCTGTGAATTTTCCAGGCTGTATGGCCATGTTCCAGAAGAGAATGCTTCTGGAACATGGCCATACAGCCTGGAAAACGCACAGCAACCCAGAGGTTCCCTTGTTCTTTTTGAGCCATCTGTAATTTCCCTGTTATGGGCCAGAGCCTCAAAGCATGTCCTGGATTCAATGCATTCCCCTTCTGCTGATGGGCAATGAAAGACACTATCCCAACGTGGATGCTGAATTAAAAGTCAACTGCTGGCCCAATTGCCTAATGCACTTGGAATGGCAAAGGCATACCAATTTGTCCTTCATTTTAAGCAAAAAACCCACAAAAGTATCCAGCTTGTCAGGGACAAGACAAAACTGGAAGCACAAAAAGGAGAAGAAGGAGGCAGTCATAAAAGAGCAAATGAGCAACAAGCATGAGATAAGAGACAGTCAGCAGTTCAAGTACAGTTTGAGGTGGTTCAGGAAAGACTGGAAAGAAAAGAAGGAAAAAGCCTAATGAGCCAAGAAGGAAATGCTGTCAGGATGCCAGGCAGAAAAGCTACCTTTTGGGTTTTATGGTTATGTAATCTTAAGTTACTCTTCGGCTTAGAAATGGAGATGAGCACCAACTCCCAGAGGTGGACATGACTAAACTTAATGTCAGGGGAAAACCTTTACCTAATCTTAAATTGATGACATGGTCAAATGACATATGGCAACCCTATCCTGGGATTTTCTTGGTGAGATTTATTCAGAGGAGGTTTGCCTTTCCCTTTCTGTGGGGCTGAGAGAGTGTGACTTGCCCAACCCAGGGTCACCCAGTGAGCCAGAATTCAAACTCTGTTCCACCAGAGCCCTTGTCCAGTACACAAATCATGATATCACCACATTTTGGATCACAACTTGCAGAATCCCATAGCCAGTGGCTTTGCTGCACGGGGAATTTGGGAAGGTATAGTACCAAAAAGTAGTCTCATTTGTCCTTGGATTCTCTGGATTGCTGTAAAGAACTCAAAAGGAAAAAAGGTAAGGGAAAATGATGGGTGTTAAGCTTGCAAGAGAGCCAGCGAGATAAAAAGCAGGTATGTAAACAGCATCAGATAATAAATGAAGAAAATCTTACAAAAATTGGTTAAAAAAGGGGGGGGGGGCTATAAATAGGTTTGTTCCAGCAGGGGACCAAGGTTCTTTCAGCCTTTAATTCTGGCAGACAACTTGTAAAGAAAACTGGGGGACGAAAGAGCAAAGAGGGGAAGGGCACATGTAGGAGTACAGGGAGGAAGACTTTGCTAAATGAGGATTAGATGCTTATGCAGAGACTGAGGGCCCTTCAACATAGCCATTTAACCCAGAATATCCAGGCAGAAAATTCCACAATATCTGCTTTTAATATCTGAGTCCACACTGCCATATATTCCAGTTCAAAGCAGAAAATGTGGGATTTTTATTCAACTGTGTGGAAAGGGGCTAATCAAACACCAGAACAGTCTTTTAAGGGTGGAAAGATGAGCCACAGCGACTGGGAAAAGCACCCCAGAAGCAGTGTTTTCCCCATTATTCAGGGAAAATAAAGGGGCAGCCAGATTTCCAAGTGGTTTTTCAAAGAACTCTACTGGCCAGAAAATAGGTAGCCTTTAGTCTGGTCCAGCAGCAAAGTGTTGGTCATCTCTTTTTGACTGAGAGCCCCATTCTGTAACACAATCGTAGCATTATGATTCTGCTTTAACTGACATGGTTTCCGCCTACCGAACTCTGGGATTTGTAGCTTTCTCCGGCAGAGAATTACCCCACAATACTACCATTGTCAGGATTCCGCAAAATAGAATAATGGTTTAAAGTGACATGAAAGAGCTACAACTGTTGAGCACAAAAGGGCCCTGAAAGCTGCCATCGTCTTTCTTGATATGTGAGTTGTAAAGTACAAAGAGGGGGGAAAGCTGTGAATTTTGGAAAGTCATCACTCTAGCACAGAAAGAAAGAAAGGGAAAGAGAAAGAGAGATGCACACAAACACACGACTTGCTCTCAAGCTCAGATGAAAGTGATGCCTGTCCATTTTCCAGGGGAGGGAATTTTGTACCAGTGGTAGCATCAGAGGTGGAGAGGAGAGGATTAAGGAAATCGGGGGCACAATGGGGATCCGTGCTCTATGGTGGGGGTGGTCCAGCAATTAGCAATGTGAAGCAAGAAAGAAAAGCAGGAGGGAAACAATCTCTGGGAGTGATTTGTTCCCAAGGCATGGCAGGCCTGTGCAAACGTTTCAGCCAGTTTTCACCAGCCTATAGGCCTTGCGTGTCTGTTTGGGAAGGGGGGGGAGGGGGTTGAAGGGACATATAATTATATCCTGAGGCTAGGAGCGACATAAAAGGAGGTTGTGTCTCCAGTGGTTGGAGTGGGAAGCCGGGAATGAGGATGACTGGATTCTAATAAGCTGACAGCGAAGGGTCTCCCTGGTTGGATACACACCCTTTGACAAAGGATGAGACATGCTGGCCACAGCTTTGGGGTGGGGGAGGAGGAGAATCTCTATGGTGCAATGGATGCATTTGAACGCTGTTTCATTGCCACAGAAAGAGATATTGGGTTCAAGCCTAGGGAAGATCCTCCTTGGGATCACAACAGCTAGAATGCTGGCTTGGCTAGGAGATTCAGAGAGGTAGAGTCCCTCCAAAAGGAATTTTTCCAAGTTCTGCTCAAGCTGGACATCTTGATCAAAAAGAAACCCGACCATTTCCTAATTCAGTTACTTTGTGATGCTTGAAAAAGCTTTCTGCAGAGGATCAGATGAAATCGTATTTCTCTGTCCACCCAGCCCACACTAAAAATAAAAATAGTTTCAGGTGGTATCCATTTTCCACTGGCAAACACACACAACCTCTCTTTGAACAGCGAACACATGCATGGGACTTGCTAAGGTACGGTAGAAAAATATAGCACAGCACAGATTGTTCTCAAGAGCATTGGCTGTTCTTTTTATGGTGCTTATGGATTTTTCGTAAGCCACTTTAAGAGGAGTGAGGTATGGCAATAGAGAGACTGAGTGTACATGCTCAAATTTTAGAAAGGAGAGTATAAGATTTTGGGTTGCTGTGAGTTTTCCAGACTATGGCCATGTTCTAGAAGCATTTTCTGTTGACGTTTTGCCCACATCTATGGCAAACATTCTCAGAGGTTGTGGGGTCTGTAGGAAACTAGGCAAGTAAAGTTATATATCTGTGGAAAGTCCAAGGTGGGAGAAAGAACTCTTATCTGGGTTGTTGTATGTCTTTCGGGCTGTGTGGCCATGTTCCAGAAGTATTCTCTCCTGACGTTTCGCCCACATCTATGGCAGGCATCCTCACAGCCTCTGAGGATGCCTGCCATAGATGTGGGCGAAACGTCAGGAGAGAATACTTCTGGAACATGGCCATACACCCCAGGAAAACTCACAGCAACTCAGTGATTCTGGCTATGAAAGCCTTCGAAAACCCAACATTTCCATCCAGTGTGGCTACCAATAACTGTGATGGTGGGCACTACAGTCAAACAGGAGGCCAACAGATTTGTAGAAGGCTAACATAATACTTGGTGTCCTTGCTTCCTTTCCATAAGTGATACATGTCTTTTTCTTTGGAAGTCAGGCATATCTCACTGAAAGACTTTTATGTTCCACCCCTGCACATTTAGTTAGAAGACCCAATGTATCATGGCTGAGAAAAAATTATGCTCATCACCTTGAAGAGCTAGGCCTTACATTCAGAGGCGGTTCAACCACCAGGCCAACTAGGCAGTTGCCTATGGCGCCATCTTGTTGGGGGCACCATCGAGGCAACTCCTGTCTCTTGTGGCCTGCCTCCGTCGCCACGCTTCCCTCCGCAAGGAAGGAGCCGAGGTCGCCGCTTTGGGGAGCAGAGAAGCAGCGCTTTTCTGCTCCGCAAAGCCCCGAACACCTTCCTTCCCGCCAGGAAGGCGTTCGTGGCTTTGCAGAGAAGAGAAGCTGCCAAAAGCCTTCCTGGCGAGGCCTTCCTGACGAGGCCTTCCTGACGAGGCCTTCCTCTTCTGCCCAGCGCTTCGGCGAGCACTGGGGCGGCCCAACACTCACTGGGTGGCCCCGCGCTCGCTGGAGCACGGGGCCTGCCCCTGGTGCCCGCGCCGGGCCTGCCCCTGGTGCCCACGCCGGGCCTGCCCCTGATGCCTGCCCCTGGTGCCCGCGCCGGGCCTGCCCTTGGTGCCCGCGCCGGGTGCTACATTCACAAATATACTAATTCCTACATAACATTAACATGTATTGAACTGCTTTTTCTGTTGATTTCTTGTAAAACATGATGTTTTGGTGCTTAATTTGTAAAATCTTAATGCGATTTGATGTTTAATAGGCTTTTCCTTAATTCCTCCTTATTATCCAACATTTTCGCTTATCCAACGCTTTTATTTTTCAGTGATTGGTTGGGGGGGGGGCCAAAATTCTGTTCGCCTACACTTGAAAAATACCTAGGGCCAGCTCTGCTTACATTTAATAACAATTACAGTATAGGGCTAAACAATCCTCTCATCTGAGTCAACCTGTAAAACTGTTCCTTATTACCTTCAGTGACTCCTGTTTGCAACCTCAGGCTGAGGTGGAGATTTAATACAATTTTCCATAGGACTCAAACTTGAGAATTAACTGCCAGCAGCCCCTCAAGGAAAAAAAAAACATTGATTTATCGTTTTCCCTTACTTCTTGCAATCTCTGGTCCCTTCTACACTATCATATAATCCAGATTATCAAATCAGATAATCCACATTATCTGCTTTGAATCAGTTTATATGAGTCGACACTGCCCTGCAATCCAGTTCAAAGCAGATAACCTGGATTTTATATAGCAGTGTAGAAGAGCCTCTGTTACAAATTGCAGAGCCCTGAGAACTTCAACTTTATATCATTATAATTGCAAACTTCTAAAATCCCTCAAGTTTCTAGTTCTCATGGAGCCTGAAAAAATAAAACAAGAAACAGCTATGTCTGCTAACGGTCAGAGATATTGTCTAGTAGTCCTGCCTTTTCTCATGCAACCCCATTCCTCATGTCTTTTTATGCACAGACCCCTGAAATATATCTGTATAGCTATACATTTACTACAGATTTACTGTTCTGCAGCAGAAAGGATATCCAAGGGCATGCAGTTTGCTTTTGCAGTTTAAAGGCTAAGAGGCTTGCTTGCTGTCTAAGCTATGAATTGAGAATGCAGAGAGAGAAGTGATAAAATACACGCTTTGTCAAAGTGAGACCGGGGCTATTTTTGACCTTATACCATACTATAACTGAGGTTAAACTATGTTTGATCTACAGATAATTAACTAAAAGGCAGATAGTTTTACCTGAAGAAAGGATCATAGTGAACACAATTCTGACAAGAAAACAGCACTACTGAAGTCGGAAGTCAAAACATAGGCAAGTGGCCATATAAGACCAAAATGCACAAATAAAATCTGTTAAAGAACCCTGTCTGGTCCATTCCAGAATTAAAGCAAAGCATTATAAGTAACTCAACAAATCAGAGATCCCAGGTATCAATAGAACCCAGCTAAGACATATAATGCAGATGCACTGTCCCTTCTTTACTGAATTTCTGTACACATTGCATTCAAAAGATATAAACTGAAATTAGGGAAGCTTTTTGCTTACAATTTCCATAAATCCAATTTAATTGTTAATTGTCCCACTAATAAAGTAACCTCATTCCCTCTTGCTATTTTTGTACTGTGACTTGTGTTGCATCCTTGTGATAAAGAAATGTAACTGGCAGGGATATATTTCCAAACTGTCTCTACCAAACCTGGTCAATTGTCCTAGCCAATGATGGGAACAATAGTTCAAAATCTGTTTCAAATTGAACTGTTAATTTATTATTTTTTTTGATAATAGAATAATAGAGTTGGAAGAGACCACATGGGCCATCTAGTCCAACCTGCTGCCATGCAGGAAAAGCACAATCAAAACACTATAATCCTGGGAGTTATAGTTTGATGGGGTAGCAGCACTCTTTGGCAAAGAAGGTTAAAGACCCCATAAAACTACAACTCCCTTGACTCCATAGTATTGAGGCATAACAGTTAAAGTGCTGTCAAACTGCAGTAATTCTAGTGTACGGATACCCCAAGCCAGCATGGCCAGGGATTCTGGGGAGTGGATTTGACAGTCCTCCACATAAATAGCATAAAATCATATAGGATGAACTGTGGGATGGGCAAGCAGAACAGCGGTCATTCGGACAAAAACTGGCCTGAGGAAGTAGCAGTCACAGTGTAGCCATGGGGAAAGAGACACACACAAAAAGAGTGGGACAACATAATAAAGGCCACTTCTACATGGCCTTATTTCCCAGGATGTCATCCCAATTATCTGTTTTAAACTGGATTATATGAGTCTCCACTGACAGATAATCTGGGATAAGCAGATAATCTGGGATCAGATCCTGGGATATAGGAGCAGTGTGGAAGGGGCCAAAGTCAAGCTGAGCCAAGCCAAAATGTCCTGCTGAATGAATCAGAGCCTACCACCTATATAAACCAAGTTGTTACGTCTCAAAAGCAAGCCAGGCAAGTTATTTGGCACAAGTGGTTGAAAGTTTCACAAACACCGCTGCCAATCCCGGGCAGTGAAAAAAATTTTTAAAATTGCTGCCCTACCAAAATCCTCTGCTTGAAGTGGTTCCATCACTCTGCTACCAACATCAGTCTCCAATAATAATCTTTCCTCACAGGGAAATAAACCACAGCATATTATTTGAGAACACAGAAATGCTGGACCACTCTAACAATTACCTTGTCAGACTACAAAGAGAAGCCACTGAAATCCACAAGCATGTGGACAATTTCAACAGAAGGGAGGAAACCATGAAAATGAATAAAATACTGGCTACCAGTATTTAAAAAACTCTAAAATCAGGATAGTAAATAAAGAACAACACTCAGAAAACAAAGGAATCCCAGACATGAAACAATCAGGGCCAGCTAACACCTTCCAAACAAAGGATCCCCCAGGCAGGAAGCAGCCAGGCTTCGAAGCTGCAAGGCTATTCAATGCTAATCAAGGTTACCAATTGTCACATTCACACTTGCCTTAAGCAGACAAGAGTTCTTTCTCCCACCCTAGAGATTCCACAGATATATAAACCCCACTTGCCTAGTTTCCAACAGACCTCTCAACCTCTGAGGATGCCTGCCAAAGATGTGGGTGAAACACTGCTGTTTTTTAACCTGAGAGAACATCTCTCTAGGAATATATAGTTTCTCCAGAATGAGAAACTTTCTCTATGGTCAATTTCCACCAGATCATACTGGAGGACCTAGAGATTCCTAGAAATGTATTCTCTCCAGCTATCGATAGATCTTCCAGCATGACTCTATATTCAACTTTCGACAGAGGTTGTCCACAGAGTTGAACCGGAGAACTAAGAACTTCAGACTCTCAAATGGGTCCCATTTTTGGCACCTGTTGCTGCCTTCCCAAACTTTAGTGTCTTTCTTCTCCACAGAAAGTGGCTGTTTCAGGTCTTTTCCAGGTCACGTAGACCATAGGGCATTAAATATGGCAAAATCTCTTCAGCAAACGTCATATAGCATTCTGGAACAAAATAAAAAAACAGATGCAGCCCAACCTTCAACAGTTGTTCACTACTAATATCAAGAATCTGCCTGCAGAAAGAAGAACAAAGTATGGGAGAGGTTTCTTGTATTCTCAGCATCCTTCCCAGAACTTGAACAAGTTACTTTTTCCAACAACTTCTCTCAGAATACCCTAGCCAGGGGATTGTGGGAGTTGAAGTCTAAAAAGTAACTTTTCCTAGCTCTGATCTTTCCCCCAGAAGGAACGTGGCCAGTCAGTTTTCTGTCCCCGCCCCCATCCTAGCTAAATTGGAATGATGTTAAAGATTAATCAAGATGTTCAGCATCCTGGGAGCTGTATTGACAATCCACACACAACTTTATACCAAAGTCCAACCCATGTCATCTGGCTTGATAAACATTATGCCCATCTGCATGCCCAACAGCAGTTGAAGGAATTACGCCACTGAGCCATTTTCCATTTCCTCTGATTTCTACCACATAACTGGCATGTTTAAAGTAGGATGAATTGCATGTTTCCAAATGGATTTATCACATGCCAAAATCCAAACCTCAAAGACTCCAGGCAGATAGAGTCCACATTTCCATGCAAATGCAAACCTGTATACCTTCAAGCTCTCTCTTGTGTTTTCAGGTGGCAACACTAAGTCATTTTGTACATATTCGGAGACATTTCAGCATAATATTAGCATCATTACCACCATCACCATTAGGGATATTCTGGCATTATTTCAATGTGCATTAAATCCTACTGAAAGAAACCGACTTAGGTCTGGATACAGCACTGTATCTGTGGTGGCGCATTGGGTTAAACCCCTGTGCTGCTGAACCGCTGACCTAAAGCTTGGTAGTTTGAATCTGTGGAAAAGGGGTGAGCTCCCACTGTTAGCTCTAGCTCCTGTCAACCTAGTAGTTCAAAAGCATGCAAATGTGAGCAGATAAATAGGTACTGCTTCAGCGGGAAAAGGCAAAAACATGCTCTAAGCAGTCATGCTGGCCACACAACCAGGAGGTAACAACGCAGGCTCCTCGGCTTGGAAATAGAGAAGAGTACCTCCTCCAGACCCAGAGATGAACATCACCTCCAGAGCCGGAAATGAAAGGAGAAGCCTTCGTCTTTGTGTATGTGTGTCTCATTTCAAGAAGGCATTGAATGTCTGCCTGTGTTTGTTTATATGCTGTAATCTGCTCTGAGTTCCCTTGGGGAGAAGGCCGGAATATAAATAAAGTGTTGTTGTTGTTGTTACTATTATTATTATTTCCTGGATGCATACCTTTATCTTTATTCAGGACAGGGCTGCAATGCTGGCTGATGGCTTCCATGTCAGCAGGCCAATGAATTTTCGCCACATCTAAGTTAAAACTCCAAAGGAGCTATCCAAGGTGTTGAACCTACTTTGGAAATATGGTTCAACATCATGGGTATCTCTCTATTAAAGTATAGACTAAAACCTATAGTAGATTCCCTGTCCCTGTAACATGAAAGTCACCAGCCATGCACTGCAATTTCCCAGTTTCTCCACTTCCTATTTTCCTCTTTGTCCTGATCTTAGTTAAATTACTGCAAAGTGTGTTTAAAATGCAAAAATAGTTTGCATTCAATTAATAGTAGGAAATAAGAGAATGGGAAAGAGTGTCCTTCCCTGGAGGTCAGTAGTTCTAAACCCGGGGTCCCCAGATGTTTTTGGCCTACAATTCCCAGAAATCCCAGCCAGTGTACCAGCTGTTAGAATTTCTGGGAGGCCAAAAACATCTGGGGACCCCAGGTTGAGAACTACTGCTATAAGCACAGACAAAAGAGAACTGCTACAACCAAGGTTAATAATTCTACATTTGGATTCTGTATGATCAGAGATTCTACTATAAAATGCTCCAAGTAACCAGTATTGTTGTACGAAGACCTGATCCAAGGCCTGAATTGAACACTGCACTGGCAATGCAGTATCAGTGCAATGAAACATCTTCCTCCTAACCACAACCATCAAAGCTGACTGAAATTGGCTCTGGTCGTTTCCCTGACCTCTAGAATGTGGTGAGTGAGCTACATCAAGAAGGAGAGAGTATCTAGCTCAACTGAATCTCACTGTACTGCCGATAGAAGTCCACTTTTGGATCCTAATATCCCCAATGCATAAATGAGAAATACCGAGACCAAGAGCTAAGCACCAATAATGAAGCCAGCTATCACAAAGAGACTAATGACCTGCCTCAACTGTTGTCAGCCAGATTTCCCCAACTAACTGCTCTCCATATGTTGAAAGCCTTAAGACTCTCAAAACCAGGGATAAGGAACATGTGGCTCTCCAGAAATTATTGGACTACAACAGCCGTCTTCCCTCATCAGTATACCCAATGGTGACAGAAGATGTGAGTTCAGACATAGCTACATTTGAGTGCTCATAAAGCAATGGCCATCACTGGCCAATCCCAACATCTCTCAGGCCTTCCTCTTAAACAATAGGAAATTACTGTCTGTAGCTCTCACTGGGCTACATGTGCCCCACTTGAACCCATGTTTATTTCCTGAGTTGGGATGTGGAGCCATATGTGCCAGGAGGAAGAGAGTTGGTGAGTGTTTGGGTGGATGCATGGCTCTAGGTCACTCATTACTCTTGAGTCTTCCTCTCTGCTTCTTCCTCTTCTCTCAGTTTGGAGCTTCTTTGTCTCGAGATGGAAAGAGGTGATGCATTCTCAACAACCACTCAGTTTCCTTCAGCTCTTCCTCCGGCTTCTGATTATCGATGCACCACACATGGGCTATCCATGTGCAGCTGATTCTCCCTGTCATGCCTCGCCCACCATATACCAGCTGCTACCTGCAGCAAGACAACACCATTCAGGGCAATGAGGGAGAAGGAGACAGATCATCACCTGCAAGGAGCTTGGTGTCTGAAGGGGAAATTCTTTCAACCCTGGGGCTCCAAAGAAGGGGTGGGGTGCATTCCAGTGTTCTTGCTTTCTTTCTTTTCATTGCAATATTATGGTCCTCTTGTTCTAACTTACTTTAAAATACTGCAAGGATTCAGCTAAGCAAAAGATGACGTGAGTGTGTATGTATGTATGTATGTCTATGTGTTAATTATATATATGTCACATAGCAAAAGCTGTATTCCTCTCTCAGATGCATACCTCAATGGGGTTTGTTGTGGGGCTTCAAGTCATTTCCAACATATGGTGACCCTATCACAGAGTTTTCTTGGAAAGAGGCAGGAAGCAGCCAGGCTTTGAAGCTGAAAGGCCATTCAATGCTAATCAAGATGGCCAATTGCAACATTCACATTTGCCTCGGGCAGACAAGAGTTCTTTCTCCCAAACTGAACATTCCACAGATATATAAACCCCACATGCCTAGTTTCCAACAGACCTCACAACATCTGAGGATGCCTGTCATAGATTTGGGTGAAACGTCAGGAGAGAATGCTTCTGGAGCATGTCAATACAGCCCAGAAAACTCACAGCAACCCAGTGCTTCTGGCCATGAAAGTTTCAACAACACAAGAGTTGTTTAGTTTGTTCTGTTGCCTTCTTTTGAGGCTGAGAATGCATAAAACCATGGGCTATGGGTTTCCATGGCCAAGCAGGGATTCAAACCGTGGTCTCCAGTGTCATAGTCCAATGCTCCATTCCACTTGGCCACACTGGCTCTCACATCAGAGATACTGGGAGTAATATCACCAGGGAACTAGACCCTATCAAGGGCTTAGACTCCTACAATATAATGTCCAAAATGGAGACACCAAATGAATATACATCCCTTTTCTTCAGGCTGTACTAGTCACATCGGTGGAAGTGAATTGCTAATTTCACTGGTGAAGGTGGTGTAGAAACTTGTGGGCAGAAGGGAAGCTACTGTACAACTGCAGTGTAGGAGGTGACACTGGTGGAGGCAGTGGTGTTTTAATTCTACTTGGTATTTCACAGAATAAGTCAACAGTTAATGCAATGCAATGCAAAACTCCCATCAACCACAACCAGTCTGGCTAATGATTAGGAGTTACGAGAGCTGTGGTCTAATATACTTTAGACGACCTAAGACATGCTCAGTCATAGAAATCCACTGGGTGTCCTTGGGCAAATCACATTCTCTCAACCTCAGAGGAAAGCAAAGGCAAGCCCCCTGTGACAAACCTGGCCAAGTAAATCACATGATAAAAATATCTTAGGGTCACTATAAATCAAAACTACTTGGAGGCACACAACAATAACAAAAACACAAAAGACTGCTTTAAAGGAAATGCTCATAAGATAGATGCATGAATGTGAAAGACTATTCTCTTTCAGGAATCTAACATACATAAAAAATGCAGTATTTTCCTTTCTGCACCACTCCTTTTGAGCATTTCCCCCATTACTGGCACAGCACACTCAGAGATTTGTTCATATTTTCATGAGTTCATGAGTCCCTTCGGGGAGATAGAACGGTCTACAATTATCATTATTATTATTATTATTATTATTATTATTTTCATGTCCACAATCACTGGATGAGTCTTGCATCAAGCCATAACTGCCATAGGTGAGTGCGCCAGCAAAGATCTAGTACATAGAAAGATCCTGCACATTATTTGAGTCATCTCAAATTGCAATGCTTTTCAGAGGAGTTAACTGACACATCCAGACACTACATATAGAGCAATATGTTCACATCTGGACCAACCTGAGGTTCAAGTTCCTGCTTAGACACAGACTCCCTTAACAGATCTTGGGCTTGTCACCCCTATTCAGCTTCAATTCAGCATTTGTACAAGAGTGTTAAAACGTCGAAGGCTTTCATGGCCGGGATCACAGGGTTGTTGTATGTCTTTCGGGCTGTGTGGCCATGTTCCAGAAGCATTCTCTCCTGACGTTTCGCCCTGCCATAGATGTGGGCGAAACGTCAGGAGAGAATGCTTCTGGAACATGGCCACACAGCCCGAAAGACATACAACAACCCAGTGTTAAAACGGTTTAAATTTGTTAGGAATTAGTTAGGAATACATATTATTATCAACCCTCCCACTAGTCATTCGTGACATATGGCAAGAGAGAGAGAAGGAAAAAGAAAGAGAAAGAGACAGAGAAAAAAAATAATTTATTGTCCATACATATTTTTTCTCTTAACTCATTAACTGGAAATCATTCCTACTCAACAAAAGTTATCCCACAGGTAGCTATTACAATATGAACACAACTTCTCACACTGAGTTAAAAAGGCTGTTGAAAGACATATATACTTTAAAATATTTTGTAGTAAGAACCAAATGTATACTAGATAAATGTACTAGACCTCACAACCTCTGAGGATGCCTGCCACAGATGCAGGTAAAACGTCAGGAGAGAATGCTTCTGGAACATGGACATACAGCCCAGAAAACTCACAGCAACCTATACTAGATAAGATAATAATTTTAGTGTTTTGTCATATAGGCTTCATACTGATGGATTCAAAGCCTTTCCCATACATTTTTTACAGTATTTCTTACTACACTGCAAGGTAGGACAGATTATTGTTTGGGACTGTTGCTGTACTGCTACAAGTATGCGAGATAAAACTGAACTTGCTTACAGCAATCCAGTGATTTCACAACAAGCTACAATTTGAAGCAGACACTTTCATGCCCTTCACTGGCCTTCCCCATTTCCTAACCACCCAGTTGGTGTTGGCTACATATACGTTTGCCATAATGGTTCTGATTTCTATGCCTAGTTGTAAAAGATGGACAGTAAAGAAAGCAGACAGGAAGAGAATCAAATGAGATGAGGTTCTGCAGAAAAGTACTACAGATACCCTGCACTGCTGACATGACCAATACATCGGTTCTAAAAGCCTGAATTGCTATCTATACATATAATAAAAGTAAAAATATGTATGTGTGTGTGTTGCTGGGATGTCTACTTACACAGACAGGTTCCCACTTCTATGAATAGCTATAGCTCCCACTACCCAGGAGATACCAACGGCCCTCCCTCCAATGACATTGCAGGTTATAGAGAGTGCAGTGAACATGTACAAGAACCCTGCCAATGTCTGGACATTTTGGATTTGTAGGTACTGGGATTTATAGTTCACCTGCAATCAATGAGTACTTGGAACTCTACCAAAGATGGAATTGGACTGAACTTGGCACACAGTTTGTGCCAACATTACCAGCAAAAAATACTGGAAGTCTTTGGGGGAAATTCACCTTGATTTGGGGGAGTTGTAGTTCACCTACATCCAGAGAGCATTGTGAACCCAAACATTGATGGATCTGGACCAAACTTGGCACACACACCTGATATGCTGAAATTTGATTACCTGGGGAGGAGGGGGGGGGGGTTGGGGGCAACTGACCTTCCTTTCTGGGAACTGTAGTTCACCCACAACCAAGGAAACTGTGATTTTCACTAATGATGGACCTGGATCAAACTTGGCAAACAGAACCCCCATGACTAACTCAACCTACTGGAGGGGTTTGTGGGGACTGACTCACTATAGTGGGAGTTGTAGTGTACCCTACACTGAATCCCACCAATGAGGCATCCAGAGCAAACTTGCCCAACATAACAAACTTTAAGTACTAATGGAATTTCTCAGGGTTAACCTCACATGATGTCAGTTGTAGTTAATCCACAACCTTATGCATTTTGTACAATTAAAAAACTGACTTTTTCAAATAACCCGGGCAACAGCGGGTACCCAAGCTAGTCAAAAATAAAAATGATTGAACCAACCTTATGGTACTTTGGATAAAACATTAGATGACATCACTCATTAGGAAACACAACAACGTTTAGTAAAGTAGGAGGCAACAGGAAAACACGAGGACTGCATTACAGGCGGATAGCCTCGGGCCAGGAAGGCACAGCCCTGAATATATATGCAAGATCTGTTGTGAATATCGTCCTTAGGCTACCACTAATCGAACCCAACTTAATGTAATTGAGGTCTACAATAATGGTAGTTGCTACCTGTCATGGTAATTGCTGAGGAATACGCGGGTGCTGCAATGGATAAAATCCAGTTGATCAAGTCTTAATACCCTTGCCAAGCTCTTCTATTGGAAAACCTCTCACTTCCTTCATCCAATTCTACATCTTCTTTCTTAGACTCCAGCTAGCCTCCTTTAAAATCTCAGCATACACCTGCAACTCAAAACCACACCTTCTTCTGGTAGATGGGAATGAACATCAGAGATGCAGACTTCCTTTGCAACGTGCAAGGTCCCCAAAAGCACATATTGCTCAGAGCTTGGGAATGCCCCCTTCTTCCACAATAAATCTCAGCATCCTCCAAGATGCATTAAAAAAACCAACTTTGCACATATTCAGAGGCATGCACATACTCAGAAACATTTTTTACAGCTTCCGTCAGACATCTGCTCATGCGGAGATGATGCTAGTCAGTCTAAATCAGTGCTTGGCACAGTTGTTATGCGCGGGGGGGGGGGCATAGTCCAACTCCCCCAAACCACCCCAGATCCATATTGGATTGATTTTTCTTGGTCCCTACCCCACCTCCTCTCCCACATATTCAGAGATGCTCTTTTTTCACCCCCAGTCTGATGTGTCTTCATGCATCTGTACAATCAAAATCAGAGCTTGGCACAGTTGCAATAAGGGGGGTTCCAAGCCCCCTCCCTTTAAAGCCAATCCAGCATTCAAATTAAGTGTCTGGAGTCTGTTCCTCACAACTCTATTACTGGACACAGTCCTGCCTTCTATCTCCCAAACACACTTGCAATAGGAGAAAAACGTTGCACATGCTCAGAGACACTCTTGTTTTCAATCCAATGTGGGCAACCTATAAATCAGAGCTTGGCAGAGTTGCAATGGAGAGGGGCACATATTGCAAGACTCCCAATCCAAACACAGCTGTAAACTGGATCAATTTTATTCCAGGGTCCAAATCGTAAAGTTTGTGTTCCCCTCCTGAATGCTTTCCATACCATCCGGGGGGGGGGGGTGTCTTTGCACATGCTCAGAGGCACTATTTTTAAGAAACCTTCAGTCAGATGTGTGTTGGCACACCTGAACAGTCTAAAAATCAGACTTTGGCGGCATATTGCAAGTTTCCAAACCCAGCTCTGGACTGGATCCATTCACCCCCCACCCCGAACCCTTTCCATGCCAACTCTCATTTACTGACAATGGAAAAAAAATTTGCACGTGCTAAGAGGCACTCTTGTGAAATGTAATTGAGAGACAGTCTAAATCAGAGCTTGGTGGAGTTGCAGTGGTGGAATTGCAAACCTCCCAATCCGAACCTAGTTCCAAAATGGATCCACTTGATTCCAGGGTCCAAATCAATAGGTCCATGCCCCACTCCCTAACCCTTTCCATTCAGCCTTTGCACATGCTCAGAGGTTTTCAGTCTGGTGTAGGTAGTCTAAAAACCAGAGCTTGGCAGAGTTGCAATGGAGAGGGTACAGGAAGACACATATCGCAAGCCTCCCAATCCAAACTCAGGTCTAAAATGGATCCATTTGATTCCAGAGTCCAGATCGAGAAGTCAGTGCCCCCCCCCCTGAACCCTTTCCATACCGTCTCAAGGGGGAGACTTTGCACATGCTCAAAGGCACTCTTGTTTTCAATCTGATGTGGGCAGTCTAAAAATCAGAGCTTGACAGAGTTGCAATGGAAGAGGATAGGGACATATTGCAAGCCTCCAAATCCAAACGGAGCTCTGAACTGGATCCAATTTTGCCCCAGGGTCCAAATCAAGAGATCAGTGTCCCCTTTCTGAACCCTTTCCATACAATCTCAAGAGAGAAAAGCTTTGCACATGCTCAGAGGCACTGAGTCTGATATGGGCAGTCTAAACCAGACCTTGGCAGAGTTTCAGTGGGGAGGGGGACACACATATTGCAAGCCTCCCAATCCAAAACCCAGCTCTGAACTGGATACATTTTAATCCAGGGTCCAAATGGAGAGGTTTAAAATAATAATAATAATAATAATAATAATAATAATAACTTTATTTTTATACCCTGCCTCCATCTCCCCGGAGAGACTCGGGGCGGCTTACATGAGGGACATGCCCAATCCGACAATAATTAAAACCAACCATAGATTAAAACAACTCAATAAAATCAATAACATTACCAAAGACAACAACATAACATGAAACAAAATCATCAACCAACAATCTATCCCTTAATGAAGGTTCGTGTCCCCTTTCTGAACCCTTTCCATATAGCCTCAGGGGAGAAAAATGTTGCACATGCTCAGAGGCACTCTTGCTCTCAGTCTGATGCCGGCAGTGGAAAAATCAGAGCTTGGTGGAGTTGCAATGGAGAAGAGGGGCACATACTGCAACCCTCCAGATCCGAAACCCAGCTCTGAACTGGATCCATTTTTTCCCTCCTGGGTTCCCCTCCTGAACCCTTTCCATACATCCTCAAGTGGAGAAAAACTTTGCACATGCCCAGAGGCACTCTTGTTCAATTTGATGGGGGGTAGGTAAAGGTAAAGGTTTTCTCCTGACAATAAGTCCAGTCGTGACCGACTCTGGGGGTTGGTGCTCATCTCCATTTCTAAGCAGAAGAGCCGGCGTTGTCCGTAGACACCTCCAAGGTCATGTGGCCGGCATGACTGCATGGAGCGCTGTTACCTTCCCGCCGGAGCGGTACCTATTGATCTACTCACATTGGCATGTTTTCAAACTACTAGGTTGGCAGGAGCTGGGGCTAACAACAGGCGCTTATTCCGCTCCTGGGATTTGATGGAGGGGGACAGTCTAAAAATCAGAGCTTGGCGGCATTGCAATGGAAGAGGAGGGGCACATATTGCAAGCCTCCCAATACAAAATGAGCTCTGAACTGGATCCATTTATGGCTCAGGGTCCAAATCAAGAGGTCAGTGTCCCCTTCCTGAACTCTTTCCATACAATCTCAAGGAAGAAAAACTTTGCACATGCTCAGAAGAACTGTCTGATATGGGCAGTCTAAACCAGAGCTTAGCAGAGTTGCAACGGAGAGGGTGCGGGAAGACACATATTGCATGTCTCCCAATTCAAAGCTAGCTCTGAACTGGATCCATTTTAACCCTGGGTCCAAATGGAGAGGTTTGCGTCCCCCTCCTGAACCCTTTCCATATTGCACATGCATATTGTATGTGAGGGAGCCCCGGTGGCGAAGTGTGTTAAAGCAAAGCACTGAGCTGTTGAACTTGCACACCAAAAGTCCCAGGTTCAAATCCCGGGAGCGGAATGAGCGCCCGCTGTTAACTCCAGCTCCTGCCAACCTAGCAGTTCAAAAACATGCCAATGTGAGTAGATCAATAGATACCGCTCTGGCGGGAAGGTAATGGCGCTCCATGCAGTCATGCCAGCCACATGACCTTGGAGGTGTCTACGGACAACGCCGGCTCTTCGGCTTAGAAATGGAGATGTGCACCAACCCCCAGAGTCAGACATAACTGGACTTAACGTCAGGGGAAAACCTTTACCTTTTATTGTATGTGAAATATAGCATATTGCACATGCTCAGAGGCACTCTTGTTTTCAATCTGATGTGGGCAATCTAAACCAAAGCTTGGCAGTGGGGGGGGGGATATATTGCAAGCCTCCCAATCCAAACCCAGCTCTGAACTGGATCCATTTTCCCCCCCAGAGTCAGTTTCCCCCTCGTGAACCTTTTCCATAGGGGAGAAAAACTTTGCACATGCTCAGAGGCACTCTTGTTCCATTTAAAGGAGGGGGACAGTCTAAAAAGAGGGGGCAGTCTAAAAAGCAGAGCTTGCAATGGAAGAGGAGGGGGACATATCTCAAGCCCAGGCTTCCCAACCCAAACCCATTGCGTCGGGCTTACCTGCCCCGCAGCCTCCGTGGCGGTGTGGGGCGGAGGGGTCCTGGCCCAGCCTCTCGAGCAGGCCCGCCAGCAGGCCGGGGGGGCTGTGGGGCTGGGCCAGGGGCGCCCAGCAGCAGGTGGGGGGCGCGGGCTCCGGGCTGAGCTGCCCCTCGCCCCCTCCGCTTCCCCCGCCCCCTCCTCCTCCTCCTCCTCCGGCGGGGGAGAGCTCCTCGGAGGAGAAGGAGGTGGGCGAGCGCAGGACGGCGTCCGGGGGCCGCAGCTCCAGCCACCGCCCGCCGCCCCCCGCGCTCTCCGGGCCCGCCTCCTCCGCCTCCGGCGCCTCTTCCTCCTCCGGAGGCTCCTTCGGAAGCATCTTCGAGGCGCTCTGCCGCCGAGACATCGGCCCCGCCGCCGCCACCGCCGTCGTCGCCGTGGCCTTGGAGGCCAAGTGGGAGCCTTGCTTCTTGAGGAATTTCTCCAGGGGCTTCATGGCTCCGCTGCCCGCCTCACGCCGAGCCGCCGCCGTGGATGCTCATGACAGACAAGCGGGACGAGGAGGAGGAGGAGGGATGGGGACCCGAACACGCCTCGCTCCCTCCCTCCCTCCCTCTCTCTCTCCCACGTCGAGCCCCAGCCCGCAGCTCTCCGGTCAAAGCCTCTCCTCGGCCTGGAAAAGGAGCCGCCAATCGCCGTCGCCTCTCGCCCCGCAAGAACAGCAGCAGCAGCAGCAGCAGCCGCGGCACCATCGAACGCCGCCGCGGAGCCGACAGGGCCACGCCCACCGCCGCAGGCCACGCCCACTCCTCCCCGCTCTCCACCCCTCCCCTCTCCTCCCCTGCACGCGCCCGTCGCTTGCTTTCTCTTCTCTTGCCTTCGTCTTCCCTGCTCTTCCCTTCCTTTCCCCTTTCCTTCCTTTTCCTTTCCTTTGCCTTGCTTTCTTTCCCTACACTACCCTTCCCTTCCTTTTTCTACTTCCCTTCCTTTCCCTTCTCTTTCTTTTTTTCCCTTTCCTTCCCTTCCCTTCTTTTCCCCCCTTCCCTTTACTTTCCCTTCCCTTACTTTACTTTCCCTTTTCTCTCTTCTCTTCCCTTCCCTTCCTTTTTTCTTTTCTTATTCTTCTATTCCTTTTTTCCTTCCCTTTCGTCTTCCCTTCTCTTCCCTTCCTTTCCCCTTTCCTTCCTTTTCCTCCCCATCCTTTTCCTTTCCTTTGCCTTGTTTTCTTTCCCTATACTACTCTTCCATTCCTTTTTCCCTTCCCTTCCTTTTTCCCCTTCCCTTCTTTTTTCCTTCCCTTCCTTTCCCTTTCCTTTCACTTTCCATCCCTTCCCTTTCTTTCACTCCCTTTACTTTCTCTTCCCTGTGCTTCCCTTCCTTTTTCTCTTCCCTACCCTTCCCTTCCTTTTCTCCTTCCCTTTACTTTCCCTTCCCTTCTCTCTCTTCCCTCCCTTTACTTTACTTTCCCTTTTCTCTCTTCCTTTCCCTTCCTTTCTTTTCTTACTCTTCCATTCCTTTTTTCCTTCCCTTCCCTTTACTTTCCCTTCCCTTCCTTCTCTTCCCTTCCCTTCCTTTTCCCCCTTCCCTTCCCTTCTTTTTTCCTTATTTATTTACAGCATTTATTTACAGCATTTATATTCCGCCCTTCTCACCCCGAAGGGGACTCAGGGCGGATCACATTACACATATAGGCAAACATTCAATGCCTTTTAACATAGGACAAAGACAAACAAACATAGGCGCCGAGGGGCCTCGAACTCATGACCTCCTGGTCAGAGTGATTCATTGCAGCTAGCTGCAGCTGGCTTGCTCTCCCACCTGCGCCACAACCCGGGCCTTCCCTTCCTTTCCCTTTACTTTCACTTCCCATCCCTTCCTTTTCTTTCACTCCCTTTACTTTACTTTACTTTCCCTTCTCTCTCTTCTCTTCCATTCTTTTTTCCGTTCCCTTTTCTCTTCCCCAGCCTTCCCTTTACTTTCCCTTCTCTCCCTTCCCTTCCCTTCCTACTTGTTATAGGAAGCAAACAAGAGGAATACACAAAGTGTGTAATTCCGCCTTTTTGCTTCTTCACCAGATATAAATTCTACGATTCCATATCATTCCCGCCCCCTAATGCCTCACCTCTATTATAAAATTATACATATGCATACACAGGCACATATATATGAACACACATATATGTGAAAGCATCTAGTAGCCACACAGGGCACAGCAATAAAGGGAAAAAACGTGTACTCTCTGACATAAGGGGTTTGGAGTGAAATGATATTCCTTTCTGGGAGTTGTAGTTCACCCACAACCAGAGATACTGTGACCTCCACTGATGATGGACCTGGTCCAGACTAGGTAAACAGCACCCCCTTGACTAACTCAACCTACTGGAAGGGTTTGAGGGTACTGGCTATAGTGGGAGTTGTAGTTTGCCCTACAGCCAGAAAGCACATTGAACTCCACCGATGATGCACCTAGAACAGACTTGCACAACATAACAAACTTTAAGTACTGATGGGGTTTCTCAGGGTTAACCTGGCATGATGTCAGTTGTAGTTAATCCACAAACTTGTGCATTTTGTACAATTAAAAATGGACTTTTTCAAATAATCCGGGTACGCAAGCTTATTCCATCTTTTAAAGTTGACTTTTTTCTGTTTCTGTTTTGTTTTATTAATGGTGTTTATCTGTGGCTTAATGCAAATTTCTCCTCGCTTTCTGCAGCTTGCTTGGAATGAAGTGGGTGGCACATTTGCATTGTTTTTTTAAAACACACAATAAAACGTACATTGCTCATGTTTCTTCCTGTCATTTCACATGTGTGGTTGTTTAATGCCTTCAAACTATCCCGCTCCAAAGTGTAAACATTCTCGAATCCACTTGGGAACGATTAGACTAATGAAAATGTCCACACATATTTTCATACACCGTTGAAGGGGATTTTTGTCTCTGCAAGAAGTGTTACAGTACACTCTCAATTATGTTTGTTCAGATAAGTCTCATTGAGTTCATTGGCATTTTCTCCTACTGAAGGCTGAATGGGACTGATTATTATACGGTCCTTAAGTTACAATGATTTAAGAGAAAAACCTCTATGAGAGGTTTTTCTTTGCAAAATGTATTCAGAGGGGGCTTTGCCTTTGCCTTCCTCTGTGGCTGAGAGAGCATGACTTTCCCAAAAGCACCCAATGGCTCTCCCTGACCAAACTGGAACTTAAACTCTTGTTTCCAAGGCCCCCTCTACACTGCCTTATATCCCAGGATTTTATCCCAGATTATCTACTTATCCCAGATTTTTTAATTCATGTCAGAAGCAATTTAAGAACATACTGTAAGTCGCTTCTGGTGTGAGGGAATTGGCCATTGGACGTTGCCCAGGTGATGCCCAGATGTGATAGCTGGGAGGCTTCTCTCATGTCCCCACAAGCTAGAGCTGACTGACAGGAGCTCACCCTGTCTTGCGGATTTGAATTGACAGCCTTCAGGTCAATAAACCAACATTCAGGTCAGCAGTTCAGCTGGTACAAGCGTTTAACCCATTGCGCCACCACAGCTCATATAATCCCAGATTATATGGCAGTAGAGACTCATATAAATCAGTTCAAAGCAGATAATCTGGGATCAGATATAGGACAGTGTAGATCCAGCCCAAGATTCCTAATTTAGTGTAATAATAATAATAATAATAATAATAATAAAACTTTATTTATATCCCGCCACCATCTCCCCACGGGGACTCGGGGCGGCTTACATGGGGCAGTGGCCCAAACAACATAAGAACAAAATATAAGCAACACAATACAATCACAATATAAAAAGATAAAACAATCATACAATATATCAATATAAACAACAATACAAGATAAAAATTTCATTTAAAACACATAAATGGAAATACCGTAATAAAAATTGTAGAAACTACAATGTGCCAGCTATCTTACAAAGGCGGCTTGTTGTGACTTCTGATATAGAATAAGGATCTCTGGGTGGATCTACACACTGTGGATGTAATGCAGTTTGACATCACTTTAACTGCCATGACCCAATGCTGTAGAATCCTAGGAACTGTAGCTTTACAGGGTTTTAGACTTCTTGGCCAGAGAGCTCTGGTACCTCAGCAAACTGTTCCTTCTCCCTATGTGCTGTGCAGCTTTGGACTTTCCTTTCACTTCTTACTATGTCAGCGGCTGAACATCTTTTTGGCTTGAAATTAGTTGTATCATTAGCTGCACTGCTACACAGTTATCTTCTGTTGTACCCAAGTAGCTCATTAAGGTTTCATCTACCATATAATCCAGTTTCGGAATCCAGATTATCTGATTTGAACTGGATTATATAAGGCTACACTGTCATATAATCAAGTTTAAAGCAGATAACCTGGATTCAAAAACCGGATGATATGGTGGTACACACAGGGTCTAAAGGCCACCTGACCTGGGAGTTTTTTCCGGTACTATCACTAAGGAGGGGGCAAGCTTGTTTTCTGCTTCTCTGGAGGTTAGGACATGGAGCAATGGATTCAAATTGCAGGAGAAATGATTCCACCTAAACATTAGAAATAATTTCCTGATGATTAACATTGTTCAGCAGAAGAAGGTGCTGTCTTTGAGTCTGTTGGAGCCTCTTTCTCTTGAGGTTTTTAAGCAGAGGATGGATGGCGATCTGTCGGGAGTGCTTTGATTGTATTTTTCCTGCATGGCAGGGAGTTGGACTGGATGGCCCTTTGTGATCTCTTTCCAACTCTGTGTTCAAAAGGGGTTTACTATGACTCCATCTGTGCAGTACTAACAAGTGTAGGTGTGGTGACATTGTCATCTGTGACAGATCCTTTGCCAGTGTCACCCGCCCACTTCTGCTGCTGCCCAGTCACTGTTGGCACATTTAGTCTGGCTCCTCTGCAAAAGCCCATCTGACATGGGAGACCTCACCAGCAACAGTGCTACCACTAGCATAACCTCTTGCTTCACAGAAGCATGCAGTCTTATCACTGCATAAAGGGCCATGGTGGAGACAACTCCATGTTGCTCAGTGTTATCTGCTCTCTGCATGGCTGTTCCAAAGCCAGCAAAGTCAGAGCTATTTGCCTTGAAGTGAGTATAGGATTAGCAGGGATAGTAGTGTTACCTGCCCACATTATTGCTGCCCCAACCTGATCAAGGAGTCCCCATTCTTTCTGAATCCACAGCAAAATTAGTTCCCATCTTACCCTATTGGAAGGCTTGATTTCCAAATGTGCAGTTCAGACTCAGGCTGGTAAACTGGCTAGGATTTTGGCCCTTCTACTTTTGCCATATAATCCAGATGATCAAAGCAGATAATTCACATTATCTGCTTTGAACTGGATTATATGTGTTGACACTGCCATAAAATCAATTTCAAAATATAATCTGGAATCCAATGTTTTGAAAACATCCAAAATGTTTCTCTACACTGCCTGGTTCTATTAGTTTGACCCCACTTTAATTTGCAAATCCCTGCAACGGAGCTCTAGTTCTCTCCCCTGAGCTATACCTCTGTAATGGGGAATTCAAAGCATGAGCATATATGCCAGTTCACAAAGTAAATATGTTCCTGACCATTACAATTTAATAGAAAATTTGGTGCCAGGGGCAGAAGTAACATAGAAAGAACAAAGATTCCCATACCATAAAAAAGAAGAGCAGTTCAACACGTTGCAACAAGCATTTTATTCAAAACTAACAATATGTACATATGAAGCCAAACAACCACATCTGAGCATCTTTGCACAAGTAAATAAAAATGAATTGGGCTTTCTAGAGATCAATTCAGAACTTTTCCCAAAATATACCCAAGGATGGTATTTTTTTCACCAGCTTCCACTCTTTATAGCCTAGGTTGTGTAAAAATGTATTGGGCAGAAAGAGGTTGCAAATGGAAAAAGTTTAAGAGGCCCTGCTCTAGAGCACAATTCCATTATTTTCCAGATCAAGCTTTATGGTGTTGCTTGCTGCAGACCTACTGTTGCAACCCAACACTGAAAGTTTGTGTTCCTCCAGGTCTCCTTCATCACTCTTCCATTGCTGATACTGCTTTAAAAAATCCAGCTTTACAGAGGACAAGTCAGAAAGGTGTATCTGCGTATGATGTAAAAGAGGAGGAGGAGTCTTGGTGATAGTAGTAGTAGTAGTAGTGACTCATCAATAGTATTCAAAAAAATTCTATTTCTATGGTGGACTCAGACCACTGTGATCTCCTTTCTCTGGAAGTGAGAAAGCCACTTTTGAAACAAGTTGAGCTTCAGATTCCCTGACCTCATATATATGTTTGAAAGGGGGCTTTCTCTTTGATTTACAACCATTAATTACACGCCTTGGTTAAACAACACCAAGCTCCTGCTGATTTAATTTCACATGCATTGAATGTGCTATCTTCTGTGATAAATGGATCAGAACTCCCCCCCCCCCCCAAAAAAAGCAATTTCATGGAACAATCTGAAAATGTTGATAGATGGTAAATATGCTGCATGCCGCCCCAACCCAATTCTTCTGGCTACCCAGATTCTCCTACTCCAGAAAGCTTTATTATTTTTCCATTTGATTTTGTGGCGATAAGACACATCTAAACTGCCAAGAAATGTGGCAGTTTGCCTTTTGCTCCTCCACAATGCCCTCAGCACCCCCAAAGGACCAAAGCAGGGTGAAAATGAAAATTAAAGTGACACAATGTCACTTTCATTTTGGTGGGAACACAATGAGATGTAGTTCAATGGGGGTCTGTGGGATCGAGCCCCCAGATGCACTTACACACAATTGCCTTGCTCTGCTTTACACTGTTTAAATAGTTTTGAATTATTCAATTTACTTTATATGTTTTAGACCTATTGATCTTGTTGTATTATCTTGGTTTAAATTGTGCTTGTTTTTGCTGACTGTAAAAATGCCCTAAGGTCAAATGAATAAAATGAGGTATAACTATGCATACATACAGAAACATACATACAGAATCAGCATAGTGTAGTGCTTTGACTTTTGGACTAGGACTCTGAAAGACCAGGATTCAACTCCTCACTTTGTCATGGAAATCTACTGGGAACCTTAGAAAGTCACACTCTTTCAGCCTATGAGGAGTGGCACACCGCCCTTGAATATTCTTGCCCAGAAAATCCTATGACAGGGTTATTAGAAATTGGAGTTACACAGAACAGCAATGTATATGCCTACAACTAGAGAAAGTGGTCTCCACAAAACCTGGGAAAACACCAAACAACTGAATTATAGTGTTATTGAACATGATATGCCCCCTATAATGATTTATAGTTTCCCCATGGGCACAGGAATAAAAATATAAAGCTGTCTGGCTTTAGACTAGGTCCTGGAACTGAAACAGCCTTGGTGTTCTTAATGGGTGATCTACGCAGGGAACTTGACAGGAGTGTGTCCCTTTTGGTTCTCTTGGACTCTCAGTGGCCTTCGATACCATAGATGACAGTATTCTTCTGGAGTGCCTCACAGGAACGGGACTTGGAGGCACTGTTTTGCAGTGGCTCCGGTCCTTCCTAGAGAGCCGCTCCCAGAAGGTGTTGTTGGGGACACTTGGTCGGCCCTGCAGTCTTTGTTATGTGGAGTCTCGCAGGGTTCAGTATTGTTCCCCATGTTGTTTAACATCTACATGAAGTCGCTAGGGGAAATCATCCAGAGTTTTGGAGTTCGATGCCATCTGTATACAGATGACATCCAACTCTATCACTGCCTTCCACCTACTGCTAAGGAGGCTGTCCAGGTCCTGAACTGGTGCTTGGCAGCTGTGACGATCTGGAGGAGGGTAAACAAATTGAAATTGAATCCAGACAAGACAGAGGTCCTCCTGGTCTGTTGAAAGGCTGAACAGTGTATAGGATGTGCTGGATGGGGTTGCAATCCCCCTGAAATCACAGGTTCTCAGTTTTAGCCCTAAACGGTTTGGGACCCACCTACTTTAGAGACCGCATCTCCCCCTTTGAGCCCGCACGTTCTCTTCACTCGTTGGGGGAGGCCCTTCTCTCGCTCTCACCACCCTCGCAGTCGTGGTTGGTGGGAATGAGAGAGAGGGCCTTCTCCGTCGTGGCCCCCCGGCTTTGGAACTTGCTCCCTAGAGAGATCAGGCAGGCCCCTACCCTCCTCTCCTTCCGAAGGAGCTTAAAAACCTGGCTCTTTCAAAAGGCCTTTGACAATTAATTTGTTGTCGGACTGATCTATCTGCCCATTTTATAATAGCCCCATTCTCGAGGTGTTGCCAATGTTATATTGCACTTTTGTCCATTTCAACTGTGAAATTATCTTTCCCATTTAGGCCCATTTCAGCACATTCTGCACTTTGCCTGGGTTCTATGAATTAGTCTTCTGTGTTAATATTGTATGTTTTATGTCGATTTTAACGATTGTTTTTATTGATATTGATGTTTTTATTGGATAATTGTTTTATTGCTGTGTTTTGATATTTGATTGTTTTATCAGGCAAGGCCCCATGTAAGCCGCCCCGAGTCCCTTTGGGGAGATGGGGCGGGGTATAAAAATAAAATTATTATTATTATTTAAATTATTAGAGTTCTCCTGGATTAATCACTGAGCCTGGAACCCCACATCTCAGCAGTGGCCAGTAGAGCTTTTGCACAATTAAAACTTGTACGCCAATTGCACCCATACCTTGAGAAGCCAGACTTGGTTACAGTGGTCCATGTTCTTGTTACATCCCGAATAGACTACTGCAATGCACTCTACATGGGGCTGCCTTTGAAGATTGTTCAGAAGCTTCAAATAGTCCAACGGATGGCAGCCAGATTGCTCACTGGAATGGAGTACAGGGAGCACACAACCCCCCTGTTGTGCCAGCTCCATTGGCTGCCAGTCTGCTACCAAGCACAATTCAAAGTGCTGGCTTTAATCTATAAAGCCTTAAATGGTTCTGGTCCAGTTTACCTGTCTGAATGTATCTCTCTTTATGATCTTCTGAGGAGGAGCCCCCAATGACGTAGTGGACTAAAGCCTCGTGACTTGAAGGTTGGGTTGCTGACCTGAAAGCTGCCAGGTTCGAATCCCACCCGGGGAGAGTGCGGATGAGCTTCCTCTATCAGCTCCAGCTCCATGCGGGGACATGAGAGAAGCCTCCCACAAGAATGGTAAAAACATCAAAACATCCAGGCATCCCCTGGGCAACGTCCTTTCAGACTGCCAATTCTCTCACTCCAGAAGCGACTCAAGTTGCTCCTGACACACACACAAAAAAATCTTCTGAGGAGGCCCTGCTCTCAGTCCTACCTCCTTCACTGGTGTGGCTGAGGGAAATGAGAGACAGAGCCATCTCACTGGTGGCTCCTCAGCTGTGGAACTCCCTTCCCAGTGAAATCAGATCAGCTTCCTCCCTCATGACTTTTAGAAAGAAACTAAAAACCTGGCTGTGGGACCAAGCTTTTGGAGAGTAGTCAATGCAATAGGTGGCTATGAAATAAATGTAACACAATTGGAATGGCTCTTGGATAATGACTTTGGATTTTGTGTGGTTTTTTATAGTTGATTTTAATGTATTGATATGCTATGATATTTAAATGTTTACTGATTTTAATGTATATGGATATTGTATTTGTATGTTTATGTTTGCATGGCATTGAATTATTGTCAGCTTGGAAGCTGCTCTGAGTCCCCTTCGGGGTGAGATAGAGTGGAGTAAAATATAGTAAGTAAATATATAATAAATAAATAATTGTTATTTTAATTCTTATTTGCTGATACGCATCAGCAGAAATCCAGAGCAGATGTCTTCCCCACAAAGACTATATTGTTTCAACCCTTGAATAAAATGTATACTTCTATTTCAAATTTCTGCCTACATTGTCTCTTTTCATATTATATCTGTCCCCATGTGTGTGTATATAGTGTATAAGGCTTGTATCAAAATGTAAGAAAACCCAGATATCTTCACCCTTCAGCCACCACACTGAGCCATTTCCCAGACAGGAAATGTTGCCCAGCAAGGGCAATAATCAAGATCCATTGTATGTGTGTATAGGAAGATGGGTAGTTTCCATGTCAGATCTGATAAGCTAGCCAATATTTGTTTAGCTAAATGCTCCACTTGAGCCGAGAGATTGCTGACTGAGGAAACAGAAGCTCAGAATATGTATATTTGTGGACTTTTTAATGTCAGACCCAAACCTTGATTACAGAGATCATCATCCTTTGTTAAAGGAGTCTTCACCTTTGTTTTACCAGATTGCATATTTCTCTGTCCCACAGAACTGGACAATTAAGCCAATCAGAAGCTCATTAGCATTTTCTAATATGGACTTGGACCTTCCAAAGCTCTCCCCCTCCCAAAAGAGATCTCCTCATAGCTGATTGGCCCTCCTGGAACCAATCCCCCATCATCTCCTCTTGTCAAGATGGAATCCTACCTGAAAGCGGCAACGTCAGCAAAGCCCCAGCCAATCAGGGCAAAGATCGAAACCAGCCCCTTTCTTGACCAATCAGGCAAGGGAGTGGGAAGTTTGAATAGCTGTCAAGTGTATAAAACCTCATTTCCCTGTATGTATGCTATGCGAAGTGTGGCGAAGTGTGTTAAAGCACTGAGCTGCTGAACTTGCAGACCGAAAGGTCCCAGGTTCAAACCCCGGGAGCAGAGTGAACGCCTGCTGTTAGCTCCAGCTTCTGCCAACCTAGCAGTTCAAAAACATACCAATGTGAGTAGATCAATAGGTACCGCTCTGGCGGGAAGGTAATGGCGCTCCATGCATTCATGCCAGCCACATGACCTTGGAGGTGTCTACGGACAATGCCTGCTCTTCGGCTTAGAAATGGAGATGAGCACCAACCCCCAGAGTCGGACACGACTGGACTTAACGTCAGGGGAAACCTTTACCTAATGCTATGCTTGTAATCTTTTAGGCATCTTTGCTTGTACTTGCATCTCTTCTGGCCAGATTGAAGAAACCTCTGTGACTTGTCTTCATCCTGGTGAGTGGTTATCCTGGGCCCTTCCAGACAGGCCCTATATCCCAGGATCTGATCCCAGATTTTCTGCTTTAAACTAAATTATATGAGTCTGCACTGCCAGATAATCTGGGGTAAACAGAAAATCTGGGATCAGATTCTGGAATTTAGGGCCTTCTGTCCTGGTCCATTCAGTTCAGCTGTATATATGTATCCATTTAGTAAAATAACGTGACTGCAGAGGAATAGCATAATGGTGTGATGAAGTCCTCTATCTTTGCCAAAGAGAGCGAGGCAGAGCATTAGCAGCCACTGAATGTTGTATTGCTCAGCGTATAAGCCATTTTGAAAGAGTTGCACCTTCCAAATAAAAACACCAAGCATTAATTATCTTACAAAAGCTGGTAGAATATATAGGCATTCTCCAGTCTTCCAGTAGTTAATAAAATGCTACGTATGATCTGTTTGCCAAGGAGGGCTTTCCCCCATCTTAATATCACCATTTCAGATGTTAATTAAGGGCTTGGAGCTAGGAGGGTGGAAGGAGAGATCTGAAGTTCAAAGGCCTCTTTCTATCTATGTATAAGATTAAATTGCAAGCAAAGGAGTGGCGGCATTTAAATAGCATTTGTTGTGGTTGCTTTTCCATACCTCAAAACAATGACGGTTTGGGTAATTCGTACAGATGAACCCACAAAAAGAGATGTGGGGCTTTGGTGTTCCTGTTTGACTTAAGCTACTGCCTCCTAAAGGCAGATGGTGGCTCAACTGATCTTTTAAAGCTGATTTTAATTGGATATTTTTTGCATACATTTCATTGTTACACACCTGAGTACTCAAGGTCAGGATGAACTAGAAAGAGATCATGATGTTATGTTTTGAAATTATTTAAAAACCTTATTATTAACATTACCAATGATATAAACATTTGCTTCTTACCTACTCAAAGTGACTCATACTAGTCTTTCATTTGGAGGGACTATAACTGGGGCAGTCATCTCTCTCTGGCCCCTTCTATAGGTAAAGGTAAAGGTTTTCCCCTGAGATTAAGTCTAGTCGTGTCCAACTCTGGGGGTTGGTGCTCATCTCCATTTCCAAGCCAAAGAGCCAGCGTTGTCCATAGACACCTCCAAGGTCATGTGGCCAGCATGACTGCATGAAGCTCCGTTATCTTCCCTCTGGAGTGGTACCTATTGATCTACTCACATTTGCATGTTTTCGAGCTGCTAGCTTGGCAGAAGCTGGGGCTAACAGTGGAGGCTCACCCCGCTCCTCGGATTCGAACCACCGACCTTTTGGTCAGCAAATTCAGAAGCTTAGTGGTTTAAACCACTGCGCCACTGGAGGCCCCTTCTATACTGCCATATAAAATGCAGATTATCTGCTTTGAAGTGGATTATATAGCAGTGTAGACTCAAATAATTCAGTTCAAACAGATAATGTGGATCACATTGATTTTGTGTCTTTTTTCCCATCATGCCAAGCTTCATGAAGAGATTCTGTACTTCTTGTTCTCTCCGTATTAAGTATTTTATACAATTTCAACACTGTTCCATTCACATCCACTTTACAAGGCAAAACTGTTCTCAGAAGTTGGGTGTGGTCTGTTTATGTCTTTCTCCTGGCATGGTTTGTACTAAAGTGAAGCAGCGATTAAGTTATATCCAAGTACATTTAATATCTCCCAATTATCCTTTTTGTTTCCTCTTCTGTTTACAGTTAATTTTAGTGTCGTAACACTAAAACTCACTAAATCAATGGGAACTTGGTACAGTTATGCAAATTCCATTATTTAAAAAGAGTCTGCTCTGAGTTGTATCAACAATAGGATTTCGGTTACTGAGTGTATATTGGATTTTGAATGAGTCCTTCACTGCCAAGTTTTGTTTGTCTTGATCCAGATCATGAAACAACAGATGAACTAGGAAAAGAATGGCAGGGGATATTGGAAGGGATGTGCAATATTGCATCCTTCCTTACAAAGCAAGCAAACATGCCATTACTAGAGTTGGCAGCAATATAAACAACCAGAGTAACCTCAGACCGCTATGCAAAAGGCTTTAAGGAAGTTAGGAGTATAGCTGGATCCATCCTGCCAAATAATGCTGTTTGAGCTGCATTATATGCTCAGTGTAGACCCATATAATGCAATTCAAACTGAGACCCTTTCACACTGGTGAATAAAATCTCACATTATCTGCTTTGAACTGGAATATATGGCAGTGTGGACTCAGATAGCCCAGTTCAAAGCAGATATTGTGGGATTTTCCACCTTGATATTCTGGATTATATGGCTGCATAGATGGGCCCTGAGTCTTCAGGGAAGAGGAAGAATCCTTCCTCTTCTCCTCCTCCCTCAAAGTTAATCCAGTGCAAACTACCAGTACTTTTGCACTTCAAACTCCAGAAACTGAAGTAAATCTTTTTCTCCATTATTTCAGTCTTAAATTCCAGTCCAGTACTCCTGTAATTATCATCTGACGTTAATTGGCTGATTGATCCTTTAATCTCTTTCACTTTTCTTCAGATCTCTTAACGGATTTCCTGTTTCAATTGTTTTTTCCGTTTTCAATTATTTTTTCTTGCTTCTCAAATTGTTTCATCATGTTCTTTCTGACCTGATTCAATTGATCTATCATTCAAGTAATTTTGGCCGATGTTGCATCTTCAGCAGATATAGCTGTTGATAATTTCCTTGCTCCAGTAAATCTCTTAGACCCCCTCCACACAGCTGAATCAAATCCCACATTTTCTGCTTTGAACTGGAATATATGGCACTGTAGACACAGATAACTCAGTTGAAAACAGATATTGTGGGATTTCTGCCTTGATATTCTGAGTTATGTGGTGTTGTGGAAGGGCCCTTAGTCTCTGTGGCCCTGGTAACTCTTGTTGACATAAAAAAACTTACTTTGCTTACTTGCCACTTATAGAGCTGGCAGTTATTCCTTATTATAAAGTGTTTCCATTATTTGAAAACTCCACTTGTTGTCAAGCTATGATAACCTCCCCCTTCTCCGGAAGATGTATACTTCGCCAAGGGCTCTGTAATAACTATGTTATTTTTATTGTTTATATATATTTTTAATGTTCACTATTTTGAAGCACAGAGATCGGGAATAGACTGGTGGCAGCTTCACCCTCTCAAAGACTTTATGATTTCGAACCCTTTAAGAAATTGTACCTGCTTTCCTTGACTTTCTGTGTAACTTGTATCTTTCTGTGTACTGTATCTCTCTCTCTCTCTCTCCCTCTCTCTCTCTATACATACATACATACATACATACATACATACATACATACATACATACATACAGTAGAGTCTCACTTATCCAACTTAAAAGGGCCGGCAGAACGTTGGATAAGCAAATATGTTGTATAATAAGGAGAGATTAAGGAAAAGCCTATTAAACATCAAATTAGGTTATGATTTTACAAATTAAACACCAAAACATTATGTTATACAACAAATTTGACAGAAGAAGTAGTTCAATACACAGTAATGCTATGTAGTAATTACTGTATTTACGAATTTAGCATGAAAATATCATGATATTTTAAAAAGATTGACTACAAAAATGTATTGGATAATCCAGAACATTGGATGAGTGTTGGATAAGTGAGACTCTACTGTATGTATGTGTGTGTGTGTGTGTGTATACACACACATATCTGTATAAACTTCCTTATATAATGTAACAAGATATAGCCCAGAGATAATAACCTTTCCATAACCCTGCTGAGATAATTCCCTGAGAAGAGGAAGGTTGGGCCATTTCCCAGCCAGGCAATCATCAAAATCCATTGTTCATATATACAGCGATAGGTAATTTCCCATATCAGCCCAGATAAGACCAGAATTATTTGTCTAGTTAAATTGTCCACTTGAGATGGAGAGCTTGCTGACCAGGTAAACAGAACTCAGAGTATGTACATTTGTTAAACCCCTTTATTGACAGCCCAGCCTTTGATTGCCAAGAACATCATCTTTTGTCCCAGGACCCTCACACCTTTGTCCTCAAAAGCTCCTGTCTTTGTCAATTAGGAACTGGACAGTTGAGCTAACCAAAACTCATTATCATCTCTTTGACGTTGTCTTGGTGGATGATTCCTCCTCCCAGGGGGGCATCACAACCACAGATTGGTCCCTCGACTGGCCAATCTCTAGCCATCATTTCTACATGAAAGGGAATCCCAGCCTGGAAGTGGCAACATCATCAGAACTCCCAGCCAGTCAGGGAGCTGATCCAAACTGGCCCCTCTTTCAACCAATCAGGGGAGGGAATGGGAGTTTTGAATAGCTGTCAAACTGTTTAAGATGTTGTGCATTCGCTGTATGTTTTATGTTTGTACTTTTGAATCATGCACTTGTACTTGCACCCCTTTTGGCCAAATTAAACAAACTCCTGTGGCTTGTCTTCAACTTGGGCCCCTTCCACACAGCTGAACAAAATCCCACATTTTCTGCTTTGAACTGGAATATATGGCAGTGTGGACTCAGATAACCCAGTTCAAAACAGATATTGTGGGATTTTCTGCCTTGATATTCTGGGTTATTTGGCTGTGTGGAAGGGCCCCAGGTGAGTGTTTCTGTATCCTGGCCCATTCCATTTAGCATAAGCCTGCTGGGCACAGATCCTTTTACCCATGGTCCCTAGTTATCCACTTCGCACTGGCTGGCTGTTTATTTCCAGGCACAATTCAAAGTGTTTGTTATGACCTCTAAATCTTTATATATTCAGAGTCCAAGCTATTTGGGAGATCTTATCTCCCTATATGAACCTGCCTAGACTCTGTGACATGGGAGAGGGCCTTCTTGGTGGCTGCCCATGGGCTCTAAAACACCTTTCCAGAGACACCAGAATGGTCCCCTCTTTACTCTCCTTCTGGCAACAGGATAAAACTTTTTTTTTTATTAAGGCAGGCTTTTAAAACAGAGAACTAATTTAAAAAATGGGTGAGAGGTGCTGTGTGGTGTTAGTTAATTGTTTTTAACAGTTCTTTATTTTTTAATTTTTTAATGCTATTTTAACTGAAGTTTTGTAATATTTTTTCTAGTTTAATACTATTTTAATATTTACTCTTTGTGTGTTTCAATAGTATCTTTTTTAAGGTTGTGAGCTGCTTTGGGTTTTGGTTTCTGAGATAAAAGCAGGATAATAATAATAATAATAATAATAATAATAATAATAATAATAATATAGACTGAATTAGATGCCACAAAATCTTGTATGTTGGGGTGTTTGCACTTGATAAGGACAGATAGATACAGGCCCGTAGCCAGGATTTTGGTTCGGGGTGGGGCTGATAACGATACCTTTTGTATCGTTATCCCAATACCCTGATGCATATGGGATATATTGAGCATGGTGATCAGATCATGATATGAATAAACATTACAGTTTAAATAATAAATGTAAGGCCTTCTCGCAGACCAACCTGAGAATTTTGGTGGGGGGGAGGGGGCTGAAGCCCCTCAAGCCCCCCCCCCCCCTCCGGCTACATGCCTGGATAGATATTTATCATGTAATTTATTAATGTGTGCAATATGTTAGTTTTATAGTGAAACAAAAGGCTAACTAAAATGAAATCAATACTTTCTTTTGTTAGTTAGCTATAACACAAACCCATTAATAGCTCCTTTCTCATTGTTCACTCTGCATGTCATGAATTTGGACTTATTGCTATTTGAAAACCTGATAGTACACTACTCAAAGACTGAAATCTTTCTCTAGTTCTAATCTCCCCCCATTTTTTCTTTCTTTTTAAAGTGGTGGGAGCAGCAGCCAAGCTGTCATTCTTTCACTGCTCCCATGATCCCTTCTGTGGCTGCCATTTCTTAGAAGACCTGTTATTATGAATGTTTAGAATATTTTATGTTCCCTTTCCTTTTTTAGTGCTAAACTGCACACGTCTCCTGAGTGGTACAAAAAATGTTAAATCCTAATCATCTGGCTTTCTATACATGTAATAGGAAATGAGTGTGGCAAAGCTGCTCAAACAAGATATTTCCCCCGCCAAGTAAGAATTGCTTTGCAAAATGAGATTGAAGTCCATTAAGTGTTATTTAATCAATGCTAAATGTTTAACCAATTTCCTGTAGTAGCCATAGCCAAATGTCCCTGCAAACCTGAGGGCCCTTCCATGCAGACATATAACCCAGAATATCAAGGCAGAAAATCCCACAATCTCTGCTTTGAACTGGGTTATCTGAGTCCACACTGCCATATATTCCAGTTCAAAGCAGATAATATGGGATTTTATTCAGCTGTGTGGAAGGCCCCCGAGAAGCTAGGCATGATAGTCATTGTTGTTGTTGTTATGTGTCTTCGAGTCAACTCAAATTTAGGGCAACCCCATCGAAAGTTTTTCTTGACAAGATATATTCAGAGGATGTTTACTATTGCCTTCCTCTGAATTTAGCCTGCAGCACCTGATATAGCCTAGCAGTATCCTTTCCAAGTACAGATTGAGCATCCATTATACAGAATTCTGTAAAATCAAAAATTGTCCACATGAGCTGCTAAGATTGTGACCCCTTTACATTCTGATAATTCAGTGGACACAAACCTTGTCTGGCGCACAAAATCATTACAAATATTGTATAAAATTACCTTCATAATATGAATATAAGGAGTCTATGAAACATAAAAGACACATGGAGACTTGGGTCCCATCTCCAAGCTATCTCATTATGAACATACAAGCAAATACTCCAAAATCTGAAATCCAGGACACATCTGGTCCTCACTATTTCAAATAAAATATACTCAATTTGTATTAACCAAGTTCTGAGAAGAGACACAATTGGTGTCTTTGGTGTCTTTAGGTAGCTTATAAGAGCAATAATGCTATTCTAATGCTGGTTCTCAGCATATAGTCTTCAGACATATTTGGCTCTTAACATTAGACCAGTGGTATCCAACACATGGACCTCCAGGTGTTTGGGACTCCAGTTCCCAGAAGCCCTAGCCAGCTTGTCCAGTAGTCAGGAATTCTGGGAGCTAAAGTCCAAAACCCCTGGAGGGCCACAAGTTGTGCACCATTGGATCAGACATCCATTTTGCGACCATGGATATTTAATCAACCTTTCCCAAATTTGACTCCCAAATGAGATTCAGTTTGTGTATTGATTTGGAAGTCTAATTTGGTGTTGTAGTGCTAACTTAATTAGTCATGCACTCATCTCTAACAAGTATGACCATGTATGTGGCTTGAGGTGGATTTTCTTGGCTGTTTGTGTTACCAGCACTTAACAATCCTCTGTACCAACATGTTGTCATCTGATTATTTCTCAGGTTTTAACAAGATGGAAACTGAAACAGGTGTGTGTCAATGAACAAAGCTATTGATAAATAAACTCCTTCCTGTAAACAATATGTCTACACTACGCAGGTTAACTAATCCTAACTGGCTACGGAGTTCTGTCCGAGCTTCTGGTCATTACAGACACTTCTGCTGATGTCACAACAGGGCACCTGTGCAAAGAAGGATGGAGTGACCTCCTATTCTTCTTGCTGGTCAGGTACACAGTCCATTCTAACACCAGCACAGGTGCCTGCAATGACCAGGAGCTTGGAAAGAGGTTTGTTAAGGTGTGGCAATGTCGGCAACATAAGCATAACCCTCCTCTTTCACTGTACCAACCTGCACAGGGAAAGAGTAATGGAGGTAGTGTCCTTGCAGGACAGTGGATAAGTAATCAAACCCAATCCAGCTGTCCAAACTGCCTTGAAGCCCTGGGATATTCCCGAGTTTCCAGCAAACTCTGAAATATCCCCTAATTGTGGCAAAAACAGGACAAACTCAATTTAAAGTGGGAAAGAACCATGACACCCACCAAAGCCATTGTGCAAGATGGGGACATCCAACGGTCCATTCTTGGAGAGTACAGGCTTTGGGGGCAGTGTAGATAAGTCCAATGTCTTTTTATGCCTCCTAGTTTCCTTTGTCTGCTTTCTCCTCTATTTATCTGCATTTTTTAAGTACAGTAACATTGACAATGGGAAAATGGTGAAGGAGGGATGGGGAGATCCATACTTTTAGTGCCAGGTTGCAAAAGCACGTCATTATTATTATTATTATTATTATTATTATTATTATTATTATTGACACAACAACATTGTATGACACAGCAAACAAGATAGATATGCTGGATTTCGATTCACAAGATCACAAGTCGAACAATTCCCAAGTGTCTAGGACTGTGTGATGTATTTTCGGATGATGTGCGCAGACCCCAGAAAATACATCACACAGTCCTAGACACTTGGGAATTGTTCGACTTGTGATTTTGTGATACGAAATCCAGCATATCTATCTTGTTTGCTGTGTCATACAATGTTGTTGTGTCAATAATAATAATAATAATAATAATAATGTGCTTTTGCAACCTGGCACTAAAAGTATGGATCTCCCCATCCCTCCTTTACCATTCTCCCATTGTCAATGTTACTAAAAAAATCCAGATAAATAGAGGAGAAAGCAGACAAAGGAGACTAGGGGGCATCAAAAGACATTGGACTTATTATTATTATTATTATTATTATTATTATTATTATTATTATGTGGCGCAGAGGGTTAAATTGCTGAGCTGTTGAACTTGCTGACCGAAAGGTCGGCTGTTCAAATCCGGGGAGTGGGGTGAGCTCCAAGTGTTAGCCCCAGCTTCTGCCAACCTAGCATTTCGAAAACATGCAAATATGAGTAGATCAATAGGTACTGCTCCGGCGGGAAGGTAATGGCTCTCCATGCAGTCATGCCAGCCACATGACCTTGGAGATATCTACGAACAACACCGGCTCTTCGGCTTAGAAATTGAGATGAGCAGCAAACCCAGAGTCGGACACGACTAGACTTAATATCAGGGGAAAACCTTTACCTTTACCTTTGTTTATTATGTGCATTGATATCCCAGTTTTTCTCTCCACAGGGAGACTCAAGCATAACACAATGCCATTAGGCTTGAGCTGGAGAAAGTGGGATTCTATTCTAGTCAATCCTAGTGTAGCCGTGTGTAACTGCTTTCAACAAGTGAGGTGAACAGCAGCTGTCTTCATTAACTGTGTTCTGTATTAACAGCAAAACAGAGAAAAGAAGGGAAAGGAAATAAGCTTGCTTCACAAGCTATTCCAGCAGTTGAAAAACAAATGAACATAAATCTATAAGCCTACCCACCAAGAAGAAAAAAATATAATAATGGAGGTTGGTGACATAAGAATGTAATCTCTAGATACTTTTGAAACGAAGCCTTCAAATGATCTGTAGAAGGTTCAGTTTTTGTTTTATTTTGTTATGAAAGCCTTACCTGACAGGGTTGTTTCATTTCAAATGTGCATATTGTTCATTTTGAATGGAAAATGTGCTGAAACACGCTGAACCGCTCTTCTCTTTGTGGTATAGGAACCTATCCCTCCTCTTTCCATGTTATTTCTGCCACTGGAACCACATTTTCTGTTTGTAAAAAATGCTCAGGAAGAAATCTACTTTGTTAACTGAGATATATCTATGTTTATCTATTATGAACTAACAGGGAATAGGCTGATGCACACATTGCACAGCAACAATTCTAGAGTTTGGAAGAGTTGCATTTTTGGCTGCAACTTAACCAGCTTGAGAGCTGAGCTCTTAAAATTAATTTCCAAGCTCTGTCCAAATCTGTGTTTGCCTGTGCTATAGCCAATCCTGGATACTTAACAATATACTTGTGCCATACACACTTGTTCAGTATAATCTATACTCACACAGGATATTTTTATCTTTACAGATTTTAAGCACATGATTTGCATGATCACAAAACATGTCATTGAAATTAATGAGAATCATGCAGACCACAGGGAGAGAGAATTTCACACCAATTGCACCAAAGGGTATTCAATCAGCCCTCTGTGCAACATGAATACAGTGCTAATTTACACAATAAGAGGCCATTACTTTTTGCAGTTTCAGCAAGATAATCACAGACACGACACGTTTGCCTTTTGCTGGTTGAATGCTATTAGTAAGACAAAACATATTCCCAAACTCCACCCACTGGAAAGAGAGAAAGTTGATCTGAATGACAACAGAGCAGGAGACAGACAAAGAGGGAATGCAAAACAGGGAGACAAAAAAGATCTGCCCCTAAAATCCCGCTCAAATTCTGAATGTGTTAACAAGGAACATGTTTCTATGGCATGCCCACACCTGCAGCAAAAGGAACAGGGCGGGGAGCACACACCCAGATTTAAATTTCACACGCACTCGTAAGTACCCCCACTTGTTGAATAGTTCTGTCAGTACTGATATCTTCCATCCTGTCTTTAGGATACTAATATAACACTTTCCCAAAGATCACTTCCCCTCATATTAATATATACAACTATGTAACATGTATTAGACAGGTCATAGTGCGGAAACTAGTGCTTTCCAATCCAAAGACATCAGTACGCAAAAATATCTTGTTAGAAGTTAGTAGGTAAAGGTTTCCCCTGACGTTAAGTCCAGTCATGTCTGACTCTGGGGGTTGGTGCTCATCTCCATTTCTAAGCCGAAGAGCCGGCGTTGTCCGTAGACACCTCCAAGGTCATGTGGCCGGCATGACTGCATGGAGTGCCGTTACCTTCCCACCAGAGCGGTACCTATTGATCTACTCACATTGGCATGTTTTCAAACTGCTAGGTTGGAAGAAGCTGGAGCTAATAACGGGTGCTCACTCTGCTCCCGGGATTTGAACCTTGGACCTTTTGGTCTGCAAGTTCAGCAGCTCAGTGCTTTAACACACTTCGCCACCGGGGCTCCTGTAGAAGTTAGTAGCATAAGCTTATTTATTATTTCAGGCAATCTGAAATATGTTCTGAAATCCCATTGCATACTGCTTTCTGAAGTAACTGTGTAATCCTGAGAAAATCTGGTCATTCATCCACCCATGAACCAGTTTCAAGCATTTTGTCACACTAGCAAGCTTACATTGAGAAAGTGTGCTGTAGCTGTTTGACTATTAGACAAGGAATGTGGGATGTTAGGGTTCACATCCCTTCCCAGCCATAGAAACTCACTGGGTGACCTTGGACAAGACCTCACACTCTCAGCCTTCAAGGAAGGAAATGGTAAACACCTTCTGACAATCCCGTAGCTAAGGGGGCAATTTAGATGTTCAAACCATCCCTGAAAAATTTCAGGTAAAAAAAACAAACCTGGTTTACTCATGAATTTTAACTGGCTAACTAAATCCCCATGCCAAGTCCATGAAAAGCAAAAATTAGACTCCTTCCAGAACTGGAAGCACGATCTCAACCAGATTTTGATGATTTACACTATCATTACCTACTTTTCTACCAATTTACATTGCAATAACAGCAATAGCTGGCATAGTGGAAGTGACCAAGTTGGCTTACCCATAGCTGACAGGCAAAGGGGATTTGACCTGGATTGCAGGTGAAAACTGTGAAAACTGTGGTGCCTCCCACTGGTCCATCTGATCCAAGCTCTGCCAAAGAAACCACAGAACAGGAGTAAAGACAAGATATTATTGTTAGACCTTGGACTTTATATGAACAAAACTGTTCCTGACGACCAAGTGAAAGCTCGATGAGCGCAAAATCCACAGACTCCATTGTCAGGATATGTATTTCCTGTGGATGAGAAGAGGCAGCTAAGTTTTCAACCCAAATGATTCAACAGATTTCCCTGGTTCGCCTACTCATTTCGTGTACAAAGTGTGCTCTGTAAGTTGCGGGTAAAGGTGGTCATCAGAAGCTTGGGGGATTGATTTCTAACCCATTTTTGTAATGAAAAGATGCAGTAGAAGCCTTCACCAGAAAACAGAGTACCATCAGAACAACTTGCGCTTGGCTGAAAACTTCTTGCTAATTCACAATGAAGAGCGTTTTGATGTAACCCGTCATCACAATAAAGGAAATAAAACGAAAGCATAAGAAAACAGAAATAAACTTCTGCCAATTATGGAAACTATTGTCCTTTGTGGCCAACAAGAACCGGCTTTAAGAAAGAGCAATTATTCAGGACCTATTATCTGTGAAGAATCTTCGCATAATGATGGTAATTTCGGGGCCTTGTTGAGATCTCGTGCCAGATCAGGAGACACTGACCTTAAAAGTTGTCTCAGGGAAAAAAAGTTTCAACCACTTCTGCATTTTTTTTTCTGGCTACAGGCCTGCCTTCTGAATAATATGGAGAACACTTGGTGATAGTATAACTACAAGTCAGAGTTGCTTTGTGAGCATGTGACAAAGCAAGCACAACAAGAAGCAGCACCCAAGATTAGATATATGCAAACACACTTATGGTAACTCTGATTGGTTGGGGTCTCCTATAGAGCCATTTGGCATTTCTGCCATGCAGCGTCATTGAGAGCATCTTTTAGCTCCCTCCAGTCAGCGTTGTGAATACAACCATTCATTCATGTAGCAGAAAGGAAAGGCATACACTGAAGAATCTTATTGCAGTGAGGGCAAATCTTGTCCTCTGCCCCATTTACTTTGGCAGGAATCCTACAGAAGGTGTATACTCTTGTATTGTACCTTGAGATTCTTCGTCGGAATACAAGCCATCTTTCTGTACATAGCTTCTACATCAGTGGTTCTCAACCTTCCTAATACCGCAGCCCCTTAATACAGTTCCTCATATTTCCGTTGCTACTTCTTAACTATAATTTTGCTACTGTTATGAGTTGTAATGCAAATATCCAATATGCAGGATGTATTTACATTCACTGGACCAAATTTGGCACAAATACCCAATACATCCAAATTTGAATACTGGTGGGGATGGGGGGGGGGGGGGAGATTAATTTTGTCATTTGGGGTTGCAGTTGCTGGGATTTGTAGTTATAGATTATAAGAGCATTCTAAATGCCACCAACGATGGAATTGAACCAAACTTACCACACAGAATTCCCATGACCAACAGAAAATACTGGGTTTGGTGGGCACTGACCTTGAGTTTGGGAGTTGTAGTTCACCTACATCCAAAGAGCATTGTGGACTCCAAACAATGATGGATCTACACCAAACCTACTCTGCATACTCGATATGCCCAAATGTGAACACTGGTGGAGTTTGGGGAAAATAGACCTTGACATTTGGGAATTATAGTTGCTCAGATTTATAGTTCACCTACGAAGAGTCCCTTGAACCCCACCAATGATAGAATTGGGCCAAACTTCCCACACAGAATCACCATGACCAACAGAAAATACTGGAGGGATTTGGGTTTCTAAGACCATAAGAAATATGTGTTATCTGATGGTCAGGGCCGGCCGGAGATATTTTTTGATGTAAAGCGGGGGTGCTGAAAAGCGCCCCCGCCACCGGCGCCCTGGCCCCGCCCAGCGTGCCCTGGCCCCGCCTCCCACGCTGCGTGGGAGGCGGGGCCAGGGCGAATAGTGAGGGGGCGGGGCCAGAGTTGGCCCCGCCCCCCGTGCCCTGGCCCCGCCTCCCACGCAGCGTGGGAGGCGGGGCCAGGGCACGCTGGGCGGGGGGGCGGGGCCAGAGTTGGCCCCGCCTCCCACGCTACCCCCGCTCGCCCGTCTGGCCTTTTGTAGCAGGCCAGACTCAGCGGAGGTTTCTCCAGGCCGCGATTGCGGCCTGGAGGAACCTCCGCTGAGTCTGGCCTGCTACAAAAGGCCAGATGGGCGAGCGGGGGTAACGTGGGAGGCGGGGCCAGCTCTGACGCCGCTCCCCCCCCCCCCGCCCAGCGTGCCTTGGCCCTGCCTCCCACGCAACGTGGGAGGCGGGGCCAGGGCACGCTGGGCGGGGGGGCGGCGTCAGAGCTGGCCCCGCCTCCCACGTTACCCCCGCTCGCCCGTCTGGCCTTGTGTAGCAGGCCAGACTCAGCGGAGGTTTCTCCAGGCCGCGATTGCGGCCTGGAGGAACCTCCGCTGAGTCTGGCCTGCTACACAAGGCCAGACGGGCGAGCGGGGGTAACGTGGGAGGCGGGGCCAGCTCTGACGCCGCTCCCCCCCCCCGCCCAGCGTGCCTTGGCCCTGCCTCCCACGCAACGTGGGAGGCGGGGCCAGGGCACGCTGGGCGGGGGGGGCGGCGTCAGAGCTGGCCCCGCCTCCCACGTTACCCCCGCTCGCCCGTCTGGCCTTGTGTAGCAGGCCAGACTCAGCGGAGGTTCCTCCAGGCCGCAATCGCGGCCTGGAGAAACCTCCGCTGAGTCTGGCCTGCTACAAAAGGCCAGACGGGCGAGCGGGAGTAGCGTGGGAGGCGGGGCCAGCTCTGACGCCGCTCCCCCCCCCCCCCCGCCCAGCGTGCCTTGGCCCCGCCTCCCACGCTGCGTGGGAGGCAGGGCCAAGGCACGCTGGGCGGGGGGGGGAGCGGCGTCAGAGCTGGCCCCGCCTCCCACGCTACTCCCGCTCGCCCGTCTGGCCTTTTCTAGCAGGCCAGACGGGCCAGGGCGCACTGGGCGGGAGGCGGGGCACCGTCAGGGCGGTGCCCCGCCTCCCGCCCAGCCTGACGGCGCCCCCCCGGGCCTGCGCCCGAGGCGGCGGCGTCAGCTGCCGCATGAGTGGGGCCGGCCCTGCTGATGGTCTTTGGCAACCCCTCTGAAACCTCCCTTGTGACCCCTCCAGGGGTCCCAACCCCTAGGTTGAGAAACGCTGCTCTACACTGTCTGTCCTAAGAAGTGTATTAGTCAGTACAATCAACTCCATATCATCAGTATAGCACTATTCTTCTGAATACAGCCAATCTTGAACTTATTGGTAGGATCCATTTGGAAATTATTGGGGAGGTTCTTCATGAGTCTCCTCCCCTTTGTTCCTTGCTCCTCACTCTGTCCAGTGTATTCCTCCAAATGTTACAGCTACCAGTATTCTTCTCTATTGGTGATGCTGGTTAATCCTGTTGGAAATGGCAGTCCAACAATGGATGGAAAACTGCATGATTCTCACCTGTCAGTGAGGGATCTGTGTCCTAATTATTTTCTTTGGTGTTTGTAGGTCTCCTGTTTGTTCATTTGGTCCAAGGCAAATATAGATAGACACCTGAGAACCTTTAAGAAATCAGAATGAAAAATATAATCGTTCATAAAAGAAAACACAAATGCACAGACCCCAGGAGCATTAATTAATTCATGTGAAAAGATGAAGGTAGCGTAGTTTTTGGAAAATATGGCGGATAGATAATTGGGGCAAAATCGATTGAGTGCATACCTCATTTTCTAATATTTTGAATCCATTTGCACCGTGAATACAAACATTTCTCAGCTCAATAATCCCTTTGACAATAACATTTCATAGATTGGCTCTCATCCCACTGGCTTTCTTCTCTTTCTGTTTCTTTGGTCATTTAAGAGCATCTTCCAACCAAGAGCAGGTCCAGGCAGCTCCTGTCTCTGCCCCAGCTGAGGCTTCCTTGTTGGCTTCTGGGCTTTCCTCTCTAACAAGATGAACGGAGCCAAACCGAACAGGTGGTTACGTGCCACCATGGGGCAGGGCATGGGGGTGGAAACTGGAATGTCAAGGTGGGTGAGCAACAAGGCCAGCAAGCCCCAGCAAGCAGCACAAGGAAGATGTATGAAGCCAGGTGAGTGCCACAGGTAGCAATGCCAGGAAGAGGCAAAGAGGAAGGAGTAGAGGTGTTAAGGAAGGGAAAACTGGGCAGAACCAGTATAGGCCTGTTGGTAGAACAGGGGGCTAGGATGCAGAGCAAATAGGCTTGCCTTCATCATCATCACAGATTCACTAGACAACCTTGGAAAACCCAATGGAGCAAAATGAGGGTATTGTTCCCTCAAATAAAACTTCTGGTCCTCCAAATGAAAATTCCCTTTTGTTCCCAAATTTCTAGCATTGCAGAGGGAGACACTGAAAACAATTAGAACTTTTATCCTTCCTACATTCACAATATCTCATTAACATTGCACACCCCTTTCCTTTGGATGCCCGAACTGTGGCTGAGAGTCTGCATCGTCAGACATAACTATGATGACAGACTTCCAACATCATAATTTACATAGTTTGACTTTTGCTGGCTTGATTATTTACATATTTTATTAAAATGTCCCCTTCAGGAAATTCTAGGTCCTCCACTACAACTCTGTGGTCACCTTTTTGCCAGACATTGATCTAAGAACTTTGTAGTACATTTTTACCGTAAATTGCACTGGAGAATCTAAAGATTCCTAGAGAGATCATAAAATCATAGAATAATACAGTTGGAAGAGACCACATGGGCCATCTAGTCCAACCCCCTGCCATGCAGGAAGAGCACAATATCCTCCAGCATGACACTATGGCCCCTTTTACACTGCAATATAAAATCCAGATTATATGCTTTGAACTAGATTATATGGCAGTGTCGTCCCATATAATCCAGTTCAAAGCAAATAATGTGGATTATCCGCTTTGATAATATGGATTATATGGCAAACATCTGGCCAATTCCTACATTGTGAAGATGGGAAGTTATGTCTGTTTTCCAACCCTGACCAATTCCACTCTCTATGTGTCTCTCTGTGTTAAAATATTTTGTGGAAATCGTTTACAGGGAGTTCGAAACTAAAATAATGTTGTCAACCACTTAACTACTGCACAACCATTTCTGATGTTCTTTCACTGCAAAATTCCCTGAATTATGTTTTAAAAACCTGTTGTAAAACAAAATGAAGATGAGGAGGAGAAAGGGATGAACTGGGATTATTATAATTTGCACTAAACGTGTTTTTATATTTTTTATCATTTGTATTACTGCAACTTGTTTCAGTGTGGTTGGCCAAATGAATTCTGTTCCACAAATGCTGCAGCCATGGAAACAAAACATCTATTTCTGATTTTATTTTGGTAGGTCGGGACCAATACATATGGAAATATATAATAACTAATAATCCACCCTTTGAATGGACCAAAAAAAAACCCCCCATCTTCTTCAATGTGTTGTCGAAGGCTATCATGGCCAGATACACCAGCTTGCTGTGATTTTCCCGGGCTGTATGGTAATGTTCCAGACACAATTTCTCCTGATGTTTTGCCCACATCTATGGCAGACATCCTCAGAGGTGGTTGTATACCATGCAGCTGTGGATAAGTCTACATAGCAACCACCAAACGCAGTGCGCAGACATAAATTAAGTAACACGAAAGGTACTGCAGACTAATTCAACCAGAGAAGACAGCCATAGCAGATCACTTGTTGAACCAACCTGGACACAGCATATTATTTGAGAACACAGAAATGCTGGACCACTCTAACAACCACCATGTCAGACTACACAGAGAAGCCATTGAAATCCACAAGCATGTGGACAATTTCAATAGAAAGGAGGAAATAATGAAAATGAACAAAATCTGTATTTAAAAAAAAAACCCTCTAATATCAGAACAGTGAATAAAGAACAACACTCAGGGGAATTCCAGACAGGGATCAATGAGAGTCAGCTAACACCTCCCAACAAAGGATTCCCGCAGGCAGGAAGCAGGCAGGCTTTGAAGCTGCAAGGCTACTCAATGCTAATCAAGGTGGCCAATTGCAACATTCACACTTTCCTCAAACAGACAAGAATTCTTTCTCCAACTCCTGACATTCCACATTTATATAAACCCTACTTGCCTGTTTGCTAACAGACTTCACAACCTCTGAGGATGGCTGCCACAGATGTGGTGAAACGTCAGGAGAGAATAACAATAACAATAACTTTATTTTTGTATCCCACCTCCACCTCCCTGAAGGGACTCAGGGCAGCTTACATGGGGACACGCCCGATCAGACATAGATTAAAAACACAACAATAAAATTTAAAACAACATCATAACAACATAAAAACAACATCATCAAACAATTAACAGCCTGAACAGTAATAAATACTGGAACTTGGAGGGTAGGAGCTTGTGCAATAGAGCTTCAAGACCGGGCTGGTGAACAAGCACAAGTTGCAGAATGCTGCAACATGGCCATACAGCCCAGAAAACTTACAGCAACCCATCTATTTCAATTTTTAGTTGGAGAAACGTTCGCTTTAAAATAATGTGCTAGGCTGTGCAGAACTAACACATACAAGATGCTGGGACACTGGGCCAAGGCAAACTCCTTTGGGTACAGTATTTCTTTCTATACAGCACAGTGCCTCCTTCCAGATGTTTTTGGACTACATAATGTGAATTGCAGTTCAATGCAGTTTAGGTCAGGAGTTATTTATGGAATTACTTCTTATTTGAGCATAGTATTAAAATCTGGGTCTTAATCTGAGCTTTTGGGGTTCAGTGATCAGTTTGAAAGGTTGACATTTTTAGTTTCATTGTATAATAAACAATATAGAGCTTTATTTAAAAAATGATTCTACTGTATTTGTTCTGGTACAGTGTTTTTTCATTGCCCATACTTTCTTCTGAGACATTTGGATATAGGGCAGGATATAAATAGTTAAAAAAAATTAAATTCCATCCGTACGTGTTGGACTATAACTGTCAATACCATCATGTTGGCGCATGTGGGAAGAGTTCTATTCCAGATCTGAGGAAGGTATTTCTCATTTTTTATTAAAGTAGTATAGCTGATGGATATAAGTATTTTATCACAAAGCAATCACCCTTGTGTGCAGTTTGATCACTAAAAAGTCCTGAACATCCCTGAGACTTATCCGGAATGGATAAGTGTTTGAGGCACATATTCAGGATTTGCTATCCAAAATGAAACCTATGTGTTTGAGGCACATATTCAGGATTTGCTATCCAAAATGAAACCTACTGAGACCACTCTTCTACACTGCCATATAATCCAGATTATCAAAGCAGATAATCCACATTTACTGCTTTGGATTATTTGAGTCTAAACTGCTATATAATCCAGTTAAAACAGATAATCTGGATTTTATATGGCAGTGTAGAAGGGGCTTGAATCTTCCAGATCCAAGGAGATAGAGTCTTTATGTTGATTAAATATAGCTGATCTTGAAATGGTTGCCCTAAACCATCTTCATATTCCATGCAAAATAATGAAAAGGATAAATCAAAGAAATTGCAATTTCAGGAGTGTGATAGATGCATTTTAGTCTACTTAATTTAAAAAAAATTATACTAATCATCAAAAGTATTGATTCATATGCTTAATTTACATTAATAATCAAAAGTGGGGGCCGCAGTGGTGCAATGGGTTAAACCAGAATTAAGAATTTCTGATGAGAGATAACAGAGCAGGGAGTAGGATACTTTGACGTGCCTCTGAATGGTTTTAGAGCTGAATATTATCACTTCGTAAGGGAAATAAGTCCTGATATTCCTTTTAAAAACCACTTCTTCTAGCTGGCACCTTACAGACATCTTGGAGTGCAACACTCATAATCCCTCATCTTCTTTGGCGCCTAACGGCCTCTTCTTTGTGCCTCAAATTCCCCAAGAAGATGGGGGATTGTGGATGTTATTTAATTTTAGCATCAAAATGCGGTTCTGAGATGCCAAAACAGAATTGAATTGAGCCGCTATACAGCATGAGAATAAAACATCTTGAATTGCCTTCAGTGTACAATGGAATGGAAGGGGTGCTTAAGGATTCTACAGCGCTGGCTGCTTGTTACCAAGAGGCAACGCTTAAGCAGGAACAATATATCAGAAGGGTATGTGTGGGTGTACCTACGCATGTGTGTGCATAAAGCACAGCTTCGATGGGTTATTTTAATGCTGCCCAGAGCCCATCACTGGCTGGCTCACAAAATCATCCTCTGCATGGCTGAACAGGTGAGAGCATCCATGCAGATGGAAATCACTGCCAACCGAGAAGTGGAAAGAAATGGTGTGACACGCAGAGAGAGGCACAAGCAATGGGCAAAGAAGTCTACAGAGAAATAGCCCACATTTTTTGTAGAATGGAAGAGACAAGTGGGGCTCATTTGTCGCAACTGCATGCATGTATGTGTATGTCTCCAAAATAATTCACTCAGGAGTGATCTGGCCTCCAAAGCTTAAAAAGACACTTAATGCTTCTATACAACACGGCTGGCTTATCTCAGAAAGACTCCTTCAATGTCTTACTATTAGGGATGTGCAATCCATAAAAATGGTTCAAAAGTAATTACAAAACTGGAGGGTGCTGGCACTTCATTTCTAAAGTGTTTCTAAAATATAGTTTGTGAAAAATTACTATAATGAGAGTAACAAAATTTTGTTACTATTTCGTTACGTAATTGCGTATAATTACTATAATTAGGGAAACTTCAGATGCTCCTATCTCCCTCATTTTAAAGCTATTGGGGTGAAAGTTGCTACAGTGGTAGAACACATTTACTACTGTTGGTCCACCAAATTTCAGAAAGTTTCACTTATGCACGGATTTTTGGGGAATTTTCAAAGTTAAAAAACTACAAGAACTACCTCCTTGAATTTTATACACAATGCACAAGATAATCAGGGCATCAATCTCCAGAAATTTCAGAAAGTTTCAAACATCTACAGATTTTTGGGGATTTTCAAAAGTTTAGACAAAAACAATGTATCCCCCAAAATGCGACAACAGCAGTTCTCTTGAATGTCTGTCTGTCTTTATGACACACAACCACATAATTTCAACTTAGCACAGATTTATACAATTACTTACTTACTTTTGTCCTCTTTGCAGATTCAATAATTTTATTTATTATTCTTAGACTGACTCTGAACAGTTGCTTATGGCGATCAGGCTAAAGAAAAAGGATTGGGTTTTAAAGTACTTTATGTTTTCTTGGCTTTACTAAAGTTGCTTAATGCTTATACTGAAAAAAACTGACCTTGGGAGGCATCTGAATGTTACAGTGAGTGTTTTAAAGCAGACTGCTTTAAAAGTAACATACCGGGTTTCCCCGAAAATAAGACAGTGTCTTATATTAATTTTTGCTCCCAAAGATGTGCTCGGTCTTATTTTCAGGGGATGTCTTATTTTTCCATGAAGAAGAATTCACATTTATTATTTAACAAAAAATGAACATTTATTATATACTACTAGCTGTGGCGTTGTCTGGTGGTGTTAGTGAGAAATTGTTGAGGTAGTGGTGGTATTGAATGTCTTTATGTTTAGTATGCATTTGGTTGATTGTGTACTGTGAAAGTGGTGAGGGTAGAGGGGGGGGCTCTATGTCCCTGTGTAGTATTGTATAGTATTTATATGTTGTCCATGTGTTGTGAATGCTTGGATTGTGTCCTGCTGCATAGTAGAAAGGGTTGGGCTGGATGGCCCTTAGGGGTCTCTCCAAACTCTTGTGCCTGTCCCCTGGGCTGAGTAGGTTGCTAGGAGACCAAGTGGGCGGAACTTAGCCTTGTAACTGGCAGCAATTGGATAAAAACAATTATTCTTCTCCCTCTAATTAGGACTTTATTTTTCTTTTTTTTTTGTTGTATCAACCTTGAGGCGTGGATGATGGGTTGTGTTGTCAAATTTCGAGGTTGGGGGGCCTGTAGTTTTGTTGTTTTGTCACTGCCCTGATGCCATCACTCTTTTATATATATAGATACAGTAGTTGTCACCACAAACCAGCATAACCAGACAAACTGTGAATCCTATCAAGAATTTCTTGTTACTACCATTATTTCCATGTACAACACTCTATGGCAGGGGTCCCCAAACTAAGGCCCGGGGGCCGGATGCGGCCCTCCAAGGTCATTTACCTGGCCCCCGCCCTCAGTCTTAATAATATAATATATTGTATATACATATAATATTGATAATAATATGTTATACAATATAATACTAATAGTAATACCATATAATAATATTAATTATATGTTATATATTACATATTATATAATAGTATAGTGGTATAGTTCAATATAGTAATATATAATGCTAATATTGTGCTATGCTAATAATATAATATATTGTATGTACATACAGCTGCTCTGAGTCCCCTTCGGGGTGAGAAGGGTGGGATATAAATGTAGTAAATAAATGCAGTAAATAAATAATTAATTTTAGACTTAGGCTCGGCCAAAGTCTGACATGACTTGAAGGCACACAACAACAACAACAACAACAACAATCCTAATTAACTTGACTATCTCATTGGCCAGTAGCAGGCCCACACTTTCCACTGAAATCCTGATAGGTTTATGTTGGTTAAAATTGTTTTCATTTTTAAATATTGTATTTTTTTTCCGTTGTTGTTGTTGTTGCACTACAAATAAGACATGTGCAGTATGCATAGGAATTTGTTTTGTTTTTTTCAAATGATAATTCGGCCCCTCAACAGTATGAAGGATTGTGGACCGGCCCTCTGCTTCAAAAGTTTGGGGACCCCTGCTCTATGGTATGTACATGTACCAATCCTGCATCTTGGGTGTTCTTTTTGGCAGGCGCTGGGCATGTTTCCAAACAAAAACTTTGCTAGGTCTTACTTTCAGGGGAGGCCTTATATTTAGCAATTCAGCAAAACTTCTACTAGGTCTTATTTTTCGGGGATGTCTTATTTTTGGGGAAACAGGGTAGTTGGTTTACTCACAAACTTCATGTATTCAGCATACCTGTACTTTGCGTATCAATCCAGTTACATATAGGATTTATTTATTTATTTATTTATTTACAGTATTTATATTCCGCGCCTTCTCACCCCGAAGGGGACTCAGGGCGGATCACATTACACATACAAGGCAAACATGCAATGCCTTAACATAGAACAAAGACAAGACAAACACGGGGCTCCGACCTGGCCTCGAACTCATGACCTCCTGGTCAGAGTGATTCATTGCAGCTGGCTGCAGCTGGTTGCTCAAGAGCCTACGCCACAGCCCATAGTTTCTCTGTGCAGATAACACAGGGCATCTTTCTTAGAATCAATAGTCCATATTCTAAAGCATCTCTCTGTTTTGAGAATCTCTGTTTCTAGTCTGAAAGTCCAATGGAGTCTAAAGCATACAGTTCCTACTGAAGTCTGAAGCATACAGTTCTTACTGAACTGTTCTAAAATAGAGTCTGAGTCCTAAGCAAGCCCAGTTCTGATCACATGCTCTGTAGCCCCTCCCACAACAAAGAGTTAAAGTAAAATTGCATACCAGTACGCAAATACAGTAAGCAATCTGAATGATATGCACAACATATAACTAGTGGAGGCTTGAAGAAACAACACCGGTTTCTACCAAACAGGTTCCGAACTGACTTAAGCAGTTAGTGTAGATGACCTCTTATGTTGTTCTTCAAATGCAATCTTCTGCAAAGAACAGCCCTGCCTTCCTTCTCAGCCCTGGGAAGCTCAGAGTTAAAAGCAGTCACCCTCCTCCCTCCCTGTCTTTTTTCACAGATCTGTGACAGCAGGTGACCTTCCCTAGAACAGCTGAGATTCAGTCTGCAGCTCCAGAATCCAACAAGCCAACCCATTGCAAAAGGAAGAAAAAAGACCTGTAAATAATTCTCCTTTCTCAATAATATTTTTCCCGATTTTCCTACATTTCCATGAATCAAAAAATATGGAATTGTATCGTTTCAAACATTACAGATACATAGTAAGCATTTAAAAAATTGTTCTGGTTTTTGTTGAATTAATAGCAAGAACTGCTTTCTCAGTAGGCATTTATGATGGGAAGACACATAATCAATAACCTTTGAGCGCTAATGGCAACTAGCTATGATTATCATGCTAAACTGTATTGCTGAGAGTAGGAATGCAAATACTGAAAGAAAAAACCATGGTGTGGATTGCAATTTATTTTAGAGGCTCCAAGCATGCATTACTTGCTGTAGGAGGAACATATCCTCTTTGGGTGCATACTTGTCTTCAGTTTGAATATTGGAGGCATGTAGAGATTACAGGAAACAAACATATTTTTACAAGAAAACCGGACTTATAAACGATTCACATATATGTGCATGCTTTCTACCACATATCCTGGAATGTGGAAGAACATCGTACCAAAATAGCAAGTAATTTCCAACAATTGCAAAGCATGGTCTAGGGGAGCAAATAGGGAGCAAACAGGTTGTACATTCCTTACCCAAAATTCTGAAATACTCCAAAATCCGAGATCATCTACATAGGTGGGTGAGTTGTGTGACACCTTGGTTTTCAGATGGTTCAATATACACAATATTTGTTTCATACACAGAACTATTGAAACTATTGTATTTAAAATTGCCTTCAGGCTATGTGCATAAGGTCTGTGTGACACATACATGAATTTCACATTTAGACTTGGGCCCCATCTCAAATATATATATGTACGTATATGCAAATACAGGTATTCCAACTCCCCAACCCCTAGTACGAAATCCAAAACATCTCTACTCCCAAGCATTTTGGATAATACTCAACATTTGGTGGTTGTGTGGGATATTTGATAGGATGCCAGAGCCTTTTGGATACCTTTCTTTCCAAAATGGGAATGATCAATATAAGGATATTTATTTACATGTATTCATTAAGGCTGGATCTACACTGTCATATAATTCAGTTTGAGAATCCAGATTAACAGCTTTGAACTGGATTATCTGAGTCTACACTGCCATATAATCCAGTTCAATGAAGTTAATTTGCATTCAGAAACTGGATTATGTGGCAATGTAGATGGGGCCTTTGTGAGACAGATAATTTAACACTATATATCAAATATAAAAAGCTGGAATAATTAGTATATTGAGTGCTGGACAAAGAGACCACTGTTCAGCCACAAAATAACCAGTAACAAGTCACACTCTCTCAGCCTCAGTGGAAGGTAAAGGAAACTGAACAAAAATGACTGCTGATTGTAGGTAAAGGTAAAGGTTTTCCCCTGACATAAGTCTAGTCATGTCCGACTCTGGGGGTTGGTACTCATCTCTAATTCTAAGCTGAAGAGCCGGCGTTGTCAATAGACACCTCCAAGGTCATGTGGCCGGCATGACTGCAGGGAGCGCTGTTACCTTCCCACCAGAGCAATTTTTTTGTCTACTTACATTTGCATGTTTTCGAACTGCTAGGTTGGCAGAAGCTGGGGCTAATAGTGGGAGCTCAGCCTACTCCCCGAATTTGAACCACCAACCTTTCAGTCAGCAAGTTCAGCAGATCAGCGGATTTATTCGCTGCACTATTGGGGGCTCCGCTGATTGTAGTATACACGTAATAATAAAATTGATCTTTATTTAATGTATAGGATTGCCTGCCTTATTTTGACATAATATTGTTTGACCTTAGTTCTCCTGTTTTGTTGTTTTCAGTTTTTCAGTTTTTCTCTATTATTCTTGTCTGATGAGAGGAAAATAGGATCTCACTCAGACAAAGAGTAAAAACTTTATGCCGGTCTAGGGGGAAGGAATTTAGGGCGATCATTCACGTGAAGGCAAGTTTCGGATGTTTATGACCCTGAAACAACTATGTTCCACTGGCAATCACTATAGCAATTGCTGTCTGGGAGTTAAATCGCATTAATTCTACAGTGCAGATGCATCCGACACCTATGATCCCTGGTCAACTACCCGTCTATATTTGAAGATGATAAAATATGCTGTTCCATTGCCAATGTTGAAGTTAAATTCATCTCTCAATCCAGTTTGCTTCTAAATATAGAATGAGATGGGGGCAAAATCTTGTCCCAGGCATCACAAAGTTTTTGGTCAGGACTGAAGCATGAATTTAGAAACCAGCTCCTTGCCACTCTGTTTCAGGTATCTTCCTGTAAAAGGTAGGTAACAATGATTTAGCCTAGGATTTTGATCTAAGGAGAGAAATGTGATAAAACTCTCTGCAGGTTTAAGAATGTGGCATCAATGCAGCATAAACCGCTTCCACCTGTTAAGACAGAAGGTGCAGAACATGTTTTTCTTTTCCCCTCTCAAGCTTTTGGCCCAGAGATGCCCACTTGAGCCTTGTTTCTAGGAGAAGAAAGAAGCGCCGGGTGGGAGGAACCCTCTGATGTGGGAACAGAATGTGCATTGACATGTTGAGGCGAAGGATGGGGCCTACATCAGCTCCTGGCGCCTTTATGCGTGTTGCCATGTTAAAGCCAGTTGCCTGGCAACCTGTTCACTGGGAAAAATTTGGGATGGCAAGGACTGCAGGAAGAAAACAAGATGCTGATTTTTTGCACCCCCTTTTTGCTTGAAAATAAGGGGTACGGTGGCGGTGGAAGAGGAAGAACACAAGAGTATTGACAAAGACACACATTTCTGAACGAGGTCTCATCCATCGCTGCCCTTTGCAACTCCTTTGCCCAATTCCGTACTATCTCCACAATGAATGCCCAGTCAAAACATGCTTCAGCTCCCACACACAGCCGAATCTCTTGTCATGCAGAAGGAGAAAGAGATGTCCTTATTTCCAAAGGGCACAGGTGCTATCATTCCAGTCTCACCCCTGACGTTTCCATGCTGGATTGCCCTTTCAGGGTTGCCTAAGCGAAAATGAGAGACCGCTCCTGCACATTTGTTTTAGTAATTTTCAATTCAAAACAAAACATAATAAAAAGCAATAATAATAAAAAAGCAAAAATGTATAATAGATAATGTTAAAACTAAGCAGCTTCATTCTACCTACTGCAACCAGGAGATGATCACACACACGTATGACTAATCTCTGACACTCTTTACCTACTGGTGAAATCGGGTCCTATTGTATGGAGCAAGGTTCATAAAGGTAAAGGTTTCCCCTGACGTTAAGTCCAGTTGTGACCGACTCTGGGGGTTGGTGCTCATCTCCATTTCTAAGCCAAAGAGCCAGCGTTGTCCATAGACATCTCCAGGTCATGTAGCCGGCATGACTGCATGGAGCGCCATTACCTTCCCGCCGGAGTGGTACCTATTGATCTATTCACATTTGCATGTTTTCGAACTGCTAGGTTGGCAGGAGCTGGGGCTAACAGCAGGCGCTCATTACTCTCCCGGGATTTGAACCTGGGACTTTTTGGTCCGCAAGTTCAGCAGCTCAGCGCTTTAACACACTGTGCCACCATAGGCACAGGCATATACGCATAGGCAAATAGTGTGTAGAAAGTAGTTTTTGAATCATCTTTAATTTCTCCACATGTCTGAAACGTGGTACTGTATTTTCTGTATGATTGTTATACTCATCTGCAGCTTGTCTTCTGTGATTGTGACATCTTACGGAGCATGTTTATGGGGGTGGTCTTTTCATTCCACTTGATTCTCCTTTGACGAAATGTCCGGCGCAAGTGAGTAAAGTAATTAAAATTTTACTCTTTCCCATTATTTTATTTTAACATTTGGGAAATGCACAACCCTGTAGGAACAAAAAGATGAGTGTGCTGTTTAACATTTACATAAAATCACTGGGTGAGATCATCCAAAGTTTTGGAGTTTGGTGTCAAATTTACACAGATGACACCCAACTCTATTACTCTTTTCCACCTAAAGCCAAGGATGTCATCCTGACCCTGAACTGGGGTCTGTCATCAGTGATGGACTGGATGAGGGCTAATAAGTTGAAATTAAATCCAGACAAGACAGGGGTACTCCTGGTTGGTCGTAAGGCAGAACAGAGTATAGTTATAGACTGTGTTGCATGAGGTTACATTCCCCCTGAAGACACAGGTTTGCAGCTTGGGGGTGATCCTGGATTCATCGCTGACCCTGGAGCCCCAGCTGTTGGCGGTGGCCAGGAGTGCCTTTGCCCAAACTAAAACTTGTGCGCCAGCTGCGCCCATACCTTGAGACACCAGTCTTAGCCATGACAGTCCACACATTAATCACATCCTGTTTGGACTACTACAATGCTCTCTACGTGGGGCTGCCTTTGAAGACTGTTTGGAAGCTTCATCTTTCTGTTCCTACAGAAGCTACACTCTCATGAGGCTGTGCAGTCCTGAAGTTGTACAATCACAAAAATATGTTTTTTAAAAGGCAGTGATAAAGCACACACAGATTGGAGAAGTCATCTCTTGGCTGTGCGATAAGTATGACATGCATTATTTTATTAGAAACGGACAAGACTGTGTGATAGGATGAGTAGCTACCCAGTCCTCAACTAGCATTCCTAAATGACAGGTTACATACTTCAATGGCATTTTCTGAGATGTGTTCAATTATTATTATTATTATTATTATTATTATTATTATTATTAATAATAATAATAATAATAACTTTTCATTTGTATTTTGATTCCATAGCCCACTTGTCGATGGATGTCCAGAATCAGCAGCATCCACTGCATTCCTTTTTATCCTGGGCGATGATCGAGCCAGTATAAGACTTCGTTTTGGTTTGATTCTCCATAATGCTCCTCAGCTGAGGCCTCCCTACTGGGATCTGCACACATCATCCAAAAATACATCACACAGTCCTAGACACTTGGGAAGTGTTCGACTTGTGATTTTGTGAAATGAAATCCAGCATATCTATCTTGTTTGCTGTGTCATATAATAATAATAATAATAACTTTATTTATATCCCGCCATCATCTCCAAGAAGGGACTTGGGGTGGCTTACAAGAGGACCTCTGTCTTGTCTGGATTAAGCTTCAGCTTGTTAGCCCTCATCACAGCTGCCAGACACTGGTTCAGGATCCGGGAAACTTCCTTGTATTTAGGTGGGAAGGAGAAGTAGAGTTGTGTGTCATCTGCATACAGATGACACCAAACTCCAAAGCTCCGGATGACCTCAACCACTGGTTTCATGTAGATATTAAAAAGCATGATAAGGTCCTTAAAAATGAAATCAAAACACAAACATACAAACAAAACACACACCTACATAGAAATGCACATACAAACCATATTAACAAACTGACAAGGAGACAATTCTACAAACCACATACTATCTGCTGGTTTTTACCCCTCAGTACTTTAACTTGGATGATAATATTTAACCACAGTTCTACCTTTTGTAACATTACTCATAAATCCTGCAGTTGACATTTTGACATCATTGTTGTGAAACTGTAATAAAAAAGACCCAATTTTCTTGAAATTGATCAAAGATTTCCCCTTAATCAGCATTGTTATTTTATTCATCTCGGCTAATCTGCAGGACTTTGTCAGCCAATCTTGCATTGGGATAACTGGTTCCTTCCATCACTGAACATAAACAATTCTTGCTGCAGGTGTCATATAATAATCTTCCAAATTTTCTTTCTAGGTGGTCATTCGGCATACCCAACAGATAAAACTCTGGTCTCATTGTGCATTTAATTTTAACAATTCCTTCAGTATCACATGTATTTGAGTCCAGATTTCTCAGCCTTTTTGCAAGACCACCAAATACGATAAAATGTCCCAACATTATGCTCACATTGCGTATATCTTGGTGTCAAATCCCATCTGTACATCATCTTAAAAAAGATTTCTTTCAGATAATCACTAAAGTAAACTTCAAACTCTTTGTCCACACATTATCCCATTGTTCCAATTTGTGTACCTATATTGTGAGCACATTTAACCAAACAATATCCACTTGTTCTTCCTCCACTTCATATTTTAATAGCAATATATACATTTTAGCAATCCATGCCCAATCAAAACATGCTTCAGCTCCTACAGCCAGCTGAATATCTTCTCATGCAGGAGGAGAAAAATATGTCCTTATTTCCAAAGGGCATAGATGCTCTCATGCTAACCTCAGCCCATGCTGGGTCCATAACAGGCTTTGTATTGTTCTTTGAGTTAATCTTAGGCTTGGATGCTGACCAATCTATGGCAGTGGAAAAAAATTAGGAAAAAGAAATCAGAATGAGCAAGGATCTAGAGCAGGGGTCCTCAAACTTTTTTCAGACTGTTGGGGGGGGGGGAGGTTAAAATTTGAAAATTCCTATGCACACAGCATAAATCTTATTTCTAATGCAAAACCATAATAATTAAAGAACAATGCAATATTAAAAATGAAGAACAATTTTAACCAATTTACCAGTATTTCAATGGAAAGTGTGGGCCTGCATTTGGCTGATGAGATAGTCAAGCAAATTAGGATTGTTGTTGTGTTCCTTCAATACGTTTCAGACTTAGGGTGACCCTAAACCTAATGTCACCTGGGTGGCGCAGCGGGTTAAACTGCTGAGCTGCTGAACTTTCTGACCGAAAGGTCAGTGGTTTGAAACTGGGGAGCAGACTGAGCTCCCGCTGTTAGCCCCAGTTTCTGCCAACCTAGCAGTTCGAAAACATGCAAATGTGAGTAAATCAATAGGTACTGCACAAATGGGAAGGTAACAGTGCTCCATGCAGTCATACCGGCCACATGACCTTGAAGGTGTCTATGGTCAATGCCGGTTCTTCAGCTTAGAAATGGAGATGAGCACCACCCCCAGATTCAGACACGACTAGACTTAATGTCAGGGGAAAACCTTTACCATTACCTTAAGCCTAAAGTTTAGGACGAGAGCCAGGTAAATGACCTTGTAGGACTGAATCTGGCCCATGGGCCTTAGTTTTGGGACCCCTGATCCAGACCAATTGCCTTTATAGGGTTGCCACATGAGAATTATTCCAAGTGCTGATTCACAGGGTTATCAGAATAAAAAATGGAGACAGCTCCTGTACCTTTAAGGAAATTAAAGCAGGTGTTGCTATTATTATAATTTATTCACTTACTTTATTTTATCCCGCCCTTCTTCCGAACTAGGGACTCAAGTTGCCTATCTATAAATACAAAACAATGCAAATTGGAACAATGTAAATGCATTAAAATATAAATACACAAATTAAAAAGACAATTAAACCACTTGTGTCATTAAAAGCATTAAATATTAACATATTAAAATGCATTAAAACTCCACACCCAACCCAAAATCCCAATCGCGCCATCCCCAAAAGCCTGCCTCTCATCAATCCATAAAAGATGAATGGCAGAGGAACATTTGAAAGGCAAACTAGACAAGCTACACCCAATTCGCTCCCAATGTTTGTTGACCCCAAGGTGAATCAATCATGGGGTTTTATTCATAAGATGAAAGCACAGCACATTTGATCTGATCCACCACTGCTTTTTTAAAAATTATTTTTATGAGCAGGCAATTAAGCAACATATGTGCTTCTCCTTAAGCATTCCCACTGAGTTCCCTAAGAAGCTTTTAGTTCCTATCTGCAGTTTCTAAGGCATCTTACATTGTCATATAATCCAGAATAAATCAGATAATCCACAGATAATGCTTTGAACTGGATTATATGAATCTATACTGCCCTATAATCCAGTTCACAGCAGATAATCTGACTTTTATATGGCAGTGTCCAAGGGGCCTCAGAGATGCTTTCAATACACATGAAATACAGGTACAAAGAAGTAGTCCTGATCAATTCTGGATAAACTGTGTTCCTGAGCCCAGACCAGCTCTAGATAGTCAGTGACTCTCCAAGTTGCGAGGAGTGACCTGCAATGGAGATATGGTTGGTTATTATAAAGATCACAACCTGGACACTGGCCCCTCCAAATTGTCCAATTTGGCAGAAGAGAAGAAGATATGTGGGATTTTGCATCCCTGTAGACTCAGGCAAAAGACAACTGTTGTAGCCTCTCCTGCCTCGTGCATTATTTCAAATTAATATCTTTTGCTCTCTAGACCACATCCTGATGTTGGTTAGCTACATGTGGTCTTCATCTATGAAATGTTGGAGGGCACGAGACATGCTGTTAGAATACAACCAGGAAAAGCAGCAGATTCCTTACCCCTTGTTTACTAGAGCATGATGCCCAGTGTGGGAGGAATGGCAAATGACCAGAATAAATTAGACTTGTCTGGTGATTTTGCCCTCTATTAGTCCAAAATATTTGTTTAACTGAGGCAAAAAAACAAGTTGCTCCCCTTCTGGGTTTTGGAGCAAATTGTATTGGTCAGAACTGAAGATGAGGCTGAGGCTGAGACTTGCTATCTTAAGGCATGTAAAGAGTTCATAGTCAAAGTGGGATTTGAATTTGTTTGGTTCACAGAGCGTATTCTGTTGTGTTATGTGACTTCACTCTTTAGGACTGAACCTGGGCACCAAAGCCAAGTTTTGGAGACGGAACCTTGAGAAATATTTCTTGTTGTTCTTATTGGTGTTGTTGTTGTGTGCCTTTAAGTCAGCGTTTCTCAACCTGGGGGTTGGGACACCTGGCTTGGGGGGGGGGGGGGGGTCACAAGAGGATGTCAGAGGGGTCGCCAATACCACCTGAAAACACATATTTCTGATGGTCTTAGGAACCCCTTTGGCAGAGAACGCTGAAGATCCCTCTGCCTGTTTGGCCCAATACTATCATTGGTGGAGTTCATGGGGCTCTTTGATTGTAGGTGAATTACAAATCCCAGCAACTACAACTCCCAAATGTCGAGGTCTATTTTCCCCAAACTCCACCAGTGTTCACATTTGGTCATATTGAGTATTCATGCCAAATTTGGTCCAGATCCATCATTGTTTGGAGTCCACAGTGCTCTCTGGATGTAGGTGAACTACAACTCCAAAACTCAAGGTTAATGCCCAGCAAACCTTTCCAGTAGTTTTTGTTGGTCATGGGAGTTCTGTGTGCCAAGACTGGTTCAATTCCGTCATTGGTGGAGTTCAGAATGCTTTTTTATTGTAAGTTAACTATAAATCCCAGCAACTACAACTCCCAAATGACAAAATCAATCCACACACACACCCCAACCCCGCCAGTATTCAAAATTGGGCGTATTTGGTAGCTATGCCAAATTTGGTCCAGTGAATGAAAATACATCCCACATATCAGATATTTATATCACGATTCATAACAGTAGCAAAATTACAGTTATGAAATAGCAACAAAAATAATGTTATGGTTGGGGATCATCACAACATGAGGAACTGTATTAAGGGGTCGCGGCATTAGGAAAGGTTGAGAACCACTGCTTTAAGTTGTCTCTGACTCATGATCCCTCTTAGGCCCCTTCTACACTGCCATATAAAATCCAGATGATCTGCTTTGAACTGGATTATATGGCAGTGTAGACTCAGATAATCCACTTCAAAGCAAATAATGTGAATTATCTGCTTTGATAATCTGGATTAGGAGGGGCCTAAGGCAAAACATTCTGGGGTTTTATGAGACTATGACCCATCTACACTGACCATTTGATACAATTCAAAGCCAGTTTCAAATCCGGTGGCTAGTCAACAAACTTCCATGACAGCACACAAAATAAATCAATGCGCATAAGCGCTTTGTGATTTATGTACTCTCCTCAAACTGTTTTCAGGATTTCCCATGTAATCACCTGCACAACGAAATCGCTTTCTTCAATACTTGTTTGAAACTGACTTAAGTGGTCAGTGTAGATGTGCCCTGTGTGGTTTGCCCAGGTGCACCCAGTGGATTTCCATGGCTAAGTGGGTATTCAAACCCTGATCCCCAGAGTTTTGATCTAATGCTCAAACCAGTAACTGTGCTCCTAGGTTTGCCTGTTTATTAGGATTATGTGAGCAATAAGGAAAGATTACAGGCTACCCCATAGGCACCACGCTGTTGTCTCATCTTGTCCAGATGGCTTGGTACACACAAAAAAAGGGATGAAGCCACATGGCCAGGCAGCAACAGAAAGCACCCTGGAGCGGAACCCAGGGGGAGCCGGCATCTTACTCCGCTCTGCTTGTGACAATTCACCTTTTGTTCTCCTAGCGCCTCTGCAGCCAAATTCCCTTGGCTTTTTGAAAGCCAGATGGGGCAGTGCTGGGAAGGTCTTGGCTGTCCAGGTCTGAATTTTCACTTATTAACTTCATTACATTATCTTGCCCATTTGCTTGGATTCCTCTTCCATTAATTATTTGGCCCCGCCATCCAGAGCCTTGCTGTGGCTGAACCCCCAGGAAGAGAAAACACAGAACCAGAAGACTCAAATGACAAAGGGAAACAGAACAGGATGTTGAAGACAATATGTTTGATATAATATTCAGAAGATAGCTGTATTGGCCATGCAGCAAAATATAATAAAATCAAAATTCCACGTAAAATTGATACTTTTATGGAGCCAACTAAAATAGACCACATGCACATTTTCAAGGCTTCACTGCTTTCTTCACTAGGCAAATATGTTTAAAATCGTATAGGAGAAGAAATGCGATGATGTTAAAGTCACAAGCCAATATTTTATCTGAGACCTTGCTTTTGTTATATTTTGTCATCAGCTAAGATGGCCTGGAGGGACCTCGATGCATTTTAGTTTAACCAAAAAAAAAATCCCTGTTTTCCTATTTCACATCAAGAAACAGCTGCATAGTTTTAATGTACAGATAAAAAAACAAGAGGGACTCTTATGGGAATGCAAGAGACAGTGTGCATAGTGGTTTGAGTGTTGGCCTACAATTCTGAAGACCTGGGTTCAAATCTTTGCTCAGTTATGAAAGCCCTGGGTAAGTCACACACTCTCAGTCCAGGAAAAACCCATGATAGGCTCACCTTTCGGTAGCCATAAGTCATCAAAGACTTGAAGGCACACAACTATAGTGGGAATAACTTTACTGTAGTTCTTCAGATGCCATTGGAATATAGCTGTTTTACTGTTGTTGATGTTTTATTGATGCAATTTTGTTTTATTGTCTTATTGCTGTTATTGTATTGTTGTGTCAGGCATGGCCCCATGTAAGCCGCTCCGAGTCCCTTCGGGGAGATGGGGCAGGGTATAAAAATAAAGTTATTATTATTATTATTATTATTATTATTATTATTATTATTATTATTACTCCCATTATTGCTTATCATGAGTTAAACTGACTATGGTTCAAAGGCAAGGTTAGATATTCCCAATCTCTATGGAAAGGATTTTGGCAAGATTTGTTCAGAGGGGATTTTCCATTGCCTTTCTGAGGTTGAGAGAGATGCCGCAGGACATATGGACCCCCCCCCCCAAAAAAGCACATGCTTTCTGGGCCGTGTGTGAACTTTAACCTGGGCACAATCGCGTTTAACAAACCCGATTGCGCCTGGGTTAGAGAGCTGTCTGGAACCGTCCTAAGAGTTATAATCCAACACTAAAACTACGTACACTGGAGGTTATATTCCAATCCTGAGAATACAATGTCTACTGAGCCATGGCGAGAGGCAGGTAACAAATAAAAATTATTATTATTATTCCTTTATATTTGGGTATGCCTCATCAAGCAAAGCTATAACCGTCGAAGGCTTTCATGGCCAGGATCACAGGGTTGTTGTATGTCTTTCGGGCTGTGTGGCCATGTTCCAGAAGCATTCTCTCCTGACGTTTCGCCCACATCTATGGCAGGCATCCTCAGAGGTTGTGAGGTTTTTCTCCATACCTCACAACCTCTGAGGATGCCTGCCATAGATGTGGGCGAAACGTCAGGAGAGAATGCTTCTGGAACATGGCCACACAGCCCGAAAGACATACAACAACCCAAAGCTATAACCATTTGAGAAACTTGATTAGCATTAGGTCTGCTTTGCCCACACATTTCAGAAACTTCAAAACCATCTAATTCAGTGTTGATTTAAGGCTGACAAACATGTATGCATATTAGGGATGCGGACGAAATTACAATGCAAAGTGAGTGACATCAGTCCCTCATTAAACAACAGTCCTGATGTCACACAAATAAACAAAAGATGTAAAAGAGAGTGGCAACCCAAGCTCTCCCACTGCCTGAGGCAGGAAGAGAAGGCTATCATTAGGAGGAGTATTAAGGAAGAAAGGAGAACCAGAAAAAGGGATCTGTGTGAGTGTTTGTTTTGAAGGGCCAAGGGGAAAGAAATGAGAGGTGCTCTTCTGTCCTTGAGTATGGTGGTAAAGAAAGCGCCACATCTTGCCAAAAGATTTTGTACTCGTGCCTTCAGACCGCAAGCATTTGGGACCCAAGTGACAGCTTGGCAGCCAGCTGGTAAAAGGGAGGGTGGGCAGCGTTCCCAGTATAGCTCTAGTCTAGTAGGAACCAAATTGAAAAGACACTTTCCTCTCTGTCTTGTACCCAGTGGAAGAAGGAATTTACACAGGGAGAGAAGGCAAATTTGTGATTCCTAAAACCTGGAAGCAGAATAAGTCTGATTTATCCAAAAATAGCCCCTTGCTAATAAAAACACTTTTTTTGACCAGCACCTGTAATTATGATCAGTGTTTTGGTATTCAAGCCCATTAATTCACACTCCCCTCCTCCCCAAATCTGAATTATCCCCATATGAAAATCAATCTATGAACTATGAATGCCATTACGTTTTGCGCCATATAAATACACACCCTTACAACATGTCTGTGATGCATCTAAGGACACTGTTACTCCCATATTTTAGATAGACCTTGCCTGAACAAGAAACCTTAGCTTCAAAAACCTATATAGAGAATTTGGGACCTTTTTAGTTGGCCTAAAGATATGATCAAAATATGGACTTTGGAAGTTGGGAGGATGACTTAGCCAAGAATAGTATAATCCTATGTATCCTACTCAAATGAAACCCTATTAAGTTTCATTACTCCAAGGAATATTCATCTATAGCAGACGTTAGGCCGAAGATTCTAGATCTATATGCAATTGTATTTTTTCCCAGTTTTACTAGAAATATACCTAAGTGGTATTAAGTGTTTTGCTTTTTTAATGTATGAGAATTTAGTAGCATAGTATTCTAGAAATGAACTCAAAATGCTAAGTGTCACAGCATTCCCCTTTAATGTTACTTGTCCTACTTGTGTCAAATAAATACATTACAGCAGCAGCAAACACAAACAAAAGAGAGCTTTCCAGAGATCAAGGTTGAAACTTATGCGGAGGGTTTGTCTATAGCAGTGGTTCTCAACCTGTAAGCCGTGGCCCAGCAGTGAACAACAAGAACAAAAATCTGGTCTGCGGACCTCCTTCCTCTTTATTTATTTTATTAATTTTGTTTCCACACCTTTCCACAGAGACGACCATTGCATTGGATAGACCACATCAGCTCTAGATTATTAAATATGTTTTTCTGTGGGCAAGCAGATGGCGACTACTGGGCGGCATATGTTCTGTATCAAAAACTCGAGCTGATGTGGTCAATCCAATGCAATTTTCTGAATCAGTAACCCAAATAACCAAACCAAATCTAACGTTGACCAAAAACTGATTTGTAACCCTTTGGTACTAATGTTGGAGAGTGGTCCCTGGTCAAAGTGCTCCTCGGTAAAGTAGTCCTTGGTTAAAGTGATCCTTGTTCAAGTGAGCCCTGGTCAAAAAAAGGTTGAGAACCACTGGTCCATAGGGACTTAAAAATTGTACTTAAATTTCTTTACTCAGTCATTAATCAGAATTGAGACTGAATTCAAGAACTTAGAAGATGATGAGGACTTGGAAGGGCTGCTGTGAAGAAACTTGACAAGGTCCTACATTTTTGAGATATATAATTTAATACTAAAGTTAGTATTTTCCATGCCATCATGTTTTCATTGTCAATGTATGATTGCTAAATCTGGTCTGTTTAGAAAGCTGATAGGAAGAAAAGCAACTCATTTGAAATGTGTCTGCAAGAGCTGAGCAGGGCTTTTGATAACCGAGTAGCTTGGAGATCTTTCATTGAGAAGGTTGCTATAAACTGAAGTCAACTTGATGGCAGTTAATGACTATACTAACATGTAACAGGCACTTTTAGCATTTCACTTATTTGTAAACATCTAAGCAGCACCCAAAGGCTGCATCAAATCATTTATATTTATCATTATTAATTTTTATATTTTCCTATTAGTCACTATGGGACAAAGATGCTTGTTGAAGAAGTAATGGACTTCCACAATTCCCCTCCTATAACAATGATTTAATGTTATATCCACTTTATTGTACTGAGATGGGTTTTACAAACCATAGCTTGTGTTAACATTGTTTAGAGTTGCATTTGGACAAGCAAGCAATTCTTATGACAATTTTCCAAGTTTGTGAAACCATAAAAAGAGGGTGTGATGAGAAAGTCTTGTTGAAAGTTCTTTAAAACATGTCAAATAGCTTTATGGAGCAGGTATCTGGTGAGTTCTTTCTCCTGTTTCCTTTCTTTCCTCTCCAATTTAATTTCTATGTTATTAGGATGGGAATTTCAGTTCTCCTCCTGGCAGCCGGGTACCATGTGCAACGGCTTGGTGCTTGCGTTGCCAAACAGACCATGTGTGGGAGTGACAAATTACATGGCATTTGGAGAAGAGAGGGAAAAAATCCTTTTGAACAAGAGGGAGGGAGGAAGAGGGAGCATCTGTTTGTATGCCTATGTGGGAATATTAACCCACTTCCATACCAGAACATCAAGTGCTCTTAAAAATCATTATCCTTATTTTGACTTTTGGCATTTTTTCTGGGACATTATTTAAGAACATTGTTGGTGTGTAAATTAGTTGAGCCCCTATTTGATACCCAGTTTCTAAAAAAAACCCTCTCATGTCTGGGACAGTTGTGTGTAAAAAGGTATACCAGAATATGACAGGGTGCCCATCTTTCCCTTCTACTTTCCTCAACAGAAGAGATTCATGTTGATGATCAGAAAACAATTAAGTTTTCTTAGCACATCATTAATCAAAAGAACGAAGAGTCCCTGTGCTTTTCAATCACTGCTGCATAGATTATTGCAGAATAAATGAGTATCACACAAATACACAGATGGAGAGAAGCCTACAGTCATATCTAATGCTGGTGGTGTGCTATGCACATGCAAGCATGCACTTAGGCTGTGATCTTTAGGTGCGAGAATAAGGATATTACTGGTATGCTATTTTCATCTGTGAAATGCTGGAGGGTGTGCTAAAATAGGGAAGGGTTCTGAGTGGGAGAAGGAATCACGTGTAGTCTACTGCCATAATGCAGCAAAGGTTAGAGCATGGGAGTGTTCCTGGACTTTGCACGAACATAGAAAATCATGGATAATAGTAAATGTAATTGAAAGGAGCCCCCTGTGGTGCAGCGGGTTAAATCTCTGAGCTGCTGAACTTGCAGACCAAAAGGTCGCAGGTTCAAATCCGGGGTGCGGAGTGAGTACCCGCTGTTATCCCCATCTTCTGCCAACCATGCAGTTCGAAAACATACAAATGTGAGTAGATCAATAGGTACTGCTCCGGCTGGAAGTTAACACTACTCCATAGTCATGCCGGCCACATGACCTTGGAGGTGTCTATGGACAATGCTGCCTCTTCAGCTTAGAAATAAAAATTAGCACCAACCCCGAGTCGGACACGACTGGACTTAATGTCAGGGAAAACCTTTACCTTTACTAATTGAAACGAAGGACATCTGGCCGAAGAATGCCAGAGTCACCTGAAGGAATGCCACGAGATGACATATTTTGAGAACTGCTCAGTGAAGCTACGGATATGGCTCCTGCAGATATGGGCATCATACTATAAATGCATAAAGTAGGATGCATTGGGCTCTAAGCAATCTGGAGGCTACACAATTGCATCCATTTCACCATTTCTTTCATCAGCGTGTGTGGCTTCCAGCAATCCTGCCCTCAATTCCAGATGAATGGAAGTCTAAAGGAGTTTCTCAAAGTCAAAGAAAAGGCATGTAATATCCCGAGACGCACCGTGTTACTATTTCATTGGTCCAAAGCTAAACCCCTGCGGGTAACCTAATTCAAATTGAACTCTGACCAGCATAGATGCCCACTGTAATAGCGATTATTGGGCACTGCACATTTCTCTCCCCTGCCCACCTCCCTTGGTTTTTTTCAATAGTAGCAATCATATTTGCAACAGCATGCAACTTATTGCTGTATTACCCCTACTTTATTGAATAGAGTAAATGACTCTTGGTCTGGGTGGCTACAGTTTTGCTCAAGCTTATATAAAGATGGCATCATTAAACATAAGACTTTCTGTGCAAAATGTTTTTTTCAGCCGAGCTCAGCCCAATAGTTTTTACCATGGTAACCTGCTATACCTATTTTAGTCCGCACATGAGAAATAGCGTGAATTCTCTCTTGCATAAAACATACAGCACTTTTTCCTACCAGGTAATTGGTCCAACTACCTCATTATTGTCTCTACCAGGGCAGGTAAAGCAAAGGCCTGGGGCAATAAGCAACCTCAGGTTGGTTCCTTGGCTCTCAAATCCTCCAGGCGATAAAAGACGTGAAGTGAAAAATCTTCAAACGCTGCATTTTGGGGAAGAAACATTTTCCCACCTTAACTGCAATATCCCAGTTAATGAAGCAGATGTGCTATTAAGCATGATTTATTTGAGAGATCATTTGATAACAAAGGTAGAAATAACATTATGAGGTTCCTACACTGTAAAAAAAGGCAGCTCGACAAGTGTCAGCAATGTTTTTATTCAAAATTAACAATATGCCCATGAGAAATGAAATAACAGTATCAGGTAAACCTTCAACAAAAGTCAACAAAATTTTTTTGAACTTTCTAGAAAGCAACTGAAATTTATTTTCTAAAATGCATCGACTTTGCCATATCTTTCACCATCCTGTTATTGTTATGAGCTTCATTTAGGTAGTCATACAGATCAGTTTTTTTGACATACTGACTGCAGCTGGTAAGCCATGCTCATGTTTCCTTCTCTTTGCTCTCCACACACAATAAGAAATTCTAGAACAAGGGCACTTAACCTGGGGTCTGTGGAAAGATTTCTGGCAGTCTGTGAAAAATAATTATTTTCTCTGACTTCTAACTGAAATGTAGCATTTCCACCGGTTTTTGTGTGTGTTAAGAGCAACTTGAGTAACTGGCCGTCTGCAAGGACGTTGCCCAGGAGACACTGGGATGTTTTATTATCCTGTGGGAGGCTTCTCTCATGTCCTCGCATGGGAGCTGACAGATGGGAGCTCACCCCTCTCCCCAGATTCGAACCGCGGACCTTTCGATCAGCTGTCCTACCAGCACAAGGGTTTAAGTCACTGCGCCACTGGGGGCTGCTTTCCGCCACTTATTAATGTACATAATACATTACAGTAGTATTTATTTCCCATCACATTACAGTTGTTGCATCTGTCTAAAAATTGCTTACGCTCATCCATACTTTGAAATTATGGCGGTTGTTAGACCTGATGTTAGATCACATGTGATCGCTGTCCTGCTGTTTACAAAACACCGTGTGACATAATTGGCCACCTATCTAGCAACACATAATAGGCATCAAACAGAAGGAAATCGGGTATTGAAATTGTGGTGAAGTTGTAAAACATAATTTTGAATAATAGCTTGCCAATGTATAGTGTCATAAAACTATTTGCTGCTACATTCCGAGAAGAGATCTGTGGTTTTCACCTGACTGGCAAAGGTATCCATGAAACAAAAAAGTTCAAGAACCCGTTTCAGAGGCAGGTGCTGTTTACCTTGCCTGTTGTAGGCCGGCACAGAGCTACAATAGGATTGAACACCTGAGGAAAATCCCATTCTTTCCCAGTTTAAGTTTTACTGCAATTAGGTGCAGATTACTGCAACCTGGTATCTGAAAAGCTGTTTGTTCCACCCTCCTTCACCAGCCAATGTTGTAAAAAGAAAGGGGAAAAAGCACTCAGCTAGACAGAAGCTTCTTTGTCAGAGGCTTTATTAACAAAGGTATGCCTTGCCTACAGATGTATACACACAAAAGTTTATCCACAGCTGTCTTGATTGTTAAACCACAATCCATCAAGGCAGATGGACTAAAATATAATACGAAATCCTAGTTATTTTTTGAAGGAGCAAACATTGACAACATGCTCCAAATAGACTAACAAATGAACACTCTTCTGGGTGTCTATTTCACAAAATTTCTTACATTGCAATCAGTCACAAAGTACAAGTAGTTGTGAGAAATTGCGTGTCCACAGATTTACTTACATCCTTTAATAACACAAAATGTTCAACAAGTTGTACTGAATTAATCTATCATTAACATGAAATAGAACCAATAAGTAGAGTGGGCAGTAAATGAATGAAACGGAAAGTACTAGTTATAACTGAGCAAAAGAAAGACAAACTGTTGATATATCAAGTACAATTCTTACATTCTTACGTTATGTAACCTTAAAAATAGTGTTCCTTCAGGTATAGTCATTTTTATTAAATATATGGGAAGAATATACTGTACTCTTTATTACATATCCCATTAAAATAATTTATACATAAAGCTTTGGATATGTTTGAATATAATATTTAAACCATATAGGTTAAATCTGATATTTAGAGTATTAGAAAAAAAATCCTGGTTGTTTTTTAAACATTCTTGCTGGACTCAATGGACTGCCCTTTTCAAAACCAACAAATAAAAAAGAAATCATCTCCCAAAAAGGCTCCAGAAGCGTAATTTGAGTTTTAGTTTGCTAGAGCCTGATAGAGTTATTTAGCACCATCACTTTTTTCCAATATGCATTACTGGCCATTCCTTATTTGGTTTGGGTCCCAGAGTGGAAAAAATAACCCCTGGATCGATTGCAGAAGTGCACCAGTTGTTCACATTAACTGGCAGCCTTGAACCCTCCCCCCTCCCCAACTGTCCTAAGAACACACTTACCGAGATGAGTAGGTGACTTATTTCTTAGCCCCATTCCTGTGATTTGCCCTTGAATATGTGACCACATAGGAAGGGTCAAGAGACTAGGTCAGAAAGAAGAAAACCACATATTCTCTACTCTCTGTGTTAAGAATACCACAGTATTCACACATATAACAAGATGCAAAGTTTACCAAATAGAAAATTTCCCCTAAGGCTCCATCAAGCCTTCCAGAGGCAGGACAAAGTATTACAAGCCTTATGAGTTTCATATCCAGCATCTGTTTCCCGTCCCATCTGTCCAAGTCATAAAATTTGACTGGTTGCCAGTTTCCTTGGTAGTTGGTTTCAGCTCCACTTCCAAGATAACTTTTGCAGTAACAGTCCTAGAGGATTGGCTTAAATCGTAGCCCCACAAAAGCCAAATGGGTATACTTTAAATATGGACAGAGTTGGATAAACCCTGCTTGGCAGGTTTAAGGCACTAGTCAGACTAAGAAGGAAATATCAACATGATGACTAGGCTGCCATTCTGTGGCTATTTGCTTGGGAGGTGCCAAGAACAAGGATTCTGGTGTTTTCATCAGAGAAAGTGAAGATAACAGGAAACATATGGTTCCATTCCTCTGAATTCATTAAAATGATATGGGCCCCCTTTGAACAGTTCCTCCATGTAAGACCCTGTAAAAACTGTGGAGGTGTTTCTGCCAGATTGTAGGGATAGCTGCATATTTCTTCAAGCATTTCTGAGGTACAGGCAGTGGCATTAGCTTTGGACAATGTATTCACATCTTACGACACTAATACTGGCTAGCTTACAAAACTAAGCCTATTGTTAGCCAATTCCAAGTGAAAATAGGATGTTTGTGTCATGGAGGATTTTTGCAAAGTAGTTAAACTTATTTCTTGGATTTGGTTCCTGACTTTTAAATTAATGTTAAACCTATTTTACAGATTATTAATTAAGGCTAAATTAATGGCCATGCCAATAAAAACACCCAGGCACTTTTTAAAGACAATTTTTTTGGTGGGGATACTTTCCCTGTAGGTTACGTTCTTTCTACTCTTCTTTCTTCACACTATGCCCCTGTTCAGCATCATTTTAGATATATCTACTTTGAGGTTCCTTTTTGCTGCTACACTGATAACCAAATTATTCCTTCACATAAGAATGTATACTCGCCCCTTGTCTGCATTACTTTACTGCAGACCAATCAAAAGTCAAAGAGTTGAGGAATTGTCTGATGAATGAGTTTATTAATTTCAGTTTTTCAAGAAACACTCACCGATAGCGCATAGAAAGGCTCAGTGTGCGAAATGCTGCCCTCTGCTGGGAGGGATGTTAATGAGCACAAATGGACAGACTTCATTTGTTCACTCAGTTGCTTATTGCTAGGTCATGCTGTCTCAGAGAGAATGCAACACGTCTACTCTGTTACATAGAAGACTCAAAAGAACTAAAAAGTAAGTAAAAGTCCCCAGCTAAGAAATAAGTGGATGTATTTAAAGGGTGCAATAAAATTTTCCCATCAAGCCTCAAACATGGACATCTTCCTTGTGTGTTTTTCTTAAAACATGGCAAATCTCTCTTCCTTAGACAGACATGTATGCAGCAGTACAGGGCTTCTTTTTTCAGTTGCAAGCCCTTTCTGCCCCAAAAAATGTTTACATACCACTGGGAAATAAAATAGGTCCAAATAATATATTTACTTACAATAAATCAGCATTTGCAAGGTTCGTTAAACAGTCTGATTTCCCTTTTTTGAGTACAGCTGAAGCATTTTCTGCAAAGTACAATGTAACCACTACATGTTGTTGCTAACAGATTTGTGTAAATGAGTGGTGTTCAGATACTTTTTACTATTGCCAATTTTTTTGAGACTCCAAGGTTCAGCAGAGCAGTAGGGCAAGCAGCCCCAGGAGAAGGCTTAGAAAGTAATGGGAAGTTATGTAGTCCCATTTTTATTAAGAAAAATAGTCAAATGAGATTCCATATCCAATACAGCTACACTTTAGTATAGCAGACCACTCATCTCATTGAAAAATATTCTACCTGCTCACCCTCCAATCTCACCTTTCCAACACAACCTTTGCTAATGTTTTAGAAAATGTGACCAACTTATATGAAACTGAAAATGTTAGTCAAAAAATCAACCCCCAAACCTGGATCGACTTATCCATGGGTCCATGTGAGGACTGTTCTTTAAGTGTTATCAAAAAAGGACATTCCCCTCTGAGTACAGTGGCAAAAGGCAAGAGCTTAGTGAGTTCTAGAAAAACCTAAAAGAAGCATTGCCCCCTGTACTCTCTTCTGGCTTTTCTGGTATCTGGGCAGGGAATTGGCAGTGGTGGCACTCTCCTCCCTTCAGCCACAAACCCCTTGGCTTATATTTGAGGTCGACTTGTATACGCAATAAATGAAATAAAATGCATGACATACATTTCCATGATTCTGTTAATTATTTGCATCTATTTCAGGTTGTAGGCTATCATATGCAAGCCTCCCTCTGTAGATTTGCTACAAGACTCAAGAAAGAAAAGATGATGACCTAGTAATTTATACTATCTTTTGTATATCAAGGAATATCATTTACAAAAGAGGGCACTCAAAGAAGATCAGGGCCAAAAATTTATTAACAAAAAAAGCTATCACAGTGTCATTAGGTCTAAGGTTTCAAGACTGATATGTTAAAAAGGTAAATTCCAGGTGTTAAAAGTAGAACATACTTCAAAACAACCAACATACTTCAAAACATCAAGACCTTTTTATCTAAATGCCAGTAGTACTTGTTTAGAAAAAAATTAAATTAAAAGGATTTCAAGCTAAAAAACAAAAGCACCCTGGTATTTCAGGTATGAAGCTCCACATGTGTGAGCAGAAGAAAAAGCAGAGGTGCCCAGAATAACTTCCAGCAAATTTGTGCCAGTGCTGGGAATTTCCCCATCCAGCATAAGTGGCTGTTGGCTGGCAACCTAATGGCAACAGTTGTGTAAATGAATCAGAAAAGCCATGCAAGTTGGCAGGTAAGGTGTAAGCTGCAAAGTGCAAGCAAACAGTCCAATAGCCTGTTGGACACTAGAAGGGTTATGGAAAACAGTCAGTGCTGTTGTAAGGGAAATAAGAGAAGGCAAACTTTCCATGTTTACAGGTTATTGCAGGCAAAAGTATATATTGGGTTTACTGGAGCACATCTAATGATTTCCCCCTTTCTCAATATGGTGGTGATGCTGGGAAGAGCTCAGGGCTGAAAGAGTAAAGCAGACATATGCCGCTGGGGCTAATTTTTAAATTCAGGATAATTTCCCTAGGAAATGAAGAAAAAGCAGGAACTTCAAAAAGACAACTTCTGCTTGTAGATAGATGACCCTCCTGAGAGTCCTCTTTAATTTAAACCCTAGAAACTAAAACTTTTCACTAGGATGATTTACTTTAAAATTAAATTATTTGCGAGGGGGGGAATCAAGGAAGAACAAAGTCACACAACTCAAGTAAAGTTAACAAGACCAGTTAAACAAAATAGAAATAAAACTATGTCAAGTTCTTCAAAGGGGAATTAACATAATAACAAATGGGCATTTTTAGTTAGACATCTACAAATAGACACACTTAGAAAATAATAGAATAAGACTGCTTCTCTCTCAGTGAGCAGAGAAATCCTACATCCAACATTTGTATAGACTCTGCGTTAGGGTGAGAGGGAGACTGAAAAGATGTGTGATTTCACTGGTGCTCTCCTGATGAGCAATCTGGCCCCAATCACGATACTGACACAGTGTGGCCTTGCAGGAGGGCACACATCCATGCATATCGCCTATTACCAAAGGAACAAGAGGATAAACTCCACTCTGTGGAGTTGCCTTCTGTTTGGCACTGATGCCAACTCTGCTACCTTACTGAAAACAGTAAAATGCTGAGTCCTTTAAGTGTTGCTTCTCTCTCTGGATTTTTCATTTCTGCCATCCTAGAAACAAACAAACAAGCAAAGCATAATTTCTATTAACATGGGTTAGGAGCTGGTAGTATCAAAGATAAATAAATCTGTGCTGTGGTAGGTCAAGGAAAAGTTCTTTAACTCCACCCCATACTCATTCCCCTTTAACCACAAGTCGCTTATTCATTTCTAAGTTAAATCCAGGGGTGAAGAAACCTAAGGCTCTTCAGGTGTTGCAAGCCCTAACTCTTAACCAGCAAATGGTCAGGAAGGTAACATCTGGAGAGCCTCCATTTCCACCACTGCTCTAAATTATTTTAATTACAAATTGCACGACCTGCATCCAACCAATGTCTTGTCATATCCACAATCACTACATCCTGCTTGGTGCTCACAAGGCAGACAAGCCCCTGAGCTATTTGCCACCCCAATTATTCAATTTGTCAATGGATCAAGAATTGAGACTCTCTTCTGATCAGGGAATCATTTCTTTTGTCAATTTTGGAAATTTATTCTCCATCAAATAGTTATCAAATTCAACATGAAATGATTGGCTTTTCTCTTCTACAATTTTGTACCACATTTGCAGAAAATCTTCAATATTGTTTCATTATTTGTAATTAATTTCTTTTTATCTTTTATTGCTGTGATTTTCTTTTGTTAGTTTATACACTAACAATTTACCCGATTTGTTAGCTGATTCAGGGAGATCCTTTCTAAACATGTTACTTCACCAAAGCCTCCACTATGAAGTACTGCACTTCATATTCAGAAGGTTTATCCTAAAAGCAGGCATTTTTGGGAGAGAAAGATCCTGAACTTTCTATCATGAGATATTTATTGTAGCTTAATTTTTACTGAGGTAGAAAACCTATTTCTGGAGTGAAGTACTTCAAATTAGAGGGGATTATCATATGGAATGCCATTTAACAGAATAATAATCATAATACAACACATTTTCAGGAGGAAGAGTCCAAGTTCATCCTTCTGGACAGGCTAGTTGTGTACATAGGGAGACTATGTACACAATTACATAGGCATGACTACCATATCTACTTGAGTGTAATGTGCTTCTCTTTTGGCTAAATAATGTATCCGAAATCTGGGTACACTCAATGGCACATTAGAATCGCACAGGCAACCCCCATCACTTCATTGCGTCCCCAACCTACATGGCCAGACAGTAAGCTGGTGGGACTCCGCAGCGGCAAACCCCAATGACCCAACTTCTGGACTCGCTGGTGCCCGAAGCTGCCCTCAAGACATACAAGGGGACCCACTTCTGCTGCCCTACCACCTGTGCGGCTCTGCTTTGCCTGTCACCAACCTGAGTATGGACCCATGCAATCTAAAAGCACCATCCCTTTGGAGAGTTTGGAAGGCTCTGCTCCAAGGAAGACATAGTCTTCCTCTCCTCCTTCCCCTTTGTCTTCTTCTCCCTCTTGTGAGGTAAAAGGGGAGGGGGTGGAGACGGAGGCTTAAGCTCACTCCGCAGAGTGGTCTTGACGCTTGCGGCCTCCATGCCTTGAGTCCAGGAAAGACATTATTGGTTTCCTGGGCTCTTCAGCATGTCCAAAGTAACCCGTCTCCCCACATCTGAGCCTGCCATCTTCCTGTTAAGCATGTTGTCAGGTCCGCTTTATTTTCATGTGGGAAGCAGACTTGGCGTCCCTTTCTGGGTCTTGAAGGCGGTTTGGGGCACCAGGAATCCCAGAAGTTGGGTGGTGGGAACACAGAGAAGTGGCCAACAGCTGCACTACACTTGTCAGCAAATCATCTTTTTTTTTCACTCAAGTATTTGATAATTGAGGTGCACATTACAATCAATGATGCATCACACTTTTATAAATACAGTAATCTGACCATCACTGAAATTCCCCACCCCCTTCCTCAATCTAATATTGTACAGTCTATCACAGGTCTACTCTCAGTGAGAGCGAGGTCTGTGATTCTCTAAGGAAGTTATTTGTTGGTCGGGACAATAAAAACTGACATTTTGATATGATGTACAAAACACACCCAAAATATAGAGGACACAAGCCAAAAAAGAGGTGGAAACATGGGTCAAGTAAATAGTGGTGCATTTGTTACATCAAAAAAGCAAAACAAGGCAATCTAATGCACTGAAAAATAATTTTTCATATAAGTAACTATATAATTAAGAAGTTGGAACACAGCATGGTGCATTTATTTTTTATTATTATTTAACTGAACAGGGTCCTTATATTAACTTTGATTTTAACTTCTAAGCTCACCTTTAAAATCGTTTAGAAATGTTAACTGGAGCCCTGTTTACAACCTGCAACGAGAAGCTAGAATTTGCAACACATCAAACAACAAGAAAGTGAACATTTTCTGCTCTCACAACCATTTGTGTGGGTAAAAGAGAGTTGTGAACTTCCGTTCATGGAAGTACCACATGACAACCACAGAGAAAAATGGGGTTGGCAAAATAACAGTTACCTCAGGAGGTGGTGGCTTGATAGTAACCGGCTGGGATGTTCTTCGTGGTGGTGAAGGTTTTGGCTGCACTTGCTGCTGAACTGTATTATAATAGGTGACCCCTCCATACACCTGAGACTGGGCCTGCACAGAGAAAAGGAAACCTATGTTTGTTCCAAAGTGCTTTCAATACATTTTTCTTAACTCGATAAACAAAAGGAACGATACAGCATATGCACGGATCAAAACAGGAAAACACAACAGAAATTTCTAATCTGTTCATTTTCAAATAGAAACTACCTCCGCTTAGCTACAAACTCTTATGAGAATATCAAAGTGATTTTATTGAGCATCCTTTAAAAATTAATGTGTATAATTGAAAACTTCGACACTTAAACATAAAATGCCTTTGTAACCAATATTAGTTACTTTTCTAAGAGATCAGTGATGCTTGTTATCCAGAATTGGGGTTTGGTATCCCGAAGGGGCCACATTTACACGAGCTTGCTCCACATTGTAGTATCACCATTTCAGATTAAATAGATGACAACTGAGAGTGCACCTTCTTGTTGATTTACTTACAACAGGTATATTGAGATTCTTGCTAGGAATAATTCCAACTTTCCATTTAATTTTCTGTTCCATGTTTAATAAAAGCAAGGAAACTGTGTGTGTTTCTATCATTGCAAAGTGCCCCATATTTAATAAAAGATGAACGCCTAGGGATGTATAGAATGTTTATGCTGGTTACATTTATCTCTTCATTTTTTCACAAAATATTATCCCTGAATTTGGGAACAGAGGATTCTAAGTACCATCCACTTTAAGGAAGGTTTGCCATATTAGTCTAGCAACAGGAGAAAAGCCTGTCCTAAGAGTAGTCTTGCCTATACAGATCAGTACAGCATTTTGTCCTGTAATCTCCTTGTTATTTCCCAATTTGGAATTCAATGTTTAGAGATGAAATACCACAGCAGAACAAACTTACTTGAGCGTTGGGGTAAAGGTGGGGAGGTGGGGGAGGTGGGAGAGCTCCTGGAGGATAGGGGTAACTAGGGTTGCCGAAATTCATCACTCCAGGAGGAGGAGGGAAATAGGTTGGTGCCAGCAATTGTTGTGGTGGCGGTGGTGGCGGTGGCTGCTGTCCAGGAGGCATGGAGACCGGTGGAGGATACAAACCCGGGTTAGCTAAAGGTGCAGGTGTCTGGTGGGGATGCAATCCTGGTGGACACAGAAAAGCAAAGTAGTCAGAAACAATTGTATCTGCCATCAAAGCACAGTAGCAAAAAGATGGTGAAATGGACAGCAATTTATGTATTTCTGGTGCATTAACAGAACTTTGCTAGAAGAATTCGTGTGTTTTCTACCTATAAGGAGTGAGTCACTTGGGAGCATCTTTGTGCAATGTAATTCTTTCATTCCCCTTCCTTCTGATTTTGTGGGTGAATTCTGCAGAACCGAACCTTTCTCATTGGCAGCAGAGTAAAATAATCCTCCCTCCACTTTTTAAAAAAGGCAGTGAAGGCAGGGAAGAGGAAACAAGATGGAAAAAAAATAAAGAGTGTGGGCATTAAGGAAAGGCTTTCAGAGCCCTGGGATGGCTGCTCCTCTCTGTGGCAGGTTGTGCAATGTGCACGGGATCTCTTAGCCAATACAAGCAAGTAGTTAAAGGATTGAAATTGTACCCAGATTCTGATGGCAGACCTATCTAATTCAGAGAACCTTCTTCCTTTGAATGGGAGTTTTCCAGTAGAGAGATCACAATTCACAATGAGTTCACAATTTTAGCTGACATCTGCCCATAGAAAATTGATTATTTCCACCCATTTTGGTTGCTACTATCTACAGAGATAATACCTCCCCAAAGTTTTCTCATCCTTATACATCCCATCCCTGAGCTAGTTAACATGTGTTGAATTTTTGCATCCTAATAGGCAATTCTGGGTGGTTTTGCAGCAGAACAGCCTTCATGTATTTATAAATAGATATTTGCAGCAGGACAACTGTTACTGCTTCTTGTCTCACTTCTTAAAAACAATAAAACATATGCCCTAACATACTAAATGAAGAAATTTCACATCAAGGACCTCCACAAAAATTAAGTGAAAGGAGAGGCTAAAGAGAAAGTGGGGAAACATAATGAAATGTAAAAAGACCTGGGTGTGGGAGATGCATTTCTGGCTGAACAATCACTCTTTGTGGAGGTAACGGGGCAGGATTCTCGCTGTGAGTGTAGATCGGTCCCTGGAACTGTACTGTAATAACAAGGCATTAAATACAGTCTTTATTTCGTAGCACAGGCAGCTTAGCAATTATGTACAAAGATACCATTGCCATGAGGACATGTGAAAGAGGTCCTTCACGAAACAGTTCATCCCACTAATATCTTAGTGGGGCATAGTCAAGAGGTTATTCCTTGCCTTGGGCTGAGGAGACCAGTTATTCCAAAATTCACTCAGAAATGAAGTCCACAAGGTAATTACTATCATAATTGGCTATCCTTCTGAGCAACAGTTAGAGAAAAAAGCAAATAGAATGGAACTATGTTGTGCCCCCTCCTCCCCATCCCAAGTTGTCAGAGGAAGGGCAAAATAATGATCAGATTTTAGAATCTAATCTTCAATATGTTTCCATAGGAAAAGACAAATTCTACATGTTTGCAGCAAGAAATGGTAAAGCCCAAAACTCTACAAACATATTTGCAGGACATCGACAACTATCCATCCGGAAAAGGCCTTCATTTAACGAAGAAATTCGTTGTTCTCTTTCCATTCATTCTATTACACATAAATCTGTCTTTTTTCACTCATTACTGTTTTACAGAGTCATGAAACCCAATAAAGACTTGCATTAAAAACACGTATAGTAGCAATGAGCAACTTACATGTGTCATAGTAGTGCCCATCCATTATGCTTATGTGCACTGGTGGAGGAGGTTCTGGGACAGGCCGCTGACGTTGCGACGAGTAACGCTTTGCTCGCCCTCCCTGAACGCCCTGTAAGAAGCACAACAGTGTGTAAGTTGACAACAGACTGTCACATAAGAATACACCCACCTGCTGTCCAGGGAGTTGTATTGGTTAAAAACTACACATCTTCTTATTTTATAAGGTTCATTCACATCTTAAAATACATCTTATGTGTCGTAAGAGTTTCTTCTGCAGAACCCTAAGAATTTAAGCTCAGACTTCAGGTTTTGAGACCTCACAATTAAGAGTGATTCAGCAACTGCCCAAGCCAATATCAATCCACTACACTGACAAATATTCTGTTTGACTCCAGTTGTATTATTATCGCAATTGCTTTATTTTGGGCTTTTTTATTACTGTCAGTAGAGGCTTGCCATGAGGAATTATGTGGCTACTGCCCGCCCTAGCTGCCAATTCATTTGAGGAGCAGGAAAGAGACATGGAGCTTTACCATCTCTTCCATTCTGTTGAACTGAGGAGGTGGGGCTGCTCCAATGTGCATCTGGTTGGGGATACCTGCTGGAAAAAGGAATAAAAAGAAAATAAGGTAATGATTATTTCTCACTTTTACAGTATCATTTAAAAGAACAGAAAGATAGAGAGTGCACTCAGGAAGTTCCTGGTAAAGATGAAAATGAGGACAAATGTTACTTTCCAGCTTTAAGGGGAGGCAGTCATGAGGTCATGGAAAGACACATGCAAGCCCAATACTGTCTTTTCTTGATCCTGCGTATAGGATGTAATACTCAAGCAGGCCCAATACAATAACCTTACTACATTCAGCCATCCAATCCTGCCAGGGTTAGGGGTGCAACACCCCTGTAAAAACATCCCCCTATCCCAGTGTATTTTTATCTGAGATAACGCCTCTCTAGGGATCCCTAGATCCTCTAGAATGAATTTATGGCCTACTTCCAGTGGCAGTTGCCCATAGGGTCACATTGGGGGATGTAAAGATTCCTAGAGAAAACATAGTACTCAACGCTGAATAATCCAAACCGCAAATGTCAAATCCACCAATGTGGAGGCCTGACTATATCTGAAGACAGGGAACACGCACATAAGAGATTTTTTAAACTGGAGAATCTCTGGAGGATTTCTCTCTCACAATCTTTCCAAAGGCTGAACGTCAGAGTAGAGTAAAGGCTCTGCTGTTATCAATTCCCCTGCTGGCTCAGTTGAGATGGCTTCATCCATGTAGCACTCTGCCCACTCAGCATAAGTGAGATCAAATCACCAGTGTAGCTTAAGGAGCACTTGCTAAGTTTCATATCTCATTCTAGAGAAGTGGTTCTCAACCTGTAGGTCCCCAATTGTTTTGGCCTACAACTCCCAGAAATCCCAGCTAGTTTATCAGCTGTTCTGGGAGCAGAAGGCCAAAACATCTGGTGACCCATAGGTTGAAAACCACTGTTCTAGAGCCTGTGGTATAGCATCCCTGAATGGAAAAATGGGACACTGATGGAACCCCAACTCAAAGCGCTATCTCAAATTCACAAAAACAAATATTCCAAAGTAAATCTAAATTTTAATTCCTGAGGTACAAATTGGATTGGATTTCTTAAAAATGCACACCAGATAAATTCATCCCTCTCCCATTTGGCGACTTTTATTTGGTGTGCATTTTAAAAGATACAACCTGTTTACCACACAGTAAATGAATGTGTGTGTGTGCTGCAGGGGGAAATCTTAAGATTCACAAGTGGTCATATTTATTTGTCTTAGGTTTTAGCTGTATCTGTATTTTATTTATATTATGAGCTGCTTTGGATCCCACTACTGTGTTAAAGACAAGAAAGAAATGAAACAAATATAATTCTTACTTTCCCCAAGGGGACAGTGTACAGTGCCAAGTATAGAATTAAAATGAACAGAAAGCATAACAGAACCTTTACACTAAAGGGAGGAATCATAATTGCAATTTCCACCATGTTCACAAGTGGAAATCCCTAGTTTTTGTGCTACATGACATGTATGTACGTATACATGAAAATGCACTCCATCCTCTATATTTCCAGTTCTGGTGGCTGGATAAAACTTTCAGGAATCAGAAAATCCGTACTTCAAATGGTCTAAAATATTTATTATAAACTGGCACGCCATCATTGCATTTAAATTTAGTTGAACCAGCATATGGATGCATGTCTTCTTGCTGCCCTCTGCACTTCAACTTTCCTTCTTCCTAAGCAATTATGAGCCCAATATAAAACATATATAATGGAATAATGCAAACCCCTTAATACTGCCAATGCCTGATTCAAAATGATAGCATGGCCCAATGAAAGTGAGCACCTGAAAAGGGAACCAGGAATGGATAGACAATGCTTAGGAAATCCATGTTGGAAGGTGAGACTCAAATGCAAGTTAGTGATTGAGAAGATGAATGTCAAATGCAGGTTAAGAAGTTTTTTTCTATGCAAAAGACATTGGAAAAGGAAAAAAGCAAAGCTAAAAAATACGCTGACCAGAAACAGTAAAACATTTTAGCTGTAATCTTCTTAGTTTTCAATGTTTGGCAACACACAAACCTTTACCTCTTCTTGAATTTCTCTGTATAGGTGAATGATAAAAATTAGGAAACAACTTACCACTAGTTCTAACCACTTACCCTGAGGTTGTATGAACTGAGGTTGGCCCTGGTTCCAGTTCTGTTCTGTTATATTCATCTGGGTCATATCCTGCTCGAGACCATCTAGACTCGTTTCAACAGGCACCTCCCAGTTACCAGTCTTTGCTGGGGAAGTAGATGGTATAACTTCTGCCGTCTTCAGTGGCACAGGTGCCAATGTTGATGGAAGTGGAACCTCATCTGCTAGTTTCCCTGTCTCGCCTGCTTTGTTCCTGCTCCTCCTTGCTCGAGAATAGGACTTCTTTTCCACAGGCCTATCTGGAGGTGGCTGCAAAACATCTGAAGGAGTTGGCTGGACTTCTGGAATGATCTCTTCCTTTCTATCAGGGCTGTCGCGAACATACAAGACCTCTGCCTCAGGAGAAGGCTCCCGTGCAGGGACTGGTTCTGAGCGCCGAGCCCGGTAACTGCTCTCATGCTTTGATTGCTCACTGAAGCGAGGGGCATGCTGGCTGTTCACATCCACAGCACGATAGCTTGGGCGAGTCTCTTTGTAGCCACCAGGCCTTGGGAAAGTCCTTGGTGGGGGCATGCGTCCTGTCCCTGCTGGATTCCGGTTGATGAATGTCCGGGGTGGCACAGAAGTACTGTCTGTGCTCTGGTGTCGTGGGGGCTTACTAGGCCAATTTGGCTCTCTCTGTGGTGGGCTTCCAAACCTGAATGGAGATAAAATAGGATGCCATACATTAGAAACTAATGTATTTAATATAGAATTAGAAATTCTTCTAGCAATTTAAGGCTGAGTGTTGAGTTCTCCAACACTGCCGTATTTACTTGAGTATAATGCACCACCTCCTTGCCTAGCATATCTGATGTTCTGCTACACTCCAGGCAAGGGGAAAACATGCTACTCTGGCAGTAGCTTCTCCACTAAGACTTCATTTACTAAGCCTTCAAAACAGAAGGAGAGGTTTTGAAAGCATTGTGAATGAGGCCAGCTGGGAAGCTGTGCTACTCTGTCAGGCTGAGACTGGTGAGTTAGCCAGCCATGGCCTGACAGAGGAGCGCAATGGGTTTAAGTGTGTGATTCTAACATGCCATCAAATCTAATGCGCACCTCACTTCTGACTATGTAATTTAGCCAAAAGAGGTAAACATTGGATTCAAGTAAATATAGTACTACTCCCCATCTGAGTAAGACAGAAATGTAATTCTGTGTCAGTTTTAAATGTTTTATAGTGTGTTACTTGCTTTTAATTGTTTTTAATAACAATAAAATCTATTTGTATTTATTACTTGCAACATACAACATAATACTAAAATACATTCTATAAAAAGCACATATTTAAATATATATTGAAATACATGGAACAAAATAAAATATATAATGTGTTTAAAATTCATAGTTAAAAACTGAGTGGGTAGGCCTGTCAGAAGAGATGGGTCTTCAGTTGTGTTATAAACTATGACAGCTCACTTAGCTGTCAGATCATTTCTGGCAGATCATTCCACAGTCGTGGCCAATGAAAAGGACCTCTAGATGACAGTTGGCAGCTGAGTTCTGGCTGGGTGGAGTAAGCATCACTCAGAGAACCCCAATGTTCAGGGAGGATTGAATGGGAGAAGGCAATCCTATAAGTAACCTAGGCCCAAACCCTACTGGGCTTTAAAGGTCAGAACCAATAATTTGTATTTTGTCCAGAATGTAATTGGCAATCAGTGGCGTAAGTATAGTATAAGTATAATATGTTCACTCCTAGATATTCCTGGAACTAGTCTGGCTGCCATGTTTTGAACTAACTGAAGTTTTCGAACTTGGTACAGAGATAGCCCAATGTAAAGCACAGTACAAAAATCGAACCTTGAGATTACCAGTACAACCAGAGGGTTGAGATTACCAGTACAACACTACTATTTTTAGGTCCTTCAATGCTAGTAAGGGGTGCAATTTTATTATCTATTTTTAACTGCTTTGAAAGTCACTTTGGGTCCTATCCTGGGAGAAAGGCAACACACAAAGGCAATAAATAATAAAATAAATTAAATAAAAATCTAGACTTCCAAGACTCTACAATTCCATAACAAGTACACACATGCTGTCCATTTCCCTATTAACCAACCTTGGCTTGCGTACTCTTCTAGGCTTAATGTCATCAGCATTGTGTGATGAGCGGATATCATAGCCATAAAGAGCAATCAACTCCTGTCTTGTTTTTGGTGCTTGTTCATCTTCCCGGAACTTGTCATGTTCCCACCGGCCCTCATCCTTCCAGAGCTTACGCTGGCGCCCCTTAGGCCTTATGGGAAAGGGAAAGAATGAGTGAGACTATATTACAGGTAATTTCTGGTTGACTTTTTAAACAACACAACAACCCCTGAAGGGCTCAAATTACAGAATCAAAAATAAAATACAACCATAAAAACAGGAACCAAAACTAAAATCACATATTAAACTAACTACATAGCAGAGGAATAGTCAAATCAAGTCAAATGCTTGGTCAAAAAAATTTGTTTAAAGTTCATTTTTTAAAAAATGGCTTATCCATATTGAAACAGCACAACCCAGACAACCTTTTTCCAGAAGTCACAGGTAAATGATCTGCGTTTTCTCACAGCTCCCCTTATAGGTCAGCTGCTCAGAATCAGCCAAAAGTTCCTCTAATCATTAAAAAATTAAAGACTGCTCCTACATAATTCTTAAATTTTATTTATTTGAACATATCACTTCCTGCTTCATACAAACCTGATAAGCTAAAATATGATGTTCTGAACTGAGAATTCTGTTTCTGCAAGTAAACAGTGCTTCAATTTTTTAATCTTCTTTGTTAAGACAAAATCCTGAATCACATTGGGGATGCTGCTGACAGAATGGTTCCCATCAGGACTCAGAGAGGGGATAGGATCTTCCCACTGCAGCCTCTCATGAATTCGCCTGGAAGACTGGAGAAAACCCCCAGAGCCACTTTTCAGACAGCATCAAGTATCACAGAGGAAGGAGAAGGGGGTTATCTCCTGCGGATGCTGCACACCAGTATAACACATAGATGTAGTGTGGCATTACATCTCCAATCAATATGTCCCATGTATGAGCTTCCTATCTAGGAACCACCTCATCCCTCTATGTTGCTAATGTCACATACCGGACTTCCTCTTCCTGGGTTTGCCCACGAAGGTCATGTTCAAAGAAAAGACCTTTCCGAGGGATGTAGGCAGGGTTCTTCCGATCTTCATCATCATCCAAGTGCTTAGGATGTTTTTTGCCAGCTTTGTTCTCAGCTGGTTCAGTACTCTCCTATAAAGCGGAGATGAATCAAACCAGCAAAATTAACACCTGTGTATTCAAATCATCCAATTTTCAAAACAGAAACAGCCAACAGGAAAGCATAACTACAAATGTCAGGGGGGCATACTGCTCATAGGACTGCAAACCCTATAAATAAAAGTTTTTTAATAAGTTAAAATGTTCCTAGTATTTCATGTAGCAGTTTTGCCACATGTTGTCATTCTCCATTGGATCATTTAACGCAAAACAGAGACCTTTCAGTTTAGTTTCTGCATTTAAGAAGCCCTCCTGGGTATAAAACCAGAATTGAGGGGAGGGGGGTATAATGGCAAGGTTTTATCCTTTACCCAAGTTAACACGTAGAATACTAGGTTTCTTTAAAAATTAAGAAGGGCCTTTAAAAGGCCTGGTAGGCTGCAGACCTATACTTTACAAAAGGTAACTAGAAAATTACACCATGACTATACAAAAGCATAGATAATAAAGGAGGCTCAAGATATAGAAAATAATATACCTTTTGTGTATTAATATTACAGAAAATTGCTACAAAATGCGATTCCCTAATTATAAGCAAAACTAAGATTTGCAGTTTGAACTTCTGGAAATATCAAAAAGAAAAATTCTATTGTTAGTCAAGAAAATACAAGAAATACTAGGAAGAGACAAACATACACTATGACATTGGTTTGATCTATTATTATATCTCTGAATAACATTTATACTAGAATAATGAAGAAGGGTGAAGTATTTGTAATACTTCTCTAAGGTCACCAAAATGGTGGAGGCAAAGGGTTATGTCAATTGCTATGAAATATATAAAAATGTGACAGTATGCTTCAGTGATAGAATATGCATAAGGAGGATAGCTTTGATTAAAGCGTGATACTTTTAAAATGTAGGACATTAAGTTTTAAAATGTTATGGTGTTACAATATAGGTAGCTATTTAAAAATAAAATTAAACGGGTCATATTTTTGTTTCCAGACTGACTAGGATGTATATTCAACATTCTGCAAGACTCACCTGCCCATCCCCACTTTGCCTCTCCCCTGCCACAGTGCCTTTTGATTCTGGTTTTTCACCTCCTTTGTCTGATTTTGTTGTCAAATCAGTGTCATTATTGTCCCGCTTCAGCTCTACTTTGGATGTTTCCTCCTCACTATATTCACCCTCTTCAGCCTGAAACAAACATTAAAACTGAGTCACTTCGTGTTTGGAAACATTTCTTCCACCAAAATCATCATCATCATCAATGTTTATAAATGAAATATAAATTCAAGTCACATATTGCTAGCCCTTCAACCTACATGATAAATTTCAAATATCTGGAAAGCAGTCAAATTCCTACTAAAATTTGCAATGGACCTGTGGGCACTACAGATGTTGCTCAGATTCATCACAGTCAGTTGTCAGGAATGGTGCGAGCTGAAATACATTATCTGGAGGATCATAGGTGTTTAATCACAGTACTTCAGTTATTAAGAACAGGGATGCTGCTTTCCAGGAAAAGCAGTGGTTCTCAACCTGGGGTCCCCAGATGCTTTTGGCTTTCAACTCCCAGAAATCCTAACAGCTAGTAAACTGGTTGAGATTTCTGGGAGTTGTAAGCCAAAAACATCTGGAGACTCCAGGTTGAGAACCACTGAGGTAGATATTCCATGTCTTGATTCACCCAATAGAAACTTCTCAGCCTACGCACCCATCCTAGCAGATTTCAACAGATTCTTGACGGGTTTTTTTTTAATGCAATGTGCTGTCAAGTTTATGCACAATATTAAATTACAGCAGGAATACTAGTATGCTGGCAACTCACCTCTGAGTCTTCAGCACTTTCATAGTCGGAGAGAACAGCTTAAAAAAGAAGAAATGTTTGGGATTAGATACAGCTGACAAATCCAGCACACTCAATACATTTCTCATATTTCTCTTAATCCCACTTCTCACAGAATTTCGGTATTTTCTGACAGCCACACTACCCACTCTACAATTGGGCACATAGCCTGGCTTTATCTTTTACTCTCCCCCCTGCTTTGTATCCAAGTTGTATTAACCTTGGGTCCTGTGCAAGGAAAATTGTGTGATATAAATAAAAGAAACAACAAATCACTTCATTCTGTAAAACACTGTAAAAGTTATAGCGGTATCTCTTCCAACCTCTTGGGAAAAAGCTCTGATTCATATTCAAGCTTCTCACAACCACTGAACGTTTTTCCTTTCCTACTTTCTGATATCACACCTCAGTCTTTTACCCCTAACCCAGACATCTACATAAAATTATTTACTCCTGTCATCAGGTACCTGTTCTGAAACTCTTTCCCATTTGCTCCCAAGCTCCGGCTAAACCGATTTATTTGTACATTTACTTTGAATGTATTCCATGGCTCTGCCTTTCTTATTGTTTGCCGTCATCTCACTATTTACTATTTCTGTAATCTATCATTCCTGACCATTAGCTGGTTTCCAGTTCACTAAAAACAACTCACTCGTCCTTCATTGCTATCCTTGATGCCTCCAACTGCCTTTAGATCAGTACAATAATACAGAGTCTCTCCCTATTTTTAAATCCTTCATTAGAAGTCATTTTTAGTGACAACTACGAGAAAAAGCCTTCACATTCATATATTAAGGAAGCACATGAATATGTACAGACACTTCACATTAACACCAATGTGTGACCAGTGGTCTATGGAGCTGGAGGGTTAATCTTGCTGATGTATCACACATTTTAATGTGATGGAGTTATATGAAATACCCTGAGTTGTCCCTTAAAAGTCAAGCTTAGCTATAACCTTCTATAACTTGGGGAAACATCTCTCCCAGTCAGTGGTCCCTGCAACTAATTGCTAAATGTTGCAAAGCCTTATGATTTGATATGGTTCTCAACCTCCCCCAATATATTTACTCATTCCTACTTGTGAAATGCTCTCTCCTTGGATGCCAGCTATGAGCCTCATTTTAGCATCAAGAAAGCTTAGCTGTTTATCCAAATATTTGAGATCTAGTGTGCATGGATTCAGTTTTTTGTGGCCTAAAACATTTACTGCTGCATTACAGGTTATATATAGCCTGTCTGATAGCTTTGGTTATAAAACTGGATATAAATCTATTAACAAATAGACATATGCCAGAAATATTATATCACTTTTCTCTCATAAAGAAAACCAAGAGAATTGTGGTAGAAATCATATACACTGAGTAAACAGATTAACTATACAGTGTTCCCTCACTTATCGCTGGGGTTAGGTTCCAGGACCACCCGCAATAAGTGAAAATCCACAAAGTAGGGACACTATTTTTTTAATATTTATACATTATTTTAGTAGTTATACACTATTTTAAGTCTTTATCAACCAATCGTGTGTTGATAAATTGCCTCTTTCTCCTACCGTTGCCACTTGGGCTCCTTTTCTCTCCCTTTGGTTTCTCCTTCCTCCCTTCCTTAGGCTGTAAATTGTAATTTTTTATGATTTATAATAGTCTTTTAGAGTTTATCGAAAAACCACGAAACAGCAAATCCGTGAAAAGCAAACCGCGATGTAGTGAGGGAACCACTGCTTCCAGGCTTATCCTTAACAACAAATGGCATCTGGGTTTATTAAAAAGTCAAGGAACAAGGAAAGTAGTGTAAAATTATATCTTGAAAACAGTACTAAGTACATACTGAAGAGATCTAGTTATTAATGTTAAGAATACCCAACCAGCTCAATCCATATTGCTATATCAGTTACTCAAATTAAAAGATGACCACTCACCATCTCCTTCTATGCCGTCTTCACTTTCCTGTTTTAAGAGAAAAAAGTATTACAAAATGTAAGAAATAACTTCTAATTCTCCCTAAGACAACAGACAATGATGATTATACCTACTGTAAAATTATTTAAGAAATTCCTGTGGTAGAGGAAACCAAAGCTGAGATTCCCCCTTTTCTTTTAATCTAAATGTAAAATCCTGACATACATGTATTGACAAGATACTGACAATCATTTCACATATGTCCTGAAAGAAAATGTGTACATGTTCAGAGACAAGGGAAATATAATAAAAAACCCAGAATACATTATATTTCTCTGTGCCTTCAGAAAAATCTCATACCCTTGCTCCAACTCTATCTTTCCCTTCGGTTTTTCTACAGCTTTCCCCTTCTGCAAATAGTACTTAAGCTTCCCTATGGTATAGATGCACCAGCCACTTTTCTATGATATCTCCTGAGACAAGCTCTGGGTTTTGTATGTGTGCTTTTTCAAACAAATCAATGATGAGTCACTGCTTGGTCAAGTCCGACTATAGGAAAGTAATTTCTACATTGGAAGAGGATTCTAGAAAAACGCGGAAGCAGTAGGCAGCTCCATTTTAAGCAATAGGTAAGAAACTGCCCAAATCTTCTCATGAGGAAGAATCTAGGGCCTGTCAACTGACACAGCAGACTAGGATGTTGTTTGCAGAGCATCTATTTTTCTGCTTCCTGTAACTACTGAAAGATGAAGCAGCATATTCGTGAAAGGAGGAGTGTGTTTTCTCTTCTCCAGGATGAGGATTGCCTGTAGCAGCAAGCAGTCTTTAAAAACAAAACAAAACCCAAGGCTAACCTAATTACAGAAGACAGATAGTCAATAACAACTTCGTGGAAAAACAGTGCCAAAAGAGGCTGTTAAAAGTATATCAGCATATATACCTCCCATTAGCTACAAGCTTCAAATCATCAGTTATGATTATATTTTGTATCGTGATTTCACCCTTTTCAACATGTTTGTACTTCTTGTGTCTGCTCTTCCACCTACAGTTAATTGGCTTTCCTTAAGAAGGGTGGCCAGCTTTGGAATCATTTTATTTTAAATTAAAATTTGGAAGAATATGGCAACTTGTAAAGCACTTTGAACTACTAAATAAAGCTCAGTAATGGCAATTAACTAATTTCTATCCCAGAGGATTTTAGACTAATAGTATAAATCAGGCACCAGGGACTCATTTAGAATATTGCAGAAAAACTGCTTACTGTATACATACTAAGCCCCAACGTAGCAAATAATATCTGATATTGTTTCAGGAATTCTATTTTAATTCTGGGGAAAACAGGATTAAAACTGAGAACTATTTTCTCATTTCAGCATCTAAATTAGCCAAAGAACTGTTGATTAACTACAGACAAAACTGATTTTCAAATTCAGAGAAGCCAAATCACTTGTCTGAATCCCTGAAATATCTTTTAGAAGTTCTTCCCATTTCAACTCTTCAGATTCAAGCATTTTGAGCTGCAAAGAGGGCCAACAATCTTATGCGTTTAAATCTGTTGTCAGATTTAATGCCACAGAAAATGTCTGCAGACCAAGGGGGTTTACACTCATTACATAAAAACTACACACCCAGTTTGTCAACATAATGTCACATTATGTTATTAAACACAGGGCAGTAGGCATTCAAGTTTATGAGAAGTAAACAGGTTATCTCTTATCCAAAATGCTCAAAACCACAAATATGTTGGAATCTTTCAGATTTTGTAATATATGTACATAATGAGATTTCTTGGAGATGGGACCCAAGGCTAAGCATGAAATTCATTTATGTTCCATATAATACCCTATACATGTCCACTGACAGTCATTTTATACAATATTTTAAACGCTTTGTGCACAAATGAAACTGCGCATACATTGAACATAGGAAAGAAAAGGGTCACTTTCTTAGCACCCATGTGGACAATTACACTAGCTAATACACATTTTGGAGCCTCAAATGTCAGACTTGTTTATGGATATATTTCACCTGCTGATTCCAAAAATGTCGCCAATTTTCCCTTATCAGCTCTAGTTTTGATATACAGATCAGGAAGCAAGAGAAATCTACCTTAGGAAGGGAAATTCACTCCTGGAAGAGTCATCGTGGGGAAAAGTTGTCTCCAGTGAAGCTTTGTCACCATAACTTTGAATATGTTTTGACTGATTTTAACTAAATTCTTTAGTGCTGTTTAATTCCACAGTGATGTTTCTACATTTTAAATGGTATACTAATGCTTTTATGCCAAGCCACTTTGAGTCCCTTTTAGGGAGATAAAGTGGGGTGTAAATAAATATAATAACAATTCTTGTTTCCACAACAAGCAACATTTTTCAAAATCCAATTATCACAACAACAGAAAGTGAGGTAAAATCTTCTGAACAAGGGCATTGATAGCAAAACAAAGATGTTAACTCTTCTCTATACTATCCAAAGCTTTTATCTTCTTCTTTCAATATAGTGAGCTATTGTTACTGTCGTTTCCATATAGCTGTTTTTTGGGCATCCTGAGGTTGGCAGCACACATGTCTTCGTTGATGGTGTCCATCCATTTTGTCTTTGGCCGTCCATGTGGTGGTCGGTCGTCCTGCAATCTCCAAATATAGTGCTGTTTGTTCTCTTATGATATAGGAATACCACAATAGTCTTAATTCCTGTATTTTCTTTCTGATCGCTTTTATTCCTAATCTTTGACGGATGTCATCATTTGGCATATGGTCAAGAAGTGTCAAGCCAAGTGTCCATCTCAGCATTTTCTGTGGTTACTCCATGACTCTGGAACTCCCTGCGCAGGGGAGCCAGAACGGCAGCAGGCTAAAACCTTTTTATTCAACAGGCATTTAAAGATGAAGGTGTTTAAGATCAAGTCAGGGGATGCTAAGGTTTTTAACTTTGAATATGTTTGGATGGATTTTAGCTGAACTTTTAAAATGCTGCTTGTGTTTAATTGTTTTAATTTTTGCATTTTTGTATATTTTAAATTTGATAATACTTTTATGTCAAGCTGCTTTGAGTCCCCTTTGGGAAGATAAAATAGAGTATAAATAAATATCATTATTATTTAGTATGATGTTTAATTATATCCTGCTTTCTCTCTCCATTATGGAGACTCAAAGTGGCTCACAACTAAAAACATTTCAGCTCGAAAACATGCAAATGTGAGTAGATCAATAGGTACCGCTCTGGTGGGAAGGTAAAAGCGATCCATGCAGTCATGCCGGCCACATTACCTTGGAGGCATCTACAAACAATGCCGGATTTTTGGCTTAGAAATGGAGATGAGCACCAACCCCGAGAGTCAGGCACAACTAGACTTAATGTCAGGGGAAAAGCTTTATCTTTATTATTGTAGATTATATGTTGGAAAGTGCCCTGAGTCTCTTTGGGGAGATAGGGGGGTGTACAAATAAATTATTATTATTATTATTACTATTCCCCCAGGCAGGAAGCAGCCAGGCTTTGAAGCTGCAAGGCCATTTGATACTAATAAGGCGGCCAATTGCCAGATTTACACTTGCCTCTAACAGATAAGAGCTTTCTCCAACCCTGAACATTCCACATAAATATAAACCTCCCTTGCTTAGTTTCCAACAGACCTCACAGCCTCTAAGGATGCCTGCCATAGATGTGGGCGAAACGTCAGGAGAGAATGCTTCTGGAACATGGCCCGGAAAACTCACAACAATCCAATGATTCCGGGCATGGAAGCCTTCGACATCATCATCATCATCATCATTATATTCAGGATTATATGGCTGTGTGGAAGGACCCGAGGAGGCTTGAAACCCCGGAGCACTCCAAACTGCGGCCTAGCGCAAGGCCCAGTCCCTTGCGGAGCCTTCCCTCTCTCCTCCACTCAGGTACTTACACACTCCGAGTCGGCCGGGCTTCCTCCCGCCGTCAGAGCCACCTCCACGTTTTCAGGGCCGGCGGAGGCAGGCACAGCAGTGGAAGCGGCAGCAGCAACAACAGCAGCGGTGCCTCCGCTGCCTCCATTGCTACCGCTGCCCGCGGAGCCGGCAAGTCCGAGGCGGTGGTTGCCCCTTGGCGAAGGGGCCGCGCTCCCAGGCGGCGAGTCCGACTCATCCTCCTCACTGCTGTCTTGTGATGCCCGCTGCCTCCTCCGGTCCGCCATCTTGACGAGCAGAGGAAACAAGAAGCGAAACGGTTAGGAAGAGGAGCAGGGGGCGGAGCCAAAGGGGATGACGGGTAACGAGCAAAGCGCGCGCCCAGTGCACCGCTTCCGACGCGCAGCGCACGTTTCAGTGCCTCCCCTTTCCCCCCAGAATCCTTTGCGAAGAAAAAAAAATTAGGATTAAAAAACAAAAGGGGAAGGGGGTGGGACAGCGGCCAATGGAGGCGCTGTCGAGCAATGACGTCATGGCTGCTTTTCAGTGGGCGGGCTGGAGGACGCCTCGGCAACAAGGTCACGTGCTCCTCGAAGATTGACGCGCTCCCTCCACCAACCCCCCACCCCCACCCCACCGCAGGAAAACTGCCTCGACGCTTTCCCACTGCGACGGTGATGTCATTCCTGTTTATCCTGCAGGGCTGAAAGCGTAGCGAGGCAGGGCGTTGCACAGGCTTCGGAGGGAATAAAAATGGTAAACCGGCCGCATGGAGAAAAACAGGTTGGACATTGCCCTTATCCGGAATTTCGAAAGCCAAAATAGTTCAAACAATACTGCATGGATACTGTAGAAAAGGCATGGGCAAACTTGGGCCCTCCGGGTGTTTTGGACTCTAACCCCCACCATTCCTAACAGCCTCAGGCCCCTTAAGCGGCTGAGGGGGAAAAGGAAAGGGCCTGAGGCTGTTAGGAATGGTGGGGGTTAGAGTCCAAAACACCCGGAGGGCCCAAGTTTGCCCATGCCTGCTATAGAATGAATGCAGCCTGACCACTTTACTGCCAAGGCTCAATGCTGTGGAATCGTGGGATTTATAGTTTGACGAGGCCACCAGCACTCTTTGGCAGAAAACGACAGCTCCCAGGATGCCATGGCCATTAAAGTGGTGTCCAACTGCGTTGATTCTACCGTGTAGATCAGGCATGGGCAAACTTCGACCCTCCAGATGTTTTGGACTTCTAACTTCCGCAATTCCTAAGTCTGCCCATTCCCGGTGTAAATGCACCCACTGACAGCTGTGCTTTCTGGTAGCAAAATATACCCAAACTTTTGTTTCATGCACAAAATTATTAAAAATATTGCATACATTGTAAAGGCTTTCATAGCCAGAATTACTGGGTTGTTGTGAGTTTCCCAGGCTGTATGGCCATGTTCCAGAAGCATTCTCTCCTGATGTTTTCCCCACATCTATGGCAGGCATCCTCAGAGGTGGTTTGGTCTGTTGGAAACCAGGCAAGTGGGGTTTATGTATCTGTGGAAGGTCCAGGGTGGGAGAAAGAACTCTTGTCTGCTGGAGAAAAGTGTGAATGTGGCAATTGGTCACACTGATTAGCATTAAATGGCTTTGCAGCTTCAAAGCCTGGCTTCCTGCCTGGAGGAATCCTTTGTTGGGATCCTCTCACCTCTGTAGGAGTCTATCATATACCATACAGCAGGGATCATCAACCGCAGCACCCAAACACAAATCAAGCAACATGAAAGGCACTGCATGTTCCTGCAGACTAATCTAACCAGAGAAGTCAGCCATAGCAGAGCACCTGATGAACCAACCTTGACATAGCATATTATTTGAGAACACAGAAATACCGGACCACTCTTAACAACCACCATGTCAGACTACACAGAGAAGCCACTGAAATCCACAGGCAGGAAGAAGCCAGGCGCTGAAGCTGCAGAACCATTCAATGTTTATCAAAGTGACCAATTGCCACATTCACACTTGCCTGAAGCAGACTCTGGACCTTCCACAGATATCTGAACCCCATTTGCCTAGTTTCCAACACACCTCACAATCTCTGAGGATGCCTGCCATATATGTGCGTGAAACGTCAGGAAAGAATGCTTCTGGAACATGGCCATACAGCCCAGAAAACACAGCAACCCATTGTATAAATTTACCTTCCAGCTATATATCTAAGATGTCTATGACACACATCTCCAAGGTATCTCATTATGTACATATATGCAAATAAAGGTGTTCCAAAACTCAAAACATTTCTCGTCCCAAGAATTTCAGGTAAGGGATACTCGACACCTGTAAGGCAAATACACGTGAACCTAGAGTGGCATGCTGGGTCCAGGAAGCTGGTGGAAGATACAAACCCGGTTATACCACATGCCGGAACAATATTTTTATTATTCAAGGCAACTTAAGTTATAAGGCTCAGATAACATTAACGGTAACAACCATTTGTTTTCCTATTATCTACCTGATCTCATTACCTAGGATAAAGCCGGTTGCTACTTGGAGAAAAGAACAAATGAAGATAAACCTGACACTGGAAATGTTATGCAGAAATAGAATTTTGAATTCATCTATCAATTGAGTTAACATGAACCAAGAATAATTGTAAAAATTAGAACACAAAAAGACTAGCCCAGTCCAGTATTATGTTTACCCACTGTCTAAACAGATGCTAATAAAAAGTCCAGTCAGGACACAAGGACAACGTTTCTTTTCCTAACAACTGCATGTGGCCAAAGGACATGGGAGGCCCATCAACGGGTGCATCCACGCTGCAGAATTAATATAGTTTGATACCACTTTAACTACCATGGCTCAATGCTACAGAATCCTGGGAGCTGTAGATTGGAGAGGCAACAGCAGTATTAGGCAGATAAGGCTTAAGACTGTAAAGTCACAACTCCCATGATTCTATAGCATTGAGCATGGAAGTCAATGTGGTGTCTACATTAATTCTACAGTGTAGGTGCACCTAACATCTTTAGGTGCTGTTGATAAACCCCTGTAGAATAACGGCAGTGCTTTTAACGCCATAGTAGAAGGAATCGGGCACTTCTGTCTGTTTTGAGTCAAGATAGCTTCACTGAAGAGCTACATATCTAGCATGATGAGGGGAAAAATCTTCATATTCCTGTCCACTTTTTCACGACATGCATCATTTTATGGTGTCTATCATGCACCTTTCCTTTTTCCTCTGCTGAAAAGCCCCAAAAGAGACATAGACTTTCTCTAAGATCAACAAATTCAGCTACCACATTTTCCCTTTTACTGCTCTAGATGTGTTGTGGGCTTGAGATTAAACAATCAGAACGTTATACTGTATTCTATATGATGATACACTATAGATGTTTATAAAAAGGTTCAGCAGTGTTTTTTTCTAAACATCTACAACATGGAATTTGTCAAGAGTGTCACATACATTCTCACAACTTTAGAACACCCTTATAAAGTATGCCTGAAACCAATTCATGCACCTTCACCTTTTTGTTTATCCGGTCTTGTAATCCTTTTTATTGTTTTGTTGCTGATAATAATTGTATTTATGCTTTGTTAAACCAACTTAGCAGCAATAAATTTGAAAGGGAGGACAGGTATTGCCCCTCCCCTCCCAAAATTCCCCAATTTAAATGGTCTTGGCTGCTGTTTCTAGAATCAAAAACCACCATATCTCAAAGACACAGGGCACTTGTGCAAAACTGCAATGGTGGCATTCTCATTAGCAAGTTCAGTCCGTTCAATTTAAATGTTCTTGTGATTGGCTGTATCATTTCTACAGCAGAGAGTAAATTTTTCCTTTTTTAGGCAAAGCATGACATATAATACTGCTTCCAGAACTGCTGCTGGGAATGAGTCACTTTCTTATATATATTTTGATACTACATTTAAAAAAGTACATGCCTACTGTTACTTTCTACATTTCAAGGACTTCTGGCCCAACATTTTATTTATGCCTTTAACAAAGTTTAAAGCGACTACAACCTTTTCTGTCCAGAAGTAGATTCTGCTGCTCAAAATTGTACCGTCTGTCAAACGAGGCACAACACATAAGAAAAACCTTAATATTCTTTTTGTTTTATTGTAAAAAAATTGATTTGTTTCAATTTTGTTTAAACATACAAGCAGAACATCTCCTTTAATACTCCCTGTTAACACTGTTAAACCTAAATGAACCAAAGCAAAAATTAAAAAAAACATTAACAGCCACAACTTTGCTATTTACAAACTTCTTTGTCCTTTATAAGATATTTACAAGACAACAGATTTTACATATTTAAAATGGTATAAAAAAGGATGCATCTGCAGACAACCACATGGCAAAGGGCAGAAAAACAAAGCATGGGACAGAATTACAGTTTTAGAACTACTGTTAACTTGGTTAAATAAAGCAATGTTTTTGTTTTAAACCAAAGATCAGATCTGATTTGCAAGGGCTTTTAGTTAATACAAATTTCACAGTGCTGTATTCCCTTATGGGGAGAAAGACCATTCCTTCCATCTTGCTGCTAGCTAACATCCAATGCAAAACCTTTATATAACCCGCTATCTATTTCCACACACCTCTCCATCCCCTTTCTTAGATACAAGTTCCATGTGTTAATATTAAACTTATTTTAAGTCAGCATTGTCTCAATGGGGCAAGAAGCAGTAGGGATGAGAAGATTTTGCTGCTATATTTCATGACAACATATGTGGCATATCTGATAAAAGCCAAATTTGGGGCCAAGCAGAAACATCCTCCTCCTTCCTACCCACATCAACTCAAGAAATATCTTGCAAACTCTTTGTGCTTACTTTAAAGTTGGAAGTAGGCTCAAATGCTAGCAGGATAACACTCTGAAATCAACAATGCCTCCACCAGTAAGTCTCCCATTAAAGCTTGGTGGTTATGACCATGCTTTTAACAGTAGGGCAAAAATAATTTAAAAAACACTTAAGGATGCATGCTGGCATGCTAAAAAAGCAAAAGATCCAAACACAGCCTTAGTTAAAATAAAGCTAGGCAAGCATTGTGCACTATCTCAAATACACAGGCTACTTGGCAAAAGAGAAGATGTGTATTCTTCTCATTTCAAAGTGTCTGTTGAATTAATTACTTGACTACATGGACATTGAATGTGCTACCTTTTGAAGAAAAGAAGCATCCTTTTGATTTTAAGAATATATAACCCAGAAATAACTGTAGCTACTGGAGGTATTTGGAGGTTGGAAAGTTAGGAAAGAACCAATCTGGTGGATGAGCATCCTCCCTACATGATGTTCTTGGCATTTAAAGAGAATGCATATCATCCTGCACTGGATCTTGTAACAATCCAGAAAAGTGACACAAGAAACATTCTTTTTATACAACAGTGTCGTGCACTGCAAGATTTTAGCTTCAGTGTTCATAAAAATACACTTGTGTGTGTGCACATAGACAATGGCGGCCACCTGCTATTGTATGAAGCAGGCAAATAAGCATATACTCTCTTAGGAATTCCCTGTTCTCAGAAGCATTGTTTGTTTGTTTTAATCACCAGTTACTATAAAGATTTCAAGTCTGGGATCTACTTAAGAAGTGCCAGCTATGTTTCAGAAATAAAGTTTCAGCTGTTGGTGTTGTTTAACATAATTTTAAGAAAAAGTGAGAGAACAGAAAGTTGGTTCCCACCCACAGGACTTGCTGACTGTGCCAAATGTAGAAACAATTCCACCTCTTGCAAGATTTGAACCTTTCTGAAAGGTATATATAAATACTATTTCAATGGACTTCACACAGGGAGAGATCTCTTCTCATGAAGATTTGAGAGGAGGAATCACTTAGCCTCTGGGTGAAAGGATACAATCTTTTTACTTTTCCTCTCTCATATTGCTTCCCTTCTTTCTAGAAACAAATTACTTTGCCTAAGCTGGGAAAAGAACCACATGGCTGTTGCTAAGTGCTTCCAGGCAAGAGCTTGTTACAGCCTTTTGCTGTAATAGGGAAGTCCAGTTTTTGAAATGTCATTTGTCTATTGGTAATGCCAAGGGATGTCTAAACTGACCAGATCTCAAATGCCAGTAAATCTGGTAGTGCTAATGCTTAGCATTTCCATTAAGAAGCCAGAACTGTGCAACTTTTTGTGCCATTAAAACTCAACCATTTAGACCCCACTGCATTTTGACAAGAGGAAAATATGACACTAAGCATGTTCTGGGAAAACAACAAGTGAAAATCTGTAGACAGGCTGACACTGCATTGTTAATTAGGATTTTGTCAAGTGTCCTGACAGAATTAACAGTGTGGCGCAGTTGTCAGACCTACAGACATTCACTACCAATGTTACAAAGTCAGACTTGATCACCCACTGTCCTTGAGATTGAAGCAGAAGGTATAAACTAAGTTTGAAAACACCAGAAACGAAATTAAAAGCCACATCACAGCAGTATGTGAAGGATCAAATGAGGCAGGAGGAAATGCATGGATCAACAATGTGGATGTTTTTTAGAAGAGCAGCTGGGAGCAAGTCAAATATCCCTTTGCCCAATGTACTCTGATGGGTAATGCCACCCCCACCTCATTTCCAATGCCCTTAAGGAGCAAGCGAGATAATATCAAGAATATGAGTTTTTGCAAATAGAGGAAGCCTTCATGTTTGTGATAATTTACAAATGGGAACAATACTGTCATATTTTTATGCTTGCCCACTGTTCATAGTCTCAACGGACTTGCTCATTGCAACTGTTCAGTACAATTCATCTGAGGTTGCCAACTGAAATTTTGCAACTTTTTTCCAACAAGAAAAAACAGTAGTTTCTCCCAAGTAAAACAAAATAATGGACAACAGATGAAGAGTTTTGAGGTCTCAGATAAAGAAACCATATGCAAGCATAAAAAAATATTTATAGTGAACAAGAATGTACATCAAGAGGGAAGATTGACATAAAAGGACATATACAGTTCTCTGCCACTTGCTATGAATAGCAGAGGGCAACCTGTCAAGGCAGAGGTTTCTCCTAGTTGGACACACCTATTTCCTGCATGTCCGGTGAGGTGTCTGTTTCTTTTGTGTCTCCAACCGGCAGCGGCTTCGTTCATCTAACCATGGCAGTTCAAAATTCCTGACAAATAAAAATGTTGCATGGAAAATGGTTAGTAACAGCAAAGCGCAGGAGGAGATTTAGCAATTCAAATTCCCAACTCTTTATAAAGAAATGGTAATAAGCACACAAAGATTTAAGAGAACGAAGGTTAAAAAAGAAAACACATCAACCCCAGATTGTCACCTCTAGTTCAGAAAGCAGCTGCAGTAGGAAAAAGGTTTGAATATCTAGAGAAAAGGCCTATAATTCAAAATCTCTCATTTCAGCACAGCATATCCTCCCTTAATATAAATGTGTGTACTTACTGTGGGCTTAATTTTGGTAATGGTCGACCAAATGCTACTACAGGCAAGTAAGGGGTGATCATCAGACTTTCAACTAAAATGAGAAAGATGAATGGAATATTACCCTTACAGGTGATAAATATGCTCGTTTTAGAACAGTCTAAATTTATGCATTGATAGGGTGAAAACCTGCAATATCATGGTTAATAGCCACTCACCATCATCTGACTCTGGGAAAAATGAGGTAACTTCAGGCTCAGATTCCTGAATTCCTTTCTTTTTATACATTCTGAGCTGCAGTCGCTGCAAAATTCTTTGCTCCCGAATCCGCTGAATATCCCACCTTTGGGAAGAAGAAAAGAGAAAAACTGTAAAATATTTTAAACTGCCCTGATTCCCCACGGGGAAATAGGTGTAGGAAATAAATAAAGTATTATATTATTATTATTATTATTATATTATTATTATTATATGAGCGCCTCCATGTTATGACTGGTAGCCACATTACACTATTCTAGTTGTTTTGGGAAGCTGACACAACATCCTGTGGCCAGGAATACAACAGGTTAATTACAAACTATAAAAGAAAGCACTTCTTTATATTAATATCTCACCCAATTTCATTCAGTTAGTATGAATCCTTGTACTCAAAAGCACCTGTTTATTTGGCCCTCCTGAAACATCTGCTAATACATTTGATTTATATTCTATTAGATTTACTTTATATTATATTCTTCATTCTTTGTAGAAGACGCAATCCTATCACATATTTCATACTGTATTTACTTTAAAAAACTAGTTGCCCAAGCTTCTGGCCCACAAACAGCTGCAATTCCCTTCAACTTGATTTATTTATTTATTTACTACATTTATTTACTACGTTACCTTTTTCTCCTCTTCTCATCCAGTTCCAATTTTGCATGCCGTTTGGAGAAGACACTGTCATCTAAGGTCTGAGAGGAAAAATACATTTTAAAAATATCAATAACTACATTGCTAAGATTAATTATGATAGTAGAATGGATTCTGCATCACTTGTCAAACATTATGTTTCTTTTCATTCCCCAGAAAAAGGCATTTGTGAGCTGGCAGGTTGCAATATTTATTTATGCATTTGCTGAACGAGATCAGCTTAAATCAAAACACCAACTGCAATAAAATCTCAGATTTACATATCAGTATAGCTATCCAAGTCTGGACAACCATGTTATGTTTAGAAATTTGACACACAGGATTTACTATTATTTAACAGAAGATTTAAAATAAAAAAACTGCCTGATTCAATAGACTACTTGGAGATGACATACCAACAGCCACCTCTGGAATCCTCCTGAAACCCGGGAAACAAATATGCAGAATGTCAGGCTTTGAGAACAAAGCACTGTACCAAGAAAAAAAAATTCTGCTTCTTAGCCACAGATAAAGTAACAAAGAGGAGTGTATTATTCAATTTACACTCTTATCAGTGCCCAGGCATAACCGGCAGGCTCATCAAGCAATGCTGAACATGAAGCCAATTAATTTTCCTGGTGGCAGCATAAACAAAGATTCTCCATGTCTGCCTATGGGAATTGTCCTACACCCTTCCTCCTTCTTCTACAACTATTTCCTTGTCTTCTTGTTGGGAAGCTTAAGAACCTGCCACAACAATGTTTCCCCTTTCTTCCTATTTGCTTATTTACTGACCTACCTCCACAAGCTCTGAAGGATTCAGGTCTCTCAGAGGTTCTATTGTGTGGTCCCTCCATGATGGAACTGCAAAGGGAAAACAAGTGTGAGAATGATTCATTTTAAGAAAAAGAAATGCTAAAACAGAATTTGATATCAAACAACATAATAAGCCTAGTAGTGAAAAGCAAAATGAGTTTAGATGTTTCAGTAACATCAATTAGCAAGGTGCTTGCCTACCTTATTGTCATTTTTACCACCCTATATACATAAAAACTTGATCTTCTTCAATAATAATCTTGGTCCTCTTCAGAAACCTTAAAATTTTCCAATATTGGCCACATGGCTTATAGTTCCCAGCTTCTGTAGTTAAAATGACTTTCACGTTTTCTTTCCAAATGCTCAGAATAGGGTACATATCATTCTATACATAAACACTCTGAGGCCCGAAGGATTTTCCGCAGCCACCAAGTGAGCTTTGTGGCTGAAAAATGGTTTTGACTCTGAGCTCACAAATTCTGAAGTTCATGATCATTCATATTTAGTGGTGAGAAACCAATGTCCTTTGTTAACGATACCAAGCAGTATTTAGCTGAAATACCACATGTGAACAGCCCAAAGCTAAAAAAATAATTCCTTTATTTACAGACTCACAGAACTGACTTGAGAGATCTATCCTTCAGGTAGGTCATTTGATTTTATGGCACAACCAGGCCTCCTTCAAAATACAAACACACCATCGCAAGGAAGTACAATCACAACACATTTATCAAATATCTTCTTTATAATAATCACCTAGATAAAATCGTTTATTTTGGCTTTAAGCCAGTTTTTCAAGTTCAGAAAAGTTACTAGTCTATACATGCCCACTTTGTTTTATATACCTATTATGTTAGTCATATTGTGATATGCATCAAAAGCCTAAAAACCAAGAAACACAATTCTATTCCAATTTACAAAAACCTGTGTCTTGTCACCTAGACGTGAGTTTTTATATGCTACAAATGACTGGGTAAAATGCCATTTTATAAGCCTGCTTCAATCCTTTGCCAGGCATTCTCTAAATCAGCATCACACTTTCTCCCAGCAAGCTCAAAAGGTTAATTGGCAGCTTTCAGAATGTTTTCAACAAACTAGCATCTTAAAGACTGCCTAGTCTCAAGATTGATGATTTCTGTTTATCCAGACTACTCAAGCCAATGGCTTGACTTGGAACATGGGTTTTCCAAGCCAGAGATTTAGAGATTTAAATTAGCCCTAGTGCCATCTGAGTAATTACTGAAAAGTCTGCAAGTCCTGCAGACTTTTCCTACCACAGGATGTTGCAAAGGCCATGGGAGACAAATATGTTTAAAGAAGGATTAAGATAATTTTAGGATGGATAATGGTTACTACTCATGATAACCAAGAGTGAAATTTTCCCATTTAGAGGGACAATACTTCATGCAGCCATCTATATGTTGCCCAGGAGACTGGAACTCCTATCACTCCTCAACATGAATTATGCTATATAGGGCTGCTATGACTTGCAATTCAAAAACATCTGGAGGGCTATAATTCCCACTCGTAGAAATACAGCAGAGGTAGTTGCTTTCCTCGTGCTTGGTTTGTGAGCTTCCCAGAAGCAACAGGTTGGCTACAGTTCAAAACAACCTTCTAGACTAGAAAGACCTTTGAACTAAACCCACAAAGGGACTATAAAATTGTGGACAATTTATTAAGAGCTGATCCCATAAAATGCATTCTTCAGTACTCTCCATTCCTAGCACAAAACTGCAAGAACAGACCAAACAAAAAAAAGGAGGGGGGCATTGATTCTAGTTTATTATGTTGTGTAAATTTCACTTGGATTTTAAGACCAGGTTGCCTGTAAGAGGAAGAGATTTCTGCAATATACCGTGAAGAAAAAAAACCTTTCTTAATCTTCAGAACGAAATTGCGTCATGACTTCTCTAAGAAATGAGTTTATCACATTTTAAAAGATGGAAAACATAAAATTGCGGAAGAATTGAATTTAGCTCCTATAATTGTAATTGACATTGAACAATACCTTTAGATTTCTAGAATGCCATTTTACTAGGAGAAACCGGAAATCTTTAGTACATGGCTACTTTTAAGAGATTTGTGGCAGGTTGGGCATCAGAGGAAAAGCAGTTCATGCATAAAAGTCTGCTAAAGATTCTCTTTCTAGTCCCTCGGGAACCAAGACAGAATGCTCTATGCCTCAAAAGTCACTGGAGAGAAGACTACCACCAACCATATTTGCCTTCATTCATACTCACTTTGAAATGTTTATAACTATGCAAGCAAGCAACTACTTGATGAGAGATAAAACAACAATTAAACAGTTGAGGAAAATACAATTGACCCTATGTAGTCATGGGTACTTCTTGGGAGGAGAGCAATGACCAATCTTGAAAATAGTGAAGAGTGGAGACATCACATTGGCAACGAAGATCTGCATAGTTAAAGCAATGATATTCCCCATAGTAACCTATGGATGTGAGAGCTGGACTATAAGGAAGGCTGAGCAAAGGAAGATAAGACACTTTTGAACTGTGATGTTGAAGGAAAATTCTGAGAGTGCCTTGGACCGCAAGAATATCAAACCAGTCCATACTCCAGGAAATAATGCCCAACTGCTCCCTGGAGGGAAGGATATTAGAGGCAAAGATGAAGTGCTTTGGCCACATAACGAGAAGACAAGAAAGCTTGGAGAAGATAATGATACTGGAGAAAATGGAAGGAAAAAGGAAGAGGGGCCGACCATGGACAAGATGGATAGATGGTATCCTTGAAGTGACTGGCTTGACCTTGAAGGAGCTAGGAGCTCTGGTGTGGGCTGGTCCATGAGGTCACGAAGAGTCGGAAGCCATTGAACAAATAAACAACAACATCCATGGGTGCTTCAATCAGGGATTCAACCAACCATAATTCAAAATATATAAATTGATTGTGTTATGTGTCAAGTATTGTGCTAATACATAGGCATATCCTGCTACAGACTCTGGCCATTTTATAGATCCCCAGGCTCTCTTCAGCCTTTGTTTGAGTTGTCTGCCATTTTGGTAGCCATGAGGATTCTTGATCCAAACCCCAACAGATACCAAGGACCCACTCTATGTAATTCCTACACAAACACACAGCACCAACAAGGTCATAGTTTCTCACTATCTGCTACCCTGCCTAATCTATAGGTAAAAGCAGAAACAAAATGCTCTTGAGAGGGTGATGCTGCCATCATATTCTTCTGGGCCCTTTTCATCTGTTGAACAAGATCACAAACCTCCATGTTTCTTTCAACCTTCATGCCCATAAAGTTGAAAACTGGCTAATATTAAGTACAGGCCTTTGGGCATCACAGTGTTTTTTTCCTGTTGACTACACCAAAAAAGTAGCATGTTATAGGCTTAGACTCTACAATCAGCCATGTCAGGTGGGAATTATGAGAGGCGAAGTTCAGGCCAAAGTCCCCATCACTGCTATAGAAGTAAACCAGATTAGTAGTTGTAGGTTTCCTAGAGAGTATCCACAACTAATTCTGGGAGGATTTAGTGATTTCAAAGAACATTTTTGCAGTTTCAGAACATTTAACACTGAACCATCTCTTTTGATCACCTGCTTCCCCAAGATTTCCGTGGATGATCTGGTTAATCATACACATCTCTTGGTCAAATAAAGATGCACTGAAAATATTATAGCAAATTACACAAATAAATGCAAAGTTGTACATTTTGCATTAAGAGATTCTGAAGGTCAAATGTGATGTACCTTGAGAAAGAACTTGCTTTATTGAATACTTACTGCACATAGGTTCAGTAGTTTGCTACTTTTTGGAACTGCAGAAATTTGAACAGAGTATAGAAGAACCTAGCAACTGAGAACACTATATGCCAAATATGCTATGAATGATGTATAGCCAAATGACCATTTGCATCTATTCACAGTCATCACCTAATCATACAAATACCCTAACAGACATTACTTACCATTCCTCTTCTACCAGCAACTCTGCTTATTGGGAAAAATAGTATACAAAACTCTAGGTTTTTTTCTTTTAAAAAATTAAAAATAAAAGTTTTAAAATCAAACAAAGTTAAGTATGCAAACACAAAACAAGAAAATTTGCACCTTTGGTATTGATTTGTATAGCTGAGTCTGAACGCACAACTGTGTTCTCCCCTTAATGAAAAAGGAGATAAAAACTTGATTGTGCCATATTTTGTCTTAATACATCTATACCATACATGGTGTATTGATTTCAAAATGTTATTCATTAATATGGCATAAAGCAGACATCATGTGACTTCTTAGCATATTGTTAATGCAAAATGTATGTGCTTTCTCTTGTCCTTTAAAAAAAAAACACTTGCAAACCAAGAACAGAATATGTACTGATAAGAGTTCTGTTTACTTTGGTTCAATTGTTTTTCAGCTCCAATCTGTAAAGTGAGACCCATTTTCTCTAAACAAAAATCCTATATGAATACACACATACATGCATCCCCTACTCACATTCTCCTTTTTTAAAAAAACTGAAGGTGCTGCTGCTGCAAACTATCTCAAATGGGAGTGCAAATTATTTCATTACGACTCCAGATGAAGACAAACGTCTTGATTGACAAAGCAGTCTGATATCAAACTGAACAGCAGCTCGCCTCATAGCTTGTGGATGCTGCAGCTGGAAAAATTACTAGAAAAAAACTGTACATGAGTGCCTTACATGTGTGCAAAAGAGCTTATCTGAAATGCAGCTCATCTGAAATGGTTTATACAGCAACCTGATTGAGAACAAAAGATATTGGAAGATTCCAGCAACTTTGGGCTCTTGGTCATGCCAGCAAATACACATCTCCCAGTACAGAACTGTTTTGTATCGCTTCACCTAGTCTTCTCATAAAAAGATGACTGGCACACTGCCACTCTCCAACACGAGCCATCAAGAAGAGCTGTTTGCTAACAAAAACTCATACTTAGAGCATACACTGTGAGCATTATATGCTACAAATGTCATGATTATTCAAAAAGTCACCACAGATCACTAGATAAAGTGGCCAATCTTCTTTGCACATTGCCCACACCTGGTCTAGAGTGGTGTGAGTTTCAAAGACTTCCATTTTCCAGCCAGGTCTAGAACCTGACACAGCATCACTCAGAAATGGAATGTTGCCATCCGTCTCTCTTCGAGTGTTCAAAAGCCTCTAAAGAAGACCCCTAAATGAGTAAGTTCCATGCCCCTCCAACCCACCTCACACCAACCACCACAAAGGCACAAGCAAGCCTCTTACTTGCTACAATATCCTCCTTCTTGGGAGAAGTTTCTCGTAACGGTGAAGGAGGCAGCTGGTGCCACCGGCACAAGTACATTTCAGTGGTGGAAAGGTAGGGTAAGTCTTCTGTTTCACTGCAGGAGTCCTTTTCCTTTGAAAGGCACCCATGTCCTTTCAAAGATGCTGAGGATTTCAGCGGAGTGTCTCCAAGTGATCGGGTTTTTTCAGGAGTTTCCTGACTTCTCAGTTCACGCCTGCTAATTGATTCAGTCAAAGAACTGCTGGGTTCATCTTTCAGTGCAGAAACCTTTGGAGTTTTACATTTGACTTTTGAGAATTCGGCCACCAGCTTCTTCATTGGAGTTTTCCTCTCAGCACTTCCAAATGGAGACTTCCTGCAGAAAGAACAAGGACATGTCTACAGCAACAAATACAGAGAGAGAAAAAACTGCACGGGAACTCCATAGTTGTATTGTGAAGTAGCTTAGAAATTAGCTTAGAAATCAGTGGTTCTCATAGTTTTTACAAAAATGGTACATGGACCTAAGAGAAATTTCTGAACTTCAAAGAGTAAATGTAATCACAAGACAGCACTTGATACTAAAGTACATTACTAGCACTTAGAAACATAACTTTTAGAACTACAACCTGCAGAACCTGGAAAGCAAGAAATTGCAGTTTATAACCCACCCACTTCAGTCATTAGGAGACCCCCTCATCTGTTTTACTAGGATAATAATGCTAATCTATCTTACAGAGACGTTGAAAATATAACTGCAAATTAGCATTAAGCATATTGAGTGACATTAAAAACTACTTTCTGCCCTTATTGATTCACCTAGCCAGTTACTACTTTATCTGAAAAATAGTAATTCTCCAGGACTCCCATGCTTAAACCCAAGACTTTTTGTGTGGAGATGTAAAGGATTGAACTTTCTAAAGATGAAACACATGCTTTTTCCCTCTGCTTCAAAAATGACAAGATACTGCAAATGAAGATTAAAGCTAGGCACTTTTCTGCACATGCAAAAGCCTTTCAGGAAAACATCATCTATACATTACTTATACTTAAAGAGATCACGGTATTTGAGGCATTAAAGTATTAATGTTATCAACGTGAGGAGTTTTGAACCCAAATTTAATCACTGTAAAGTCCTTCCAAGAATATCATACATTGCCAAATTTATCAAAAAATTTTTATAGAATGTAACACCCAATGGTTCATGGGTGGGAAATCTTGTAAAAGTGTATTTGAAAGCACAGACCAGAAATCCTGGCATTACCTTTTGTGACCCTTTCCATTCCGTCCATATGGGAAGTGTTTCAAAGGCAGTGGATGGGATGTCTCCAAGAGTTCTGGTGGTGGACATTCTATAGGCAACTTCTCTGGTATTTCAGGTTCAATCGTCTCCTCTGTTTCATATTCTGGAAATATTTTGTGTTTCTCACGCTCATTGTCCTTCTTCACCAGCTGCATCCTCCTTTCCATGCGCTCAATTCGAGCAAGGAGCTGAGGACACAGCAATGCAATGTGTTAAAAAATCAAATATGGTACTTCCAGTTACTAATCTGGTAAAAGCAACAAAACATTTCAAACACCAATTTATTAGTAAAATAATTCACCTTGTGGAAAATCAGCCTTGCAATAATTACCTGGGAGTTTTGATTTTTGCTTACAAGCCTTGATAGTATTGGGTCCTGTTTGGACATGCTTACTCCACATTAATCTCTCTTCCAAACTGGGATGCCAACTTTGCCTTCATTTTAAGTATAATAATTAATAAGAATCCATTTTATGAATAAATTGGTGTTTGAAATGTTTTGTTGCTGTTACCAGATTAGTCAGCACTATATCTTTTTCTTAGGATACATCTGCTGACATCACTGAAAAATGTTTTGTTTTGGGTTTTTTTTGTAAGAAAACTCTTTGCTATTTGCCCCCACTGTATGGAAGTGGTAAATAGTAAGGATTCACATGAAACCTAAAGAGAAGAATTTGGGAGAACCTTTCCAGATCAATAGATGAAATGGGGGAACAGGGTGGATGGGTGGGAGATAAACTGAAGGTGAAATCAATGCTTCAGTAAAGCAGCAATAGAGTAATTCTCCAGATAGGATGGAGTAACATTTCAGCTATACCATACTATATTCTCCTTCTGTAAATTAAATAAAACCTGCATATATATACTCCACTTGAATGATATGCATGTAATGGGATATTTATGAAAGATAAGTAGCTTCTGCACATTCTGTTTTCACTCATAACATCAGGCACTTTGTAGATGTGTATATTCCAGTTCCTTGTTAAAAACACAGTGCGATGTTTACTACGGTACTACTTCCTCGCTCATGTTAATTCAATGGCACTGGGAACAGATCTCCCCATGTTTTTCAAGCCACATATTCTGCACCAGTCCCAAAAGGTTATATTTAATACTGCCACATAGAAATATAATAAAATATAGAACCATTCACAATAGGGGAATACAGTACTCATTGGATGTTAGAACTCAAATTCAGCATAGCTGTGAATTCAGCACAAAGCTATTGAGATCACTCGATTGCTTTAGCTCCCCAGCTATGAGAACGAATAGCGACTTACTTCAAAAACCTATCCTTCTCTTGAGCTATTGCCATCAAAGCCCTGTATTCTTTGTGACTTCCCCTCACACACATATTTAATTCTCTACACTACCTAGCATACTGCAATCATTAAATACATCATTAATATAAGAGTTGTGTAACAGTGCCCAAAGACTGCCAAGCATATGAAACGGAATGTTAAAAAGGAGTACCAATGATCCAAACTAAAGTGCAACAGGAATGCAAACTGATGTTATAGCAGATCAAGGGTATCTTTCAGCTTTTTAATAAACTCTTCCAGAAGCAAGTCTAATTCATCTAACAATCTCTTCTGCAAAGCCTCCATTTTGGACACTAATGTGACAAACAGAAAAAATCACTCTGCAAGATGAAGGTCTCAAATATTTCCACAAGTGAAACAAAAATACTAAACCGAAGCTCTAAAGATTTTGGTACTACTCCATAAAAAAAAAAAAAAGAATGGCACTTGGGGATAAGAGAAAGAACCACTGCAGATACTTTGCAAATCTGCAGTCAAGAACTGCAACAACAACCAACTCAGCTGTGCTAGAATCAGCCTGACTCATACTCTTTGCATTCATATGTGCTGTGAGTATTCTACCTCCTCAGGATATGTGTGTGTGGGTTTGTGTGCCCCCCCCAAAGCCTTTGCAAAAGCACGCAAAGTATTCTGTCTGCCATCATCACATCCTTGACTGCAAAACGGCAGCTGGCAGCTCCATATTGGTTAACTTTACAGGGGCCTGACGGGAGATTTGTTTTTACACTATCTGTTTTGGATCACAGCTTTCTTTTAGGAACGGTAAAAATATTAAGCTGTTACCACTTATTGCAAATCAGAAGCTAATGCTATCACTGCACCCACACTACAAATACAAACCCCGAAGAACATGTCTCCAGGGGGAGGAGGTAGAAGTACTTCTTTCCTTGATAATAATGGGTGCAGCAGCTGCAGGAACTGAGAAGAGGGGACTATTTTTAGGCAGCACACGTGCCATGCATAGGGGCCAGGATTACGAGTCTTTTGTGGCAATTTGGAGACAGGGAATGGGGGACAGAAAATATAGCATACTGAACTGTTATTTCTGGGAGTATGACTTATAAATGTGCATTATGCTCTAAACTAGTTTTGCTGTAGATAGTAACTTTAAAAGCAACAAAGAGGTCAACCAACCTTCATTTGCAGCTGATCCTGAGAATCTCCCCCAGTTTCATTTTGTGTTCCCATTCAGCTCTTATGGTGATAGATTGAGGATTGTGGAGCATCTCCCCCCCTCCCACATATTTATTGTAAACATTACTTTACAGTTGTGACTGTTAAGTAGGAAGAAAACTCTCCATGAAAGCCACTGTAATGTTGCAGAAGCTGGAGACTGTGAACAGTTGGCTTTCACCAGACACAAGAAAGGCGCACAAGAGCTGCAAGGTACCAGGGCAGGGGTGAAGAGAAGTACCTTGCCAGAGTACAACCAAAAACACATTTTGTGATAGTGATTTTTTTTTAAGTGGGCTGTGACATCTGTGAAAAGGAAGGGGATGAAAAGTATCTCTGGAAGGAAAGAGATGGAAGAAGAGCACCAAGTCTAAATCTATAATATTCCTTGTAAAATGCACCAATTCAAAAACCCTCCTCTATTGTCCACATGGGACACTGCAGCTGCCTTATTTTGATCAAGCCTCTCTCCCTCCATGCAGCTCCAAGCCAAGAAACCTTTAAATTAACCCTTTGTATGCCACAGGTGGGCAGCTTTAAATTAACCCTGCAATTGCTACAACGCTGCTGATAAAAGGGACAGCACCAGCCGAAAACCCTGCCTTGGCTGGTCAGCTGCTGATTAACTCTTTAATAACTGCAACCCCTCCCAGATCCTTAACACTGTGTGCCTAGGGTAGTGTCGGGCAGTGTTCTTAACTTCCAGTTTGCCCCTCAGCTTAACCTCCAGGTGTCAACCCCTTCACAGCTGCTTATTAACTCATGCAGTGCCATCCCCTTCCTCATCCAGGCTCCTTTCTAGTTCCATTTCCAGCTAACCCTTCAACTGCCCTTGAACATTAACCCTTGCAATACATTTTCTCTATTGAGGGGCTGCTTCCACTTTAGACTACAAACAGGAAGGTTCCATTTTTAATTTTATTAAAAAAATCTACCTGCCCTTTGAGAAAAAATCATGATTTTATTTAAATGGCTTAAGGAACTGTAGCATGGTAGAGGTCAAAGGTGATCATTTTTAACCTCTTATGCTACACCTCAAATCATTTAAATTTCAGTCTGCACTTCCCAATAAAATGACAACATTATCTCAATTAAGGAGGCTTTTACCTTCACCCAGTAACACTGACTGTGTGTGTTTGTGTTTGCATGCTCACACACTTTCAAGTGACTTGTTGTCTTATAGCGATCCCATGAATTTTACAGGATTGTCTTAGGCAACTCGGACACCTTCCACACAGCCGAATAAAATCCCAAATTTTCTATTTTGAACTGGAATATATGGCTGTGTGGACTCAGATAACCCAGTTCAAAGCAGATATTGTGGGATTTTCTGCCTTGATATGCTAAGTTATATGGCTGTGTGGAAGGGTTATCTGTATCCACACTGCTATATATTTCAGTTCAAAGCAGATAATGTTAGGTTTTATTCAGCTGTGTGGAAGGGGCCTCAGACTGGATCTAGGCTGCCATATAATCCAAATTATCAAAGAAGATAACCCACATTATCTACTTTGAACTGGATTAAATAAGTCTATACTGCCATATGACCCAGTTCAAAGCAGACAATCTGGAATTTATATGGCAGTGTAGATTCAGCCTTAGGCTGGATCCACACTGCCCTATATCTCAGGATTTGATCCCAGATTATCTGCTTTGAACTGAATTATATGAGTCTACATTGCCAAATAATGTGGAATAAAATAATCTGGGATTACATCCTGGAATATAGGGCAGTACAGATCTATCCTTAAGAGCTGGTTTTGCCTCATCCCTCTTCTGCTCTATTAACAACAGAAACTGATATTTGTTGGAAGTTTCACATCCAAATACTTCTTGACCCTACTAGCTGTTAAACAGTGGAACTCTCTGCCTTGGAGTGTGGCGGAAGCTCCTTCTTTGTAAACTTTTAAAAAGCGGCTGGATGGCCATCTGTATGCTGTATGCATGGCAGGGGATTGGACTAGATGGCTCATAGTCTCTTCCAACTCTATTATTCTATGATTTTAGGAATCAGCTGACAAAATAAGGGAGAATAGCTTCAAAGTTGACACAATTTCTCAATGCCTTATGGGAAAGGATGCACGATTTAACCTCAAGTACACAAACCAATGGGATTTTGGCCTGCATAAATAGGAATATAGTGTCTAGATCCAGGGAAGTCACGCTACCCCTCTATTCTGCCTTGGTCAGACCACACCTGGAATACTGTGTCCAATTCTGGGCACCGCAGTTTAAGGGAAATGTTGACAAGCTGGAATGTGTCCAGAGGAGGGCGACCTGAGTGATCAAGGGTCTGGAGAACAAGCCCTATGAGGAGTGGCTTAAAGAGCTGGGCATGTTTAGCCTGTAGAGGAGAAGACTGAGAGAAGACATGATGGCAATATATAAATATGAGAGGGGAAGTCATAGGGAGGAGGAAGAAAGCTTGTTTTCTGCTGCCCTGGAGACTAGGACATGAAACAACGGCTTCAAACTACAGGAAAGGAGATTCCATCTGAACATGAGGAAGAACATACTAACTGTGAGAACTGATCGACAGTGGAACTCTCTGCCCCAGTGTGGTGGAGGCTCCTTCTTTGGAGGCTTTGAAACATAGGTTGGATGGCCATCTGTTGGGGGGGGGGTGCTTTGAATGTGATTTTCCTGCTTCTTGGCAGGGGGTTGAGCTGGATGGCCGGTGAGGTCTCTTCCAACTCCATGATTCTATGAAATTCTTCCAGACCCTACCAGCTGTTCAACAGTGGAGTTCTCTGTCTTGGATTGTGGTGCAAGATTCCTCTTTGGAAACTTTTAAATAGAGGCTGGATGACTATCTGTATAGAATACTTTGTGCTTTTCCTGCATGGCAGCAGGTTGGACTAGATGGCTCATGTGGTCCCTTCCAACTCTATGGCCCCTTCCATACAGCTGAATAAAACCCCACATTATCTGCTCTGATCTGGAATATACAAAGGACTCTTCCATCCAGCCATGTCAAGACAGAATGTCAAGGCAGAAAATCCCACAATACCTGCTTTGAACTGGAATATATGGCAGTGTGGCTTATGATAACCCTGTTCAAAACAGATACTGTGGGATTTTCTGTCTTGATATTCTGGGTTATACGGCTGTGTGCAAGGGCCCAAACTTCTCCCTATAACGCTCCCCTATTCAAAGTGGCAACCCGGGTCTTCCTTTCTTTCGAGCTCATTTCCCCCTCTTCCCAGCACAGAAGTTCCCCATACGCCCCTGCGAGGATTTACATTGGCCCCTCCTACTCCTAAGAGCAGGCGCCCAACGCGCTCTCCCTTAACCCTGTGGAAACTGGTTCGCGCCCAACCAGTTCGGCTTGCCGATTAATTAACCCTTCTTCTCCTTCAAACCCGTTCTCCCGCCAACCCGAGGGCCGTTAACCCCTTCGGCGCCCCAACTCACCGTGTCCCTCTCGGCCTTGAGCTCCTCGATCTCCTTCTCCTTGGCCTGCAACTGCTGCTGCTGCTGCTCGATAAGGTCCAGTTGGAGCAGCAGGATCTGCTTGAGGCAGGCCGCCTGGCTGGAGGCGCCCCCGCCGGCCCCCATGGGGCTCTTCCGAAGGCTGCTCCCACCACCACCGCTGGTGCTCCCAACGCTGCCGCCGCCGCTTTTCCACTTGCTGCTGGGGGATTCCTCTGCTGCCGCGGGCGGAGGCTGCCCGGGCTCAGTCGGCAAGGGAGCGGGGGAAAGCGGGGCAGGGGAGCCTCCGGGCCCTCCTCCTCCTCCGCCTCGCTTGCCCTCCTTGGCGGCGGTGGAGGAAGCAGCAGCAACAGCAGCCGCCGCCGCTTGTCCGGGCAGCACCGCCTGGTACTTGGAGGGCCGGGCATCGCCCACACCCGCCTGCTGCACCACCAAGCCGCCCCAGCAGCAACCGCTCCCTCCGACGCCTTCTCCTTCCTGCTGTAAGGCAGGGGCCCGGCCTTTGGGGCCCGACGCCGCTTCTGCTGCAGCCACAGCCACAGGAGGCGGAGGCTCCTCCTCTTCCTCCGGGCCAGGCTCCAGCAAGCCCGGCCCCGTCGTCGTCGTCGTTGTTGTTGGTGTCGGTGGCGCCGCCGCGGTGGCTTTGTACACCGTGGATCTCATGGCGATGGGGCCGACGCTGCTGCTTCAGGCTTCTTTGGCGGTGCCTCCTCCGCCGTCTCGCCTTCTTCCTCCTCCTCCTCCTCCTCTTCTCCCTCTCCGCGCTCGGCCCCAATCCCCCGCCTGGACCCCTCGGGGGCCGCCGACGACGTCGCCTCCCGCCCCACCAAGACCCATCGCCCCCCTTTCTCTTCCGACAACCCCCCTCGGCTTGTCCTCGGACGGCTTCACGGACTCACCGCCGCCCTCCTCTTGCCGCGGGTCCTTCTCGCCCCATCGCTGCCTCGGCGCCTCTTCTTTCCCCCAAAAGAGGGGAGGGGGTGGGTGCTACTGGGAGAGGAAAACAGGGAGCCCCTCGACCAACTAAGTAAACAGGGCGCTGAGACAGGGAATGCTTCTTTCCCCCAAAACAGAGGGTGAATGGGGTGCTAGAGGGAGAGGAAAGCAGAGAGCCCCTCGACTAACTAAAGAATAAACAAACGGGGCTGAGACAGAATGCCTCTTCTTTCTCCCAAAACAGAGAGGGAATGGGGTGCTACAGGGAGAGGAAAACGGGGAGCCCCTTGAGTAACTAAAAAAATAAACAGGGCTCTGAGACAGGGAATGCCTCTTCCTTTCTCCAAAGCAAAGGGGGGAATGGGGTGCTACAGGGAGAGGACAACAGGAAGCCCCTCAAGTAACTAAAAATTAAATAAACAGGGGGCTGAGACGGAAATCTTCCACTCTTCAACCTTCCCTAACTAACAACAAAAGGGTTGTTTCAATTCTAGGCTCTGGTTGTGAGTTTCACCTGTTGGGGGTGAAGATTTCTGAACCTCCACATCCAACAAAGGTCCATGGAGAAGGAATAATTCCATCCACTTGGGAGAGAACAACGTCTGGAGGGCAGGGAGGGTTCAAGCTCCTCTATGGCTTTCCTTTAAGGGGAGGCGCGCCCCACACCCTCCTCTTCTCTCTTCCCCCAAAACAAGGGAGCCCCTTGACTAACTAAAAAATAAACAGGGCGCTAAGACGGGGAAATCCTCCACTCTTCAACCTTCCTTAACAACAAAAGGGTTGTTTCAATTCTAGGCTCTGATTATGAGTTTCACCTGTTGGGAGTTAGATTTCTGAACCTCCCCAAAGGTCCATGGAGAAGGAATAACCCCATCCACTTGGGAGAGAACAACGTCTGGCAGTACAAGGAGGGATTTCCTTTATGGGGAGGAGCCCCCCACAGTGGGGAGGATGCCCACGATTTAATTTGGGGCCAAAATAAGACGGGTTTCTACCCTCCAAAGGGATAAAAATGGTGGGATTTGGTTTCCCAACAGAGTGGGGCGCTGTGGGCGCTTCTTCTCTGGAGTTCCTCCTCAGGGTCTCCTTTCTCTCAGCCTCAATGTGGGAAAGGTGGGCCCAAGCAACATGGTCACCCCCTTCGTTGCTTTTCCCAACACGAAAATGGATCGCTTGCCAATCTCCCTTCAAACCCCTGACGCGGAAGTCTCTAGGGTGGGAATGACGGCCTTCCTCTTCCCTCAGGTTCAAAGGGATGGAGAGGAATGCAATGGGCAGCCAGCCCCCGCCCTGAACTTGCTAAAATACAACTTCCTCCAAGACTCAATAGGGAACGGGGCGGCCAATGAGCCTCTTTTTGGCCCACAAGAAGGGCGCCTAACCCTAGCACTAACCCTCCGCCTCCTCGGGATGTCTTCCTCTCCCTAAGTTGGTTGTTTTTGTGAGGAAAATATTGGGCCTCAAAGGTACGAGGAGGAGGAATACGAGGCAGTTTCCCCTCTTCCTCTACCCTTTCGCCCCTTCACGGCTTCCTACAGGCAGCGGGCGGGAAAAAGCGGGCGAAGGGAGGGGTGGCGAGCGCGGTGCGAAACGAAAACAACAAATCTGACGCTCCGGTTCCGACTGATTTCGGTTACCTTTAAACGGCCGCCATGGCCTGGGCCGCCTCCGGGTAGTGCGCATGCGCCAACCGCCATTGACGGGATGGAAGAGGAGAGAGGCACCTTGGATGGAAGGAGGCGGGGCTAAGGCCTGGCCATCAAGCAGAGCGGGAGGACAGCCGTCACTCCAAGCAGGAAGCTGAAGAGCACATATTTCCCACACACAGAAGGGTGTTATATGGCAGTCATACACGCCAGAGCCTTTGATAAGAATTACATATTTACCAAGTAGTTAGAAAGCTTCGATGTTGACCGTCCCATAGCTAGTCATGGGCAAACTTGGGCCCTCCAGGGGTTTTGGACTTCAACTCCCACAATTCCTAACCGCCTCAGGCCCCTTCCTTTTCTCCCTCAGCCGCTTAAGCGGCTGAGGGGGGAAAGGAAAGGGCCTGAGGTGGTTAGGAATTGAGGGAGTTGAAGTCCAAAACCCCTGGAGGGCCCAAGTTTGCCCATGCCTGTCTTACCTGGATAATTTTCAAAATATACATAACTAATCCCAGTCTGTGGAAGGGGCCCTACACTGCCATATAAAATCCAGATTGTCTACTTTGAACTGGATTATATGGCAGCGTAGACTCATATAAAGTTCAAAGCAGATAATGTGGATTATCTGCTTTTGATCATCTGAATTATATGGTAGTGTAGAAGGGGCTATCGTACTTGTGCTAACAACAAAACCCTAGAATATAACTCTCCATATGGCATAGAATTTCTTGCAGGTGTCAAGTATATCTTGTGTGACGACTTAGCTTGTCTGGCATCTATGATCACTGAATTTAGCTTCTGATGTTTGGCCGCTAGCTACTCATGTTTGGAATTGTCCACCTGGTACACTATTCAATCTTCTTAGCCATTGGGGGAACAGAGGAAGGCATTGACCAGGAAGACTTCAATCCTTTCAGAAGGTAAGGAAGAAACGGTAAGAAAGGTGATGTTGAAACTTTTATCTGGACATCACCGTAAACAATGTTGTTCACCACTTAGTTCGAATGGAGAACTTCAAGGCCCAGTGCATGAGCCATCCTGAGGGCCTGGTGCATGAACACCCTCAGGTCACCAGCAGGAAAAGTTAGATCTATCTCCAATACCCTAGGGCAGGCATAAGCAAACTTTGACCCTTTAGGTGTTTTGGAGGGTCAAAGTTTGCCCACAATTCCTAACAGCCAGCTTGCCCATACCTGCCCTAGGGTCAAGAAACTAACACCAGAATGTCGATGCTGACATGCCTTCAATAATCATCCAATATATTTTTTTCACTAATTTTTATTCAACGAAACAAATCTGCAAACATACAAACAGAAGCATATACTGAAAAATATGAAAAAGTATCCCCCCCCCCCCACGAAGAAACAAGACAATACATTTTTTTCTTAATATATAAAACTGGACTACAACTCTAACAATGCTCAATCCAAAAGAATCATCCTAATCCAGTGGTTCTCAATCTGGGGTCCCCAGATGTTTTTGGTCTACAACTCCCAGAAATCCCAGCCAGTTTACCAACTGTTAGGATTTCTGGGAGTTGAAGGCCAAAAACATCTGGGGACCCCAGGTTTAGAATTACTGTATAATATTACACAAACTAACACTATTGCATACTATACACATGACAAAAAACAATCTATATGCTTTGTATTCAGCACACTGTGCCATACAGTTGCATGCAGTTATCCGACACCAAAAGGGCAGACAAGACCCTGGGCGAAGGGGTAGATAGTCTATTTCAGTGATTCTTAATCTGTGCGTCCACAGGTGTTTTGTCCTACAACTCCCAGTAATCCCAGCCAGTTTACCAGCTGTTAGAATTTCTGGGAGTTGTAGGCCAAAACACCTGGGGACCCACAGATTGAGAACCACTGGTCTATTGGTATAAGCGGTGAACAGAGATATTCTCTCTGGGCCCAAGATCAATGATAGTCACAGGAGAAATGAAGGTGAGCAGTTGAACACCTTGAAGTGTGGGAACTCACTGGAGATTGAGAGTACGAGAAGTTCAAGCAATGATCAGAACAGTCCCCACATCTCAAACGTGCTGGCGATATATGCTCAGAATGGAATGTCAACTGGTGAGTACACAACTCTAGTTGAGCCAACTTCAGAGTAAGGCTGTGAAGGAGGTCTTGGGACATCTCTTCAGGTTGTAGGAGAGTCCAACATTTCCCATTCCGAACGCCTAGCAGTCATCCATCATCAGGGGGACATGTCCCATTATGACGATCTGTCTAGGAGTAAAGCAAACAATGGTTAAGGAGACCCAACTGTTACAGTGACTACAGGAAGGTTGACAGAAACAGGAGATGAAGGATGTCTAGACATTTTTGACCTCACCTGTTTTTTTTATTTCACTCTTTCATCTTTTCGGGCTTGTAGCAGCACCCCAGGGTAGCTGGTTTTTCAGGAAATAACCTCAGAGTTTTGTTCTTTAAGAACCCTCCTCTTGCATTGAATGTTGGATGGCAGATTTCATCTACGAAGAGGATGGCAGGGAAGAAGGCAGGGCACCCTGAGGTATTGCCAAAGATGTTATGGTCTGAGCAGCCTGGTAGGGCCAAAGATATTAAAAACAGCTTTGAGGGAAGTGCCTATGAACCTGAGCGGTGTTTCAAAGATTTCAACACAGCATCATTCTTGGCCTCCTTTGGTTCTGAATGAGCAGCCTCCTCTTGCATTGAGCATTTGATGGGAGATTTCATTGATGGAGGATGATGGGACAGAAGGCAGGGCACCCAGAGATGATGCTGAAGGGGTTACAGGGAGTGGCCACTCTGTAAACTGAAGCAGAGATTATAGCAGTTAGAAGTTAAGCCAAAAAAACTAAAGAGATTCCTTGCAAAGCTGCTTTAGCAATAGACAAAAAGGAACTAAGGGGTTCTGACAGCAACAGGCATATTTATACCATCAGGAGGGTCGGCAAGGTTACAACCAAACATTCTATGCCTAGTGATTCTAAAAGGTTCTGTTTGTGTGATTCCCCAAGACCACAAACCAGAGACTAATATGACCATTGGACTAGAACTCTGGAAACTAGGTTTCAAATACCAGCTCTGCTATGGACAAACCCTCTGGGTGACCTTGTTCAAGTTGCACCCTTTCAGCCTCAGTGGGAAGAAAAGGCATATCCTCACTGAGTAAATCTTGCCAAGAAAAATCCATGAAAAGGTTGGCATAGGCTGGATGCAATTTCAAAACACACAACCATTGTTAAGAGAATTTGAAATGAACAGTTTTTATTGTCTGGTTTTATTTTGTCTTAGTACAGCATTGGGAGAAAGCCATTGTGGTATGTATGGCAGGAAACACAAGTTTTTTAGTGGAGGAATCCTGTGTCCATCTCTGTGTTTGCGGCTTTCCGGCAGCGTATGGAGAAAGCCAGTGTAGTGTATTAGTTAGAGTATCGAACTGGGACACTAAAGGACAAGACTTTGAATTCACGCTCGGCTGCGAAAACCTTTTAGGTGAGCTAGGGAAGTCACACTCTCTCAGCATCAAAAGAAGGCTCCATGTTAACACAAGCTCTCTCAAAGCTGTTAAAGGGGGAAAAAACCAATATTATCCTCTTTACAATACTTAAGAATCTTGTTATATCAGCTTGATGGCATCCATTAGCATTAGTCATCCTAAGGACTTAACTGGCTCTTAACTCCAGTTCTTTCAGTTTCAGATTATACAGCTCTTCCTCATGAACCCACTCCCCCTTTCTCTCTTTCTGAGGGCACATCTACACTGACCATATAATCCAGTTTGAAGCAAGCTAGCTAGCTTTGATGTTGAGCACCACCACCACCACCCTCCCTCGGTCAAAATGTTTAATTAACCAAGACTGTACTGCAGCGGAGAGTCCCGCAGGTAGTGGTAGTCTGAAGTTCGGTCAATTGGTCATGCAAACAGAATGGAGAAGCCCGGCAGCAGCTACCAGTGATACATCTTGCAACAATCTTTCCCCTTTTCATAATGAGTTTATTACAAAGTAACCCTTCAATAAACATGCACCACAGTGCGTTACCCTCTATATCTGACTCTATGTATCTTTCTTTGACTTTGTGGCTTTCTCTTCCCCTTTAGCCTCCAGAAGCCGGCCCTGGTAACCCCACAGCTCCCATGGCCTTCACAGCGGGGCTTCCCTCCTTCCTTTCCTTTTAATACCCCATCCCTGTACCTCAACTAACCCCTTAGCCAACCCTTGCCCCCCATGGATACCCTGGCCTCCTGTACGCCAGGTCCCCCTCGGTATTCACAGATCCCCTGTCTATGTGCTCCCCTAGCCCCATGGATACCCAGGCCTCTGTATGCTGAGTCCCCCTTGGTATCCAGATTCACATGTGTGTATGTTTAATATGTTATATTTTATGTCTTACTATAAAATTTTGGAGTATGAAACCACTCAGCAAGACCTTGGTGACCTTTCACCAGGACCTTTCAGGGATTCCCTCCAGTGATTCTTCTGGTCATCACCTCTCCACAAAGGACTTAAGCACCCATCATCTCTGGGACCAATCCATCTCTATTTGTCCCATAAACCCAGCTCCGCTCAGGACAACAGGATCCAGATGCCGGGCCAACTGTCCTTTGTGCAGCTACTTGTACATGACAAAAGACTTCTATTACCTGGCATTTTCTTCCCTGATACCAGGATGACTTGCCCCGCTTTCCACAATGATATTTCCTCTTTCCCAGGACTGGATTTGTTAATCCCATCACTTTGGACAATATACTATGTGGACTACTATGAACATGGGTCACTCACCAACAGAAAGGAACAATAAATAGAACACTTGTTTTGTCCCTCTGCTGGGACAACAGTAATCCTCTTGGAACATTTTACACTCCTTTGTCTGGACAACCATCCTGCCCCCTGTCAGCCATTGGATTGTGGGAATCTGCATTCGAAGTGGGGAATGCTCTCCGATTAGCTAGCGGGTGCCACAGTCCCACCTCCCAGAGGGAAAGCTCCCAACTGACCATGACGTCAATGCCGGCCCCGCCAATCAGCGCAAAGCTGGCTCCAACTGGGGCATAAGTGGGAAAAACAAAGGATTTGAATATATAATAATGTATGCTTTGCTTGTATGAGGGATCTCGGCTTCCTTTAGCGGCTTACCACAAGCTATCATCCAGCTGGATTGAAATAAAATACCTCAGTGGCTTCTTCTTCAACTTGGTGAGATTTTTTGATTGGGGAACATTGGGCTTCTTAGTCTTGCCAGGTGCACGGATACACAGGCAGCCCATTGCGAGTACCTGGTATCCGCGTAATGGGACTCAATATCCATGCTTCGGGTTTTGCTATCAGCAGCTGTTCTAAATTTCTCTATTTCAGCTTCAAATAGTGGTGGCTACAAAACACACCACCAAAGCACGCTATAGTGTGACTCAAGGACTTTAAAGCACATCAAGCAAAGTCAGGGAAAATTCCAAAATGAGTCCCTTAATGCACTTCAGCAAACCTCAAATGTAAACCACAATACATGGTGAAATCGGCTTCACAGAATGCAAAATGCATTGTAAACACCTACCAGCATTGGAGAACTTTGTAAAATTCGGAATAAGGGGTCAATGGGGCTGCTGAAAAATACCCCAATAGCATAACAGTTTGGGGGGGGGGAGCAGTTGATCCACTGAGACAGGTAATGAATTAACTCCACCACTAATTGTCACTTTCTTTTTTTTCCTACTTTATATACCTCTCAGCAGGGGAATGAAGAGGAAAAAACACATTCTCAATCTGGCTGTCAGGATGCAGACAGTGTGAATTATGGAACCAATTTGAGGTCAGTTTCCGAGGTTGTGTAATCATTTTTCTGGCCTCCAAACACATTATTGTAATCATCTGCACCGCAAACCCAGTTTCTGCAAACTCAGTTCCAAACCCACCTAAGTGGTTAATGTAGATGAATTCTACACTCCTTACAGTTCTTTTTTCTGTGAATTCCTTCTCACGTTAGAGTTCTTCTCTTAACCTTTTCCTCATGTTCAAGTCTAGCCACTTAATTCCTTAATTTTCCATATTACTCACCATCTAAGTATTTGGTTGTGATTTCTCACTATCTAAGAATAATCAGTTGTGTCTCCATTATTCTCTTATTCACCCCTTCAATCTCTGCCATTGGGTTATCCACAATTGGTTGTACTATTTTCCAAGGTAAACCCTTCAAGGAAACAAAGGCATGAAGCAGAACAGGAAATTTGAGGATACTTGAATCATGAACTTAAGAGCAGAGATAGAAAAGAGAGCCATCCAATATGGTAGAGGTTTTCAACCTGTGCATCCCCAAGTGTTTTGGCCTACAACACTCAGAAATCGGAGCCAATTTACCAGCTGTTAGGATTTCTGGGTATTGATGGCTAAAACATCTGGGAACCCACAGGTGGAGAACCACTGTCATATGGCAACGTTGTCTCTTCTGAGAGGTGTGAAGCCAACCCCACTTAATTTAAGACCATTCTCAGGGTCTTACCACAGATTGTCTCAGAATGTCTAATCACTCCTTCCATTCTCAAGCCTAATCTGGTTTCTCAGGAAAACTTCCCATCAGCTGAAAGTGGTTTCTCAAGAGAAAATGACTTTTCACTTCTTTCACTTTCCTCAGTTGCCTAGGAACGATCATAGGAATCCAAAACATCGGCCTCACCTGCTTGCAATTCTCTCCTAACACTGACAGACTCATTACTTTGAGCCTCATCAAACTCCTCATCCCCTGAAATGTCAGAAAAATCTTCTACTGCTTGCTGAGCTATAACAGTTTATTACCCCAGGATCACTTATTTGTTTCCCTGTTACTTTGGTGATCATCTTACTGCTTATTTTGTTGTTGTTTTGCACCTCGTGGATTTAACTCAGAAATAATTTCAATGAGATCAGAGCTTCTGTCTAAAGTGAATTCTGCTTGTTTTCTTGTGACTTGGACGATTTTTTACCTTGCCTTGAATGTTTACTTCAGAAATCACCTTACTGAGATCAAGGTTTCTATCAGAAGAGGATTCTCATTATTTTCTTGAGATGATTCCCTACTTTTCCTCAGTGTTTTTACCTTGGGGATCCCACTTTGAACTGGATTATATGGCAGTGTAGACTCATATAATCCAGTTCAAAGCAGATAATGCGGATTATCTGATTTGATAATCTGGATTATATGACCATGTAGAAGGGGCCTGGACCTCAGGGTGATTCCCTTACATGTGAACTTGTGTTTGAGTGGATTCTTGGTATATGTAGCCTGACTACAATTTAGACTTTATAGAGAGCCAGAGACAGGTTTAAAGCAATAACAAGAGTAGGTTTATTAAATACTATAAATTTAGTTTAAAATGTATTTTATGTTCCAAGACACCAAAGATCTGTTGTGTGTGTGTGTGTGTGTTTTAATTATATGCATTTGCTCTGTTTAAATTGTATTGCGTCATGTCTGCTGTTAGCCACCTGGAATCCCTATATTATGAGACAAAGTGTAATGTGGGTTGCAATGTGAGCCGTATGTTGTTAAATGAGTTTGTCAAATGTTTTGATACGGCCGATAAGCTATTCAATAAATGTAAACATAAATGAGAAAAGGTGGAATAAAAGTAAATAAAAATAATAAATAAAAATATAGATAGTTCTCCTTTTAAAATCAAATCCAAATGTTTTTGTATTTCAGCTTCAGTTCCTGTCTCTTATCTGCTCAAAGCTGTGTTAACTCCACATTAGTCTCACAGAGACAAGCCTCTGCATTTTAATACTTTCTGTTCCCCCCACTTTCACGACCTTCTTGACCTTAGTCTGGCCACTTTTAAGTCATGTCTGCCTTGTACTTTCCTCACAGGTATCGCCTATATAAAATGGTGAACATCTAAAACAAATACTGGAGAGAGCCTAAGGATCTGTGAAATTGCAGGAGGCTATGCAGCAGGGTATGCCTACAATCAGCATATGGCAAAAATCAAGGTTTGCTTCTTTGGATTCTGCCCTCCGTCCATATTTTCAGTGGCTGATTGTGTCTGTTGATGCAGATCCTGTGGATATAGAGGGCTGGCCGTACTACATTAGATCCTCAAGTCTAAATAAATATAATAGAATACAAAAGCCAGAATCATTCACATCACAGTATTTCCAACTTTAATGCATGGTTGTGAAAGCTGAGCAATGGAGAAAATCAACTCATTTCAAATGTGGAATTGCAGGAGAGTTACACAGTTGCTACCAACTTCCTAAAAAAAACAGTTTAAAATCAAATAAGGACTGAATCTTCTCTAGTGGTCACATGTCTAAACCTTAGGCTGTAATGCTTCAAGCATATCCTCAGATGGTATGAATCACACCAAAACACGTTAATTCTGGTTACAGCAGAAGACGGCAGGAAAAGAAAAATATCCCCTTAAGGGAGGATTGAACCAAGGAAACAATGCTCCTGATTAGGACTGTTAATAACTAGGGATCTTAGAAGTGTCTCATTTATAGGGTTGCTGAAAGCTGAAGCCAAGTTGATGGCAAACAACAAGGGTAATGGCAATAACAATACTGACCTGAACTCCATTCGTAGTTTCAATGCGTAATACATTCCGTACTGGCCCTTTCCTGTTGTGAGGATAGTAGCAAAGGAATTGCACTTTTCTACCAATATTGCTTTTTCAAAATGTGGACCAATGAAGCTTTTTTAGAGCGTAGGAGTCCACTCTGTTATTATTATTATTAATATATTATTATTATATTTATATTTATTGATATCCCGCTTTATCTCCCCAAAGGGGGCTCAAAGCAACTTGACATAAAAGCATTAGCACAGAATTTAAAATATATAATGTTCTGGTCTGGAGAGTATAGTACATGAAGCCTTGAAGGTATACTAGATTTGCTAGATACCTGAAGGATAAATCAACTCTAATACAGATGCTACAACTGGAACACTTTGGTCAATTGATGTAACAACTATTTGGCTATTTTTTGTGGGGTGATTTCCAGGTATTGCAGTCTGTGATTTAGATAAGGCTCTCCAAAAAGGAACCCAACTATGTATTTTTTCCTTTCTTGCTATAACATCTATCCTATAGATGGGGGTTCAGCTGGTTAGATCCAGGTGGTTAATATTGCCTCCTTTGGGAGGAGATACCATCTGTCTTGAAGAATTTAGTTATGTGAATGCTCCTTTAAGAGCTGGAAGAACTATTGTCTACTCAGAATAGTTGTAGCAAGGTCTTCAAGTTGATGATGGTTGTATCACTCCAGCTACTTTTGACCAGGACTCATTTAAATTTCAGTTTTGGAGTAGCAGCCTACAGAGTGAGAGATGTCAGGGCTGGTGTGTCACTATTGATTCTCCTGGACATTCTGAAGGTTTTTGATGCCACTCACAGTTGTGTAACTAAGTAAGAAGGTAATTAGGTGCAGCTTTGAACCCAGTAGGTTGACTGGGGGTCCCAGAGGGTGGCTGGCTACATTTGACATTTGTCTTGCAAAGCATATAACCATGATTTGTGTTCTTTCCACACACACACACCAATGGAGAAATGCTTTGTTACCTACATATCTATACACATACTAAAACTGAAAATATGTATGTGTGTATGTGGCTGGGGTGTCCATTTACACAGATAAGCTCCTGCCGCCACAAACAGCTATAGCTCCCACTACTCAGGAGACACCAATGGCCCTCCCTCCAATGATATTGCAGGTTATAGTGAGCGCCATGAACATATCCAAGAGCCCTGCCAGTGTCTTCCACAAACACCATACTGCCCACCACCCAAGTGAAGGCTTTCATTCGGGGACAATTTCATCATAGATTTTCTGTTTTTCCTCCACCACAGACATCCTAGTGTTTCTTACTCTCTCCATTGGTATGGAATTAGCATGACCCTGCCAACTGCCTCTTCCATAACCCTTTCCTATTCTTTTCTATGGTACACAGCAAACAGAGGAAGTGATCAGCAACTGAACATACTAGAGAGGTTTGGGGAGAATTCACCATGATTTATAGGAGTTGTAGGTACTGGGATGTATAGTTTACCTGCAGTCTAAGAGCACTCTGAACTCCACCAACGATGGACCTGGAACTAACTTGGCACACACAAAAAATACTGGAGGTCTTTGGAGGGATTTATAGGAGTTGTAGTTTACCGACATCCGGAGCGCAATATGAACCCAAACAACGGTGGATCTGGACCAGAATTGGTATGCATACCCGATATGCCCAAATTTGAATACTGGGGTTTTTAAGGGGAATTAGCCTGGACGTTTTAGAGTTGTAGGTACTGAGATTTATAGTTCACCTGCAATCAATCAGGACTTAGAATTCCACCAAAGATGGAATTGGACCAAACTTGATACACAGAACCCTAATGAGCAGCAAAAAGTACTGGAGTCTTTGAGGGAAATTCACCTTGATTTGGGGGAGTTGTAGTTCACTTACATCCAGAGCATTGTGAACCCAAACATTGATGGATCTGGACCAAACCTGGCACACATAACTGATAAGCCAAAATTTTATTACTTGAGAGGTTTGGGGGGAACTGACCTTCCTTTCTGGGAGTTATAGTTCACCCACAACTAGGGAAACTGTGACCTCCACCAATGATGGACCTGGACCAAACTTGGCGCACAGAACCCCCATGACTAACTCAACCTACTGAAGGGGTTTAAGGGGACTGACTCACCATATTGGGAGTTGTAGTTTACCCTACAGCCAGAGAGCACACTCAACCCCACCGATTATGCATCTACAGCAAACTTGCCCAACATAACAAATTTCAAGTACAGATGGAGTTTTTCGGGGCTAACCTGGCATGACATGAGGTATAGTTCATCCACAAACTTATGCATTTTGTACAATTGAAAACCTGACTTTTTCAAATTGTCTGGGTAACGCCGGGTACCCAAGTTAGCATATATATATATATATATATATATATATATATATATATATATATGCATGCATGTAACTATGTTTCACAAAGCTACTACGTGTCTTGATGGATCTAAGCCAAATTTTGTACACATACATTTGATTGTGCAATTTAAAATACTGGTGGAGTTTTAAAAAAGTGAATCAAAAACAAACAAACAAATATGTATGTCACTATGTCGCTTTCATACACTCTAAAAGCTTTTGATTCCATCTCCTGAGCTCCAATCAACCAATGACTATTTTACCTAATACAATTGCTCTGTGAAGGGACCTCACTGAAAATAAGATGTAATCCCAGGACCACCTCCCCAATGCAGTTGGAAATGAGAAAGGTGACAAGCAAGGTTGCATACTGGCCCCACTATTTAACTTCTACATCAGCTTCATGGTGGATCATCTTCACAGCATGGACTTCCATCCCCCAAAGCCTGTGGGAAGACATATCTCCACCTTACTTTAAACAGATGATGCAGCACTATTCTCAAGAACACCTATTGGCCTTAAAAGAGCACTGAGAGCACTAACAATACTGAAACGTGCATCAGCTACAACTTAACCACCAGAAAACCAAAGTCATGGCATTTGCCAAAAGACCGAAGAGTCACTCCTGGAGCACTCCATGAGCAAGTCCCATGTTTCAAATACCTGGGAGTAGTTCTCAAATCTAGTAGTAGCAGAAAAGCCCGTGGAGATCATGTGGCTGAGTTTGTGCAAAGGAGCTCAATTGCTATTCTAAAATACCTCAAATCAAGAGGTGGCCACTTCATACCTGCAGCACCAAACTATTTGAAGCCACACCAGTAGCACAACTCCTGTATGGAGCCCAGCTAAGTCGCTTCTCCAGTTTTGCCCTTCTAGAGTTTGTGCAATCAAACATTTTAAGATTGGCCTTGCAAGTACCAAAATGTGTATCCAATGCTATCCTGCAACTAGAAACACGCTTCATGAAAATGGAGGCCAGGGTGTGGATGGTGGTTATACTCAACTACAGGTTCAGATTATCCCTTTCTCTCCTTGGTCTTGCCCCACTAACTATGAAGGATGACTTCCAATCCACATGGAAACTGGCAGTAGAAACTAAAAACTCATATCTGGGCTTTTCTCCAAGGTTGCTACTCAGTATGGGATATGATCAAGCCCAAGAGCTCATTACACAGACACAGAGCGGCAATTGGATCTAGCAGCATGCCAACCTTTATTGTTAACAAAGCAAGTAGATACCTCGCCTCCCCTGTGGTATACTTAACAAATCTAGAGGTCCCTAACCATTGGAGGGCCTTTACCCTGGCACGATGTCATGCCTTCCCATTAGTTGTACTTGAGGGTCAATATCGGACGACTCCCTACTTGGAGAGACTCTGCCCCTGTGGCTCTGGACACATAGAAACAACTGCCAATGTGCTCCTCCAGTGCTTGTTTTACAGAGACATTCAAACTAGACTCATCTCACCATTGCTATATAAACACCCAGGGAACTCAGGACAATTTTATACCACCCTGTTGCTTTCAGATACCAACTCTGTTACAACCTATAATGTTTTAATATACTCCTGTAGCTTAGATTTTAGCCTAGATTTTAATGGTTTCAATGCATTATGCTTTTATGAGAAAGTGCTACATTCTCCTTATGCTGGTCTATGACTAATAAAAGAAAGATTTGAGATTATGTCACTATGCAGCACTCAGATGCAACCACAGGAGGGCAGTCTATGGATAGAGAGTGATGACAAATGAAAGAGAACTAGAATTTCAGCAGGGAAACACTTTAGGAGTCCCTTTCAGAGAGCTAGTGGGTTGCCATGGAGACATTATAAGGGAGACCTTCTCAAAGGGACAGGCAAAGATGGAAGTAAGCTGGAGAAGGGAGAAAGAAGTCCTTAAGACGACAAAACTTGGGTAATCATTCAGTTCTTTGCAGAATCCTATATTTATTAAATACATTTAAATTTGTATGGGGTTATATTTTAAATTCTTTTTAGAATAGATAACGATCAGAGTATAAAATGTCCAATGTGGCTTTTGGACTCTCCAACATTCCTCCAAAGGCTGGCATCCCACTGAAAAGCCTGATCTTTCAAGGTAACCATTCAAAATAAACGCCAGTACAACACTTTGCATCCCTCCAAAACTTTGTTAGATCAACAAATAAGGCGGTGCAAGCCTTCAGGCTCTTGAGCATGCTTATCTCTATGCAGATGACACACAACTCTACTACTCTTTTCCACTCTCCCCAGATTCTGGAGTGGTGCCTGGCAGCTGTGATGACCTGGATGAGGGCCAACAAGGGGAGGCTTAATCCAGACAAGACAGAGATCCTCCTGGTCAGTCACGAGTCCAATCGGGATATAGATGGCAGTCTATGCTTGATGGGGCTACACTCCCCCCAAAGACACAGGTTCGCAGTCTGGGGGTTCTCTTAGATTCATCACTGACGCTTGAAGCTCAGTAATCATCAGTGACTGGGAGCGCCTTCACATAATTAAAATTGGTGCGCCAGCTGTGACAGTGCCTTTAAAAGTCTAACTTGGCCACAGTGGCTCACGACATCTAGAATGGACTACTGCAATGCACTCTACATGGGGCTGCCTTTGAACACGGCACGGAAACTGCAGTTGGTGCAAAGGTCGGCGACCAGATTACTAACTGGGGCTAGCTATAGGGAGCATAACATGTACCTATTAAAGCAGCTCCACTGGTTGCTGATGAGTTTCCAGGCCCAATTCAAAGTGCAGGTTATTAGCTACAAAGCTCTATACAGTTCGGGTCCAACCTGTCTTTGAGAATGCATCTCCTTCTATGAACCGGCACAGCCTGAGATCTGCCAGGGAGGCCCTCCTTTCGGTCCCACCACTATCCCAAGTACGGCTGGTGGGGACGAGAGGGCCTTCTCAGTGGTGGTGTCTCAGCTCTGGCATACCCTCCCTTGAGAGATTAAGTTAGCCTCCACTCTTCAAGCTTTTCGGTCTAGACTAAAAACATGTTTTTTTTAGACAGGCCTTTGACCTTGAGTAGATTTTAATGATTAGACATGAGGACTTAGTTATTGCTTCATTCCAGCACTTGGATTGCTAATTTAAGACTGCCAGTTTTATCCGCAGGCATCGCTGCATTTTATTAATTTTAAATTTGTTATTATGTGTCATTTATGCACGTTTGCTGTTGTAAATTTATGTTGTTATAGTCTATATGTTTATGTATTGTTTATTTTATGTTCAGCCCTTGTAGTGTTTCTGTGAGTTGCCCCGAATCCCTTCGGGGAGATGGTGGCGGGGTGTAAATAAAGATTATTATTATTATCATCATCATCATCATCATCATCTTGAGCTAGATTGTGCATTTAGTGCCTTTATTTTGTTAAATGTGTTATACTCACAGATCCCATGATTCCATAACATTGAGCCATGCAGTTAAAGTGATGTCAAACTGCATTCATTTTGCAATGTAGATGCATCCTCCAACAGCAAACCCTGGCTTATTGTGACAACTGTATGCTAAATTTGCTGGGTGCAGGAGGTTTATCACTGTCTTCTTATGGGCTCAATAGCATACTTGCACAAACACTTTGTGGCACCTTAAAAAACTGTAGATCTATCATGCCACATGGTAAAGCACTAGGTTACCTCAACACTCCTTTTTGGCCTCTGTAATAATGATCATAGAATCACAGATTACAAAGGGGCCATAAAAGCCATCCAGTCCAACCCCTGCCAAGTCTGAATTCACCACTAAGTAAAGGCAAAGATTTCTCCTTACATTAAGTCTAGTTGAGTCTCACTCTGGGGAGTGGTGCTCATCTCAATTTCTAAGCCAAAAAGCCGGCGTTGTCCGTAGATGCCTCCAAGGTCATGTGGCTGGCATGACTGAATGGAGCGCCTTTACTTTCCCGCCGAAGCAGTACCTTCTGATCTACTCACATTTGCATGTTTTCGAACTGCTAGGTTGACAGAAGCGGGGGCTAATAACGGGAGCTCATCCCATCCCATGGATTTGAACCACTGACCTTCCAGTCAGCAAGTTCTACAGCTTGGCAGTTTAACCCGCTGTACCTCTGCGACCACCACTAAAACATTCCCAAAACACAATTGTTTAAAAATCTCCAAAGACATAGAGTCTACCACCATCCAAGGCAGTCCAGTCCACTGTTGAACAATTCTTACACAAAAATAAGTTTTTCCTGATATTTAGGTGGGATCTTTTTTTTCCTTGTAATTTGAATCAATTACAAATAGCCCTCCACATTTGCAGGGGTTAGAGCAGGCATGGGCAAACTTCGGCCCTCCACGTGTTTTGGACTCCAATTCCCACAATTCCTAACAGCCTACTGGTTGTTAGGAATTGTAGGAGTTGAAGCACAAAACACATGGAGGGCTGAAGTTTGCCCATGCCTGGGTTAGAGGCATAAAATCTCCCAAATGAGAAAACCTAAAAATAAAAAATGGCTTCTTTTTAACCGGGCATGATAGAGATTTCTATTGAGGCATTCTCTAGGAATTTCTAGAAACTCTGACTTTATGCAACTTTAGGAAGTTGCACTGGAGGACCTAGAGATTCTATAGATGTTTCTAGGTCCTTCAGCATAATTGGATGAAGTTGAGCATAGTAGAGGAGCTAGAGGTTTCTACAGAGAACATTTTAAATAAAATCTGTAAATAATCAAATCTGCAAAAGTCAAAACCACAAATGTGAATGCCTTCTGCATTTTGTTGTTGTTTATTTGTTCAGTCGCTTCCGACTCTTCGGGACTTCATGGACCAGCTCTCGCCAGAGCTCCCTGTCGCCACCCCCAGCTTCTTCAAGGTCAAGCCAGTCACTTCAAAGATACCATCCATTCATCTTGCCCTTGGTCAGCCAAAAATATGGAGGACTCCACGTGAGTTAGACACATCTCCACCCACTGACACCAATATTTGGAGTATTCGAACTTGTTACCAGTACTAACGTTGCCACCAATGTTATGTTCAGGAGCCTCCTCTGTATTAGGATATTTAGAGAGTCACATGAGACACTTTATGTGAGGAAAAACAAGAAGCTGTTGTTTATTTGTTCTTAAACAGTAAAGATGTGTAGCGGTTTCAATAACAAGTTAGGCTTTTCTCTTACAAAGGATGGTTTTATAACTTGAATTCTGTGGAAATATGTTCCTTCACACAGGAAATACAAACAGGACAATTTAAACCTTTAAATCCACTTCTCCTGGGATTTAACACCAGCAGTCTAAACTATAGAGTCTCAATACAGTTCTCAGCCTATTCTTCCCTGACGGCTTTTAACTATATTCCTCAAAGAGGTATCTCTCTAATAACAATTCCCAAAACTATATCTTCACACTCCAAACATCAACCAACAAACCCCCTAAGTGAAAAGAATAATTCTCTGACTCCATAGCTCCAACTGTCACTTTGGCCCCGCCCATCTCCATTGCTAAGCAACTCTCACCATTTACATCAGCCAATCAGACTGCACTTCCAGTAATGGCTGCCTGATCACTCCTCCCCCTTGCTCTGCTTAGCTTTTGCAAGCAAGGTCTGAAACTACCTATACACCAACCTTGTAAGGTAGGCTAATCAGTTACACTCTCCTCCCAAGAAGTAACCGTCTTCTGATTTCCTGGCTGCAGTCTGTGTATGCAGTAATCTTCGCACCTAGAAATATAGTCTGTTGCTGCCTCCACGCTTTCTCCCTCTATTTGCCATTTATCAATCAATCTGGTTGCCAAAATCTTGGTTTTCTTGATGTTTAACTGCAATCCAACTTTTGTACTTCCTTCTTTCACCTTGGTTATAAGCTCCTCCTCGCTTTCAGCCATCAAAGTGGTATCACCTGTATATCTGAGGTTGTTAATGTTTCTTCCAGCAATTTTAACTCCGTCGTTGTCTCACTCGTTCAGTCGTTTTCGACTCTTCGTGACCTCATGGACCAGTCCACGCCAGAGCTCCCTGTCGGCTGTCACCGTCCCCAGTTCCTTCAAGGTCGAGCCAGTCACTTCAAGAATACCGTCCATCCATCTCGCCCTTGGTCGGCCTCTCTTCCTTTTTCCTTCCATTTCCCAATTTTAACTCCAGTTTTGGCTTAATCAAGCCCTGCACACCGCACAATGTGTTCTGCATACAAGTTGAATAGGTAGGGTGAGAGGATACATAACTTCAGGTATTACGACCATCCCAGAAACTAATGCAGCTGTCCCTTGCAATGTCGTGCTATGGGAATCATAGTGAAAACTTCTCTGTTCTACTACTAAGTCTATTTTACACTATCAGGTTGTAAAGCAGGGGTCCTCAAACTTTTTAATTTGAGGGCCGGTCCACAATCCTTCAGACTGTTGAGGGGCCGAATTATCATTTTAAAAAAATACAAACAAATTCCGATGCACACTGCACATGTCTTATTTGTAGTGCAAAAACAACATCAACAACAAGAAGAACAATGAAAGAACAATACATTATTTAAAAATAAAAACAATTTTAACCAACGTACATTTATCAGGATTTCAATGGGAAGTGTGGTCCTGCTTCAGGCCAATGAGATAGTCAAGTTAATTAGGGTTGTTGTTGTTGTCGTGTGCCTTCAAGTCATTTCAGACTTTGGGCGAGCCTTAGTCTAAAATTTATTATTTATTTATTTATTTACTGCATTTATTTACTACATTTGTATCACACCCTTCTCACCCCAAAGGGGACTCAGAGTGGCTTAAAAATTATATGTACATACAATATATTATATTATTAGCATAGCACAATATTAGCATTATATAGTACTATATTGAACTATACCACTATACTGTAATATTATTAGTAATATTATATGTAATATAGAATATATAATTAATATTATTATATGGTATTATTATTAGTGTTATATTGTATTACGTTATAATATTATCAATATTATATGTATATACAATATATTATATTATAAAACTGAGGGCGGGGGCCAGGTAAATGACCTCGGAGGGCCGCATCTGGCCCCTGGGCCTTAGTTTGGGGACCCCTGTTGTAAAGGCTTTAACTGCAGATCTACATCATTACACAATCATATCTCAGGAAAGCTACAGCCATGTACCGCTAGGTGTCTCCTGAAGTCAGCTTGCTACAGCTGCAGTGATCCACTTTCCCTCTCCAGCTTGAAAAGTGCGCAGTTACCTCTTCTCGAATGCCAATGCAGTCCCATGTTGAGCCCAACCAAGGTGACTTGAGGGGCATAACAGACACTGCACCAGTCTGCTGTGCCTGGTTTCATTTAAGTGCCCACACCTTACCACTGCCTTCAGCCCCTTTTCCTCCAGCAATTAATTGGAGCCTTCTGGTTCAGCAGAACTAAATAAGTTATTAACTACTGTACCAAAACCATGGGTTTACTTGATTCTGTGAAACTAACAAAGTTTCTTACTCAAAAATAGAAGCAAGACTCCTTTCCAGTGATGTTTGCCATTTTCTTGGGCCAGCTATACCCCAGGCAGAAAATTTTGAATGTCACAAAATAATGGCAAATTGGAAGGACAGAGGTCCTTGTAGGATTTTCTGACTTATGTGTTAAAATAGCATATCTCTCTTTGGCTATCATATACTTTGGAGGGAAGAGGGTACCCTTTGCTGTCTTGCTTAAGGCAATAGAATTTCTAAACATTTATACAGTGCTTTAAACACTTGGCATTTTAAAGACATTCCTACAGTACTATCTTCAACTATCCTGTATTGTAAGCCGTTGTCTTCACTGGAGACAGCAGGTAAGACTGAGGTTGGATATACACTGCTATAAAATCCAGTTTCTGAATCCAAAATATCTACTTTGAATTGGATTATATGAGTCTACATTGCTATATAACCCACTTCAAAGCAGATAATCTGGATTCAGAAATGATATTATAAAGCAGCATAGATAGGATCTAAAAGATAGCTTACCTGAAGCCAGCCTGTAAACGAAGGGTGACAGTGGTGAAATTTGAATATATGATACCCTGACTCATAACTCATGGTGCATCTCCACTGTAGAATCAGTGCGGTTTGTGACTGTTTTAACTGCCATGACTTAGTGCTACACAATCATGGAAGTTGTAGTTTTACAAAGTCCTTATCCTTTTCTTTCAACTCATTCCATAGCATTGAGCCATGTAAATTATAGGGATGTCAAACTGCATTGATTTGACAGTCTGTCAGGCATGGGCAAACTTCAGCCTTCCATCTGTTTTGGACTTCAATTCCCACAATTCCTGGCCTCAGGCCCCTTCCTTTTCCCCCTCAGCCGCTTAAGGGGGAAAAGGAAAGGGCCCGAGGCCAGGAATTGTGGGAGTTGAAGTCCAAAACACCTGGAGGGTTGAAGTTTGCCCATGCCTGGTCTAAGTCCAGCTTCAGTCTCCTATTCATGATGCTATTCATGAGGCTTTTTGTTCTCTAGCTAGTTTGGATCCTACCAGACTTATATAACCTTGCATCTATGGTTCTGTTTACTCATGCCTGAAAAAAAAGTCCTTGCTAGACATTTGTTTCTTCAGAGAGACACTATAGCCTGAAAGCCTTCATTTCAATAGAGTTCGCTATTATCTGTGATTTTGCATATCCATATAGTCTTATGCCCCATCAATACGGAAGTCATGCTGTACTATTACTTATCTTCCAGCCCTACAAGACAACCACTGGAAGATTATCTCAACTCTCTCCCTGCATTGTCTTCAGCATCTTCCCCTCCCTGGCAAGCAAAGCTCTATCAGCTTTCAAATCTTTAATAAGAATAAATAGAAACTCATCTCACTGCCTGTTTTATTGGGACGAGTGCTTATCAACAGATGCACAAGTAATCAGAGAAAGCTGATATTTAAGGTCCAAGCTCTTTCCCACATGTGACTTAGTTTACATAATAGTGCAGGAACATCAACAGTGTCATCAACTAGTTTAAGAATAGCTGGTGTTACAAACGTAATTGTCCCTGACGGTGCTTTCTGTGTTTGTTACACTTTTGGACAGAGCAGAAATCTTCATTTAAAGCTTGTTTCTATGCTGGCCACCCAATTGTCAATCGATATTCAAGCAAATTTATTTGACATACCGATACAATCAATATTAATTCATAGTTTTAAAATCCTGCTATCATAAATATTCCTTTCTTGAAAAGCGTTGGATGGAATTATTAAAAAGTTTTGTTTATGTAATATAAATATCCCATGTTATAGGTAGTGTGATAATTGTTAGGAGAAAATAAGAAATTATCGCCCCTGATGGCACAGCGCTTAAACCGCTGAGCTGCTGAACTTGCTGACCAAAAGGTCAGTGGTTAGAATCCAAGAAGTGGGGTGAGCTCCTACTGTTAGCCCCAGCTTGTCAACATAGCCGTTTGAAAGCATGCAAATGGGAGTAGATCAATAGATACGCTTTGGCAGGAAGGTAACGGTGGTCCATGCAGTCATACTGGCCACATGACCTTGGAGGCACCAGCTTTTTGGCTTAAAAATTGAGATAAGCACCAATCTCCAGAGTCAGACACGATTAGATTTAATATCAAGGTAAAACCGTTACCTTTTACTTTCCTATAATCATCCCCTCCTTCAAAGAGTTCAGCCTGATTCTTCTTTGACAATTGCTCTGTTTCTGATTAATCCACATATTGATATTACTCTCCCCTTTCCACAGTTAAAAGAGATTTAATATGAGAAATAGTTTTCTCTGGGGCCTATCACTACTGAAGTGCCAAGGAAATCATCCTCCAGATCCTGCTGAGTTGCAGCTCCCGGCATTCCTTACCAGTGACTATGCTGTAAAGACTGCTGGGACTTGTAGTCTGTCAGCATCTGAAGGGCCTCACGGCTTCTGCCCATGCATGCTCTGAGCTCTTTAAAGGCATTTTCAAAAGCTGTGCCAGAAACAAATTGTTAGGCAAACATGTTCTTGTCTGTGAAGTGACCTTCTCTAAAGAGTGTGCTATTGTTCACTGGCGGAAGATTTTCTGCTCAAATGAGCAGCAATGACCTTTCAGAGCTTTATGGCTGTTAGCTACTAGCTATCCCACCCCATTTGGTAGGGCTGAAAAAAACAGCATGCAGGTGTGAGTGAGATTTGGGTTTGTATTGCTTACAGGCAAGAAGAAACCAATGTGGTCCCCAAGGGGGCACATGTTTGCTTTGGGGAAGCTGATCCTTCAGTCACACTGTTCAGTTGTGAATAAGCTGATTTGTTGTTTTTATGGGCTTTCACGTTGGCTGTAACTTCAAGGCAATTATATCCCAAAGTTTTCATGACAAGATTTGTTCAGAGTGAGTTTTCCTTTGCCTTCCCCTGAAGCTGAGAGTGTGTGACCTGCCCAAGATCATCCTGTGGATTTGCACACCTAAGCGGATAGGTCTCTCTGAGACCTAGGTCCATCTCTATGCTATAGACTTAATGATGGCTCAATACTATAACAACCTGGAATGTGTAGTTAGGTGAGGCATCAACACAATTCGGTAGAAAAGGCTAAAGACCTTGTAAAAAAACTCTACAGTTCCATGATTCCATAGCATTGAGTCATGGCAATTCAAGTGCTACCAAACTGCATTAATTCTACACTGTAGAATTGAATGTTGGACTATCCCTAGTCCAAGACTCAAGCCACTACACCAGGCATGGGCAAACTAAGGCCCGGGTGCAGCATGCGGCCCCCTGGGCGCCTACCTCAGGCCCTCCTCATTTTCCCTGTCCTCTTAGCATAAGGATGCCCACCGAATATTTATGTAGAAAGTAGAGGGAGGAAGGCACGCAGCAGCTGAGAGCCCTCTGGAGCGCTCTCAGCCACCACATGTCTCATCCTCCTCCTGGCATAAAGATGGTGTGAGTGGCCCTGTATGTATGCCAGGAGGATGGCTCAAGGAAGGCATGCAGTGGTTGAAAGCCCTCTGGAGCACTCTTGGACATCGCCTATCTTGTCTTCCTCCCGGCATAATGCTGAGATGACAGCCTGAAGATCAAGGGAGGAGTATTGGGAAAGAGGATCAGGGCAATCGTCACATGTCTCGTTTTCCTTCCAACATAAGGATGGGTGATCATCTCTGTTCTTATGCCAGGAGGACAACCTGAGGATGGCCCGGGCCCTGCCCTACCCCCTCCTGGTCCCTCCCTCTCTCAGGCCTTCTCCCTCCAGGGCTCGTCCCACCCAGTGAGTACCCAACTGTCCTTTCTCCTGGCCCAGCCCACAATGCGCCCCAAGGCAAAAAAGTTTGTCCATGCCTGAACTACACCATACTGGTGTAGTGTGGTTTGGACCAGATGAACCTTGTGGTCTCTTCAATTCTTATTATTCTTATTATTTCTTCTTTGGGAACTAGATCCTATACGAGGCTGCCATGGGGACGTCACACCACTTGGATAAACTGAACTCAGCAAGGAGTGGGAAGAAGCAGTCAGTTTTCCTAGACTTGTTTGGCTCATTACATTTCAGCCCGACAGTCCATTTGCAATTTACATGTTCCTTCCGCCTTAGAAGGCAGCTTTGGTTTTTACATTCCAGGGCTGGAATGCCGGAACTTGCCTGTGGGAACTCTCTAGTATACATCAGCCCCAAGGGGAATATTTTTTCCTGCCTGTATGAATGAACACTGCATTGGATTTATTAACTTTCTTGTTTCCGGTGTGGTTTTTCAACAGTCTGCTTCTGGGGCTGCTTGTCAAATATAACAGAGGATGCTTAATATTGTTGTCTTCTTGGTGTCACAGAATAACACAAGATGTACAGAACAATAGGTTCTGTTTTATACATTCTCTGGATACAGGAGCTTGAAGATTTACTTGGTTATGTTCTATGTATGTCAAAAGTGTTAACGCCTGTCAAAACTTTTGATTGGGGAGCTTTCATCCCTGATTGCTCATATTTTGGGCCCTTCCACATAGCCATATAACCCAGAATATCAAGGTAGAAAATCCTACATTTTCTGCTTTGAACTGGAATAAATGGCAGTGTGAACTCAGATAACCCAGTTCAAAGCAAATATTGTGGGATTTTCTGCCTTGATATTCTGGATTATATAGCTGTGTGGAAGGGCCCTGGGTTATCTGAGTCCACACTGCCATTTATTCCAGTTCAACACAGATAATGTGGGATTGTATTCAGCTGTATGGAAGGGGCCTAAATGTAATAAATTACAGGTGGATTCAGTGCTATAATCCAGACACTCGCCTCCACAAAAGGGTGCATCTACACTGTAGAATTAATGCAGTTCACACCACTTTAATTGCCATGACTGAATGCTATGGAATCCTTAGATTTGTAGTTTAGTGAGGCAACAGCACTCTTTGGCAGCGAAGGCTACAGATCTTGTAAACTACTACTCACATGATTTCTACCTTATTGAGTAGAAGCTTAAATCCATGGTTTGTTCAGCCATTCTGGTACATCTCTACACTGTTGAATTATTGCAGTTTGAAATCACTTTATTTTCCATGGCCCACTGCTATGTAATGATGGGAGTTTCAGTTTTTACAAGGTACCTTCTGTATGGAAGAGTGTTGATACCTCACCAAACTACAGCTCCCAGGATTTCATAGCAAAGAGCTATGGCAGTTAGAGTGGAATCCAACTGCATTAATTCTACATGTAGATGCATCCAAAGGCAATCCTATTTAAACATACATGCAGCTGGATAAAATAATGTGTTCAGCAGCTAAAACCACTTTTACTTTTTGAAAAAAAACCCAGCAACCTGGAAAATAGCCTCTAAAGTCGACTTGCACCTTGTACTTGGAACACTTGGTGTTCCAGACTAAAACTCTCCTGCTCTGCCTAGCTATTTCCCTATATTCTCTTGCTGTCTTTCTTTTGCCAAGTACAGGAAAGGACATTGAAGCTCACTGCAGAGGTAAACATCTTGCATTTGGCTGCACTGCAGTTCCTCTGCGTAGAAGGCTTTCCTCGCCAAACTCCCACCTCCTTTTCCCCTTGAATATCCACTAGGGGAATACTGAAATATTCCTAACAGGAGTCTTGGTTTGGGCAAGGCAAGTCTTCTCTCCACGACCTAGTTTCTGAGAGATAGAACACTGAAAAACACAACTAAAAAGGCCCCACCTCCTCTCGCTTCTAGCCAGAAAAATAAATCACACTTTGCTTTGTAACAGGAATTTCCTGTAGCCAGAAACCACACACAGACAGAGGGAGACGGAGGGACGGCTGGGATCCTGTTCGTACACGTGCGCTGCCTCCGCCTCTTGGCCTTGCACATGTCACTGCAGCAGAGATGCCTAGGGAAGAAGTTGTTGTGGCTAAAAATGGAACACACCTCACATGTCCTGAGCATGTGACAGAGAGAGCGAAAGAGAGAGAAAGAGAAGGGGGGCAAGGCTTTTAAAACAAACAGCCTTTCTCCAGTGGATACGGCTTTGGAAAACACAAGGAACCAGAAAGGCAGGAATTCACATGGAACCGTTTACAAAAGGCAGGCCTCCAAGTGGGTTGGAGACAACACCCTGAAAAGGGATATACACTACAGCACACAGCAGCACCCCCCCCCCCTTTGCCTTTGATTTCAACTCCTTCGGAAAGGGGAAAACAACACGAGAGAAACAATAGCCATATTGTTGGTTGTGGTTTGCCTTCGGGTTGTTTCCAACTCATGGCGGCCCCCTAAAGCAAATTTATCACATGTTTTCTGGTCAAGTTTTGTTCAGAAGAGATTTACCCTTGCTTTCCTCTGAAGCTAAGAATGCGTGACTTGGCCAAAGTTACTCATTGGGTTTCATGGCCTAGGAGGCATTTGAACTCTAGACTCTAAGAGTCACAGTCCAATACTCAAACCACTATACTATATTTGAAATAAACAATTTTTAAAATCCTAAACGGTTTTACAGTGATCGCAACATGCTTCTTGCAGCTGTCTTGCTAGGGAATAATTTTAAACCAGGATACTATGTATCTTGTATTTTGAATACCTAAATGTTTGGATGTGCAACAGGTCACAGTATTGGATAGTCAGTGTTTTGGGTTGTTTTGAGCATTGGATTGGGAATGTGGAGATCCAGGTTCGGTCCTCATGCAACAGGTCATAAAATTGGATAGTCAGTGTGTTGGGTTGTTTTGAGCATTGGATTGGGAATGCAGAGATCCAGATTCGGTCCTACTGCAACAGGTCATAGTATTGGATAGTCAGTGTGTTGGGTTGTTTTGAGCATTGGATTGGGAATGCAGAGATCCAGATTCGGTCCTACTGCAACAGGTCATAGTATTGGATAGTCAGTGTGTTGGGTTGTTTTAAGCATTGGATTGGGAATTCGAAGGTCCAGGTTTGGTCCTCATGGCACAGGTCAAAGTCTTTGATAGTCAGTGTGTTGGCTTGTTTCAAGCATTGGATTGAGAATGCAGAGATCCAGGTTTAGTCCTCATGTAACAGATCATAGTATTGGATAGTCAGTATGTTGGGTTGTTTTGAGCATTGGATTGGAAATCTGGAAATCCATGTTTGGTCCTCATTCAGGCTTGAAACTGTATATTTTGCAACAGTCACTCTTCTTCAGCCTGACCTAACTCACAGGATTGTTGTGAGAATCATGTGGGAAGAAAGATAAGGACTTGTGGAGCTTTGAGACATGGGGTCAATGGAGAAAAGGTGATATGTAAATGTTTTCACTCTGAAACACATGCTGATGTGGAAAGAGGGAAACTTGGTCAAGCAAGTGTAATTAAAGGGTGAAAGTTCCATTGTTACCCTGGGACAGAACTTTGGACTACAACTCTCAAAACCTCTGAGTTCTGTCAAATCTGAGCATGTGTGATTGAAAAAAACATGGTTTTTTTCCAGTTCACCTCTTCTGTCTTCATATTTCCTTCCTCTGCTGTTTCCTATGTTAAATATTCAATTGAACTCCTTTGGGCAAGGACTATTCTTGTATTCTAGAGTAGTGGTGGCCTAAGTAGAACAGACTGGTTCTGATCCCTGAACCATTTCTTGCTGGTCAAATTTCTAGGAAAGAAATAGACAGTTGTAGTCGATTGGCACAAACATAATTGTTTGAACCTCACATCAGATGCCTGAGAAGCAGAATATACTGTACAATTGGCCCTCCACATTTGTTTGACTTCTGTGGATTTGATTATTCACAGATTTGATTAAAATATCCTTTCTAGGAATCTCCAAGTCCTTCAGTGCAATTCTGTGGTCAACTTCTGATGGATGTTGATCACAGTCATGATGGAGGATTTGAGATTCCTAGAGGTGTTCTCTCGGGTACTTTTTTGTTTCATTTGTAGTTTTTCCACTTTTGTGGGAGCTCTATACCCATAACTCCAACAAATGTTACAGATAGACTGTATATACAGAAATTAGATGATACTGTAAAAAAAAATAGACCTTCTGAAACAATTAGATTTATGCAAATAACAGTTAGGAAGTTAAATTCATTTCGATGGGCCTGTTTTACCTGAGCTTAACATCAGTTTTAGCTCAGAACACCAGCTGGCTCATGGAAGAAACAAAAACTTGCCCTGTCCCTTTGTAATTTCAAGGGAAGAACCCAGAAATTGAAACTGGAAATATCTGCTGGTATGGAGACCAATGTTATTGCCTGCAAACATCTGCACACCAAACTCTTGTGAAAGAGGCAACTAAAGTAGCTGGTGGAACAGTTGGCATCCTAGAAATGTTTGAACGAAAATATGACTCATCTGTTCAGCTAGTAGTGGTGTTTCCCAGTTCCAAATCTAATTGTATATAGGTTATTAAAAGACTGCCAAACAAGTTCCTTCAAGCCTGCGTGCATGTCTGTGGGCAAGAAAACCACCAGTTGCGCAATGTCAGTCGTGACCATGCGCTTCTCTACACGTGCGAAAGACCTTTTATTGCTTAAGGGAGGGTAATAAGCTGCAGCATGAATTGATCTGGCCCAATGCATCTTTATATATCAGGGGTGTCCAGTCTTTTGGCTTCCCTGGGCCACATTGGAAGAAGAAGAATTGTCTTGGGCCACATGTAAAATGCCCTAACACTAACAATAGCTGATGAGTTAATTGGTAACTCCTGAATGTGTTTTTATCTGGTTTTAATTTCTGCTCGTTGATTATGTGTTTTATTTTATTTTGTGTTATTGTGATTGTCTGGGGCTTGGCCCCATGTTAGCCACCCCAAGTCCCTTCAGGGAGATGGAGGCGGGATATAAAAATAAAGTTGTTGTTGTTGTTGTTGTTGTTGTTGTTGTTGTTATTATTATTATTATTATTATTATTATTAGCGACATTGCAACGGAGTCCTTTTGCTCATTATTTTATTTATTTTAAGAGTTTTTTGTTTGTTCTGGCCAAACTGTTGAAAATTATAATGCAAATTATAGATTATACTCAGATATTTGTGGATATAACATATTCTGATTATTTCATTCCATTTTGTCTAAAAGTCCGCATTCGACAACTGCACAATTGAGTTACAAAAAAGTTTGCAAAATAATCTCATAATATTTAAGTAAGTTTACAATTTTGTGTTGTGCCACATTCATAGATAGCCATTCTGGGCCGCAGGTTGGACAAGCTTGTTGTATACTAGCTGTTTCAATTTGGCAGAAACACTCCTGATTAGTCCTCTGTATTCCCACTTTTCAGCTGCTTTTAAAACGCCCCAAATTTTCTCCCTTCCTTTTTGCCTCCTATGTCCTCAGCACGCTTCAGCTGATGCAAAAAAGTGCCAAAGTAGTTTGCAGTCCCTTAACTGAGATGGGAGGAGGGTGTTGAATCTTATCTTTCCTAGTGGATCAGGCAAAAGTAAACTGCTGTTTTTGTCTTTTTCCTCATTAGTAAATATTGAAGGATATGTGAGAAAATGAAAAGGCCAACAGCAATGATGAACAACCATGCAATAAAACAGCGAAAAATGTGTCATTGTGTGTAAGTCAAGCAATGCTTAAACTGACCTACAAACCTCACCCCTTTTGAAAAAGAAATACTTCTGCAGTGCTTTCATGCCAAAAATGCATTTAAAAGTCCTGGCAAAGGGCGTCCTAGGCACCTTGATGAATATTTTTGTATTCTGCAGCTGTCTTGTCCCTGTGTGTGGCTGCATTTGCAAAGGAAGCCGACTGCACCAAAAAGCATGGGGTGCCGGGAGGTGTCTTGGCTTGCTCTAAAAAGAAAGATCATACATCTCTCTGCAGGGAAAATGTCAGTGCTGTGCATTTCTGCGGATGTGTGCACGCTAAGGGAACACAAATAGGTTATTTAATTAGAGGCATTGCCCTGCATTCTCAACTACCTCAGTTTCACAAACAGCTAAATTATCTCACACAAGAGTTCCACCTCCCATTCAAAAGCTTTATCACACAAACACACACCTCCTCCACCTTGGCTTCCAAAAACCTCCTAAAAGTGCCTCAACTACTTCCATACAAACCAACATCCACTCCATTAGCCTACTATACTCAAACCTACACTTTAAAAACATCCCCAAACATTGCTAAAATTTAAAGAATCTCCGGAATAATCACTAGCCCACAATACCCTATAGACTAGATACCACCATTTTCTGACATTAACCCACTTTCATTCCAGAATTCACCACCGACATACTGTATATACTCGCATATAAGCCGACCTGAACATAAGCCAAGGCACCTAATTTTACCACAAGAACTGGGAAAACGTATTGACTCGAGTATATGACGAGGGTGGGAAATGCAGTAGCTATTGGTAAATTTCAAAAATAAAAATAAAAATAGATACCAATAAAATTACATTAATTGAGGCATCAGTAGGTTAAATGTTTTTGAATATTTACATAAAACTGTAATTTAAGATAATAAGACTTTAATAAGATAAGACTGTTCAACTCTGATTACAAATATACTCGAGTATAAGCCAACCCGAATATAAGCCGGCCAGGACCCTCACTCGAGTATAAACCAAGGGGGGCTTTTTCAGCCCTAAAAAGGGCTAAAAACTATTATTATTGTTATTATTACATTTATTATTTTACTCTATCATTGGAAGGATACGTAAGCACATTTACATTGAAAAAGGTTAGAATAATGATTTTATCAGAGTTGGAAAATCATATGTTAAATTATAGTTGTATGTAAATATTCAAAAATATTTAACCTACTGATGCTCAATTAATGTAATTTTATTGGTATCTATTTTTAATTTTTAATTTACCAGTAGCTGCTGCATTTCCCACCCTCAGCTTATACTCAAGTCAATACGTTTTCCCATTTTTTTGTGGTAAAATTAGGTGCCTCGGTTTATATTTGGGTTGGCTTATACTCAAGTATATACGGTAAGTGGAGGAAGAATGAAAGTTGTATTTCCCTCTTTCTTGACCTCTCCTCTATGGAATAAATTGTTTTATGTTTATACTTATGTGCTTAGGAACACACAGCCTACCTTTTCAGATAAGTTAAGACATTTTAAACCTCCTTTACCTAGAATTGCAAAATCTGAAATACTCCAGCATTGTCCTCATGCGTGGCTTGAGAGAGCAACACCTTGCTTTCTGATGGTTCAGTATATGCAAGTTTGTTTCATGCACAAAATCATTAAAAACAATGTTGAACAGGAATGTTTCCTCTCTTCTAAAATTCAGCAGCATGGATTCTCTGCAGCACCATCATTATCACCACACAAATTATGGTATATCTGTTTTTGTCCCACAGAACAATGGAGTATTGTTGTTTCATCAGTGTGGATTTGCCATCCACCCCCTGCAATTACTCCTGCTGCTTCCGGGCTCAGTGTGCAAAAGGGAAGGCATAGGAAATAGGGATGTATTGCATGCCAATGGGAAGGTGACTGTGCAAAACCCTGGGAAAGTTAAGCAAGCACAGCCATCTGTGGTTGGCTCAGGCTTGGGAGATCATTACCTAATTTAGTCCTAGTTCCCACTGTAGTGCTTAAAACCTGTCTGATCTGTGGTGTGTCTTACCACTACAATCAATTTAAATTGCTTGTGAATTATGGTGATACTAAGGCCATCCTTTCACAGGATTCTCTCGATGAGATTGTTTCAAAGGAGTTTGCCATTGCCACCTTCTTAGGCTGAGAGAATGTAACCTTTCTAGGTTTGCCCTGTAGATTTCCATGGCCAAGCAGGGATTCGAATTCTGGTCTTGCTCCAAGCATTCAAACCATTCCACTGTGCTGGACCTTTTGGCTGAATTATACATTTGACTCTCCACATTTGCAGGTTTGCCTTTTGTGGATTTGATTATTCACAAATTTGATTACAATGTTATTTTTAGGAATCTCTAGGTCCTCCAATGTGCTTCCATGGTCAACTTAGGCCAGATGATCTATAGGTGCTATCCCCAGTTAACAGAATAGCATGTTTTTTTAATTCCGGGTTTTTCATTTTCGGGAATGGTGCCTTTAACCCATTTAAGAATATGAAGTCTTTTTTCTGTCATGTCAGAAGCTACTTGAGAACATACTGCAAGTTGCTTCTGGTGTGAGAGAATTGGACGTATACATTGCTCAGGGGATGCCCGGATGTGTTACTGGGGGACTTCTCTCATGTGCCCGCAAGCTAGAGCTGACGGAAGCTCACCTTCTCGTGGATTTGAACCGGGAACCTTCAGGTCAGCAGTTTACAAGGGTTCAACTTAGTGATTCTCAACCTTCCTAATGCCACGACCCCTTGATACACTTCCTCATGCTTTGGTGACCCCCCAACCATAAAATTAATTTCATTGCTATTTCATAACTGTAATTTTGCTACTGTTATGAATCTCAATTTAAAAAAAAAATCTGATATGCAGGATGCATTTTCATTCACTAGACCAAATTTGGCACAAATACCCGATACACTCAAATTTGAATACTGGCGGGGTTGGGAGGGATTGATTTTGTCATTTGGGAGTTGTAGTTGCTGGGATTTATAGTTCACCTACAATCAAAGAGTGTCTGAACCCCACTAATGATGGAATTGAACCAAACTAGGCACACAGAACTCCTATGAATAACAGGAAATAAGGGAAGGGTTTGGTGGGCATTAACCTTGAGCTTTGGAGTTGTAGTTCACCTACATCTGGAGAATACTGTGGACTCAAACAATGATGGATCTGGAGCAAACTTGGCACAAATACTCAATATGCCCAAATGTGAACACTGGTGGAGTTTGGGGAAAATAGACCTTGACATTTTGGAGTTGTATTTTCTGGGATTTATAGTTCACCTACGATCAAAGAGCATTTTGAACTCCACCAACAATAGAATTGGGCCAAACTTCCCTCACCGAACCCCCATGACCAACAGAAAGTACTGGAGGGATTTGGAAGGAACTGACAGTGATTTAAGGAAGATGTCGTTCACCTACATCCAGAGAGCACTGTGAACCCAAACAACTATGAATCTGGAACAAATTTGGCACAAATATCTCATATCTGAATACTGGTTGGCTTGGGAGGGGTTGATTTTGTCATTTGAGAGTTGTAGTTGCTGGGATATATAGTTAACCTACAATTAACTAAGACCGTCAGAAATACAGTAGAGTCTCACTTATCTAACATAAACAGGCCGGCGGAATGTTGGATAAGCAAATATGTTGGATAATAAGGAGGGATTAAGGAAAAGCCTATTAAACATCAAATTAGGTTATGATTTTACAAATTAATCACCAAAACATCATGTTATACAACAAATTTGACAGAAAAAGTAGTTCAATACGCAGTAATGCTATGTAGTAATTACTGTACAGTAGAGTCTCGCTTATCCAACGTAAACGGGCCGGCAGAACGTTGGATAAGCGAATATGTTGGATAATAAGGAGAGATTAAGGAAAAACCTATTAAACATCAAATTAGGTTATGATTTTACAAAGTAAGCACCAAAACATCATGTTATACAACAAATTTGACAGAAAAAGTAGTTCAATACACAGTAATGCTATGTAGTAATTACTGTATTTATGAATTTAGCACCAAAATATCATGATATATTGAAAACATTGATTACAAAAATGCGTTGGATAATCTAGAACGTTGGATAAGCGAGTGTTGGATAAGTGAGACTCTACTGTATGTGTGTTCTGATGGTCTTTGGCATCCCTCTGACACCCCCTTGTGATCCCCCCAGGGGTCCCGACCCCCAGGTTGAGAAACACTGGTTTAACCCATTGCACCACAATGACTCCTTAAGTGAAGGGCTGACTATACATATAAACAAAGGAAAATCCTTGGACAATAATCAGTGTTATCAATGGTTTTGCAGACCATTCATTCATTAAGAAACCACCTTCCCCTCCCCATATCCTCCTGTTGGAAGTGGCAGAAAATAAATCTAGCCAGAGCTTGGACAAACAACTTTTAGGATGTCAGTTTCCATAACACTGGGATTTGTACTCTCTACAAAGTCTACTTCACCAGACTCAGTGTGCACAGTCTGTGTGCTCTGAAAGGGCTGAATCTTGTATTGGTATGTTCATGCACACACACCCATACAAATATTCTGGGTTTAAGAACATTGAGGTAAGGGCTGGGGGCTTCAGCAATGCCCCTGACTCTGCAATTCTGCTTAGTAACTTGTGGAGAGGTTGCCTTATGGGCTGCTGCCTCCAGGTTAAGGTCTTACAAGCTCAGGGCCATTACTTCTTTGATTATGTTCTTCCATTTGTAACGTGGTCTTCCTCTTGTCCTACTGCCCTCAATCTTACCAAGTAGTAGTGTCTTTTCTAATGAGTCATGTCTTCTAAGAAGGGGGCCAAAGTACGATAATCTCCGTTAAGTCATCTTGGCTTCTAGGGAGAGTTCAGGCTTCATTTTCTCCAAAACCCATTTTAGCAGTCTGGTGAAGCTGTAGAACTCTTCGATACACATTCAAACATTATATATACATATATTCTGGACATATACAAGCTTAAATCTTATTGTTAGACCTGATTAAAGTAGAGCCACTGGACCAATTAGATTTACCATGGAAGGAGCCACTATTAAAAAATCAATTCAGTGGGTCAGCTCAACTATAGGATTGCACCATAAACCTATTAAGTCTTTAAGTCAGAGTTTCTAAACCAGGTCTCTCTGAAACTCAGTTGTTCCATAAGAGGCTGCGAGAGTTTTTGCAAAAATATGATAACATAACATTATTATTTTTGCAAGGGTTCTGTGAGATCTAAAAATGATTTCAAGGATTCCTCCAAGGTAAAAAGGCTGAGAAAGACCACTGTAAGACGTCATTAGAAGATCCAGAACACTCCAATCACGCACAGGTTAAGCATTTGGAAGTCACCACGACTTGGGTTTATCCCGGCAGTAAGAACTGGGTCAAATCTTGATTTACAGCTTTACAACTTTACAAAGCAGACAGTTCCCAGTTTGAAGGGCAATCCAGTTCTAGTGAGGCTTAACAATCAAGAACCATAAGAAGGAGAGGAAATGAAGGATTATAAGATATCCACCAACAGCTATTAGGCAAATGACTGTGGATCATTTTTTCCTCTGTGCTAAGCTGTACTTCTGTTTATGTGATAAGAATTTATCATTTTAAATTTACATCAGATTTCCATCAGCACGTGCCAATCGTATGAAAATCAATCAGCTCTTTTCAGGTCATACTTTTCCTCTTTGGAGCAATAGATAATTGACCAGTTGGTTCACAGCACTGTTGACACAGAGCAGAGAAGAATGTGTTACCGTTCAGTTTATTATTTAGATTTCTTTTTTCCTGGCAAGACAATGAAAGTCCATGTGATGGCAGTGGCTCAAGGTGCTGAACTGGGATCTAGGAAATTTAGATCTATCACCCACTAGATGACCTTAGGTCAGTGTGATCTGTCAGCCTGGCCTGCCTCACATGTTCAGATGCTGTCTAAGTTTAAATCAGCAAACTAGTGTCTTCCGGCAGGCCTTTCCAGCTTATTTTTATATTATGTTTTTAAAGTATTTGTTGATAGATTTTAATATGTATTGGTTTTATACTCTCTTTTAACCAATGTTATTGTTGTGACACTTGTAGTTCTCCACCTCGATCCACAGAGAGAGGTATGCTAGAAATAAATCTTACACAGGGCTGCAATGAATCCCCCCCCCCCCAATCTATATATATATAAGAGTGATGGCATCAGGGCAGCAGACAAAACAACAAAACTACAGGCCCCCTAACCTCGAAATCTGACAACACAACCCATCATTCACGGCTCTAGGTTGATACAAGAAAAAGAAAAGAAAAATAAAGACCTAATTACAAGGAGAGGAATAATAGTTTTTATCCAACTGCTGCCAGTTTGAAGGCTAAGCTCCACCCACTTGGTCTCCTAGCAACTCACTCAGCCCAGGGGACAGGCACAGTTAGGCCTCACTTAGGCCTCTTCCACAGATTATCAGATTTTAACTGGATTATCTTGACTCCACACTGCCATATAATCCACTTCAGTGTGCATACTAAACATAAAGACAACCATACAACAGACATTCAATACCACCACTACCTCAACAATTTCTCAACAACACCACCAGACAACGCCACAGCAACGCGTGGCCGGGCACAGCTAGTATTATAGCTATTTTAAATGTAATTTGGGGTGCTGAATATTAAATAAAATCCTGATAAGTTGCCTTAGGTTGCCACCGGAGCTATTTGAAGACACACAACAACAACGTAAGAGATCTTGGAGAGGGGACCCAGGTCTAAACATGAGATTACTTTATGTCCCATATACACCTTATACACATAACCTTAAAGTTATTTCATACACTATATTTTTCACAATTTTGAACTTGAAATAAAGCTTGCATACAGCAGATAGCACAGATGTTGCCATCTCAGCCACCTAGGGTGGATCTATACTGCAGAATAAATGCGGTTTGACCCCGCTTTAACTGACATAGCTACATGCTATGGAATGCAGGGATCTGTCGTTTGGTGAAGCACTGGCACTCTTGGGCAGAGAAAGTGAAAGTACATACAGAGATTTAACTTGCAGGATTCCATAGCATAACCCTGAATATCAAGGCAGAAAATCTCACATTATTTGCTTTGAACTGGGTTGTCTCACACTGCCATATATTCCAGTTCAAAGCAGATAATGTGTGTAGGATAGCAACCTTCTCAAGCCTCCTCTATTTAATGTACTGTATTGTCTGTTTTATAATGTGTCAGTTTAATTCCTGAAGTGTATGTCTTATTTGGTTTGCAGTTTCCTTAGTTCTGTGTACTTAAAGCAGTAGGAGGGGCTGCAGACCATGTGACTGTTTGGATTAATGTTCAGTTTTAAAAGAAATGTCCGTTGAGGCTTGAGTCTGCTTGAGTGCAGAAGTCAGTGCTAGGAGTTAGAAGACAGCAGTGTTGAGGCTTGTGTTTCCTTGGAAGTCGACTGTTATTAAAGAGAGCTGTACAAAGCAATATAGTTTTGAAGAGACTATTAAAAGACCAGAAGTTAGATACAAAAAGTTTAACCAGACAAGAAATGTGCCTTTATCTTCAAATACATGAAGTTATGAGTAAACAAACATGTTACTTTAAAAGTCTGCTTGAATCTTTGCCAAGAGCATTGAATAGAAAAAAGGTATTGATGTGCCTCGTGATCTTCCATTACCCAAGAAACTAAAGGAACACCTGTGAAACTCTACTACCCAATAGGTTATGATCCCAACAGGTCAAAATCCCCATTAGCTTGTGATCCTAACACAAGCATGGGCAAACTTGGGCCCTCCAGGTGTTTTGGACTACAACTCCCACAATTCCTAATATGCCAGTTCTAACTGGTCATAATCCATTAGCCCAGTGATTCTCAACTTGTGAGTCCCCAGGTGTTTTGGCCTACAACTCTCAGAAATCCCAGCCAGTTTACCAGCTGGTCAGATTTCCGGGAGTTGAAGGCCAAAACACCTAGGGACCCCACAGGTTGAGACCCACTGCATTAGCCCAATAATGGGGGATTTTAATCAGCTGTGTGGAAGGGGCCGATCTGCTTTGCTCTGGATTATAAGAGTCTGGATCAGGCATGGGCAAACTTGGACTCTCCAGGTTGTTAGGAACTGTGGAAGTTAAGAGTCCAAAACACCTGGAGGGCCCAGTTTGCCCATACCTGGCCTGGAGTATAATAACTACATACTTTCAAATTAAATACAGTAGAGTCTCACTTATCCAAGCTAAACGGGCCGGCAAAAGCTTGGATAAGCGAATAACTTGGATAATAAGGAAGGATTAAGGAAAAGCCTATTAAACATCAAATTAGGTTATGATTTTACAAATTAAGCACCAAAACATCATGTTAGACAACAAATTTGACAGAAAAAGTAGTTCAATATGCAGTAATGTTATGTTGTAATTATTGTATTTACGAATTTAGCACCAAACTATCACAATATATTGAAAACACTGACTATAAAAATGGCTTGGATTATCCAGAGGCTTGGATAAGCGAGGCTTGGATAAGTGAGACTCTACTGTACTACACAATTGAGGAAGTGATACTTTCAAACCAGGTTGAGAAAGTTTTCAAATTTTGTTACCTAGTGTCATCTGGGATCAAGATCCTGGGATATAGGGCAGTGTGTATCCAGCTAGAGTTGCAGTTTACTATAGAAGGTTGAAGATTTTCTAGGACTCCATTATGACCCCATAGTATTGAGCCAGGGCAGTGACAGTGGGGCCACACTGTCATGAATCAACAGTGCAGGTGTGATTGTGGAGGACCCCAGGGCCTCGCCCTCAATCCATTGCCAAGGCCTGCGTGGATTATTGCTGGCTTTGGCCTGAGTGTAAGGAAGGCAGGAGGGAGGGAGGGAGGGAGAGAGGGAAGAAGGAAGGCGTGGGGCTTCCCTGCTCACGCGGCCCGGCCGGCTCCTCCTCCTGCTCCCTCCCAGCCCTCCTGGGTGGCCGTCTGGGGCGGCTCCACGGTCACGCGGGGAGGCCACGGGCTCCCGGGCCCCGCCGCTGGATCCGCGCCTTCCCTTCCTCCCTGAGCCGGGATTTGGGGCAAGAGCGGGAGGGCGGCCAAGGGAATGGGTTGACTGCGGGTGCGTGCGCCTTTAAGAGCGTGTCGCTCTCTCTCTCTTCCTCTTGCCAGCGTGGCGCCCTGGGCTGAACCGGGGTGCATCTCGCCTCATTGGAACCAATGGAGCTCCACACCGCCTTAACTGCCAATCACTCACTGCTGTGGGATCCTGGCAGTGGTCGTGTTTATAAGATCTTTTTAAACAATCTCTGCCAAAGAGGGCTGGAGCCTCACCTACAACTACAAGGCGGGCCAAAAAGTCACAAGGGTTTCAATAGGCAATAACAAAAGTTTGCAATACTATAGCATAGTGGTCCTTAACCTGTGGGTCCCAAGTGTTTTGGCCTACAACTCCCAGAAATCCCAGCCAGTTTACCAGCTGATCGAGGAGCCTCCATGGCCTAGGGGATAAAAGCCTTGTGACTTGAAGGTTGGGTTGCTGACCTGAAGGCTGCCAGGTACGAATCCCACCCGGGGAGAGCGTGGATGAGCTCCCTCTATTAGCTCCAGCTCCATGCGGGGACATGAGAGAAGCCTCCCATAAGGATGGGAAACATCCGGGCGACCCCTGGGTAACGTCCTTGCAGGCGGCCAATTCTCTTACTCCAGAAGCAACTCAGGTTGCTCCTGACACACACACACACAAAACCAGCTGATCGGATTTCTGGGAGTTGGAGGCCAAAACATCTGAGGACCCACAGGTTCAGAACCACTGCTATAGCATCATATCTTCTACACTATAGAAGGAATGCAGTTTGACATCACTTTTAACAGACACTCTGGACCTTCCATAGCAGTCCTTGGCAGAAAAGGCTAAGGACTTTGTAAAACTACAATTCCCAGCATTCCATGACTTCGCACCACAGTCGTCAAAGTTGTGGTCAAACTGTATTCATTTTACAGTGGAGATGCACCCAAAGGAAGAAAAAAACCCCCAATCTCTGAACAAATTTTGACAAGAAAACTCCAGGATAGGTTCGCCATAACTCAGAAATGACTTGAAGGCATCAAACAACCACAGCCACCTTGGGTGCATCTACACTGTAGAATTAATGCAGTTCGGTACCACTTTAACTGCCGTGGCTCAATGTTATTGAATCATGGGAGGAGGAGTTTTACAAAACCTTTAGCCTTCTCTACCAAAAGGTACTGGTGCTTCACCAAACTACAAATCCCAGGATTCCATAGCCATAACAATTAAAGTGATGCCAAACCACATTGATTCTGCAGTGTAGATACAAATCTTCTCATTTGCATCCAAGTCTGAAGGACTTCACATTATCTCATCAGAAAAATAATAATATAGTGGTTGGGAGAGGAAAAACAGCATTGAATTCCACTCCAGGTTTAGCCCTCCACCCTGTAGCAAAACAACAACAACAACATTGTTGTGGATCATCTCCTGATTTCTAGAGCAAAGACAGCTATTTTGACAGTGATTCTCTGGGATCGCTGCCTTGCCTCCTCTGGCCCTCTTATTAATATTTTAAATGTTCTTAAAATGCAGAATAGGGTTTGGTTTATTGGCACGGCAGAAGCTCTTCTTTTACAAGGTCTGCGTCTTGCTTGAAAAACATTGGAAAGGATGGTTTTGTTGTAAGCAGAAAACTTGATCTATCTAGAGACACAACTGCTGCTCCCTGTTTTGTTGGCCACTGCAGGGGTTTTGTGTGTGAAGGTTTGGAGTGCTGCATTGCAGAGGAGGAACGTTGTTACAATTTGGCTGCCGCACTGTTAAAAAAACAAGCATTTTCATTCATTCTAGTTCCACTTTGGACAGTACTGCTATGAAGAATAAATCTTTGCTCTGGTTTGGAGGAGTCTGTTATAGAAACATATTTTTTCCCTTTTCTGTGCCAGACACTGCATTGCAGATACTAAGATTTGAGAGTCTGTATATGAATTCTTTAGGAAGTATTTTCTCTTTGGGTAGGTGCAGTTCTGATAAGACGTTACAGTATTAGAAAATTTGCTCCTTTGGTGGCACTGTACTTGTGAAGGACATATTTACTGTTTATTGATATTATAGTCCTAAGCAGAATTCTTAGAGATTGCTGTGCATTTAGTAGTATTTCTCTCACTTTGAACTTTTAAGATACAGTTCTGTGAATCTTTACCAGGGAGGCCACATCTACATTGCCATATAATCCAGTATGAGAATGCAGATCAATTGCATTGAACTGGCAGTGTACACAGAGGTCCCCTCTACACTGCTATATAATCCAGATTATCAAAGCAGATAATCCACTCAGATAATCTGAGTCTACATTGTCATATAATCCAGTTCAAAACAGATCATCTGGATTTTATATGGCAGTGTAGAAGGGGCCTCAGACAATCCAGTTCAATCTGTATTATATGTGTCTACACTGACCATTATAATGCAGTTCAAACTGGATTATATGGTAGTGTAGATGGGGCCTTAGTAGATAGCATTGTGATTTAGATTTTATGTGTGGCATGAAATATATCTAGAATTGAATGTGCTGTTTTTACATACTATCAAGTTGGTTTCGGGTTATGGTGATCCAATGAAAGATGCCCCTTCCACACAGCTTTATAAAATCCACATTGAACTGGATTATATGGCAGTGTGGACTCAGATAATCCAGCTCAAGGCAGTTATTGTGGATTATCTGCCTTGATATTCTGGGGGCCCTTCCACACAGCCCCATATCCCAGAATATCAAGGCAGAAAATCCTACATTATGTGAGTGTGGGCTCAGATAATCCAGTTCAAAGCAGATATTGTGTGATTTTCTGCCTTGATATACTGGGATATAGGGCTGTGTGAAAGGGTCCTGAGAGATTTCCTATAGTGTATCTACACTGTAGAAGTAATGCAGTTTGATGCCACTTTAAATGCTGTGGCTCAGTGCTATAGAATCATAGGAGTTTGGTGAGATACCAGCACTATTTGGTAGAGAAGATAAAAACCTGGTAAGAGTATGGCCCCTTCCACACAGCTGAATAAAATCCCACACTATCTGCTTTGAATTGGAATATATGTCAGTGTGGACTCAGATAACCCAGCTAAAAACATACATTGTGGATTATCTGTCTTAATATTCTGGGTTATATGGCTGTGTGGAAGGGCCCTATAACACTCCTGATTCCATAGCAATGAACCATGGCAGCTAAAGTAGTGTCAAATTGTTTGAATATGTTTTGTATCGACATTCCCTGGGGAACTCGCTTGTTCCTTTTCTTTGGATGCTGAATTTAATTTCTTAATGCTCAACTGAAGTTTTCAAGTTACAGCAAAGCTGGAAAATTCATTGGGAAAGGCAGACTTCTTATTGGGAGGAGAAGCACTTACATTTTAACTGAGTCTGTTCCCTTTTCTATGCATCCTATGGAAATGCCTCTATATCTGAAAAATCAATGATTAGTTGCTCTTTGGGACCTCATAGCCCCAGACACGTGGCTGCAGATGAACTTAGATGCTGGCTGGATTTAGATCCAAATATCTGAACGGGATTCTACTGATCCTCACACAATCAGCGTGGAATAGAATATCCGATTCACATGTGCGAGGGGGATAATATCTTCTGTTTTTTTCCCCTGCGTGCCAAATCAAGCCTGGGCCACTGCCCATCTGACTGCATCTCAGAGCCTCTGTTTAAATCCTCTGCGTTCAGCAGGTGTTAGATGAAGCTTGGAAAAATGATCAAGGTGACAGGAACGGGAAATCAGGTTATTCCAGCTTAGGCCATGCCTTCTTGTCCCTGCTCTCGAGGCTGTCTCAGGACACTAGGATCAGCCGCCCTTGCTAGACTGACCAGGTCATGTGCCATTGAACCTCTTGACAAATCTATTGTGCTACCAGCTCCAGAACTTGGAAAAGGTACTTTGGGGACTAAAACTCCCAGAACTCCCCCCCCCCCCTTCTGGTGGGATATTTAAATTGTGTCAAAAAATATTTTTCCCCAAGTTCGGTTCAGTTCCAGAGAGTTGGGTATCCCATATTTGGAAGACGGGGCTACTTCTTATATCAGTTATTTTATTATCTCTATGTTCTTGTAATGTGCTGTCAAGTTGGTTTTAATGCATGACGACTTTATAAATGAGTGAACTCTAAGGACTCACTTAATAACAGCACTGCTGAGGTCTTGTGGAGGCCTCCTTGATGAAGTTAATAAGCTCATAATGTATTTTTTTCTTGATATCTTACACTTTGCTAAGCCTTACTGTGTTTTCCATTCTCATGATATACCCAATATGCAGTACTGGTTAGGTTGCTGTTGAGTTAAGTTACAGTATATATTTTTATGCATCAATTTTATTGGTTTTTTTTGGGGGGGGGGGGTCGTGTCAGGAGCAACTTGAGTCTCTTCTGGAGTGAGAGAATTGGCTGTCTGCAAGGACATTACCCAGGGACGCCTGGATATTTTTGATGTTTTTACCATCCTTGTGGGAGGCTTCTCTCATGCCCCTGCATGGAGCTGGAGCTGATAGAGGGAGCTCATTATTGTAATTGAAATGTATTTTATGTTGTTGTATTTTATTGTATATTACTGGGCATGGTCCCCATGTAAGCCGCCCCGAGTTCCCTCAGGGAAATGCGGCAGGATATAAAAATAAAGTTATTATTATTATTATTATTATTATTTGAAACACAACAAGATGAGTCCACAGCAGACACTCTGCTGGCTGTTGAATTGGATCATACATCGGACACTTCCCAAGTGTCTAGGACTGTGTGATGTATCCGCGAATAATAATAATAATAATAATAATAATAATAATAATAATAATAACAACTATAGCCTCAGTGTAATCATTTTGTCTTCTAGGGAGGTTCAGGATTGACGTGTCCTAGTCAATGTGGTGTAATAGTTTGAGCTAGGGATTACAACTCAAACAGACCATGGTTTGATTATCTCCGCGTGAAGATGCCAGCCACAGATGCAGGCAGAACGTCATGAGAAAATGCTGCTAGAAAACGGCCATACAGTCTGGAAACTCCATAACACCCTCGTGATTCCAGCCGTGAAAGCCTTTGACAACACATGGGGCATTACTCTATTTATACATACAGACAGGTCCTAAAGAACACCCTGCAAGTTTTATTTCCGCAGGAAGACAATATCAGGATAGAGTATACATAGGACTCCTTCTACACAGCCATATAAAATCCAGAATATCTGCTTTGAACTAGATTATATGGCAGTGTAGACTCATATAATCCAGTTTAGAGCAGATAATCTGGATCTTCTGCTTTGATAATCTGCATTATATGGCAGTGTAGAAGGGGCCTAAGGCTACCACAACTTTAGGGTGCATCCATCCTGTAGTATGAATGCAGTTTGACACCACTTTGTTATGGCTCAATGATATGGAGTGATGAGAGCCAGTTTTACAACACCTTTAGTCTTCTCTTCCAAGGACTGCTGGTGTCTCACCAAACTATGATTTCCCAGATTCCATAGCATCGAGCCGTAGCAGTTAGAGTGGTATGAAACTGCATTCATTATACAATATAGATGTGCCCCTAGTTTCAGCTCAGCCTACTGCATACCCTCTGACATAAACCGGGACATATGTGGCCTGGCAACATCAATGTGTGCATAAGAAGGTAAAGCTTAATGAAGAAGAACATGCAAGCTTATTAATGAAGAAGGATGCAGCAGTTTGATTGTCTTGAGCCTTCTGGGAAACACAGTTTTTTCTTCTTCTAGCCTCCGTGCTGAGTTAATGGTGTGCAAACTACTATGTATTCAGTTGCAACATTTGAAGTAAACTAAACACAAAGAGGGAAAGTGGAAGGGGGGAAAGAAAAAAGAGCAGCTGGAAAGATGAGAAACAACAGAGGATTAATTGGGATTGTCCTTGCTAAATCAGGACAGTTAGGGGATAGCTATCATATCTGAGCATCCAAGCTGCTGTTTGTTTGTTCCTCATCCACTCACAAGCAACAGAATACCATTCTTACACCTCCTCCACCCTGCAATGTGATTTGCTTACTCAGGGACCAGCCACAGGCCATTAAGAAAAATTAAAATTCTTTTGACCTGTCCCTGGGCATCAATTTAGTGTGATGGAGCCATTCAGACTCACCACAATATTTTGTTTGTCCTGTGAGGCTGCCTATTATCATTCTTCTGAAACAAACTGGAACCTGAGGCCTGACTGAATGCTAGGTGTTGAATGGAGGCTTCCTTGTGAGCTCATGGCTGGAGAAGAATTTGGATACAGGGCCCATATTTCAAATGCACACTTTGGATGTACCTATGCTACACAACGATAGTGCTTTGATACCGGTTTAACTGCTGTGGTTCCATCCTATAGAATCTTGGGATTGGTCCTTTTTGTGAGAATTTCCAAATCCTTTGCTAGAGAACTCTAGTACCTAACTATATATCCCAGGATTCCATAGGATACAGACATGGCCGGTAAAGTGGTATCAAATTATGCAATGCAGATAAAACTTTTATATGTCTAATAAAAATGTATTGTTGGTGGATTGCTGTGAGTTTTCTGGGATGTATGGCCATGTTCTAGAAGCATTCTTTCCTGACGTTTCACCCACATCTATGGCAGACATCCTCAGAGCTTGTGAGGTCTGTTGGAAACTAGGCAAGTGGGGTTTATATATCTGTGGAAAGTCCAGTGTGGGGAAAAAGAACGCTTGTCTATTTGAGGCAAGTGTGACTGTTGCAAATGGCCAGCTTGATTAGTATTGAATGGCCTTGCAGCTTCAAAGCCTGGCTGCTTTCTGCCTGGGAGCATCCTTTGTTGGGAAGTATTAGTCTGGCATGGTGGTAGAGTAGTCCAGCATTTCTGTGTTCTCAAATATATACTGTGTCCAGGTTGGTTCATCAAGTGTTCTGCTATGGATGACTTCTCTGGTTGAATTGGTCTGCAGTGCCTTTCATGTTCCTTGATTAGTGTTTGGGTGCTACTTTTGGTGGTCCCTATGTAGACTTGTCCACAGCTGCAGACTCCTGCAGAGGTGAGAGGATCCCTCTTGTCCTTTGCTGGACGCAGCATTTGTTGGATTTTCTTAGTGGATTTATAGATAGTTTGTAGATTGTGTTTCTTCATCAGCTTCCCTATGCAGTCAGTGGTTCCCCTGATGTAAGGTAAGAACACTTTTCTTCTGGCAGGATCTTTGTCTTTACTCTTATGGCTTGTAAGGAGAGAATGCTTCTGGAATAATAATAATAACTTTATTTTTATACCCTGCCACCATCGCCTTGAAGGGACTCGGGGCGGCTTACATGGGGTTAAGCCCAAACATAACAGACATAGCAAAACACATCAAATAAAACCAGTCAATAACATATGAACAACAAATCAATAAAACATGGATAGAATAAAAACATGGAAAATGCATAAAAATAACTGGGCCATAAAGTGCATAATAATAATAATAATAATAATAATAATAATAATAATAATAATAATAATAATAATAAATAACTTTATTTTATATCACTTATATTATATATTATATTCATAAGGAATGAAGTCAAGAAAGGTACCCAAGAATGTAAGGATAAAGTGGGAAACAGCACATTGCACAGAAAATTAATGAATATAATAAATAATAGATATGCTGTTGTACATATAGGCCTCAGTGGAGTATGTTGGCATATCTGTGGGCTTATGGATATGTCAATCCATTGTTGGAGTGGTTTTTATTCCTGCCTTGCCCCAACATACTCAACAAATCAGATTTCCGCAGAGCCTGGAATTTTGTTTCTGTTCATGAACTACATTTAAATTCATAAGATTATAGAGCTCAATGGCCACATATGGACCATTAGGTCCAATCCGTACTCTGCACAGTCCACACTCAATGCAGGATCTCCAGCTAAGGCATCCCCCAAATAGGACCTTGCTACCTCTTTAGGCAGTTGATTCCATTGTCAAATTGCTCCTCCTGTCCTGAAATTCTTTCTAATGTTTAGTTTAGTTCTATTCTCCTGTAGACCTTGTCCTTGGATGCATCTTTCAGATTTTGTTAACTTGATGTGCCAAACTTGAGCTGCCTAAGACCTCTCCTTTAGTTATTATCTTCAACTGAATTAATCCAATCTGCATTCTGAATCCCTCTGTCTACCTCTTCAGCATTTACATATCATTTTCATTCCCTTTCGGAAACAAAAAGAAATAGGAGGAAAAGAAGTAGAGAAACACGATTGACCTACAAAAATAAAGTGCAGTTCTGCAACACTTGATCTAAAAGTTAGAGGGAGCTAGGGGGATGCATATAGTCCAAACTGCACATCATTATACAAGCATTTCTAACCAAAATATGATAAAGAGATGAAGAAGGATCTAACCAAGAAGCACTGCATCTTAGGGCCCTTCCACACAGTCATATAACTCAGAATATCAAGGCAAATAATGTAGGCTTTTATTCAGCTGGGACCTTTATTCTAAGGGGCCTTAGAAAAAACAAAAATGGGAAAAGGTGATTTAGAATGAAGAACCACTTTAAGGGAACAGACTGTTAATCCTTTGCTTGTGAACAATATTTTTGTTTCATATATATATATATACACACACACACACACACACACACATATATACATACATACATATATATACATACTGTATATATATTCATGGCTTCTGCATTCACAACCTCCACCGTCCACAACAGGAAATGTTTTAATGCAAAAGGCAAAGCTTGATTTTTCATTTTATATAAGGGACACCATTTTGCTACATCACTGTATATAATGGGTCTTCAGCCTCCATGGATTTTAGTATCCACAGAAGATCCTGGAACCAAACCCCTGCGGACACCACCAAAGGCCCACTGTATCGTTGTTTTAATTGTACATCATATATCGTTATAATCTTGTGCCTTTGAACTGGACTGTCCTGTCATTTAACTGTTTTTTCTTTTGTATGCATAATTTCTTAAGCATTCCCCTGTATTTTATATGTTTGTAAGTTGCATTGGGGAGCTCCCAGTGGTGCAGTGGGTTAAACTGCTAAGCTGCTGAACTTGCTAACAGAAAGGGCAGTGGTTTGAATATGGGGAGTGGGGTGAGCTCCCACTGTTAGTCCCAGCTTCTGCCAACCTAGCATTCAAAAACATGCAAATGTGAGTAGATCAATAGGTACTGCTCCTGTGGGAAAGTAATGGCGCTCCATGCAGTCATGCTGGCCACATGACCTTGGTGGTGTCTACGGACAACACCGGCTCTTCAACTTAGAAATCGAGATGAGCATCAACTCTAGAGTCGGACATGACTAGTCTTAATGTCAGGGGGAAACTTTATCCTTTACCCTAAGTTGCATTGGATCCTTTATAATGAGAAAGGACTATAAATTACACATAATACATTTATGAATAAATAGATAACCTTGGAATCATAAGTGGGTGAAATGAGTCAGTAGTGGCAACTCGCTGGCTCTTTAAGTGGTTTTACTATGCACAGTAACCCTGACTATAGATAACCAGCATGGTATAGTGCAGGCATGGGCAAACTTCAGCCCTTCAGGTGTTTTGGACTCCAACTCCCACAATTCCTAACAGCCGGTGGGAAGTTTAAGTCCAAAACACCTGGAGGGCTGAAGTTTGTCCATGCTTGGTAAAGTGGTTTGAATGTTGTATTAGGACACTGAAGGCCCTTCCAGACAGGCCCTATATCCCAGGAACTGATCCCAGGTTTTCTGCTTTAGACTGGATTATGAGTCCCCACTGCCAGATAATCTGGGATAAACAGAAAACCTGAGATATGGAGACTGTCTGGAAGGGCCCTGGGAGACCAGGATTCGAATCCCTGCTCAGCCATGTATCTCTATTGTGTGACCTTGGGCTGGTCACACTCTCTCTGCCTCAGAAGAAGGAAAGGGCAAAAATAGTGTTGCCATAAATCAGAAATGATTTGAAAGGACACAGCCATAACAACTGCGGATACAGTTGTCACAAAGTGAAGCTTTGCCAACAAATTTGCAAACAGAGCAATAGAAAAACCAAACAATGCACCACATTTTAATCAACATGATAATCAACCATGTTTTAATCAAAATCGGGTTCTCAAAACTCACATTGTATATCCAGCTGCCTATAAATGACAGTGAAGGACTCAACCTTTTACGGCTCTGTTTCCTGTACCCAGCCTGGCAAATTGTTCTGAGTCAGCAGTATTGAACTAAATTGCCTATGGTTTTTCATTATGATTCAGCAAATGATAGCTCAGGTTCATAGCAATTTAGAGTGACTTGGCACATTAGCACCCACACCTTTTATTGTTGTTTTATTTATCTAGCATTTCTTATTTCATATTACTATATCACTTTGCTGCCTGGAAGAATTTACTTATAGATAGAGCCACCTGATAAAGTTTAGAAAGTTTGTCAACAGTCATCGGTCTCCAGAAACAAGAATGATCATCCAGGGTTTGGAAGTGTTCCTTTTTGGACCCTAGAATTCCCCAGCTAACATGGCCATACTTATTGGGGGATTCTGCAACTTGTAGTAAAAAGTGGGGGGAGGGAGTAACAAATTATGTGATATTCTTATGTGATAATACTGACAGGCAGAATAGATGAAATAACATATGAGCCAACAGATTTAAGAAATAAAGAAGCTTGGAACCTATACAGATTTGGCCCACCTACAGTGCACTTATACTGTAAAATTAATGTAGTATGACATCACTTTAGATATCACATGTAGAATAATCATGGTAAAGGTTTTCCCCTGACATTAAGTCTAGTCATGTCCTACTCTGGGGGTTGGTGCTCATCTCCATTTCTAAGCCAAAGAGCCGGCGTTGTCCGTAGACACCTCAAAGGTCATGTGGCCAGTATGACTACATGGAGCACTGTTACCTTTCCACCAGAGCAGTACCTATTGATCTACTCACATTTGCATGTTTTTGAACTGCTAGGTTGGCAGAAGCTGGGGCTAACAGCAGGAGCTCACCCCACTCCCCAGATTCAAACCGCCAACCTTTCGGTCAGCAAGTTCATCAGCTCAGAGGTTTAACCTGCTGAGCCATCAGGGGCTCCCAGAATAATCACAGGATGTCTTAAATCTACACCTGTTGATAGACTGTATAAGCTAGCTGGCATTGCCCCTCCGATGTGCGACTGGAAGTTGCTGCCAATTGTGAGAGAAATAAGATTGAATGCTGTGAAAGCCACTTATTGTATGGCTATCAGCCTCCTCCCAGTAGACTTAAATCAAGGAAAAGTTTCATGAGAATCACCACTCCTCTAAATGTTCCTCCAGCAACAGCAAGAATATCTTGGAAGTCCCTGAACAGACTCAGAAGTGGAGTGGGCAGATCAAAAGACAACCTGGCAAAATGGCACTACCTAGAAGAATCCTCCACCTTGTGCGATTGTGGAGCAGAACAAACAACTCAGCATCTGTATGCTTGCCCACAATGCCCTGTCTCATGCACAGAGGAAGAACTGTTGCCTGTTTTCAGTCTAAAACTATTTAGCTGCTTGTGATCCCCTTTTATCAGTTTTAAAATTATTTATGTATGCAATGCTTTTAACACAAAATAAATAAATAACCGTTGTTGCCATGGCTCAATGCTGTGGAATCATTGGGTTGTAGTTTTACAAGATCTTTTGCCTTCTTTGTCGGGATTTACAGATGAATATTAAGAAAACAAAATTCATGACCACAGATTATTTCTGAGACTATAAAGTAGACAATTGAGAAAATAAATCAGAAGAAGTAGGGGCTCTTCCACACAGCCATATAACCCAGAATATCAAGGCAAAAAATCCCACAGTATCTGCTTTGAACTGGGTTATCTGAGTCCACATTGCCATATATCCCAGTTCATTCAGATGTGTGGAAGGGGCCTAGGACTTGGAAAAGTAGCTATGAAGGAACTAGTCAAAATCCTGAAGTGTAAAGATATAGCATCTACTGATCCTAAAGTTAGGCTTGCCCATGTTACCATGTTTTCCATTTCTGTGTATGATTATGAAAGCTGGACAGTGAAGAAAGATGACAGGAAGAAATCAATTCATTTGAAATGTGCTTGTGAAGGGGTCTATGGATACCATACACTGCTAAAAACTCAATAAATAGGTCTTGGAGTAAATCAAGCCTGAACTTTTCCTAGAAGTCAAGATGATTAAACTGAGAACTGTTGTACTTGGGCATATCATGAAAAGTCATGACTCATTGGAAAACACCATAAGACTTGGAAAAGTAGAAGGTAGTAGGAAAATGGGGAGGCTACGTTCCAAATGGATAGACTCAATGAAGGAAGCCACAACCCTAAATCTGCAAGACCTGGTGATGGGGTGATTTTGAGGTCTCACTCGTAGGGTTACCATAGGTCAAAGTTGGCTTAATGACAGTTGAGAACTACAACACATTGCAACTTGCCTGTGATGAGATTTTGAAAACCTCCATGTGAAATATGTAAATATCTCCTGGCTTACACATCCACTGGTTTGACAGTACCACCCTTTAACATGCCTGCGTAGATATAAGTCTAATTGAGTTCAATAGGGCACTACTCCTAATTAAATGTTGTCTCAGTGTTACTACTACCAGTATTTAAAATCTGCTTCTAAGTTGCACTCCAGATAGAATAATATTGTATGATATGGTGACAGCACCTTATTTTGCTCCCACAGAATCAAGGAGGCACCCAACAAAGAGAGATGGTGAAGAGGGTACTGGACTTTCACTCCTGCCTCATTTTAATTTATTCCACCAGCTAGATTCCAAAAACGCATGACTTTATTTACCTATGTATGTTTTCTGAAAGTCTTCAAGCAGTTAAAAAATTAAAACACCAGCAATAAAACAACTAGCATAAAAAGGGTCATTTTTTTAAAAAAAAGGCTTCATTGAATATGCTAGTCAAATAAAAGAAAGCTATAATAGAGATAAAGAAATTGGTTTTAATTTGAGTAATAATTTCTGGGACAATATACTCCAGAAAAACAAGAAATTGGTAACGATTCTATATAATAAACTAATCGAATGGAATACAGAATCAGAAATAGTCAAGGAATCAATGATAAAATGGTCTAGGAATATAGGTAGACCTATAACAATGGATGAATGGGAAAATATTTGGAATAAAAAAATAAAATATTGCTATTCAATTGACTTGAAAGAAAATTGGCTAAAAACCATCCACAGATGGTATTTAACCCCCCAAAAATTGGGACTAATGTATCAAAATAGAGATAAAAAATGTTGGCGCTGCAAAGAACAAATAGGGTCATATTTCCATATATGGTGGAATTGTAAAAATATTAAAAGCTATTGGAAATCGATCCACCTAGAATGTAAAAAAATGTTAAAAATCAATTTGGAATGTAAACCTGAATATTACTTGTTAGGGCTACTTGAACTGCAAAAGCAAGATCAATTAGACTCTTTAAAAGAAAAAGAAAATAAGATAAAAAATTTTTACATATGCAGTAACTGCTGCAAGATTGGTAGTAGCAAAAAACTGGAAGAACCCTGAGAGCCCCACGGTAACAATGTGGTTGGAAAAATTATTAGATATTAAAAATATGGACAAATTAACCTATCTGATAAAAAGAAATACAGGGAAAGCAATGAAACAAACGGACTGGTCTGAGCTGGAAGTTTACCTACAGGAAGAATTGAAAGGAAAATGAAATACAAGAACGCAGAAGGAAGAAAGAAGAGTGGAAGTCCATTTCCCCCAACCAACCTCCCTCCCACTTTAGATAGGGACTCAATCCGGGAGTCGAATTTTGACCCCCATCCCCACTCTTTCCCTAGCCTAGTTTTCTCCCAATCCAGAACCCTACCCTGACCCACGCGAGACATCCCTCCACACCCCTAAACCCATGATAGGGCTACCCCCTTCCCTATTCCTTACCCCTCCCACACCCACCTACCTTGACTATCCCACCCCACCTGTTCCTTTAGATAGATTAATGTAATAATGGAAAAAAATTCTTAATAAAGATTACTATTAAAAAAAATAAAGAATATGCTAGTCTACATTTTTATAAGATGGAGCGAATTATAATAGTCTTCAGTTAGCACCCACCAAAAAGGAGAAAGCGTTCAAGAGTGGGGTGAGCCACCAAGCTCACTTCAATATTGCAGGGAAGAAAATAATATTAGTAACAGGGCAGGTCAATGTGGGATAATACAATCTATAAGACAACATGGCCCCAACTTGGGCCCTTTCTTTAAAAATTAAAATCAGTACCTTCAGCTGGTACTGAGCCAGGAAACAGACTAGGAACCAGTTGGAAAACCAGATAAACATGTTGCATATGCCAAACCCACTTATGGACCTAGCAGCTGAACTTTGCATCCAGTGTCATTTCTGAAGAATTTTCAGTGTACTAATGCACCGAAAGCACAAACCCAGTAACCCTCCCCACTAAATGCTGTTTCACCTTGATACTCCTATTAGTAATATTTCCCTCAAACATTGTCGTAATATATAGTTTTGGACATTTGCATTTGCTGAGATAGGTTCCTGGCAAAACTGAAGGAAGAGGGAGTTCTAGACAGACAGCAGAATGAAATGCTATCTCAGCAGATTCAAGTTCCCAAAATATGTGTCATTACCTAAAATGCTGGAGAATGGAGTCTCAGTTTACTTAAGAGAATATCTGTATTAGAAGAATGTCCTTGTGATTTGATGACATCATGGTTCCTGCTAGTGGTGCTAAACCTATACCTCCTTGTCATGGAGAAATTGATATATTTCAACAGCGGTATACAATGCATATCTTTCCCAAACAAGTGTGTAAGTTTACTTACTGTCCGAATGTAATGCTATGAATCACTCTTTCTTAACTCAGTGCTCTCCAAATTGGTTAGACTACAGCTCTTATAGACAACCATTGGACATGATGGGAGCTGTAATCCAACATCTCTGGAGGGTGCCAGGTTGGGGGAAGCTTCTACAGATGGTCTAAAAGCACAGCGCAGAATTAATATTTGAAATGTGCTATAAATAACAAGGATGATGCTGACATGTGTCCCTTTAGTAAAGAGGTGTGAACTGCATAGCTTTCCACACGTCTCACATTTATGACAAGTGTCTGCAGCATCTCTTAGCATAATATCGTACACAAGCTGGTTCGACTGGTTTGTATGTAAAGGAATCCATGGTATGAAGAAATCAAATCAGAAAGCCACCGTCCTAATGCGGCATGCATTATTCTTGAGCTATGTCCACAGCAGGTGAAGCAAACTATGCTTCCCACAAGTGGTGATTTGCTCTTCAGCCTTGGCTTCTTGCATTTAGCAGCACCCCATTACAGAATGTCCCGCCGGGTGAGCAATATCCCACAAGGAAGAGCCGCTTGCGCTCCGTGACCTAAATATGAGTCACCGCAGCTCACCCTCTGTGCTACATGCGGCACATGGGAAATAATGCAATTCTTGGAGAAAACATGTGCAGCTTACTACAGCAGCCGATTGCAAAACAGCCTCCCTGCATCAAAAAGAAAAAAGGGAGGGGAGAGTTCACTTGGTGCCATGCCTTTGAAGAACAGTGGGCAGAAACAATACACATTTGCTTACATACTGCAGCAAATCTAATATTTTGCTTTTGATTTGGCATATTCATACAGTGTATTTCATTATGGTGAAAAAATATACCCATCAACTAACATTTTGATCAATTTAATCTCTCATATGTGTTCTAATTTTTGACAAGTTTTAGCTCTTCAGATTTTGTTGCTGTTGCTCTATTCGGGTTAGTTGACCCTTTCTCTTGTTTTTTTATGCCCTGATCTTTTTATTTGCTCCTGCATTTCTATTGCGATACGGTTGTGGCTGTGCACTTTCAGGCCACTGTACTGCGTGAGTTTTATACTTTGTGAGATATCTAGAGTTTTTGATCCAATACTTGTCTTGCAAATAGGTCAATAAATGGAGTAAGGCATGATGATATAATCACCCAGATAGGCATTAAGTATGAAAGAAAGATTTTATTGCATAGTACCCTTTGATAAGTCCTTCTGTAAGGTTAAGGTAAAGGTTTTCCCAACATTAAGTCTAGTCGTGTCTGACTTTGGATTTTGGTGCTCATCTCCATTTCTAAGCCGAGGGGACAGCGTTGTCCGTAGACACCTCCAAGGTCATGTGGCCAGCATGACTGCTCGGAGTGCTGTTGCCTTCCCGCTGGAGCAGTACCTATTGATCTATTCACGTTTGCATGTTTTTGAACTGCTAGGTTGGCAGAAGTGGCTAACAGCAGGAGCTCACCCTGCTCTCTGGATTCGAACTGCTGACCTTTCTGTCAACAAGTTCAGCAGGTCAGCCGGTTAATCCGCTGCGCCACTGGGGACTCCTTCTGTACCTCCCAATAATTTCAGCGGAGATTCCATGGTGCTTTGCCAACTCTGTCCCATCTTAATTACTGCTAGTTTGGTGTTATACTTCAGGATCACATTGTTTGGGGCTTGTAGTTTCTGTTGATCTCCTATCTGGACAAGGTGAACCTGTAGAATGGAGGCAGGAGAAGCTGCGGTCAATCTGATGTTGTTGAACTCTACCTTACATCATCCACAGCCAGTTTAGCCAGTGGTAAAAGCTGATGGGAACTACAACAGTTAGAAGGCCCTCAGGCCCTCACCCACTCCTTTAGAAGCAACTGCAGATATAGAGCAGACTTTGAGATCAACTGGAGCTTGGATGTGGAAAAGTTGTTTTTTGACCTGGCGTAACAGTTTTATGAGGAGATGTGATGACCTACTTACTTGATAGATAAAAGCAACAATGTGTCAAGAGGCAGGAAAACCACTGTTATCAAACTCAACGCTTGCTTCCTCTTTGGGTAGGGAAAAAGTCTTCTTAATGTTGCTTATGTTGTATTCAAGTAGTGTTCAAGTATACCAAACTTCTTGGGCTTAACTCCAGTATTAATTATCCTAAAAGTAGCCCATGAAGGCAAAATTAACTTTTGCATAACAACTTGCTCCATTGCTTTTAACAGGGCAATCACACAGCCTTCCATATCTTACTGAAGTGCAGTTGCCAGCACTCCACACCATTGACTGTGTTGCACTGGACTGCAGGGAGTTGCAATCCGTAACAGCATCATAATTTCCACAGCTTTAACATTTGGGCCTAATTCAACTTCTAAGAGTTCTAAAAAGGAATTAATTTTGACGAGAACAGAAAGAAAAGAACACAATGCACACCATCTGAACATGTTGTGCTTTTTAAGTCCAGTTTTTTCCGATCTTAAAAATTAAAACTCTTTACATCTCTGTCTCTTAAATGAATTGTTGGGAATGTTTATTTCTATGAGCAACTGGAGCTAGATGTCATTATTGCAATTTGTAATCCAGTGGGACCATGTCCACCTTTTTATGTGGCTCCCAGTTCCAAATGCTACACCAAGGAAGGTACTTCTTGAATTTCTTGTTCTTACAACTGCTTCTGTTTAGAAGATGTGCAAAAAGATACAGGTTAAGTATCATTTCTCTGGAATTTTGAAATACCAGATTGTTCAAATGGGTGGCTGAGATAATGATACCTTTGTTTTATGTGCAAAATTATTTCAAATATTGTGTATAAAATTACCTTCGGGCTCTCTCTATATAATAAATTTTGTGTTTAGACTTGGGTCTTATCTCCAAGACACTTTGTTATGCAAGTATTCAAAAATCAGAAATCCAAAATGTTTCTGATCCTAAGCGTTTTGGATAAAGGATGCTCGAACCTGTATTGCATATTAATGTGTCCAAACCACGGTATTGGAAGAACTGGATGTGCTTAAGCCACCAGGCCAATGAGAAGATTAAAAGGTTCCACTCTTCCGAGTCACACTCTAAGCTCATGAATAAAGAGGATCAATTATTTTATACTTCCAAGAAAACAGTACAACATGGAACATTGTGTTAATACAATGGGGTACATGAGTTCGGATGTCCATTTTGTGACCTCATCTGCCTGCCCTCAATACATGATTGTTTGCAGTGATAAATACAAACTCACAATAAAGAAATACACATCACCGCAAACAATCATGTATGCCAGGGATTGCAGTATGAAAACCACATAGGACTCTTCTTATTAACAGGTCCTCTTTTCCGATTTTAGCTTCAGTCCCTAAGGTAACAGAAGAGGAAATGGATTTTCCAAAAAGAATGTATTGTTATGAGTTATCCCTGTTACCAGCCAAAGTATTTGGGGTGATTTGTTTTTGAGTAAGTAAGACCCATTACCTTTTAAAAAGACCTGCTCTCATTGGAAATGAAAAGTATACCTGTATCTACCAACACAGCTGCCAGCATGTAAAAACTCTTTATTTTGGGTGTTGTCATACTGCCATGGTGAGGGGCCTCTATACAACACTTTCCTTGACCCCACTGGTGGTTAATCCAATATAACACGATGTAACAAAATCTGAAAAAAAATTGGTTTGAAAGTGTTATTTCCAATTTGTGTTGTATTTACTTTGAAAATAGTTGTTATACTTCAGAAACTGGCTGCTACAAAACTATGTTGAATTGGTTGAGATTCTTATGAGATATTCATTGAAAAGCTAGAGGAAAATGTGCTGTAGGATGTTCGGTAAAAACAAACTTTTTGCAATTTAATAAACTTTCCTCATGGTTTTCTTCAATGATAGAAACCATTAAGGAATGACATACATAACCCAGGAACAAAAATCATGTTTACATAGTGTAATTTACCAACACTCTTGATTAGTAAACATGAACACAAAAGGAGTTTCAAATCCAGATTTGAATGAATACAGTTGGGACTCTGCTATCCATGGATTCAACCATTCATGGTTTTGAAAATAATAAAAATATTCCAAAAAGCAAACCTTGGTTTTGCCATTTTGTATAAGAGACATGCTTGTATATAATGGGACTTGAGCAACCATGGGTTTTGATATTCAGGGATTCCTGGAACCACACATCAGTGGATACCGAGAGTCCGCTGTACAGTGGTTCAAGCGTGGCAAGGTTTACTCATCTGTGTTAAGATTGTTGGGGAATCTGAGCTGTTATGCTTAAAAATAACACTCGGGACAATTCCACGAAAATAGAGCTGAGTACCAGGAGTAAACTCCATAGCCAGCAGAAACTTACATGTGATGCGAAGGGATAGGCTTCTATTCCTTAGGACGGCTTAGGATTGCAGAGTCAGAACTTTGGTTCATAAATATTTAGTGAAGTAAAAAAGAATTACATTCTTGATAGAAAAGGTCTTGGAGCTAACTAGCTTACTAAAGCTCATCTTTTAAAGAAGGCAAAAGATAAACATATTCATGCAGCTACATTTTGCCCAGAGAGAGGCAAAATGTGCATCCTCACAGAGAGAAAGGAAAAGTTGAAGATGCTGAAAAATGGAGACCACGTGGTCAACTCAGGGCAGTTTAAACTTAAGAGGAAGTTCCCTCACAGAAATTCCATTACTATATCATCAAAGGGGGAGGAGACAGCGGCTAGCAGGAAAGACTGGAGCTAACACTCCAGAAGACAGGAGCAGAATTCAAAACGATCTTGACAGACTAGAGAGATGGGCCGAAACTAACAAAATGAAGTTCAACAGGGACAAATGCAAGATACTTCACTTCGGCAGAAAAAATGGAAATCAAAGATACAGAATGGGGGACGCCTGGCTTGACAGCAGTGTGTGCGAAAAAGACCTTGGAGTCCTCGTGGACAACAAGTTAAACATGAGCCAACAATGTGATGCGGCTGCTAAAAAAGCCAATGGGATTCTGGCCTGCATCATTAGGGGAATAGCGTCTAGATCCAGGGAAGTTATGCTCCCCCTCTATTCTGCCTTGGTCAGACCACACCTGGAATACTGTGTCCAATTTTGGGCACCACAGTTGAAGGGAGATGTTGACAAGCTGGAAAGCGTCCAGAGGAGGGCGACTAAAATGATGAAGGGTCTGGAGAACAAGCCCTATGAGGAGCGGCTTAAAGAGCTGGGCATGTTTAGCCTGCAGAAGAGAAGGCTGAGAGGAGACATGATAGCCATGTACAAATATGTGAAGGGAAGTCAAAGGGAGGAGGGAGCAAGCTTGTTTTCTGCTGCCCTGCAGACTAGGACACGGAACAATGGCTTCAAACTACAGGAAAGGAGATTCCACCTGAACATCAGGAAGAACTTCCTCACTGTGAGAGCTGTTCGACAGTGGAACTCTCTCCCCGGGGCTGTGGTGGAGGCTCCTTCCTTGGAGGCTTTTAAGCAGAGGCTGGATGGCCATCTGTCGGGGGTGCTTTGAATGCGATTTCCTGCTTCTTAGCAGGGGGTTGGACTAGATGGCCCATGTGGTCTCTTCCAACTCTACTATTCTATGATTCTATGATTCTATGAAAGACAAAGACAAAGCCCTTTTGGGAAACATATATAGGGATGTGGGGAAAGGAATCTCTAAGCTTAGCCTTGTCTCTAGTCTGGCTACTCATTGAGGACTAGAAACTTGATGATACAAAAACTTGTGCAGTCCAGGGATGAAGCCCAACAAAGATTCCCACAAGACTGCGGGCATCCACACTGTAGAATCAATGCAGTGTGATACCACTTTAACTGCCATGGCTCAGTGCTGTGGAACCCTGGGACTTGTAGGTTTACATCCGGCATCCTCAAACTGTTTGGGCTTCCAAGTCCTAGAATTCCTGACTATTGAACAAGCTGGCTGAGAGCTGCAAGAGGCATCTAGGGAGGCTGAGTTTGAGAAGCGAAACCAGCCATTCTTGGCCTAGGAAAGAAAAAAAGAAGCCCATTAATTTATTTTTCTTTCCCTTTTTCCATGCCCACACTATCTTTTGCCAAGGTTTGGTAATCAGCTGTGGCTGCAAAGCGCCAAGGTCCCTTTCATGCCTCACGTTCAGGCCTCATGTTTTTTTGCAGGGATATTTTCCCCCAGCAGCTCCTTCCCGGCACTCGCCTATGGTTTTGTATGTGCTTAAGCCTCGTAACCTCTTTTGCTCTCTCAGGGATAGAGAGAGGGAGCGTAAGGAATAATGCCATAATAATATGAGACAGGGGGAGAAAGATAGGGGAATAATATGAGAGGAAGAAGGAAGAGAGGGAGGAATATTCATATGAGATAGAGTCTAATAATGATGATATAGAAAATAAAAATGAGAGGGGGGTAATAATATTTTTAACATTTATTTATTTAGATTTTTTTTAACCCTGAGATGCAGCTTACAAAATGTTAATTTGCCCTCAAGAGTTTCAAAAGAGAGAGGGGGGAGGAATAATAGTATTATGAGAGTGAGAGAGGAATAATGATAGTAATGAGAGGGATAATAATATGATACAGAGAGATGAATAATATTAGTATTAATATGAGAGAGAGGGATAATAAGAGAAAGAGAGGAGTAATGATAATAATATGCAACATAGAGAGGAATAATACTAGTAGGAGAGAGAGAGGAATAATGAGAGAATAATACAAGAAGAGGGGAAATAACTATAGGAATAATATTCAGAATAATATGAAGGAAAGAGTGGAATAATATGAGAATAAGAGGAATAATAATACATGAAAGAGAGGAATAATAATAGTAATATGGAAGAGAGGAATAGTAGTAGTAATAAGAGAGAAGAATAATAGTAATATGAGAGGGGGGTAGTAATAATGAGAGGGAGAGGAATATGAGAGAAAGAGTAGAATAATAATATGAGAGGGGGGATAATAATATGAGAGGGAGAAGGAACAAGAGATATGAGAGAAAGGAATAATAATGATGGTTAATATGAGGAGAAATAATTATAGTAGCAATATGAGAGAGAGGAATAATAATATGAGAGGAATATGTGAAAGAAAGAGGAATAATAATAGTAATATGAGAGAGGGGATAACTATAGTAACAAGAAGAGAGGAAAAATAATAGTAATATGAGGGGGGAATAACTATAGTAACAAGAAGAGAGGAATAATAACAATAATATGAGAGAGGTGGGATAACTATAGTAACAATAAAAGGTAAAGGTTTCCCCTGATGTTAAGTCCAGTCGTGTCTGACTCTGGGGGTTGGTGCTCATTTCCATTTCTAAGCTGAAGAGCCGGCGTTGTCCGTAGACACCTCCAAGGTCATAATAATAATAGTAATATGAAAGGGGGATAACTAGTAATAAGAAGAGAGAGAGGAATAATAGTAACATGAGTGAGTGGGATAACTATAGTAACAAAGAGAGGAATAATAGTAATATGAGAGGGAGATAATTAGTAACAAGAAGAAAGAGAGGAATAATAGTAACATGAGTGAGTGGGATGACTATAGTAACAATGAGAGAGAAAGAAATAATAGTAATATGAGAGAGGGATAACTATAGTAACAATAAGAGAGGGAGGGATAATAATAGTAATATGAGAGGGGATGACAACTGTAGTAACAGTAAGACAGAGAAATAATAATAGCAATATGAGAGGGGGAATAACTAGTAACAATAAGAGAGGAATAATAACTAGTAACAATAAGGGAGAGGAGAATAATAATAGTACTATGAGAGAGGGGAATAACTAGTACTATAGTAAGAGGAGGAATAATAACAGTAATATGAGAGAGTGGAGAATACTATAGTAACAATAGGGGAACAATAATAGTAATGAGCGGGGAATACTATAGGAATAAGAGAGAAATAATAGTAATATGAGAGAGGGGGACAACTATAGTAGCAATAAGAAGGGAATAATAGTAGTAACTTGACAGGGGGGATAACTATAGTGACAACAAGAAGGAGGAATAATAGTAATAGCAATGTGTATGTATATATATATATACAGTAGAGTCTCACTTATCCAACACTCGCTTATCCAACGTTCTGGATTATCCAACGCATTTTTGTAGTCAATGTTTTCAATACATCATGATATTTTGGTGCTAAATTCGTAAATACAGTAATTACTCCATAGCAATACTGCGTATTGAACTACTTTTTCTGTCAAATTTGTTGTATAACATGATGTTTTGGTGCTTAATTTGTAAAATCATAACCTAATTTGATGTTTAATAGGCTTTTCTTTAATCCCTCCTTATTATCCAACATATTCGCTTATCCAACATTCTGCCGGCCCGTTTATGTGAGATAAGTGAGACTCTACTGTATATATATATACATATATACACAATATAATTTACAATAATATATAATAATTATAACATATTGTATATACATATAATATTCATAATAGGTAAAGGTAAAGGTTTCCCTTGACGTTAAGTCCAGTCATGTCTGACTCTGGGGGTTGGTGCACATCTCCATTTCTAAGCTGAAGAGCCGGCGTTGTCCATAGATACCTCCAAGGTCATGTGGCCGGCATGACTGCATGGAGCGCCGTTACCTTCCCGCCGGAGAGATCTACTCACACTGGCATGTTTTCGAACTGCTAGGTTGGCAGGAGCTGGAGCAACAGCGGGCGCTCATTCCACTCCCGGGAATTGAACCTGGGACCTTTCAGCAGCTCCGTGCTTTAACACACTTCGCCACCGGGGCTCCTTAATATTCATATTATATTGTAATACAATATACGTATTGTATATTATATTATATATGTAATATTACTAATATTACCATATATTGACACAGCACAATATAGTAATTTATTACCAGTATTGTACTATGCTAATAATATAATATTGTATGTAAATTTAATTTGTAAGCCGCTCTGAGTCCCCTTCGGGGTGAGAAGGGTGGCATATAAATGTAGCAAATAAATAAACAAACATAATAATAGTAATATGAGAGAGGGGAATAACAATAAGAGGGAGAGGAATAATAATAGTAATATGAGAGGGGGAATAACTATAGTAGCAATAAGAGGGGAATAATAGTAGCAATAAGAGGGGAATAATAATAGTAATATGAGAAAGGGGAATAACAATAAGAGGGAGAGGAATAATGGTAATATGAGAGGGGGAATAACTATAGTAGCAATAAGAGGGGAATAATAATAGTAATATGAGAGAGAGGAATAACAATAAGAGGGAGAGGAATAATAATGGTAATATGAGAGGGGGAATAACTATCGTAGCAGTATGAGGGGAATAATAGTAGCAATAAGAGAGGAATAATAATAGCAATAAGAGGGGGATAATAATAGCAATAAGATGGGAATAATAATAGCAATAAGAGGGGAATAATAATAGCAATAAGAGGGGAATAATAATAGCAATAAGATGGGAATAATAATAGTAATAAGAGGGGAATAATAACAGCAATAAGAGGGGAATAATAATAGCAATAAGAGGGGAATAATAGTAGCAATAAGAGGGGAATAATAATAGCAATAAGAGGGGAATAATAATAGCAATAAGTTGGGAATAATAATAGCAATATGAGAGAGAGGAATAACAATAAGAGGGAGAGGAATAATAATGGTAATATGAGAGGGGGAATAACTATCGTAGCAGTATGAGGGGAATAATAGTAGCAATAAGAGAGGAATAATAATAGCAATAAGAGGGGGATAATAATAGCAATAAGATGGGAATAATAATAGCAATAAGAGGGGAATAATAATAGCAATAAGAGGGGAATAATAGTAGCAATAAGAGGGGAATAATAATAGCAATAAGAGGGGAATAATAATAGTAATAAGAGGGGAATAATAACAGCAATAAGAGGGGAATAATAATAGCAATAAGAGGGGAATAATAGTAGCAATAAGAGGGGAATAATAATAGCAAGAAGAGGGGAATAATAATAGCAAGAAGAGGGGAATAATAATAGCAATATGAGAGAGGGGAATAACAATAAGAGGGAGAGGAATAATAATGGTAATATGAGGGGGGGAATAACTATAGTAGCAATAAGGGAGAGAGAGGCTTAATAATAACGTGAGAGAAAGGAAGAGGAATTGCAGAGTCATTCCTTGGGCAGATGGGGAGAGGGCGAAGAGAGAGCGAGAGAACCCTGAGCATCCGGGGAACTCCTCCTGTCCCCCTCCCTCTGCGCGCGCCGCCCGCCCTGCCCGCGGAGAAGCCCGGTGCAATGTGCCGCCCGCTCGGCCCGCCCGCCGCAGCCCCAGAAAAGTGTGTCACTGGGGCACGAGGCTCTCCCTGGGCGTCACATGGGGGAGGCTCCGGGGCCGCGTGCCGGGCTCTGCGCAGCCGCAGGGAAAGAGGGAGGGAGGGGGAGAGCGAGGGAGGCAGCCCGGCAGAGGAGCATTCAGAGGCAGCAGCAACCGCCAGAGCAGCCAGAGCAGCATTGCTTGAGCTGTGCGTCGGAAGCACTTGCCTCGCTCTCTTGCCTCCCAAGAGCATCTCCCAGTTGTGTCTCCCTGAGACAGCCTTGGCACCTTCCTTCCTTCGTGGTGGGAGTGCTTTGGGACAGCACTTGAGGGGAAAAGAACCAAAGGGAAGAGGAGGAGAAGGGGGAGACCTTTGGCATCCCTTCCTTCCCTCCTTCCTCATCGCAAAGGATGGCCGCTTTGGACAGCAACAACAACGCGCCTGGTGAGTCTCTCTTTCTTCTTTATGCCTGGTCCCCAAGACCTGCATTGATCCTCTTGGGGGGTGCATCTATGGAATCAATGCAGCAAGGTCTTGAGATCCCATAGCATTGAGAGATGCCAATAATAATAATAATAATAATAATAATAATAATAGTTGTTATTATTGGGTTGCTGTCAGTTTTGCCATATTACAGAAGCATTCTCTCCTGACGTTTCTCCCACATCTATGACAGGCATCTTCAGAGATTGTGAGGTCTGTTGGAAAACTATGCAAGTGGGGTTTATATATCTCTGGAAGGTCCAAGGTGGGGGAAAGAACCCTTTGTCTGTTTGAGGCAAGTGTGAATGGTGCAATTGGCCACTTTGATTAGCATTGAAAAGCCTTGCAGCTTCGAGGCTTGCCTGATTCCCTCCTTTGTTGGGAGATGTTTGCTGGCCCTTATTGTTTCATGTCTGGAATTTCCCTGTTTTCAGAGTGTTGTTCTTTAAATCTCTTTAGAGATTTTTAAATACTGGTAGCCAGATTTTGCTCTTTTTCATGGTTTCCTCCATTCTCTTGAAATTGTGGAGTTCAGTGTCTTCTCTGTGTAGTCTGTGTGGTGGTTTTTAAGAGTGGTCCAGCATTTCTGTGTTCTCAAATAATATGCTGTGTCCAGGTTGGTTAATGATGATGATGATGATGATATTATTATTATTCCAATGTAGCATGATGCACCCCAAATCCTCCTCTTGCATGCATACCTCCTGCCCCATCCCATCTCCCTCTCTTCCTCCCTTTGTGTTTGCATTTGGATCTTGCAGGGTGAGGGGTCCTTTTTAAGAAAGGATCTCATTTTCAATTCTTCCTTTCCAAAAGGGGCATTGGGGTTGGGAAGGGGGCAAAAGCCACCTCTCAGGCCACCCCCTTATTGCCCTGCCTTATTTATTCCTCCCTGCTTGGCTTCTCTTGCCAGCCTATGGATCTCAGGCGTCTGATACATGTCTCTCCTTTAGGGATCGGGTGAAATGGAAGTGTCGGTTTCAAAGAAAGAGGTCAGTTTTCAATCTGGGCTACTAATAGCCGCAAGTGACTCCTTAATTTTTTCCTAGGAGAAGCAAAACATTGTGATCTGAGGGGAAAAGCCCTTGGCATTGCTTTCCTTATGATCTGGGGGCACCTCGAGATCGAATCCGGATCATATCTCCCTCTGATCCTTTTCTAGGATTCCCTTCCTCCCCGTCCCCTCCGGAATCCCACTTTCCCGGGGTTCCCCCACTCTGCTTTCCCCAGTCAACCCCTCACGTGTCCCCCTAGCCGGCTCAGCCACGTGCAAAGTTTGTTTTCCCTGTTAGCCCCGCCCCTCTCCACTCATTGGTCGGCTCCACTATCATTAGCCTATCAGGCACGCCCCTCAGAGGGTGGCGTCACCATCCCGGAAAAGCGAGAGGGTTTGATGCTTCCCACCAGGAGGGCGGAGCTTCCTTCACACGGAGGGGAGGGATTGGGACCAATAGGGAGGCGAAGGGGCGGGGTAAAGCGTGATGGGCGGGGCTTGGGGGAAGCAAGGCACCACGTGCGAGGGAAACACGTGAAGCCAGAGCGCTGACCTGCCAACCTTACAACCTCGAGATCTTTTGGAAGAAATATTCAAAACCTGCATCCACAGCCTCTGAGCACGTGTAGAGGGCTTATCAGTCAAAGCAAAACAGGAGCATTTGGATTTTTTAAGACCCACTTAAGGCTACTGTTGTTTACATATGTACAGAATGGGCTTTATTTATGCCCAGAATGATTTTTTCCCTAAAATATAGTTAAGTGCCTCTGATCATGTGCAGAGAGCCTCCCTTTTCATTGTGTATTTTCTGCATGGCCATGTTCCAGATTCTCTCCTGACGTTTCGCCCACATCTATGGCAGGCATCCTCAGAGGTGTAAGGTCTGTTGAAAACTATGAAAGTCAGGTTTATATATCTGTGGAATGTCCAGGGTGGGAGAAAGAACTCTTGTCTGTTTGAGGCAAGTGTGAATGTTGCAATTAATCACCTTGATTAGCATTTGATGGCCTTTCAGATTCAAAACCTGGCTGCTTTCTGCCTGAGGGAGGTAGGAAACTGCTAGGTTTTGAATGTGCAAGGCCATTAAATGTGAATCGTGATCAATTGCAACATTCACACTTGAGTGTTTTTTCTCCCAATCTGGACTTTTCACAGATATATAAACCCCACCTTTCTAGTTTCCAACAAACCTCACACCTCTGAGGTTGCCTGCCATAGATGTGGGCGAAACGTCAGGAGAGAATGCTTCTGGAACATAGCTATACAGCCTGGATAACTCACAGTAACCCTGAGAGAGATGTAGTTTGTATTTGCTTTGCAATGATCTTGTGTAGGGAATTTCTGCAAGTGGAATAGAATGTTATACATTTCCTCTCATGAGTATAGGAAAGTCGCCTATAGTCATGTCATGTGAACTTTGGTACAGCCCAATTGTTGATATATTTATTTTGGTATAAGTCCCAATGAGGTCAGTGTGACATAGTCTCCAATTGTGACTAGTATTGTACTATTTATTTATGTATGTGAGGCCTCTCTGTCTCTGAATTTGAATGTCCTTGGCCTGATTCCTGCTGGGTGGAATTTTTTACGTATGTGTTGAATCACTAATCAACCATTGATTGATCTATTCTTGTTGGGCTCACTAAAGGGAGACCAGTCCTTGTCTGTGTGGTTTCTGACTTTTTAGTTTTGAATATGTGACTTGATGTTAAATATTACCCAATGGAGGTGCAGCAGTTTGTAATCATGGGAGTCTTAGTTTGGTGAGGCACCAGCATTCTTTGATAGAGAAGGATAAAGACCTTGTGATACTACAACTCCCATAATTCCATAGCATTGAGCCATAGGTGTTAAAGTCGTATCAAACTGCATTAAATATACAGTGTAGGTGCACCCACAGTCGCTGGGGTCCACTCAGCCAGAGAGCGAAAAAAAGAGGGAGGTCTTACGCTGCTGTTTTTTATATTCTGATGTTTGACTTAATTGTGTGTTTATCTGGATTGTTATATTTTATGTTCTTATTTCAATTCTGTTTTTGCTTTGATTGATTGTTGTGTTTGTATTAATGTTTTGTGGGCATCTGTCCTATATGTAAGCCGCCCTGAGTCCCTTTGGGGAGATGGTGACGGGGTATAAGAATAAAGTTGTTGTTGTTGTTATTATTATTATTATTATTATTATTATTATTATTATTATTATTATTATTATTATTATTGGATGAGGAAAATTGACCTGCAGCATCCAGGGACTACCTTCACTGGAGATCCACTATGGTAGGATCAGCCACCTCTTTCAGGGTCAAGCAGCCTTGTGTCAAAGGCCACGTGTATGTGGCTAAAGACCCCACACGTGTCTCCAGTCATTCTTGAGCTGCCCTCTTTCCAAGGGACCGAGGACAGGCGACACCCAGCGTAGTCCATCATGACAGCGCCTTTGCATCTCCCCACCCATTTGGAAGGCATCCAACTGGGTCCTCGCATCACCCTCTCCCTCGCAAGGTTTATTTATTCTCCCTGACCCACTTGGGACAAAGCATCTTATGCAAACTATATATTAAATTAAGCATGCAAACTCAGAGGCTCCTGACTGGGAAGGCAGACTGCAGAATAGGGAGGCTTGTCCCGCCGGAGGGCCCTGCCCTGCCACCATTTCATGCCCTGACCTGCCAGGAGTGCAAACTCTGCTTCCTGACTGTTGAAAGAAAGAGAGTCAATAGTAGGAGGGCCATGCGAGGTGGTTTTTCCGGAGAGGCCGTGAGCAAAGCAAACACAAGGCCGTTGGTGCCAGCGGGATTGCTAGCGAGGTCACGTGCCAGGGCCACACTCACAACCCAGACAGCGTGATCATGCCTGCCTTGACACGCCAGACACCTGGCTGGCTCCCAGACTTCCGCAGACCTAGAGGCTCTTCATTGAGATCAAGGGCCCCAGCCTGAATAATCAGCGCCTTCCTTCGCCCTTGGGATCTTGCCTGGCCTCAGCAGGCGTCCCTACCTCCCTGGAATAAAGTTCTACGTTATAAACACTGTATGGCATTGGAAGTGTATTATTCTACCCTGGAATGAATGACTTCCAGACGAAGCATATCATAAAATTGCTTTGGAGGACCTACAAATGTTTAGAGAAGCATTATCTGTAGGCCTCCAATGTGGATCTATGGCAAGCATGGGCAAACTTCGGTCCTCCGGGTGTTTTGGACTTCAACTTCCACAGTTCCTAACAGCCAGTTAGGAGTTGAAGTCCAAAACACCCAGAGGGCCGACATATGCCCATGCCTGATCTATGGTCAACTTTCAGAGGAACTCTGGAAGAATTGACCCATAAAATTGTACTGGCGACCCATGCTGGATCTACACTGCAGTTCTGAACTGCACTGAAATTAATTATATAGGTCAAACTGCATTATTTGACAGTGTAGATGCAGCCTAAGTGAAAACACTTCATCTAGGCATCACTAGGTCCTCCAGAGCATCTCGAAAGTCTTATTTTTCTTAGTAGGATTGTTTAGGTCAGTGGTTCCCAACCTTTTTTTTTTTTTTTTACCAGGGACCATTCTGACCAGGGACCACTTGACTGGGGACCACTTTGGCCAGGTTCCACTCTCCAACATTAGTACCAAAAGGGTTATAAATCAGTTTTTGGTCAACTTTAGATTCAGTTTGGTTCTCTGGGGTGCTGATTCGGAAAATTGCATTAGATAGACCTCATCAGCTCTATTTTCTAATACATAACCTATGCCATTCAGTAGTTGCCATCAGTTTGCCCACAGAAAACCGTATTTAATAATCTAGAGCTGATATGGTCTATCCAATGCAATTTTCTGAATCAGTACCCCTGGCACCAATTTTTCCCATGGCCCACAGGTTGGGATCCATTGATTTAGGTGAAAATATGTGGGTACTTTTAGTCTTATCCTTTTGTATAGTGCTGGAATGAGGCTCCTAGTGATGTCTTTGGCCCTTCTGTTTGGCCTTTTGGTGACAAGACATTTTCCTGAACTTGCCTTATGGTCTTTAAGTGATGAAATGAGGCTAGGAGTGCAAGCCATGGGTGCATGTTACCTCCACCATGTCTGTTTGTGCAAAAATGCAAAGAGAGCCTCCTGTGAGCATAAGTCTCCAGGAGAGAGTAAGATGGTCATTTGGTGAATAGAGATGAATGAGCCCCAGAAGTGTGTGATCTGGATGTTTTATTGAATAATGATCATGTCCTCTTGTGCCACTTATTTTCTACAGCCATATAGGAGCAAGCATGCTGCTTGCTCGTGTTTCATGCAATATGCAGCACACTGAGCTTGTTATGTGATTTGCCCCACAGTAGTAGGGGCTGAGACACTTTACACTTCAAAGCCAGATAAGAGTCATGGCTGGGAAGAGAGCCACAGGGGTCTTCTAGTCTGACCTCCTGTAGAAATCCACAACTAGCGCATCCCTGCTAGGCGTGCAGAGAGGAATTATATAGGCTATACAAGCAATTAACATTTTTTCCTGCAGTGTTCTAAATGCAACAAAGCATAAAGAGTACCTTTCCTTACCTTATGGTGAATGCTTCTTCACTGGGCCTGCTGATAGGGAAGGAGAGGAAAAAATATCCAGATTTCATTCCAGAAGTAGAGTAATGCAAGGGGTCAATGCTTCAGCTATGAGTGCTTGTCCTGCTTAAGGCAGATGATAAATTGAATTGCCCATTTGTGAAATCATGATGAAATAGCCACCTTGGACAAGATTAATTTAATTACGTATCATTTTATTATTACAATTTTATTGCCAGGTGGAGAAGAGTATGGATTGTCTGCCTTGGGTGTCAAAGGGAGTGGGAACAGCCTAGTATTGAGCCTAGTCCCTTCTGTTCCTATAAGGTTGAGTTCTCTACATCAGATAGTTTTAAGAAACATAATGCTAGAAGACAAGGTTGGTAACATACTCCTGGTGAGCATTTAATAAAACAGCACATACATCTGAAATCCTGGTGCATTTTGGGACCATAACACCCAGAATCCCCTAGACAATATAACCCTTCAGCTATTTCTGTAACATAAAAGCGGAGGCGATGTTGGCAGGTTGAGAAAAGCAGTGCTTGCCATACTAGCAGGGATTGTATTGTAGTGCGATCTTGGAGAAGTTTTTTTTCCTGGACTGTAACTCCCCAAATCCATTATTTCTTGTTCTAGTCCAGAAAGAGAACTTTTCCAATTTCTGTTTTTAACAATTGCCAAACAAGCAGTCCTCTCTCTTTTCCCCGGCTCCTCAAAATATTTGTGTCCCACACAAGGAAGGTCATGAGCCAGTAGGAACCAGCCAGTGGCTATAAAAGCCTCCCAGGCGAGAGCTGGTCAAGGGCTCCTCTGGCTTGTTGTTGCAACGGCCTGCCTGGCCCTTGAACGTGGCTCTCACATGTGACCTTGTTTATAATCCTGTTGGCTCTGATTGCTTTGTTTTTCCTTTGCTTGAGGCCTCTCCTGCCGCGCTTGCCCTTTGGCAAGTGGCCCGGCTCAAAAAGCGGTGTGTGTTTTCCTCTCATCTCCAGGTTCCCAGGTTAGCCACCCTCTTCAACTCCTAGGGCGTGATAGTCGGCTGTTGTTTTTTTCCTTCCCCCTTTTTTGGCTTCCTCCCATGTCTTCAACAATCACTTGGCCACCTGCCCTGTTTTTCCTCTCTGCTCTTGTGTGTGTTTTCCCTTTTACAGCATTGAAATGTAGGTCAGCAACAGAGAACAGAGAGGGAGTTTGATTTGCCAGAGAAGCATTTTGGCGGGATGTGCCTCTGAGCTTCCCACCACGGCTCATAAAACAGGATTGGTGTTTGCTTCGGTGCCTGCTGACCACAAAGTTCCCACGCACTTGGCGGCTTTGTTTTAATTACCTCATCAGTAGTTTTTGCTCAGAAGTAGGTTTATCTCCCCCTCTCCAAATCATTCCATTTCATGCACGTGGCCTCAGAGACAGCTCCCATGTGCTCAGCGCCGTATCCCAGTTGCTCACATGTATCGCTGAAAATTCACATGTTCCCAGGGAGAACCAAACTATTAATTGCTACCTTTTTTAGGTGCTTGTCTCCCCCCTTCTTTTTTCCTTTAGATGTGTATATGATAATCCTGTTGTTTACAGCAGTGGCTGCCTCTGGAATGGAGTGAGAAAGATAGGAAAGAAATACACATAGCAGCTGGCAAAAGTGGTAGGGAGAAATCCCTTCTTCAGAGACAGAAAACAGTTTAGTATGTGTCAAACCTGGGAACTATGCTTTTCCCCCAATGACAACTTACATTTGCCTTATTGGCTGGAGGACACTGGAGTTGCACCATCTTTGTTGTAGTAGTCCAAAAACTAGATTTGCCAAGCGCCAAGTATGTAGCCCATGTTCAAAGATAGGGTAGGCATAAGCTTAAATCCAGTTATGAGTCCTAATTGGATTGGACCCATTGAAATAATAGGACATGTTGAGTTATCAGATTCTATGGGTTCAAGGAGTTTAATTCCATGAATTCAAGGGAATAGGAATTAAAATAGAATTTTAGAGCTAGCAGGATCTTCGAGATCCTCTCAGTGTTTCCCAAACTTCGGTATCCAGCTGTTTTGGATTTCAGCTTCCAGAATTCCTTACCATTGGCCAAACTGGCTAGGACTAATGGGAAATGAAGTCTAAAATAGCTGGATGGCCAAATTTTGAGAATAATTTATGTAGTCCAACCCTTTGTTAAATGCTGAACTCTAATCCACAGCATCCAGAGTGTTGTCTGCATAGGAGCTCTTCTTCAGCCAAAGCTGGGAGCAGAATATAACACTCTTGTTTTGATTCAGCAAAGCAATCCAGATGTTCTCATAGAAGCTTACCTAATATGGCTTGATATACCTAGGGCTTGGTATGTGTGCTTCTCTGCCTGCTCAGCGATTCCTGTATTTAGATTTAGGATGACATTTTATTCAGGCCAGTTGTCTAGTGAGTACGCATGCACGTGTGCATGTTTTGCTGTTCTCAGCGTTATGGAGCTTGGCTCACTTGCCTGAGTCAGCGGCAAGTTATTTACCTTCCACTTAATTATAACCTTGCACTTATTGTCTACAAGCAATATCTGCAAGGCCATTTTGTCTCTCCACTGCATTTCTATTTATATGAACCTCTGTCCTCATGCCCCACTTTCAAGAGCCATTTTTATCTGTGAAGCTTTTTCTGCCTTAGGAAAGGTGCTTCCCTTCTCTGCATAATAACATCTTCAGGTTTGGATTGTGTTGGTTGGTATAGGTTACAGGGCCCATCCTTGCATCAAAGAACAGGGCTGTATGCTAACTTAGGGTGCTTCTTAGACATATATGGGATATATAGCTTTCCAACTGAAAAATGGCAAACCTACTTGCGGCACGAGGAAATTATAAGGGTCTTGTTCATGTATCTCTTTCCTCCCTAGAAATATTCTACTTCCCAACCACTAATAATTGTCAGTTTTTTTTGTGCTTGCATTGGAAAATATCACTTTCCAATGCAATTCTCTTATCAGGATAGTCTTTGCAACCGTGAAGGCCTCAAGCTTTAAATACTTTTGAGGTCCCAATATGAAGTTTCAGAAGAACACAGAACTTTCAGCATTAACAAATCTATGCCTGGAAGAAAGATTCTCATGACTCTCTCTCTCTCTCTCCCTGTCCTTTGAATTTTCTACAGGTGGAGTGATCAGCTACATTGGCTCCAATGGTTCTTCACCAAGTCGCACCAGTCCTGTCTCTCTCTGCGGCAGTGACAGTTCCAATGGCAGTTGCCAGCTTTCCTCGCAGTCTGCTTTTCCCAGCTACTTTCCACCATCGCCCACTGGGTCCCTAGGGCACGACTCTGGTCGCCCGTATGGAGGCAGTTCAGCTGGGCTACGTGACGACGCCTCTCCTTCCTCCTCCTCCTCCTCCTCCTCCTCCTCCTCCTCCTCCTCCTCCTCCTCCTCCTCCTCCTCCTATAGTTCTGGAAGCTCTCCAGGAGGTTTGCAGGTGGCTGTGGATGATGGAAGACGCATCTCACCAACCAAAAGCACCAGCAGCAACATTACAAGTAAGTACAGGGACAGACATTACAGCTTGGCAATACTTGGAAAAGCTATTTTTTTAGGTTGCAAGTTCCAGGATCCCTGCTGGCTGCGGATTCTGGAAGTTGGAATCCAAAATGAGCAACTCATCCAAGTTCTGATGGCACAGATTATGGATTCTGTGGTGGGCATTTCCACAGCAATTACAATTAAATCAACCCTTCTGCTAGATTATTCCAAGCCTGGGTCTTGGAATAAGGGGGTTTATGGCTAAATCAATTCATCTGCCAGATTATTCCAAATGTGGGTCCAATCCTATCTTATCAGAACACCTTTCTGGCAGCCTTAATTCCTCCCAGCTTTATCAGAGGCAGTTTGGCTGCTTCTGGCCTTTTCAGACCAGTTTCATGGGCTGGGAGTAGGAGCAATCCTGGCAGTACAGAGTAAAAAAACAAAAACAAAACAGTTTTTTGGACACAAAGTCTAATTGCCTGCCTTTCTCTTTCCTTTCTTCTCCTCTCAGAACTCAACGGGATGGTCCTCTTGTGCAAAGTCTGTGGGGATGTTGCTTCTGGTTTCCATTATGGCGTCCATGCTTGTGAAGGCTGCAAGGTGAGCATCTTTCTCTCTCTTTTTCTCCATGCATTGAAGAACGTGTGTGGGATTCAATATTAGGGTGGGATGCAGGGACTGAGGCCAGCCCAAGGTATTTTTCCATTTGAGGCACCAAGTTTCCAGTGGCACACTTTCTTTGAGTGAATGGACATGGCATGCATCCCAGTGGAAGTGTTTGCCTCACAATCTGCGTGGGCATGAATAGAAGCTGCTGCACAATAGGAGACTAGGAAAGGGGTGGGCAACTTTGCTGGGCCCAGGGACCAATTTTTGTATGTGAGTTGACTGTTTTCTCCTGGTTCTGCATTTGCCTTTCATGGCACCTGCATGGCAGCTTGCATTCCTCATTCTTTCAAAAAAAAAGTTACCGTAGACATTGGTGCAAAGATCCTCAGAATATCCTAAAGCCTTTCTTAAATTTGTCACGCCTGTGTGGGGCAGTGATGCAGAATATGGGTCTCTAGATTCCAAACTTCTGTGTACCATGTACCATATAAATCAGGAGACCTTGTTAGTTACTCTATAGCTCACAGTCTCAAGGAACTGGGTTAGAAAGCCTATTTAAGCTCTGAGGGTTTAAATTTAGAGATGAGATCGCTGCCTCACCTTACCTTGACGCTAATGCACTCTCCTCCCTGTTCCAGGGTTTTTTTCGGCGCAGCATTCAGCAAAACATCCAGTACAAAAAGTGCCTCAAGAATGAAACCTGCAACATTGTACGCATCAACCGGAACCGCTGCCAGCAGTGCCGTTTCAAGAAGTGCATGGGAGTTGGCATGTCCCGGGATGGTGAGTCCCTCTTGCACCATGAGTGGGAGGCTGGCACAGTTTGTGGGCTGTGGTTGGTATGGAAAGAGTAGTTGTTGTTTTGCACATTTCTTTGCTCATATAATCATATCTACGTTGAAACTATGTGTTTCTGTGGAGGCTGAGAGAGAACCACATACAATCCCTCACAAATCTTTGCGGATATATTTTAACATATATCTGGGCTACTCCTTTACAATTATTCAACTTACTTTTCCCAAACTCCTTTTTGTTGTTCGCTAGCACTTGCTGCTCTTTCAACTTAACCAGTTAACTTCCATCCTATCTTCTCCCATATCAACAATTCTAGTACCTGTAGTCCTCCATCAAGTTGCCTTACTTGCTTTCACCTTTGTGATGAAATTTATATATGGGATTGAAATCTATATATGGAATGGAACCTATAGATGGGATAAGGCCTTTTCTGTGGTGGCATTGGCAGTAGTATACTTTGCCAAAAAAGTCTGCCCCATTCCCTTGCTGCTTGCTCTTTGACCAAGTTTGCTTTTCAGTAGGCATTGCAGGGCCATACATTGAGACCTTTCCACTTCCAATGTATTTTGGGAGTTCTAGTTTTAAAACGTAATGCTTCCAAAGCCGGTTTTATGAAATGACCACTCCACAAACATAATAACACTCTTCTTCTCTTCTTTCCTCTCCATAGCTGTACGTTTTGGGCGTATTCCCAAGCGTGAAAAGCAAAGGATGTTGGCCGAGATGCAGAGCGCCATGAACAACATGGCCAACAACCAACTGAGTACACAGTGTCCACCTGAGAACATACCAACAGCCACAACCAGCCCCCTGATGTGTCACCAGCCCCAGATGGCACCCTGCTCCCCACCATCCTATGCAGCCTCACCGCCCCAACAGCCTCTGTGCTTCTCCCAGTTCTCCCAGCAACTCACACCCCCACGCTCCCCCAGCCCCGGCGATGTCATGGAAGACGTAATCTCGCAAGTAGCCAAGGCCCACAAGGAGATTTTTGTTTATGCCCATGATAAACTGGCCACAGGCACCCCACCATCCTTGGGGAGTGACAACTCTCCTACTTGGGAGAACAGCTGGTTGACCAGCAACCACCACAACAATGGGCTCTGCCCTCAGAATGACAATTGGAACTCTGATTCTTCTGCCCCCAACAATATCTGTCACCAGAACAACATGAATGGACATCGATTTTGCCCCTCCAACTATTTGTCTGGGCAGACAGATCCCTCCACTGGGCAAGGTTGCCCACGGCAAGGGGACCCCAGAGACATTCTCTTGGTAAGTGCGATATATGCACAGTTCACATTGTCTTTTCCTGCTGAGGTTTATTCAGTGGCCAGTTATGTTTTGCTGCCTTTTTTATAGGTGAGGGATGTGCCATGTTGTAGATTAGGATGTTGGGAGGCCAGAAGGAGAAAATTGCTTGAGGAGCCTCATAGCCCATATCTCAGCTGCATCTGTTGGATGAAATTTTACCTTAGCTTATTTTTTCTTTTGAACCCATTATTTATATAATAACTTGGATCATTTATTTTTCGGGACTGAAACTCACGAGTCTAGTTCTAAATGAGTTATGTTGTAATCAGATACATTATCTTAGGTCAGTCAGTGATAAGAGAGTTAAGAATTATTACTTATAATAAAACTGTGAGTTCCACATTTGCAGTGCTAGAGACTGGAAACAAATGTTCCTTTACGCCTCTTGGGAGTAGGTTAATTTCCAAGTAAACAAGTTGGGACTGGGACTTGCACCATCAATTAACGCATGCGATGGCATCTCAATTGTGTTAATTAGTAAAAGTGGCTTAACAGCTTGGTGATCCACAAGGAGACACTCATCTATTGCTAGTGTGTCCTGGGAAGGTATGAAGGATAAATTATGGGATGAGAGAGACAAAACCGCTGAATTCAGTAGCCCTTATATTGTAGAAACTTACACCAGGGACATATAAGGAAAAGAGAGGTCTTATTATTGTAGTGAAAAATTGGCCTAAGAACTGCACTATATGGGAGTTTAGAAATGGCTTATCTGCCGCTTACAAAGCCCATCAGCCAGCTTTAGATGGATCTGATTCTTGTGTTTGGTTCCATATCTAACGTGACTCCCTATTTTCCACCTCAACAGGCGTGTCCTATGAATTGTCACCCTTATGGTCGCAGTGGCCGCACGGTCCAAGAGATATGGGAGGATTTCTCACTGAGCTTCACACCTGCTGTGCGAGAGGTTGTGGAATTCGCAAAGCACATCCCTGGTTTCCAAGAACTGTCACAGCATGACCAGGTCTCGCTACTCAAAGCCGGTACATTCGAGGTAGGCTTTTTTCCTAATTATGAGCTACCAGATGTTGCCATGAGGGAATGTAGTGAGAAAAACTGTGTCTGTGAGTGTATATATACACACTCATATATACTTGTACATCAATGGTTCCCAACTTTTGGGCCTCCAGGTGTTTTGGACTTCAGCCCCCAAAGTTCCTAACAGCTGGTGAGCTGGCTGGGATTTTTGGGAATTGAAGTCCAAAAGCCCTGGAGGCCCAAAATTTGAAACTACTGTTGTACATGCTGATAATAGTAAGAAGCAAGGTTGCTTTATAAATCTGAAGTTCAGTAAACACTCTTAGTTTATTTCTTAAAAGCAGCATAATGAATATGGAATAAAAAGAGTAATATTTGATGAGTGAATGTATAGCTTTGATTTGTTTTTGGGAGACTGGACCACACCTAGTCCCGAAGCAAAATAAATGCTCCAAAAGCAATTTATTCCAAATTGTTTGAGTAAAGATTTTTCATTGTTCCCCCAACAAGGAACAATGGGGATAGACAACATCTTTTGATGCCAAAAATGGGGTTGCAGTTAGAAGGGAAATCCAGAGAGCTCTGATGCACATATGGACACCATTAGGCACACTCTTTGGAGCTGTGGCGTTGTGTTTATGTTTGTGGTATACACAACTATTCTTGTTTTCCTATCTTTTGAAGCTGAAGTATTTTGATTGTTTAAATGGGTGAAGACTGCAACTCAAATCTGAACTACTAGTCAAAAGAGAGATAGGAGGTGTTTAACAGAGATGGTTATAATGTTGGCCATCAAGACGTTGTATGATTGTAACAGGTCAACTTTAACCAGCTAATGTTGAGAAATGAGGATAGATACATTAGACATTTTCTAGTCTGGGATGTCATCTCAAACATTTCTAATTCCATTTGATTAATGGATAAACCACCATTAACTGGAAGCCAATGCATAAGGCATTTGACTGGGTTTTGTGGACACAAAGAGTTTCCTGTGGTCTGACAGGTGTTTCTCTTTTCTTTCTCCTCTTCTCCAGGTGCTGATGGTTCGGTTTGCCTCCCTGTTCAATGTCAAGGAGCAGACTGTGACGTTCATGAGTCGCACCAAGTACAGTCTTGAGGAACTGTGGGGAATGGGCATGGGGGACTTGCTGACATCCATGTTTGAATTCAGCGAGAAGCTTGGTTCTTTGGAGCTCTCTGAAGAAGAGTTGGGGCTCTTCACAGCTGTTGTCCTGATCTCAGCAGGTGGGTGTCCTTCAGCATGCATTGCGCCACAGAACTCCTTTATATAACTCCACTTTTCCCCATTGACATGCCGTCTTTTCCATGAAGAGTTTATAGCTTAGTATATTTGCCCAACTATCATAACTGGAACAGGAATATTTCTTGTTGTCTCCGGTTCCTTTTCCTGCCCCTCATTTTTTAAGAGACTCTTTGGGCCAAAAGGCCTATCATCCTTTGTATTAATTTCTGAAGTCATACGTTCAGGGATGTAGCTTTAAAAGGCACGAGTAAGGGTTCAGAAACATTGGAATCCTTCCAATCAGGCTCAGCCAGAGAGTTTAGAAATAATTAAAATAACTAATTACGCCTACTTCATTAACTATTTCAACAGCTATGGGTTGCTTTTTTAGTACCATTGACTGTTTCGAATTAATTTAGCAGTGACAGATTAATTTTCTTTAATGACCAATGTTAATATGTTACTAATTCTGACCTTTCCTAATTTATTCTGGCATTTATTTAGCCTGGAATGGAATACAGTACGAACAACATATCCATAGGACCAATATCTGTGGTTTAATTTATCCACATTTGCCACGATATGTCCCCTCTGACATTGTCCATCAGAATGGCTCTATGTTGTTTTGTAGGCCAGAGGTTCATTTCACTTCACTTGGGATTGCCATTTGCAGTTTTGCATTATCTACCCAAAGTTTAGGAATGTATCCCCTGTGGATATGGGGGTCGTACTATATTTGTTAGATCAACAGCATTAAGTCATAGATGTTTTTGTCTGTTCTTGAACTGGTTTCGCTTCTCATATAGCATCACTAACTGGTTATCTTTGCACCATTCAGATCGCTCTGGCATTGAGAACCAGGCATCAGTGGAGCAGCTGCAGGAGACACTAATCCGGGCTCTTCGGGCCCTCATCCTCAAGAATCACCCCCAGGAGACTTCCCGCTTCACCAAACTGCTGCTGAAGCTTCCTGACCTGCGCACCCTCAACAACATGCACTCTGAGAAACTGCTCTCCTTCCGCATTGATGCGCAGTAGACGGAAAATGAGGCCCACACATTTCTACTGTCCCACCTTCCTTTCTTGCCTTCCCTGCATCGTTGCACTAACCAGACTGCCCTATGGGCCTGGACCCAGCTAACTATTTATACTGGTGTAGCATCTGCTGCCCCCACCTGTACAGAAGCAAGCAGAACTGCCGGTTTTTTGTAAATATTACCTTATGTATATTGGATTTGTCTGAATAGTATGGCACTCTTCCCTGCCGTGGTGCCAACCACATGGGAATAATATATTGAAAGCAAAATGCCTGGATTGTCGTCTTGCATTACTCGCCTCTCATTCCTCCTTTACCTTTCGAAATTTCCTCAAGCTGGGAGCGTGATGGGGAATTGAGATCTGGCAGGAGTTATCTCTTTTGCAAGAAATACTTGAAACCTTATACACAGACACATCACCACCTTGCTATAGACTTTTGGCCCACTGTGATTAGATGTCATAGAAATTAATGAGACTTCCATATTCCACATCTAACGGTAGAGTTTTTTAAAATGATGTGGTTTGACAAATGTAATTATTTTATACAACTGTCACCTCTAGTCAATTTTATTTTATATATTTCCCTTCTTACCAGAGGTGAAAGTAGAATTGGGTGTTCAGATTATATGCAAAATTTTGCCCCTTTTCAAATCTCTATCCTTATGGGAGAGTCTTCCTTGCCATCATATTTTCATTTATCCCAAGCCTAGTTCTCAATTAGAAGCCACTGATGTGTGCCACCACTAAAATCCTACTTCTTTAGAAAGCCAGAGAGGCAAGATGTTTTTTATGTTTAGGAGTTACTGAGCAACCTCTCTTGGGTTGGGACCTCAATGAACAAACTGAGAAGTTGCAGTTTTTTTTATCGTGTCAGAAGCAAATTGAGAATATACTAAAAGTCAGTTCTGGTGTCAGAGAATCGGCCGTCTACAGAGATGTTGCCCAGGAGAGGCCTTGATGTGTTACCATCCTGTGGGAGGCTTCTCTAATGTTCCTGCATGGGAAGCTGGGGCTGACAGACGGGATCTCACTCCGTCTCGCAGGTTTGAACCACCGACCTTCAGGTTTTCAGGTCAGCAGTTCAGTCGACACAAGGGTTTAACCCACTGCGCCACCACGGCTCCCTGCTTGATTTTCACTGTTGAGAAGTTGCAGTGGAAATGAAGTCAAGGAAAGCACCAAGCTCCATCAGAGTCTTCTGGAGATTTCTGAGGAGGAGGGCTGCTCCTTTTTTCCTTGGCTGTCTTACCAGCCAGACAATGTTTGGGCCCACCTTCACAGCCCAACTATGATTGTTTAGGTCTTGGGCAAAGTTACATTTGGACATTATCTAGCGGATGATTTGCACCCAGAGGGGAAGTGCTCATTCCTCCTTGCACAAGGTCTGAGCAGAGAATTACGGTGGCATACCCCTCTTGTTTACACCAAGAAATTCTGCCTCCAGAACGGACCTCAACTAAGCAAGCCTGGTCCATTTTGGAATCATATGAAGAAGACATCCTGCTCGCCGCCACTCATCCGAAATGAGACACCAAAAACCAGTTGGGGCTGTGAGGGTTGGATTTTTTTTGTCTTTTTTAAGGGTAGGTTTGTTTTGTTTTTTAATCATATATTTATTACATAAATATATAGTAAAATAGACCAGCGACAATTACCATAAAAATATCTTTCTTTAAAATCCTGACCAAAAACACAAAAAAGGGTTATTTTTTTCCTCACCCCAGACTTTTCAGGGTTTTTTTTTCAAAATCGCACGTCATAGACAAATTGTGATTGTCGTATTTTTTTTACATCAGCAGCGTCCTGCTTCCCAGACACAAAAAGAAAGAAAAAGAAGAAGGGGAGGGGAAGGGGAGAAGCATGAGGTGGAGGGAGACCACTTTCCTACCTGGTGTCATTTCTTCTTCCCCTCCCTCTGACCACCCCCAACCCACCCTTTTTCGGTAACACACTGAAAACCTCGTGTCCCAAACGTACATTCACTAACTCCCTGCTCACAGTTTCTTTCCCTGCTGTGGACTGCGAGGGGGGAAAACCCACAATGCATAGTATATGGAGGCGGGGTAAGAGGGGGGAAAGGGAAGGGGTGATGGGGTTTCTCCCTTACTGGAAACTTCCTTTGCTCCCCAACGTATGTGAGAACAGCTTTCGGTTCTTCCCCAAACCTTCTAATCTGGATCCCAAAGGGCAACCCCTTGAGTAAAGATACTCTTTGAGAACTACCATCAAATGGGTGTGAAGGAGGTGTAGCACGGATCAGTGTGGGGTACCATCTGCAGAAACTGTATGAGGTATGTACTTGGCAAAGGAATACTGAGAAGTGGTGCAGGAAAAGCGTTCCTCACTGCCTTCCCCAGCTACGTCTGAACTTGGAGACAGACAGACAGACAGACAGACAAACCCTGGCTCCTACTCATCAATTGTCACAGTCATTAAGTGCCCCATGTGGTGGCGGCAAGTGAGGCATCATGCCCCAAAGGAGCAAGGACTCCTGCTACTGGCTGCAAAGGCCGTATGCTTCTCCAGACAGGTTGGATACCAACCCAACTGAGAGATACCACTTGGTACCCACAAAGAGGTGCGGTAGGATGGGGGGCACTTCTTTGCCGCTTTCCTTGCCTTGGATTGTGACCCCAAAAGGCAAAATATGGAGAGAATTGGCATGAAGGTGAGTGTGAACACCTGAGGTGGCAGGGTTTTCGGGGAGGGATTCACCCTGAGATCTTCCTCCCTCTCTCAAGGTGACTTAATGTACAGACCGCAGCAGACGCACAAATATATACACACACATATATATATACACATACACCCATGTGCCCTCTTGCCCCAGCCATCAATGAGATGGTTCACAGTGCCCTCCAAAGGAAAACCGATGTGCAGCAATGGCATCACCAATGCTCTCCCCAGAGAGGAGTGATTTCCATACATCCCTGGTACAAGCTCAGAATGGATGGGGTTTGCCCCTTCCCCTGTTGAAATAGACACTATCTGGTGGTTCTTCAGAGGCATGAGTGTGTGAATGGAGAGAAAGGTTGCAGGTTAGTCCTATATAAAGACTGAAAGCAAGGGAGAACGGCATATGCTTTTGAGCTACACAACCGATGCAGAGATGCTCAGAGTGGACCGATTTTCTTTGGCTAAGATGCCACAGCCTCTTAAGCTGAGCAACCCTTGAGAGGGAGTTCTCCTGCTTTCCCTCTTCCATATTTCTGGAGCAGAACTGTGTGAATTGGCTGTTTTAAGATTGGTTCACACAATGGTTCATGTCGCTTGGTTGCACTCCATCCATTTTGGCTTCATTCTATAGAGAAAACTGGAATATACAGTGATATGATTTCATTGCAGTGACAATCTGATATCCAATCTGCACCCAAGCCCTCTCTTTGACCCTGCTATCGGATAGGAGCCTGCTATTGTGTGTCAACCAGGTCTCTGGCAAAAGATGTGGTTGATCAGAAGTGGTTGATCACTTAGCTGCAAAAACTCAAGGTTTGGAGGCACAAGGCCTCCTCCTGTTAAGGAAGAGGTTTGATGAGACTGAAATTACTCATCAATGATGGTGATCACCCAGATCATGGAGCAGAGAAACCAAATACAGTGAGCTCAACATTTACGCGTACAATACTAAGCTGAAGTCACCCATATCTGTGCCCAAATGGGTGGGATCACTTTATATGCCAGGGTTATATAGGTGGAGGGAAAATTAAGGGAGTCAGAGAAAAATGGCTGTCTGGTATCTCTTTTCTCTCTCCACCAAAATCTGTAAGGAAAATTTATAGGCAGCAGGTTGTGCATGTGTGTTGTGGCAAGGGGTTGTGCAAAGTGCACAGGACGTCTACACTTGGTATGCATAGGGAATCTGTGCACGTTTCGTTCCATGCACAGTTGATAGAACTATGTTCATATATACATATGCTACAGGTGAAGTCATACAGGACGCTGTCCTTCACAAGTCCGAATGAAATGACTGAGAGCTACTCTCCATTTCAATAAAGCTTGGGTTGGAGAACTTCCAAAGATATACTATGCACACACAGATACTTTTGGGTCTTTCACTCCAGGAAAGAACCAATTCTGACAATTTCGCCGGGGCTTTAAAAGCCCACCTCTTTCCCCCCCAGTGTGGAGTTTCCCAACGCTTAAGGGTGAATATGCATGGGAAGTGAATGGAGGATGATGAGGAGAACAATACATTATTTCATAAAGAGACTTGAATATTTGGTATAAGGCAATGAGGAATTAGTACCCTTCCCCTCTCCCTTCCTGATAAGCAGAGGTGTCTTTAAATACTTTGCAAAATACAAGCCCAATCATGCTTTCCTGGACAGAGCTCTACATCCACACGCTCCGGCTATTTAAAAAATATTTACAAAAGTTACAAATACAGAATAGACTGTACACTGGTCAGTGTATGAAAGTGTGCCCCTGCTGGCTAATGAAAGAATAGCATTAAGGCCTCCGGAAAGAAGAAGTGGGGGGCAGGTGGGGCAGAGTTAGCGCTTGAACGGCCAACGCACCATCCCCTGCGATGGGGGTGAACAAGTCCAGAGAGGTGAGGGAAAACCGGCAGGAGTGTTTCACGCAGATGTGGATACCTATGCTTAAAAAGCCTTTCGTGGTAGAAGAATCAAAACACTCACAAGCCAAACAAAGAATGGGTTGGTTCATGAAAACAGTGCCACATCTGTATTTGCGAACACTTAAGACTACGCACCTTTCAACCAGGCTAGAGATTAATATACCAGCCTCCCCCAACTTGTGCCATCTAGATGTGTTATGTTGCAACCTGAATTACCCCTTGAGCCCTATGGCCAATGACAATGCTGGGAGGGGATGCTGAAAGTTGTAGTCTAACACAACTAGAGAGTTTCTGGTTGAGGGAAGCCAATCTAAACACATCCTTATCCCTAGCATACAGCCTGAAGGGAGCCCAGCTTCAGTAGTTGCAGCCACCAGAGGCATTGATTTGGCCACTGTCAATATCTGGAGCACATGTGTGGGGCCAAAATGCATAGACAGCCACCCCAAACATGCAAATGACAGAAAGCACAGGAGCACCATGACAGATGTGCAGGTAGGAGCACACGCACATACACTGCATACATGTGTTCTGTTCCATAACGGAGGAATACGTTTTAACTAGACATGTTAGCACCTTATGGAAAAATATAAAATATAAATGGGCACACAGCCTCCCGAATCAACACACAGGTACAGTCACACACATCCACACACACACATACAAGCTGATCAACACCGCACACTCACAATACTGCACATTCGTATATATGAATGACAAATGCACATTCAGACACCTGGGTGATGTGCACAAGTATGGCCAGATCGAGGTTCACACAGCACATGGCAACATATCCATTTCATGTGCATATGCATGTCCCACTGAGCTGACTTTGAAGAAAGACAGAAGCTTATAGAGGGGGCTGCTGGTCATTCAAAGTGATTATAGAGCCTTTTGGCACCACAGTGCCGTTGACTAGTGGGGTGTACCAAGGATTATGGGGGGAGAATTTTTTCCCTTGTCTATAGCACTTCCATGAAATGTGCACAATGGTGCCTATTTTTACGCCGGCACAACCTCTAACTCACATTATTGAAAGGATGCAAAGTCAGGCTGTGGGTCGTCTCCTACTAGAACCAAAGGAGGTAAAATGGACAAAAAGAAGAGCAGACATTGGGGAAGGGATTTAGGATAGTACAAGATTTCCATATGAAGAGTTTAAGGGCAACAACATGTTGATGCAAAAAGGACTCTCTGGATGGGCTGCAAGTTTCAGCTTGGCCAGAGATGGGCCAAGTATTGGTGAATGCAGAATGTTTCCTCCAGAACATCTTTACAGACGATAACAGTGTCTGAAAGCAATGGCAGAATAGCAGGCAAAACCAGTCACTAGAGCTGAGAAATGTGAATTTTTAGCCAGTGTAACATAGATCTGGGAATCTTGGTGTTCTAATCCAAAAGAATAACTTTCCTGAACTCTGGACAGTCTTTCAACTGGGGCAGAGTTTCAACTTGCATGCCAAGAGTATGGCAGAAATTGTTTTTTTCCCCTCTGGCCTCAAAGCAAGGTGGGAATATAAACCTCCCCAGAATAAAGCGCTTTTATATGTGTGCAGTGAAGAGCTTGTAAAGTTGCTGGTAAAAGAGTAGTTGTGATAATGAGGGCCAATACCACACTGAGGTTACGGGGTTTGCAGATGTATTTAAGAGAATGACAGAGAGAAGAGGAAGTGCTTTGTGTGCAGAAGTATTTAAAAGAGAGACAACGGAACAGGACATTGTGTACATAACTAGAAGTAAATCTTACACTCTGGGAGCTTCCAAAGTGAAAACTGGAGACAGCTCTTGTACTTTTACTGGTTGTGCAGAAGGGGGAACTTCAGCAGGTATTGAGAGCAAGAAGTCTTCAGTGTTCAACCGGGCAACCTTATACGCTCAAGCTAAATATAAGTGAGCTTTTGTCGCAGAACACTGTGAATTGTTTTGCTTTTTAAATTGCAGGAACCCTGTCACACAACAACAGCAAAGTGCCTCTTTAAAATGTAATGCAAGTACAGAACATGTTCCCCTTCAGATGAAAAGAAGCTGGAGGCATTCAGATAGCTTTATCACAGAACTGGAGGTGATTTGAAAGAATTACTGCTGCTTGTGATGCTGACAACACACTATGGCTGCAACGCAACTAACAAATTGTAATTGACCATGAAAATGTTAGTCAATTAAACTATCCATTAAATTTGCAATTTCTCTGGAGGACAAAAAAAAAGGTGTGTGTTTATACTAACCAAACAACCCAATGACAGTGAAGAGAGGGGTTATTTTTATGTTTCTGCTAAGATGGGGAAAAGGCATTTTTCTCCTGAAGACAAGAACAACACATGGGGTTTTCATGACTGATGGCAAGATAGACTGCAACCAAACACTCTGGGAAATGCCAAAAAATGCTGCTTGATGTATGGTATATATATGTGCAGTAACCACAACAAAGGTGGCATTCTGAAGGAAATACTGCACATCATGACTTTGAACTATCTTTGTTAAGACGTTGAAGTGCTAATCTTTTAAAAAGAAAAATTACACTTTCTATTGTACTTTTCAGAAGAAATTTAGTTCATGTGCTACAGCAAGCTCTGGAAACAGGTTTTTTTTTCTATGTGTGAGAAAAGAGAGAAGACCTCAAGAGAGCCAGTCTGGTGTAGTGTTTGAGAGAAGGGTTTGAATTCCTGCAAATCCACGGAAACCCACTTCTGTCCTCAGGCAAGTCACTTTCAGCCTTAAAGGCAATTTAACAAACCTCCTCTCAAGAAATCCCTGTGATGGGTTCACGTTATGGTCACACCCCTGAACTTTCTTCAAGACACACAAGTCTTTTATGATGGGACTTGTCATCACATTTTGTGATGCAGAAATATGCCAACTTCAACTTCAGGTTCACAATTTGGTGCTGTTTCAAAACCATTTAAACCAGAAGTGACATTAAGAGAGCGTGCCTATGTGCATGTAATTATCACAAGGGAAATCACCTTCAATGCCTTTTAAAGCTGCATTCATCTCCAGTCCAAAGGATGTTTCATACATGCATGAAGACTACTTGATAACTCACCAACTTGTTTCATAAAAATCATGATGTATGAGAAAATATCAAAATTCAACCTGGCAACAATCAATTCAGAAAGGAAGCCACCGGTCAATGTGGTAGCCATCTAGTTGTGGCTATACATGAGACCTAGAAACTGTACTTTCTTAATGTCTTTGTCTTTTGGTCAACATCATCATTACTTTTGAATTGGGGATGTATGGAGAAACTAATCAACTTTATCAGTGAACTGTATGTAGGTTAGTAAATATTGAGTGCCCATTGTCTTCTAAACTCCAAGAGGAATACTGATATTCATATCAAGTACTATCTGCCAATTAGAAGGATGCAACAGTAGTATTGCACTGTTTTGACTGAACTTTGGGAAAGTAGTAATAGTAGTAGTAGTAGTAGTAGTAGTAGTTGTTATTATTATTATTATTATTATTATTATTATTATTATTATTATTATTATTAGAGTACAAGTCCCAGAATATCCACCCAACAGCTTTTCCAAAACTGCATCCCTATGCTCTATATTAGGGAGCCCTGAAATGTCTTGAACTAGAACTCCAAGTAGAAGTTGCCATGGGATAATTATTTCAAAGGAGATGGGGATTCATTCAATGTTTTGTTTGAAAACTTTGGGTTTTACAGGAACCTTTTGTAGGATATCTAGGAAATTGTTTAGAGCACTCTTTTAAGTGTTTGGGATTGAACACGTTGATCATCACAATAACACAAACTGATTAAACTGAAGTGGGGAAAGGGCCAGCTGGAGAGCACAAGTTTTGTGTAGTGAAGGTCCCAGGTCCAATTCTAGACATCTTCAATGGAAGGATTCCTAGCTGAAACTCCTGACAACAGGCAAAAAAGACAATACTGGACTAAATGGTCCAGTAATCTTGACTTTGTACAAGGTAGTTTTATAAGAACTAAAAACGTAAAGATGGAAGGATGCAATGGCTTCAGGAGTGGATTGTCTGGTGTAAGTTATGGGCTGATGCTCCATCTTAGAGATAGAAATGTCACACGTTGAAACCATGGTGTGTGTTGTGATTCAGTACTGGTCAAATAACTGACACTTGACAATCTATTTCTCCTACCGGAGGATGATAATGGATGAAGAGCATGATCCCCAACCTTTAAAAGTGTCAGTTGGGTTTTTTAGGGAAGATAAAGCTAGCAGGGAGACAAGCTATAGAAGCACACTAGGAATAGGATGGGAAGAAAAAAGAGCCCTTCAGATTTCCTCTGGGGAGGAGGTTCTTGCAGTGTAAAAACAGACTGAACACAGTGCTGAAAGATAATTGAATACAGAAAAGCTCTAGTCTTATGAAAGGATTTGCAAATTTGTCATTCCATTATGCATTTTTTTTTAAAAAAAAATCCTGCTCAAGAAACACTCTTCAATCAGCTGACGGCTCCTTTTTAGGGCTGAAGAAAAGTTCCTCTTTCAGGAAAGGTCTACAGCTCAGGAGAGATGCTTTGTGTGAGTAAAGATCTAGGTTCTTGTCAACTCAGGTAACATGATATTCAAGATCTTCTGTCTTTTCCCCTCAGGATGTAAAAGAAAGGAGTGTGATTTTAATCAAAAACGTGGTCCTAGCCCTGACTACTGCTCTGATCAAAACCTGACTAGTAAAAAGAGCAATCTAAATAGCATGGAGACTCTTCAGTATCTCCTGCATTGTTTTTTTTAGATTACCTGGATTTTCAGATGCCTGGATGAAGAAACATTTTTGCCTGGAGATTTGTTAAAAACAGACAAGTTTGGCTCAGATGGATCCTATGAGGCAGCCTTATATGAATACACACAATGGAGCCTTTCAGAAGCTTAAGACACCATGACTTCCTCCAAATCCTTATGAGATCAAGGACTAAGGGATCCACCCTTTGCATATTTTCCCAGAAGAAAGATCCAATCATTTAAATGAGATTTGATAACATGTAGCCTAGGTAAGATTCTGGAATGCACATACACACACCCACATGAACACACATACGTATCTCCTAGTTCCATTACACAGTGCTAGTGTTAACACAAGATGGGAAGTGTTTAAAGTGTGAACATAGCTCTGCAATGTTTGCTTATGAATGGCATGTGAGATGAGAAGACAATGGTCAAAACTATAGGGCTGAAATCTGGGAAGAACAAAACAAAGGGCTGCAACTAGAAGGAGCAGAGTTATGTGATTTTGTGAGCTGGTTACTTCTGAGTGTCTTTTCCGGAAACGCTCAAATGAGCATAAAGGAACCTGAACATCTGTTTATAGGGGCTTAGTGTATGTGTGCACATATGTACAGGATATCTGTGTTACCACTTAAGTACAAGGAGAAAATGCCAGGGCAGAAGGTTAACCAACCAGGCTGTGGGGTCTCTCATCTTTGGATGCTTTTAAAACAATTATTGCAAGGGTATTAATTAGGTTTTAGGAGCAGTTCAGATAAGACTGACCCTTCCTTTCTGTGGAACTCGGAGGTGTTTTCACCCTTAGGAAACCCACCCCAGAGGCAACCCTCCCATATACATGAATTTGAATCTTCCACCCAAAGATTCTGTTAGCTGCATAACCCCAAGATAAACAATTTCAAAGGCGAGCAGCTGCAATTCCCTGGCAAGATAGCTGATGGGAATACAGCTAGGGCCGTGTATACTCTGCACTTTAAAATCACACCAGCAAACAGCTAAATCCCACATCAAGAAAAGCCGAACCGTTAAGCAAAACTGCACATCTGTGCTTGTTTTGCATAATATATTCTGCTTCTGCACTGGAGTCTTCCACTCTGAACCACTAGAAATCCCCCTTTGAGATTTCACCAGGGTTTCGTGCACATCTTCATGGAATAGTGCTCTTCTTAAAATAATGAAACAGATGTATCCAAAACCAAATCCTATGCTCCCATGGAACTGTGGACAGCTTTATATTCAGCCCTGAATATAACCAACCGTGCTGTGCTGGCATGTGGGACTCAATACCAGCTTAGCAGTAATGCCCCCCATGAACCCCATGTTGTCAAAGGTGATTGAAAACAAAACAAAACAAAAAACAATTACTGTTTTCTTCCAACCCCAATTTCGTTTGTGTGATTTTTCTTTTTTTTCTTTTTTGTGAACAGACCCGTACAAAGATTTTTTTCTTCTTAATTAAAAAAAATTATACATACTTATATATATATTTCTGTATATTAGCTTAAACTGGAGCTGTGTTCTCCATGCGCCGGCCCCTGAACCTTCAAATGGTACATCTCACATGCACCCAAAGCCCATCATGTAACGTTTCCCACGGCGTCTTGAATGAGGTAAGAGGTAAAGGTTTTTTTTTCCCAACGGAAACCAAGTGACAGAGAAGAGAAAGAAAAGGAAGGGGAGGGAGGAGTTTAAAAATGTACCCCTCTCCCCTAATATTACATTACAGTTGCAAAAGAAGTCTGGCTAACAGATTGACAGAGAGATGGATCTATCACAGAAGAAGTGGCTCAAGCGAGAGGTCTGACCCATTAACAATGTTAAGTGCCAAAATACTTGCATTAAGGTGATCACAGTTTGGTTTGCATTAAGGGTGAAACGGACAGGAAGGAGAAAGGGAGAAGCGGAACTTTCTTATCTCCAAAAATACTTTACGTGGGCAAATCTTTAGATTAGGAACTAGAGGTTCCAGTGCCAGATCTACCCCTAGACATCTCTTGCCACATGGCCATCCCAGAGGCAAGAGAGCGGTGTCAAAGGCAAGCCTGGTGGCCGTGGCAATATGGCTCTCTGGTCACCATTTTGGGGAACGGGAGGACGGCCTGGCTAACCACCAATCTTCCTTTCCTCAAAACGGCACCCTCATGAAATTAGTTACTGGGCTGAGCATCAGGGATTCTGCCCAAACAACTAGCAACAGAGATGCAGCATCCTTTTTTAAAAAAATGCATGTCAACATGAGATCAAGAATGAAGAGCTGCTGCTTCTCTTTTATCAGCTTGGACAAAATCTTGATGACGTTTTCCAAAAGTGAGATTGCTCACTGGGGCCTGTATTAGTCTTGATTAGAGTAGACTCACTGAATCAATGGGGTATACCTCTATGTTCAGAAACTGAATCAATGGGTCTACTCTAAGTGGGACTAACCAACAGGATGGTGAACTGAAAACTGCAACTGGAATTACTCCCACCTTGGTTGTACAACCTAAGGCTAAGAACAGGTTAAGGTTGCCACATTGGGGAAGGACATGTATTAAAATATCATTTTCTTGACCCAGTGCACTTTCCAAAGGGAGAACTTGATTGGATTTGGCAAGGAGGATCTAACAGACACATTGCTTCCCCGCTGCTAAAGAATAACCATCTAAAACAGACCTGGACAACATGTGGCCCTCTAAGTCAGTGGTTCTCAACCTGTGGGTCCCCAGATGTTTTGGCCTTCCATTCCCAGAAATCTTAACAGCTGGTAAACTGGGTTGTTGTGAGTCTTTCTGGCTGCATGGCCATATTCCAGAAGCTTTCTCTCCCGACCTTTTGCCCACATCTGTGGCATGTACCTCACAACCTCTGGGGATGCCTGCCAGAGATGTGGGCGAAACGTCAGGAAAGAAGGCTTTTGGAACATGGCCATACAGCCCGAAAGAATCACAGCAACCCAGTGATTCCGGCCATGAAAGCCTTCGACAATAAGCTGTTAAACTGGCTGGGATTTCTGGGAGTTGTTGGCCAAAACACCTGGGGACCCACAGGTTGAGAACCACTGCTCTAAGTGTTTTGGCTTCCAGATCCCAGAATTCCTGACCATTGGACAAACTAGCTAAGGTTTCTGGGAGTTGGAGTCCCAAACACCTGGAGGGCCACAGGATCTAAAGGCCTGATCTAGAAGATCTTTGCCATTTCCTCCCCTGAACATGAACGCAACTGGTGTCAACAGCTGGGTTGAAGATTTAAAGGAGTGTGGGGCACAGGATACCGTAGAACAAAGATTTTAAAACAGAGAGTAAAATACTTGGCACCTTCCTCAACTAAGTTACACAGAGCTAGTCACCATAAGAGCTCTTAAATGTTAGGAAGTCTGCAGATCTCTTGGTTATGAGAGGGATGCTACTGCCTCCCTATGAACGTTAGCAGTTTCTTGTCTTCTACATCGATAAGTGCCATTTGCAAAACAAACAAAACAAGGATTCGACCCTTACTGGATTCCCCTGGAGCGTGGAAGAGCCAGGAATCCTGGCTCATGGCTGCTCCAGAGAGAAGAGCAGAGGGAGGGCAGGGCATCGAGAGTACTAGTGCAGCAAAAAGTGTACCGCCCCGTGGCGTGGGAAAGCGTGTGCAAAGAACTAGCGAGAGCCGTTTAAAAAGCCCGGTGGGAACGACATTGCATGCGGCCTTTCAGCTGGGGGTGGAGGCAGTGTAAGAGCGGGTGGGGACGTGTTGGACCACCCACCCACCTTTGCCCAACATGGAGGTAGATTGGCTGAAGCCTCGGGTAAGGGAGGAGCTTTGGGGGCGGGGAGGGAGGTGGATGAAGAAACCCCTCAGCACTGGAATATAAAGCTGGCACCCCTATGATTCAAGCCCTGCAGTGCGATTCGAAGCAAAATAAAATAGATCTCTTATTCAATCACCTGTGTCTCCACCAGGGGAGGATCAGGCAGAGGGGAGCCTTTGTTTTTTCAAAGTGCATTTGTCCTTCAGTCTGGGACCTTAAGCCTCAATTTGAGTTTTATTTACCTATTTGCCAAACCTACCTGTGACTTTCCTCCCCTCTGCTCTGCCTACCCCTCAATAATTTAATAGGATCTCTCTCTTAACTCTCTCGGTTCCTTTTCTTTCTTTCTTTTTTAAAAAAAATCTTTATTTCTTTTTATAAAAAAGTGCATTTTATATTTTAGCCTCTCAGGGAGGGTAACTAAATGCTATAAGTTCTAAAAGTAAATGAAGACAAGGAAAAAAACATAACCAAACACACTCTGACGTTTCCTGGGACTGTTATGTGCAAAAGAAACATATATATATTTATATATATTGGTAATTAAGTCCATTTAAACGAGAGAGGTTTGATCAGGGCTAAAGCGGAGAGGTGCCAACGGTTTCCAGTGCTGTGGAGCTGGGGAAGTTTTTTCTTAAGGGGGAAAAGAGCAAAGGTGTCTTTGTTGGGGAGGGAGGGGTATAACATAACGGATCGGTTTCCTCCTTTCCACATTGCGTCAAAATTAAAGATGGACATTTCACCCTGCAAAGATCACTTTGGGACAAAAGGGGATTTGAGGAAGTAAGATACACAGGGGATGGGTGGGAAACATATTGCCCACGTAAAAAAAATTTAAGTCTGTCTAGACAAAAAAAAGTGTTGGCTGCTGCACAAGTCTACCTTGTAACAAAGGTTTTGCTTAGTCTCAACCTTTTTTTTTTTTGGTGGCCCAACCCCTACCGACGATGCCCCGCCTCCCCATCCACGTGATTCACTGATGCTGACGTGCAATATTTAGAAAAACAAAACAAAAACAAAAAAGAAAAGAAAAAATGAAAACAACAAAACAGAACAAAAAAAGAAGAAATAAAATCTGTTATGTCCGAGGTGATGAGGTGGGGGCACTGTGGCCCAAGTCCAGACATCGCCCCAGTCCCAAATTGCCCCACGTCCCCAATTCTCCCGCACCCCTGTTTGCCCCCTCCCTCCCCACACCCTAGACTTCCTGATCCTCGAAGACCTCGAGGAAGAGTGGGGGAAAGAGCTCCGTGGGGCATTCCACCTTCATGTGCAGGAAGCGGCTGGCGTGGCAAGCCCCAATCATGCGCAGGTCGGTCACCTTCATGAGGAGCTTGGGCCAGAAGTGGGGAATGTTGTGTTTGCGATAGTTGATGTAGTGTTCAAATGCCAGCAGGTAGGTCTCTTGGCATTTTTCAATCTTGTCAACGCAGATCAGCCCACTGCGGTCTGCAGGGTGAACAGAAAAGGGGACAGTGGTTACACAGACTTAAGCCACAGCTCCTATTGCATTTTGTGCAAAATACACTGTTTCTTGTAAGAACTGTGCCTTTTTGTGCAGAAAACAGGTTTTCTCCCCACCCCAAAATGAATTTTCTGTGCAGAAAATGATGCGTAGTTTTGAGCAGTGGTTCCCAACCTGTGGTCCGTGGACTAAAAACTGATTTGTAACCCTTTTGGTACTAATGTTGGAGAGCGGTCCCTGGTCAAAAAAAGGTTGGAAATCACTGGGTTTGAGCGAATTGTATAAAGTAGCTTTGCACAAGAGACAAATTTCCAAATGAAGCAATCTTCAGTGGGCATTTTGAGTACCAGGATATCCATATTCCATTGAGCAGTTCTCTAAGGTGCATTGACAGGGCAAGGATTCACCAGTGCTTTTTTCCCCTCAGACAGCATTACAGGAGCTTTTGGATGTCAGGTAATAATGGTGATTGGTTGGTAACAATGGTATTTGGTTGTATCTCTGATTTTGGGTAAACGTGGTCTAGCCAGGAACATATCCCTGGTGGAAACTGGGATCTTACTGTACCACTAGCATTACCAATCAACTACCTGTACCACTGTCATGGTTTTTGTTTACGTCTTTTTTGCTTTTGATTCTATCTTTGATGGCTACTTCAGTTTTGTACAATTTTATTTAAAATGTGATGTCATTGTTTATTGTTTGTCAGATTAGTATAAAATGATTTTCTCTTTAATAAAAAAAGTCCCTTACCTGAGGACATGAGCAGCACAGCTTGGAGCAGCGCTACTTCAGTGTCATCCAGGTTGAAGGCAGAGAGAGACTTGCCCAGATCAAAGATGGCATCCGAGACCACACCCAAACCGCCGTTCTTCAGCTGCTCCCGCTTGACAGCCATCTCGCCACTTAGTGTCAGAGTCTCACTTTCGGGGTCGTAGCGCACTGCTGCCCGCAATGACATGATCTCCATGCAGCAGCCCTTCAAAAGGATGATCTGGTCCTCACAAGGCAGCTGCAGCCAGAGAGAGACACAGTTAGTGTTAGGCTCAGCATGAAGGGACTCATCAAGGGAGCTTCTTTGTGGTTTACGTTTACTTTTGGGTGTTCTGGGAGTCCGAAAAGCAAGCTTGCACAGCTCTGCACAGGGGGATAAACCTTGGGATATAGGAGAAAGGCTCACGTGAAATGAATAAACCGTGCGCAACAGCAACATATTAAAAAGAAGACAAGGAATGAGAAGGATGGAACTCAAGATCCTAAACAGAGAGGCTGGGTATGAATTAAAGTTAAGGGAAGAGCTGAAGTAGAAAAGAGTAAGCATGAAGGTAAATTGAAAGGAGGGAAATATCAAATTCATCAGATATGGCTTCTCTAGTTGGAGCACTAAGTAGTTGTTTTCAGTAAGAAGTTGACTGACTCTTGCAGAATCCTCACAGCCATATTCCCGACAGCTTTATTATTTAATTGCATCAGTAGCGACTTGAGAACATACTGCAAGTTGCTTCCTGGTGTGAGAGAACTGGCAGCCTACAGAGACATTTCCCAGGGGATGCTTGGATGTGTTACCATCCTGAAGGGAAGCTTCTCTCATGTCCCTGCAAGCTAGAGCTGACAAGACAGGAGCTCACCCCATCTAGCGGATTTGAACCAGCAACCTTCAAGTCAGCAACCCAACCTTCAGGTCAACAGTTCAGCCGGCACAAGGGTTTAACCCATTATGCCACTGCGGCTCCTCCCGGACAACTAACTGATCATGACTGAGTAGTAGGTTATTGCAGGATAATGTTCATGCCGTCCCCCCCCCCCCCCCCCTTCATTGCTCCCTACCATTTGGGCCAATCCTTCTGGTTCTTGACATTAGCTTAATTATTTCCATTCAACAGAAACACAAAGCAGTTAATAGTTGTAACACCAGTAACCCAAACTCTTTGCATGTGAAACAATAAATAGGTTTCAAATCAGTACAGATAAAATGAAAACAGTAACCACCTCTGGGTATTCCTTGCCTATGAAAACCTTATGAAACTCATGAGGTTGCTATAAGTCGACAGGTGACTTGAAGTCACATATACACACACAAAGTAAAATTGGAAATTATACGAAAGCCTAAGAAGGCGAGGAGGTGAAAGACGGAAAGCAATCTTATCCTTAGTGAGGACCAGCTTCATATCCATTAAGGAAAAGACTGAGTGCAGGACCTCAAGAGATGGTCTTAATTCATAAGAAAATATAAATTTGGTTATTCCAAACTGTATTATTCCATCAATACCACTAAACTGTATTGCTGGCCTAATCTCCTGCTACTTCAGTGCCAACCTTCAACTCTAACTTTGTGTTAGGTGTTTCCCCTTCCTAATGGTTGTTTCTGTTCCCACACCCAGTCACCCTCTAAATGTACCAGGTTTTGGCCCAGTTTTGTTGCTGATTGTAGCACTAGCTCTGATCTGTATATTTCAACCAGGTGCAAATGGGGTTTAGTGTGTGTGGTTTCCTGCCATTACCTCAACACCTTCCTGTATGCTATTCTCTCAGTACTCATGTAATAGCCCCCCCCCCCCACACACAATTTTCTGTTTTCTATTTATAATTCTCTTTTAAAATATATTTTGTATACTCAAAGTAGTAAAGTGATGTAAGGCAATACCATTTTTGAACTATAACTCTAAAGAGATGGCTATGTGTGCGTGTGTGGGAAAAAATTTTGTCTGGCAAAAGTAAATATAATGAGGAAACAAACATCGGTAGAAAGCATCTGTGGCAACACTCACAATCCCATTCAACACCCCATCAGTGGAACTGCTAAAAATATTGCAGGAGAAACCAAAACAATGGATACAAATGCGTGACATTTATCCCAGTCTCCATCCAAAACCCCTGGGATGGAAAAAGAAAGGACAACCCTGTACCATGAATAAAAAAGTTGTGGTTAATACCAGCCTAGACATTTATGAGAGAATTACCAAGATAGAAATGTTGTACAGATATCAGAGAAAAATCCTCAGTACATACAGCTGTAACTACCACGAAATCTCAAGATCTTTGGCCAGTCTGGAGGTGCCTTCTAGCATGACGAGCAAATCTAGTTATTTAAAGTAAAGGTAGAATGTCTGGGATGATCCTAACCAATCGGAAAGGAAAGTTAAAGTGAAAAATAAGACACAAGCAATCCTATGGCAATCCACAAACGTTAATAGAAAACAAAGAAAAAACCTTGACACACATAAAAACGTTTAAGCTATCTATCTATCTACCATTAATTCATCCTGGTTGCACAAACTGATAACAATCCTTCATGCGCTCAGCTTCACTTTCTGTATCTGCCCCACAGAGTAAGTTCAGGAACAAAACCTAGTGAAAACATACCTATTTATAACCCCATATTTTCAGTAACCACCCTCACTCCAGAGTGCTGCAGCTGTTCTTTTTGATGTCTTCTATCTAGAAAGGTGTAGCTAGAGGGAAGAAAGTGTAAAGGAAGACGCAAGAAGTGGCTCTAGGGCCAAAACTGATGTGAGGAGACACTTCTAAAATATCTCTTGCTGATCATCAGCCCTGAAGTTTATACTAATGGGAGACAGTAAATGGCTGGTTGCAGACGTCCCATTATTTGCCTACAAAAGAAGCAAAACCACACACCCCAACTTCTTTCTCACCTCATTTCTCATAATGTAATACCAATTATTCACCACTCACCTCTGAAAACATGGGCAGTTTTTTGGCAAAATCCACCACACGAGTGATGGCTGGGGTGATAATCTTCGTAAACTCACTGAATGCCTCCAAGTCCACTTTGTCCCCATCAGGCATGGAGGCCATGGGAGACTGACCAATGTCTTCGGGCTGCAAGTAGAAAAAGAAGAAGGGAAAAATTAATACTTTCTGAAGTAGACAGAGGTCAATTTTCCTTCTGCTTATTGGAAAACCACTTTACAAGCTCAAAACCAGAATCAGAAACTCTAGCTTTCCTTATACCCTCCCTTTTCCCCAGTCTTTCCAACCCAAAACATAGTGTATTATTCTACTATTGAACAGGGCAAATGCTAGTGTTGAAGATACTGAGAGTAATCTTTAATGCAAGTATTTGATTGCCAATTTTGTTTAGTTATTAAGGTTAGCGACCCTTGGTGGTGACTATGGAAACCTTTAGATAAATGCTTTGTTTTATCTTTTCAATACCTTGCTAAAACAATTTGCGCAAATGCTATTGATTTGTCAACCACTCTTTCCTTTTGCACATTATACACTCCTGGTATCCCTTGCATGTAGTACATTTCCATTGCCTATTATTATTTGAAGATTTAACTTTCTATTAATTTATCTTTCAATCATTCTCCAATATGCCTGTGTTCTATCATTTTCCCATATCATGTGATTAAACACACCTACTTATTTACAACCATGCCAACACATGTCCTTTGCCCCTGGTAAAAATGTGAAAGTTGTGCAGGAGTCCTATACTATTTTTTGTAACATTTGCCTTCTTGCTTCCCTTAATACATTATATTTTTCCTTGACTATATTACTTATTTCCCTTTCGATGTCTTCCCTTTCAATTTCCATATCCATTCTCTACCTTTTTTGACCACGGCCCATGGCCCAATGTCTAGCATTGAAACATCAGGTGTGCACTTACAAACACAGTTTAGGTATATAAAGAAAGGGGCCAGGCAATGAAAAGAGAACAAATATGAGTTCTGGCTATGAATGATTTTCCAATATGGTAGAAATTTGGGAAGTGAAAAAAAAATCATTTTGGGGGGCAGAATTCTTATTTGTGGGGGCAATGCCCACATTTATCTCTCCCCCCCACCCACCCAAATAGCTACACCCCACAACAGTGACAGATTCGGAGACCAATTTTCTGCCTCTGATACTCTTTGGGGGCTTGTAGATAACAAAAAATTCAATCCTCCAAACAATCAAACAAACAAAAGCAAAACATCCCCGTCCCCAAACACAATCCTCCCCTTAACAAAGCACTGCAAGTGGTCAGAGGTCCATTTCTGCTTTTGAAAAATGACTACTTTTTAACATTAAATAGAGCAGGAGATGGCCTTGCAACCTATTTAAAAGATGAATAGTCACTTCTGGAGCTTCCAGAAGAAGCAATTCAACTTTTTTATTGGCCAGGAAATTTACTGTAAGTGTAGAGGGCCTGAAGAGAGCAAAAACAGCCTTGGGCAGCTGCATTTTGTCCATCTCAATTTAAAATGCACAATACTTAGAGAATTCAGTTTAATGTTAAAAATGGGAGGGGGAATGGAGGCTTAGGATATAAAGTAACTCATTAAATCAAGGACGAAGACAGGCATAATGTCAACAAAGAAATGTCACAGTATGTTCTCCAAACTAGAGCATAAGCCTGGCCTCCTCTTCTTAGCTTTGCAATTTGTGCAACCAGTCAACCAAATGCTGGTGTGATCATTAGTCTTGCAACTGCACCCCTCTAAAAGAAGTAGAATGATTTCTTTTATAAAAAGAATTAAAAAACATGGTGTATTATCTTTATATGATTTTCGACAGCTGTTTTTCACAAACAAATGGAACCATATTTAAATTTGATCTGCGGATTTGGGAGCTGCTAAGGATCCAAATGCTGCCTTTGCTACCTCCACCTAATGGCAAAACAGATTCAAGCATGCTTTGCAATTATCTGGGAGTACAGGATTGTAAGGATACTTCCTTGATTTTGGAATCATTCATGCCTGTCCTATTAGACACAAAAACCTTGGTAACAGAAAATCCTGCAAGATGGGACTGTAACTGCTGTAGATTTCCTCAAAGCAACCACTTTATTATACTAACTTACCACTCTCACAAAGTTCATCAAGAAACAGCTTTCTGAGATTCTACAGAGACACTCATAGGAACACCTCAGCAAGTGAGAGTCCAAAAGTGGCAGGCTAAAACCCGGAACCTCAATCCATAGCTGATACCAGATGAGAAATTCCCCCCTGGGCACACAGAAGACTGGCGACTTGGAAGGCGCTGAACAGACTGTGCTCTGGGACCACGAGATGCAGAGCCACTCTTAAGAAATGGGGCTACACGTGGAGTCCATGACATGCGAGTGTGGAGAAGAGCAAACCACAGACCACTTACTACAATGCAGTCTGAGCCCTGCCACATGCACAATGGAGAACCTTCTCACAGCGACACCAGAGGCACTCCAAGTGGCCAGCTTCTGGTCAAAGGAAATTTAGCATAATGCCAAGTTTTTAACTTTGTGTTTTTTAAATACATTATAACTGTACCCTCAATTCACTTCTGACACGATAAATAAAATAGTTTTAATTTTTAAGATCAATTCAGGAGGTGCGGTGGTTTTTAACTTTGAATATGTTTTAATGGTTTTTAACTATGAACATTTTTAATAGTTTATATTTAAACTCTTTTAATTTTTATATATTTTAAATTGTATGCAAATGATTTTATGTTAAGCTGCTTTGAGTCTCCTTTGGGAGAGATAATGCAGGATATAAAATAAAAATCATCACAAATTTTAAACTTGTAGCTTGTGTTTTAATCTTTGTTTTGTGTATTTTATAGAAATATGTTTTAATATGTGTATTTTACAGAATGTTTAAGGTGATCATGCGCCTTGAGCCTATTATTATTGTTGCTGTTGTGGTGGTGGGAAAATGTTAAGGAGAGGGTGTAGGAAAAGCAAGTGAGACCCTACAGCTCACTCACCATTTCTCATGGGCAGCTCGAAAAGCTGTGTGCATTATTGCATGCATTGCTTTTGCATGCATGTTGCCTTTGCTGGAATAGTGTGTCACGTTTTATTTACTACACTTATCTCCGACTCTGCCACTGAATTCAGTCTGGTCTTCATCCAGACAATTTAAAGAACAGGACCTGCACAGCTTCAGCATGGTAACTGTGCCATGGTGTAAGCAGTGGAGGTGATCCACAAAGGCAAAAAGGCTTCTCCATGACCCACAATTTCCTCTCCCCTCCTCCAGGCCCCACTTCCTGTGACCTCCATGTCCTGACCTGCCCTGGTATTGACTCTCGAGGGCCAGCAGAGGGCACCCCAAACTAGCGATTCCTGCCCAGCGGAAAAAAAAAACGGGGAAGAGCGAGAGTCCGGTTTTCCGGCTCATCTGCCCTTGGACAGAGCTGAGAGGTCACAGCTGTGTCCCTCTGCTCAATCCACTTAACCCTTCCAAGTCCCCTCTGTAGGACTGCAGTCATTTGCTGAATGGGAGAAATCCTTACTTAATTAACATTATAGGCTCTTGGATTTATTCCCATACATGCAAACCCCTGAGTTTACCACCACTACTAATACTTAGGACGAGCTACATTTTCTCAGATTTAAAAAAAGTTCATGCTAATGTATACAGCAGTTTCTCTGCACATCTAACATTAAGAACATAATACAATTGGGTTTTTTTTTTCAGCAGGTTAAGAAAATGCTTAAATCTCTCACATTGAATCAAAAGAGAATAAAGCATTGCCCAAAGTCTGCCTCATATTGTATGTATAGACTATGATAAGGAATATAGTGTTTCAAACTCTAAAATTTTTAAAAGGACTGCTCGAGACATACAAAAATGATCTGATAATGCGACACAGAAGCAATTTAAATGTTAGCAAACTCTAAAAGCATTTAAATTGCTCCTTAAACTAGGGCTGATCAAACGGTGCCACCGGTGGCGCAGTGTGTTAAACCACTGAACTTGCTGACCGAAAGGTTGACAGTTCGAATCCAAGGAGCAAGGTGAGCTCCCGCTGTTAGTCCCAACTTCTGCCAACTTAGCAGTTTGAAAACATGCAAATGTGAGTAGATCAATAGGTACTGCTCCGGCAGGAAGGTAACAGCACTCTATGCAGTCACGCCGGCCACATGACCTTGGAGGGGGTCTATGGACAACGCTGGCTCTTCAGCTTAGAAATAGAGATGAGCATCACCACCCAGAGTCAGACACGACTAGACTTAAGTAAGATGTAAAAAGGGCTGGTCAAATGGTAGCCTGCAGTTGACGCCTAACCTCCAAAATGCCATTTTAATCAAGATATGGTAAAAAGGGAAAGAAAAAACGATTCTCTCTCTTTCCAGTTTGGCTAAATTCCGTTGTGAACACAAAAACCTGCACCAGTTTGTTCTACGAGTGGGAAATGGTACAACTCAATGCTTTGGGCTTCTTTTGCTTTTTAAAACTCATACATTTTGTTGTCATTATAGTTTCTGAAAAGTGGTTGGTTGCAATACTCATTACACCATGGAAAAAGAAATTTGAGTGTGTTACTTGTGGCTCATTGCTTTTTTATTAAAACAAAACAAAACAAGGTCTGGGAAGAGAAATATATCTCTCTATAGCATAAATAAATTTTCCTGTGAAAATGCCTTTTCAAATTCACTTTAAAAAGTAAGGAGAACATCCTGCATTAACATTTCTAGATTACTTTGAGAAACCACAATGCACCCCATTAGAAAAAAAAGGTGACCTGTGCCTCATTACTTCTATGCCAGTGGTTCCCAACCTTTTTTGATCAGGGACGACTTTGACCAGGGACAACTCTCCAACATTGGTTATGAACCAGTTTTTGGTCAATTTTAGATTCGGTTTGGTTATTTGGGGTGTTGATTCAGAAAACTGCATTGGATAGATCCCATATGTTTTTGCTACAAAACATATGCCATCCAGTAGTCGCTATCTGCTCACCAAGAGAAAACCATATTTAATCATCTAGAGCTGATGGAGTCTATCCAATACAATTTTCTGAATCAGCACCCCAAATTTTAGGAACAGGCCTAAAATGAAGACACCAAGAAATAAAAATTGGTTGGGCTGTGTTATTATCTGTAGTAGTAAAGGATAATAACACGGCCCAACCATATTTTAGTTCTTGCTGACAACTGGTGGTCCACAGACCACAGGTTGAGAACGACTATGACAGTAACAAGATAATGATATATATACACACATTAGAAAGAAACCTAGGTCAGAACATCGTTCCAGCATGGTAGTCTATATGCAGGCATTTCTCTCCACACAGTCTCTAGGTATTCAGCTCAGAAACAGGTTTTACCATTCTACCTGCTATTTTTATGAACTAAGTGTTTACATTCATTCAAAGTTAGCTGTCAGGAATGTAAGCCCCATTGCTTCCAACAGAACCCAGTCATCATTAGCTAGCTTGGAGCCATAGTGGGTATGTTTTGTTGCCTTACTAACTCACCATAATTCTGAAAAGACAAAAAAATCTGTTTCTAGATGGATTATTTCAGGAAATACAATTTATTTGCATATCCCATATGCTTCATATGGGAGAGGCGATTTCTAAAAGGTGATAACAACTTTGTTAATAGAAACTCCTTTTCTGTAATGGGACAGAGAGTGTAAAGCTTCCAAAACTGAATGGGATTTGAAAATCTAGAAGTTGGAGAACTCTGATATAAGCCATATTCCTCCCCCTCTCGCAAAATGTTTCCATTTTGGTATGCAGGAAATTAATACCTTTATGAAGGCACGAGGACAGCTTTTTTGGGGGTGGACCTCTAACCTTGAAGACTGTATGGAATGTGATGTTTTCTTTAAAAATGAATGTTGCAGAGCCTGCTAGAAGAACCCTGAGAACACAATGGTGCATGAAAGAACACATCACAACTACACGGGAATAGAGCTCTACCTGAACAGTGAGACTGGGCAGAAATCTGCCCTCTACCCCACTTTTGGAATGGCCTCATGTGCAGGATCTTGCATTTATTTATTTCTAATTACACCTGCTGTGCTGGTCCCATATTGGAAAATGGTTAATAATGTTGAGCCTCTACTGCAAAATGCTATTGAATCTTTACACTTTAAGCTTATCCCTGCCTGCTTGCCACAAAAAGCAGTGAGGAATCTGCCCTTGTATAACTTCTTAATTGTCAGGCTGCAACTTGCTGGCATGGATAAAGCAGAAGTTGGGAACGACTTTTTTGGAACTATGGCTCCCAGAATGATCCAGTCTGTATGCTGGTTACAGGCTTCTAAGTGCTATTATATATATATATATATAATTTATATATTATATATATATATAAATAATAGCACTTAGAAGCCTGTAACCAGCATACAGACTGGATCATTCTATATATATGAACTGTTCCAAATTCTGGGATAAAGAAATTGTTGGGGAAACTAAACTCGTAATAATAGGAATGATAAAATGTAGACCTATTTGAAGACAGGCAGAATAGCACAAATAGTTTCAAATATAAAATTACAGTAGAGTCTCACTTATCCAACATAAATGGGCCGGCAGAATGTTGGATAATCAAAAATGTTGGATAATAAGGAGGAATTAAGGAAAAGCTTATTAAACGTCAAATTACATTACGATTTTACAACCACCAAAACATCATGTTTTGCAACAAGACTGCCACTTGTTTGGGAGTGTGGCTGCACTTGTGTTGTTGTTGGGCGTGCTGACCCGCTGCGAGTTGCTGCCTAGAGAAACAGCTGTGGATTCAGGTGAGAGGCAGACTGCACTGGATAATGCAGAACATTGGATAAGTGAGACTCTACTGTACATACAAAACATAATCTAGGAGGATAGTTCCACTGACAGCTTGATTGTCAAAAGGTAGCTGAAATGGAATAAGGGGAAACTTCACATTATGGGTGGGTGTATTAGCTGCACTTTCAATTATTTTTAATCCAACTATGTTTTAATATAACATGTTTAACTGTATTTTAATATGGTGTCTGCCTTATTTTGCGTATTATTTGCACTATTTAAAGTGAATATTGTAAGTGCCTTCAGCTTCTGAGTGGGAAGAACACAAGATCAAATAATAAGGTAAAGGTAAAGGTTTTCCCCTGACATTAAGTCTAGTCATGTCCTACTCTGGGGGTTGGTGCTCATCTCCATTTCTAAGCCAAATAGCCGGCATTGTCCATAGACAACTCCAAAGTCATTTTGCCAGCATGACTGCATGAAGCACTGTGACCTTCCTGCCAGAACAGTACCTATTGATCTACTCACATTTTGCATTTTTTCGAACTGATAGGTTGCCAGTAGCTGGAGCTGACAGCGGGAGCTCACTCCGCTCGGTCAGCAAGTTCAGTCAGCATGTTCAGTGGCTCAGTGGTTTAACCTGCTAACAAATGCTCAAACATTGGTTCTTACCCCTTCCCAGTTCTCCCTACTCATGGTACACTTGAAGTACAAAACAGAAGTCCAACGGCAGCAGACAAAAGGATTAAATAAAATTGGATGGACACATCCCTGATGCAGAATATTTTATGGATATGTATGGTAAGCACAGACCAGGAAAGAGGAAAAGTAACAACATAGACCAGGGGTCCCCAAACTAAGGCCCGGGGGCCACATGCGGCCCATCGAAGCCATTTACCCATCCCCCATGGCAGCGGCTCCCTCCTCCTCCACCGAGGAAGGTGCGTGCAGCACGAGGGAGGAGGGAAAAGCGCGTGCCTTTCCCGCCTCCTGCCTCGCCTGGTGCACACCTTCCAGAGCTTTCCTTGTTTATAATGGTATTTAATTATTATTTAATAATTAATTATCAAGGGGGTGCTTTGCTAGTGCTTTTGGTGCACAAAAGCAGAAGGGGGCTGGACTAAATGGACCAAGGGGTCTCTTTCAATCCTTAATAATAATAATAATAATAATAATAATAATAATAATAATAATAATAATGTTTAGAGCTGTGTGATTTATTATTATTATTATTATTATTATTATTATTATTATTATTATTATTATTATTATTATTATTATTAACAACATTGAGGCTAGGTGGCCATCTGTCAGGGGTGCTTTGCTTGTGCTTTTGGTGTACAAAGGTAGAAGGGGGTAGGACTAAATGGCCCAAGGGGTTTCTTCCAACCCTCTTTATTATTTTTTATTATGATTATGATTATGATTAACACTGATCCTGTTCCTGTTCCTGTTTGGGTTTTTTTACTTCAAAATAAGAAATGTGCAATGTGCATAGGAATTTGTTTATAGGGGTGTTTTTTCAACTATAGTCCGGCCCTCCAACAGTCTGAGGGACCATGAACTGGCCCCCTGTTTAAAAAGTTTGGGGACCCCTGACATAGACATTTGTAAGCAGAAAGAGGAGCAGAAAATGGAATCCAAAGGAGTAAAAAGCAGAGGTTATTGACAGCTGTGACTGGACTTCAGATTGGTTCTGAGAAACACATGCAATCTCTTAGTACAATTCTCTTCAACCTGCAGCTCTCCAAGTGTTTTGGACTTCAGCTCCCAGAATTCCTGACCTGGGAGTTGGAGGGACAAATACCCAGAGGACCGCCACAGGCTGAAGAGGCCTGTCTTAGTAGAACATTGTCTACCCTCCCTGTCCCCGTCATTTACCAGAAATTTCCGCTTCTGTTTCCAGTGGCTGCCTTGGGCATTGGTACTGCGGTGTGCCTCTGTGGCAACGTGGATCAGCTCCCACTCCTCTGCAGTTGGCTCTGGCCGATGCTGAAGGGATTTCATCATCTCTTCTTTGCGCCGCCTCTCCCGGTTCTCTTCAATCAGCTTCCGCTTGGCTACCCTCTTGGAGTCGTCCAGCACCACTAGGGAGTGGCGAAGAACGGAAAGGTGTGTGAGAAGGCGAGGTCAATCACAACTCTGCAATGCATCAGTTGCATCTTGCAATCCATTTCCCCATTATCAATGTGCCAAGTGGCCTCATGGAAAGCAATGTGACTGGCCCTTATGACAGCACATGGAATTGTTGGATGCTGCTATAAGCCTTGGATCATTACGCACCATCAATCGTCAAATGCATGGAGATTAAAAGATATAAACCCACATAACTGTGTGCACCAAGCAATGTACCTCCCATCCCTGGTCACTCAAAACAGGACCATTTTTAGATTACTGCTTTCCGTGTTGTTCTTGATAAAAAGAGCCGTAATCATTCCCTTTCCCATCCTCCCATACCCACCACCCCTCCATAGTGGGCTCAGTGCCCTTACAGTCCATGGCCATCCCAACAGCAATGCACTTCTTGAATCGGCAAAGCTGGCACTGGTTGCGGGTGATCTTGTCGATGACGCAGGAGCCATCATACTTGCAGGAGTATGTTGGGTGCAGGTTCTTCTGGATGGTCCGTCGGAAAAAGCCCTGTAGAGATGAGGATAATATCAGAACCAAGCAGCTCTAGAAGACAGTCCAGTTTCTAATTCTAAAATAAGATCCACCACTGATTTCGCCCATTAATGCTTAAACTCCAACAAAGCAAGTTTAGGCCAACCAGTGCCCTATTAGCACTTCTATTGTTAAATTTTGCTATTATGATCTCCATATAAGAATTGTATCACATAAATCATGTAGAAAGGGTAAAAACCACTCTATAACCTGACAGAATTGGGGTGACTCGTGTCTTTTAAGTGAGAATCCAAGTATTCTGTTTCAATATTTGTATGCTCATCCCACAATTATTGTAATTCAGTAGATCAATCCCCCCACAACTTGATGCTTTCCTACAATTTTAGATTGCAACTTCCATCAGCCCCAAAGCATGGGCGCTGCAAGCAAAACCAAAGCTGGAAAGTGCCCATTTGGGAAAGATTATACAGTACTACAAGAACAGATAGGATGAGCTGAAAAGATTTGGTTAATAGACTGGAATATCAAAAATTGCTCTCCATTAGTTTCCAATAACAAATATGAGACGCAAAGCATTGAGAAGTTCTCCTAATCCCAATGTGCCCATTTGCTTTTTTCATTTGTTTCAGGATGCTGTCTGTAGAGTGTACCTCATGGGCTAGATCTACTATGCCACCCACGTGTGGGCAGGTTTTGGATCTCCCAATATTTTGGTCTACAGCTCCTGAAATTCTTACTATTGACGCTACTAGCTATTACTTCTGTGTGTTGAAGTTCAAAACATTTGCAGGGCCAAATTCTCACCACTAATGGCATCCCAAACCCACCATTAGTTTTTCCAATTTTTTCAACCAGGGCCCATCTTTAATTTCAGCCACAGCTGGCAGTGATTTAGGGATGGCACAAAGAAGCAGTGAAATCTTCAAATTCCAAATATGTTGTATTCGGCTCTAAAATGCCTCAAGATTATCTTTGCCTACCCCATGGGGTCTAATTTTACGTTTTTACTATACATGCCTGGCTTTCCTTCTCTCTTTCATCTAATTTTCTCTTTCTTTCTCTCTCTTTATATTTCTTCTAGTTTGTTATTAAAAATAATGGTAGCAAGACTCTTCTTCAGGTCAAGGCACAACCTTTTGCACCAATTGAAAATAAGTACACTAGACTTTCTTTTTTTCTTTTTTCTTTCCCCAGGAAGATGAAAACAAAACCCAGGAGTTCTGGTTTATCATGAATAATGCTGTTTGAGATAGAAGCAGACTATCTTCTATAGCCATATGGCTCTCATTTCCATATAGTAGCATTACATGCTGTCAGACCACATGAAAACTACTCTCCTGCTACCAGAACAATTTGTACTCCCAAAAAAGTGTATGGCAGGCCTCCTCAGAGGTTGTAAGGTATATTGGAAAATTAAGCAAGGGAGGTTTATATATCTATGAAAGGTCCCGGATGGGAGAAAGAACTCTTGTTCCACCCTGGACCTTCCACAGCTATATCAATCTCACTAGTTTAGTTTCCAATATACCTCACAACCTTTGAGGATGCCTCCATAGATGTGGGCGAAACGTCAGGAGAGAATGTTTCTGGAACATGGCCATACAGCCCGGAAAACTCACAGCAACCCTGTAAGCCAGCAACCGAGCCACAGGTAGTTACTTTTGTATTGATTAGAAACTTTATTTTGCCATCTTAGCCTTGGCACACAAGCCAAGCTGTGTGGCTGCATAAATGCAGTATATTTTTGGAGGGAGGATATTAATACCCATCCTCATCCAGAATCTCCACATGCTTGGAGATCTCTTTTCCAACTGAAGAAAAATATATACAGTTTCTGAACATACTCAAATGCCAGAAGTAACTCTCAAGGAGGAAATTCTGTATTCTAAGGGTAAAATCACACATGGATGTGCTTATTAATCAGCACTTCCTGTTTGTAGGTGGGGTGGGCTGTACTTTTTATATCCAAATTAATACATAAAGGAAGGGAGAAGTCCCCTCCCTGCCTCCCACTAGGAGTCAACCATGGCTCCAAAATCATTAGTTAGTTCACTATAGAAAGTTTTCCTTATGCCAAGACGATGGAAGTAGAAGGGGCAGGAAGAAAAGGTGCCTCTTTATAAACAATGCATTGCCTAAGTCATAATCACAAAATCAGTATAAATATGTGAATTCCCTGGCTTTCCCTGTACATTCCTTTGTGACTCAATGCAGCAGCAAAAGAACACAGGAAAGGCACGGAGAAAATAAATGTATTTATTTTAATTCTGCGATTTTGATTATGAATCAGGTGGCCCTCTCTCATGATAAGGATTACAAATGCTAATAAGGAGAGGAAAGCCTGGCTCCAAAACACAATCGACTAGGATCTTTCCCTGTGAAAAGAGATCAGCAGTGCTCTTGCCCAGCTTTCAATGACTACTGTATATATTCATGTATAAATCGACCTCATCATTTTTCAGGTTGCTTTTTTGGATAAAAATTACAGAATATATAGTGCAGGACTTCCTGGGGAATTGCGCCCTCATGTTTCTTAGTGTGCAGCGGGTTCCAAAATCTACTAGGCTGGACCTAATTAACCTTGACCCCCATCCCTTCTTCCATTACCATCTTCCTGTCTTGGAAAAATTTCTCACTGTTGGGGCTCAGCAAGAGGCTGGGACTTTCTCAAGAGGATGAGGGGGATGATGGGTTTCCAACTGAGGAGTCTGTGTGTAATCGGGGTGAATTTTAGGCCTTAGATCAGAGAGAATTGCAGGCAGCTGAAGATGAGACAGAAGATGTTTTGGATTCCAATGCTCATTCCTTAGCAACAGGGGAAATGGAAAATAGTGAAAGGTCCCTTTCTCTTTGGAATCAGCCTTCAGCTGATGGGGAGTTTTCCTGCGATATCCTATTATGTCTCTGGAAGGAGGGAGTGCAGGATAGATTAATTAGATGTTCAAAGAGACTTAGTGAGAAATCCTTGAAGCCCAAGTGTGTGAGGCATGATCTCATGGCTTCTTGGTTGGGCTTCGATATAATGATTTGTCCAAAGCTGCACAAGGTGTTCAAACCTGTATCTTCAGTCCAACACTCCAACCATTACACCACAGTTAGAAGCACATATCACTAGCCTGCTTAAAACTGTAGAACAAGGATATTACTAAGTTCCCTGTCCCCAGAGAGGTTGAGATCAGTTTTAGTTTGAGAAGATGAGAGGGGAATTTAAGCTATGTAGATGGGTGAATTAGTTGAAATTAGTGGATAAAATCTTAAAACCAGTACAAGTGCTGATAAGATTTTGCTAAAGAATTACTAGATAAGAGAACAGAGGATTTTGAAGAAACATGCTACAGATACACTGTGTGTTGCACTCTAGTCTTGAAACAACTTTTCATCCAGCACCACACCTGAGTCTAGTTGTACTAACTACAGCAGTTTATTAAGAAAAGCATGTACATCCAACCACAAAGGCCTTGGAGGAAAAGCCTCATTGAGAGGTGAGAAATAAGCAGGTGCGTTTACAGAATTTGGAATGAACAGTGGGATGCTTACAAATACTGGTAAGTTAAATGTGGGCTGAAGGCAGTTTATGAATTAATAAATGTAATGGGGAGACAGGGTAAATATCCACTCTCCAAACTTCCTGGCCTCACCTAGTCCAGTTGAGACACAAAATAATGTCCTTCATTTGTTTGTTTTTTTGTTTATCATTCCATTCTGTCAACCAACCGTGAGCCAGAAATGAGCTATGAATGGAAGACTGTGGTCTATATACGAACCTTCTGTATTTGTACATTTTATGCTTATATAAATCTATTATTCTTAAAGATGCCACAAGATTCTTTTTCATCTTAGGCTTCACTATCCCTAAGCCCACTCTCAAATCACACAGTGTAGCAAAAGGGCGACATACCTTCCATCATGTTCAGTAGTAAAAACACTTATTCTAGTGCAGTGCCAACCTTGGCAGCTGCCACGGATCATCTAATTGTATCACTTACTACAGCGACACCATCCAAAATGAGAATTTTCCCCTGATGAACCACTGTAGGAATGCACCTGCACTGCAAAGTTACAGCAATCTGATCCCACTTTATCTGGTACAGTTGCATCTATAGAGTCTTGGACTTTGGAGAGAGGGTGCTTAGAATTGGGAACTATTACTCTCTACTTCACTAAATTACAAATCCTAGGATTTTAGAGGATGGGGCCATGACAGTTATAACAGAACTAAACTTCTTCAGCACAGATGAACTTCAAGTTAAGACCATCTCACTGAGATGATCCTTCCCAAATATTTCTTACCTTGCAGCCTTCACAGGTAATACACCGGTAGTGGTACCCCGTGGCTTTGTCTCCACACACGACACACTGCTCATCTTTGTCCAAGTAGCTAGGGATGTACCCTGCAGGAGAAAAGAGAGCCAAGAGATCAGAGCTGAAAGTAGGGAGAAACTCCTGTATAAAGTTTAAGACCTACTGAGTCAGAAAAGAAATCTCTCTTTCCCAGTCTTCTGTCTCCACGAAGCCACAGTAAAAGTTGCACAAGATAGGGACACAAACAGCACCTGAACAGGAAAGTTCTTTTTCACATTTTGTTTAGGTACACTTTTATTTTAAATATTAATTTACTAGTCACGGAAGGCTCCCCGTGGTCTGCTTTCTACAAAAAAAGAACACAATGAAGAAAGCAGAATATGAAAAATGTCAAGGACTAAATCTGCCCAACAAATCCAAAGAACCATTAAACTGAACTGAAACTGAACTGGTATTCTTTCTCAGTCCTCTCCAGTAACTTCTAAGACTTGCTAAACAGATTTTAGCAAAGCCGCCTTATGATCTGATGAGGAAGAAGCCTTCACAAGGAAAGAGATTTTAAGGCAAGGCATAGCTCTACCTGATCTTACCACTACCAAGCGCATTTCTGAAAAAGATAGCGGTAAGATAGTGTTCCCATGCCTTTCCTGACTTAAAACTGGGGACACATACTGGTTTTCAAAAGGCTGTTTGAGCAATATTGTGTGACCTCAGAGACTTTCTTCCTGGACTTACTGTTGAAAAGGGAACCCTAAGAGAGGGGCTGGGCTTTAGCACAGTAAGTTAAACCACCAGCTGCAGTAAATCTTGTCAGTCAAAAGGTTAACAGTTCGAAATCCAGGTCAGGGTGAGCTCATGGCTTTTAGCCCAACTTCGACCACCTAGCGGTTTAAAAGCAAAACCTGAGTAGAGAAATAGGTACAGCTTAAAAGCAGGAGGTATTTTAAAGGCACTCATAAGGAAATGTCAGAAAAATGCTGGTGATTCAATCAAAGGAGGAAGTTTATGAACAAAGCTCTTCGGCTGGGAGATGGAGCGACAGCATCCCCCCCAGTGGCTGGAACCAAGCACAAGTCTCCAAGATGCCAAAGATGGGGAAACCTATATATTATGACTTTCTATGTACAATTGTCTGTCTTGTCAGTGTATAAATGGCATTGAATGTTTGCCACATAGGTATGTTCTGTGATCCACCCTGAGTCCCTTTCGGGGTGAGAAGGGCAGAACATAAATACTGTAAATAAAATAATGAATAAATAACCCTATTGAAATTAATGTCTTCTGGTGGAAGCATATTATAGAATTCTACTGGAGGACCAGTGAAAGCATACTATAGAACTGCGACTAGAGAGAACACCTATTTAGCATTTCTTGGTCCTCCAGTGTGAGTCTATGAGTCTTCTGAGGTCCAAATCCAGTCCACCATGTCATTTTATGTGGCCCTCACATAAATTCCTGCATTTCTCATTATTAGAGATAATGACTAGATCTGATTGCAGTTGTGATACAGTAACATCTGGAAGGTTGCAGTTTGTTCTGTTTAGTCATGGCTTGAATTTAGATACAAGACTTATTGCTATGATTTCTGACATTAAAATATCCTTTAATCTTTCCCCAAACTCAGAGCCACAAGTGCTGTTGGGTTGCAATTCTCAGTATCCCCAGTCTACATGGCAGATTATAAAAAAGTGACGGGAGTTGTCATTCAATAACATTTGGAGGACACACATGGTAAAAAAAAAAAACTACAAAGATGGGCCAAAACTAACAAAATGAAGTTCAACAGGGACAAACGCAAGAAAATGCGAAAAAAGCCAACGGGATTTTGGCCTGCATCAATAGGAGTATATCATCTAGATCCTGCTCCCCCTCTATTCTGCTTTGGTCAGGCCACACCTGGAATACAGTGTCCAATTCTGGGCACCACAACTGAAGGGAGATGTTGACAAGCTGGAAAGCGTCCAGAGGAGGGCGACTAAAATGATCAAAGGTCTGGAGAACAAGCCCTATGAGGAGCGGCTTAAAGAACTAGGCATGTTTAGCCTGCAGAAGAGAAGGTTGAGAGGAGACATGACAGCCATGTACAAATACGTGAAGTGAAGTCATAGGGAGGAGGGAGCAGGCTTGTTTTCTGCTGCCCAGCAGACTAGGACACAGAACAATGGCTTCAAACTACAGGAAATGAGATTCCACCTGAACATCAGGTAGAACTTCCTCACTGTGAGAGCTGTTCGGCAGTGGAACTCTCTGCCCCGACTGTGGTGGAGGTTCCTTCTTTGGAGGCTTTTAAACAGAGGCTGGATGGCCATCTGTCGGGGGTGCTTTGAATGCAATTTCCTGCTTCTTGGCAGGGGGTTGGACTGGATGGCCCATGAGGTCTCGTCCAACTCTACTATTCTATGATTCTATGAAAAGCTAAAGAGCACCGACCATTATGTAAAAGAATTATAATCAGCCTTCTGTATCTATCCATGGATTCTCTGTGCATGGATTCAACGGCCCTTTGAAGGCCACCATAAGCTTGAAAATGAAAATGAGTTCTAATGGAACAGTGTGATCCATCCACATAAGATGTTGTTAGGAGAGGACTATGCATGTATGCCTACCCATTAGCATCACCTAATATCTGTTCTCAAAAATAATATTTTATCCTCAGTTCGACATATTCATTTACATCTATGTCTTTCCTCCATCAGATCTGAAAACATGCCCAAAGCACAAAAAAAAAGAATGGGACTGAGGAGAGAGAGACAGCGAACTCCTCTTGTGGCTCACATTTTGTACAGCACATATAAAATGTGTGAATGATACATGCACACGTGCTTGAAATAGCTACACATTGCTGCCTACTTCTTTTAAGACACTGCTTAGATGTCAAGGATAGTAGAAAGGAGCTGCATCAGCAGGCATTGCCCTATCCCTGCATTGGGTGCATGCCTAGAAAGGATTTCTTTTCTTTTTTTACTGTAAGAATATAAATAACCTGCCCTCAAAATATAAATAACCTTTGTGTCTATGTGTAAGTCATAGTTGTGGGTGTGCCTTCTCGGTGCTAGTACAGCAACTCAGGCAAGGATTCAGCATTCAGCCTTCTGCAAGGGTGGGCAATTGTGCTGCATCTCTGCATAATTCATTACCATGGTCCTTGGCTATCTTCCACTGAAGTAGGGACCGTCATGACAATTCTGCCACATCTCTGCATCCAAGGACTTAACATCTAATAAAAAAGCTATATTCAACATGTAATTCTGCTAGTGCAGTCAAAGCATTTTATTTTGTTGTGAGCTACTAGGTCCCTGCTCCCATTTCCTCTTTCTTTCCCTTCCAGGTTCGTCTTTGCAGAGTTCCAAAAAGGCAAGGACATCCTGGATTTGGAAAAAAGAAAAAGATCTATACCAAAGCTAATCATATACTTAAGTAATAATCAAGGAAGGAAAAGAGAGAGGGTGAAGGAAGGAGGAAAACAAGGGGCGGAGAGTTGGAAAGGGAAAAGAAGAAAATGACAACAATGAGCGCTATGTGCATCTTTTTTACAGGCCTATTGTTAAATAAAGTTAAGTGAAACAAGACACACTCGATTCTTAAGCTACATGTATCCTTTATTTCCTAAAACAAAACAATGTGACCGTTAGGCCCAGCTGTTGGAATGCATGGTAGCTGAGGACTGATGGTGGCATACCAAATGTCCAAATTTTGTAGGAACAGTTCCAATTCTCTGTAGTCCCAGTTTTTTTTTTTTGCTGCTTTCAAAACGTTCCAATTTCTCTCTTCCTCCCCCTTTCTCCCCTTGTCTTCACTTTATTTCAATTGCTACATATTTATTTCAGAATGCAGAAGCAGTTTATACACAATGTGTTGTCAAAGGCTTTCATGGCCGGAATCACTGGGTTGCTGTGAGTTTTCCGGGCTGTATGGCTATGTTCCAGAAGCATTCTCTCCTGACGTTTTGCCCACATCTATGGCAGGCATCCTCAGAGGTGTGAGGTCTGTTGGAAACTAGGAAAGTGGGGTTTACATATCTGTTGAAGGTCCAGGGTGGGAGAAAATACTCTTGTCTGTTTGAGGAAAGTGTGAATGTTGCAACTGATCACCTTGATTAGAATTGAATAGCTTTGCAAATTCAAAGCCTGACTGCTTCCTGCATGAGGGAATTCTTTGCTGGGAGGTGAAAATGAACAAAATCTGGCTACCAGTATTAAAAACTCTAAAATCAGGACAGTAAATGAAGAACAACACTCTGAAAACAGGGGAATTCCAGATATGAAGCAATCAGGGCCAGCTAACAACTCCCAACAAAGGATTCCCTCAGGCAGAAAGCAGCCAGGCTTTGAATCTGCAAAGCCATTAAATGCTAATAAAGGTGATCAATTGCAACATTCACACTTGCCTCAAACAGATAAGAGTTATTTCTCTTAACTTGGACTTTCCACAGATATATAAACCCCATTTTCTTAGTTTCCAACAGACCTCCACCTCTGAGGATGCCTGCCATAGATGTGGATGAAACGTCAGGAGAGAATGTTTCTGGAATATGGCCATACAGCCCAGAAAACTCACAGCAACCCAGTTTACACTCAATTAACTCAGGCAAAGGTAAACTGCTGCAGCTTTTCCCAACTTGTGTGATCTTTCTTACTGATTTTTTTTACCATCTTGACCAGAAACGGTTTGGTCATGTGTCTTGGTTTTCACAGTCGAAATACTTAAGGGTATGCTGTGTGGTTCATTCAATAAATGAAAGCATTTCAGCAATGTTATGCCCATAAAATTGCTTCACACATCCATGGATAGTGCAATGGAGAGAGACTTCTGGTTCCCTTGAGGAGTCTTGGCTTCCTATTCCCATAAAACCTCTTAGTTTAATTTACCTAACTTACAGGTTTGTTATGAATATAACATAGGGCAGTCCTGTTGGAAATAGCAACCTCCCAAGCCTTTCACTATTTATTTGTCAATGTATATATTTGCTAATCTGTATTCTATGTGTATGTTGATTTTCCAGTTTGACTATACCTCTTTGGTATGGGAGGGGTTATAGACATGTGATTGTACTGGGCATGTTCAGACTCAGAACTCCATTTAGTAGTCAGTCTACTCTGCACCTCAGTGTAGGTGGATGTCTGTATTACAGTGTTCCCTCACTTATCATGGGGGTTAGGTTCCAGGATCACCCACAATAAGTGAAAATCCGCGAAGTAGGGACGCTATATTTATTTTAATATTTATACATTATTTTAGTAGTTAAACACTATTTTAAGTCTTTAACAACCAATTGTGTGTTGATACCTCGCCTCCTTCTCCTCCTTTTGACACATGGGCTCCTTTTCTCTCCCTTTGGCTTCTCCTTCCTCCCTTCCTTAGGCTGTAAATTGGAATTTTTTATGATTTATAATAGTATTTTAGAGTTTATTGAAAAACCTCAAAACACTGAACTTCAATAAGAAATTAATACAAAATGTTTGTGAGTAAACAAAATATGTTGTTTCTTAAAGAAGACTTTATTTTTTTTATTTCTGTGTGCATATTTTAAACTAAGAGGTTTCAAGGGAGTGTATATCTTTTGGGCAATTACAATTACAACTTGAAACAAAGAAACAACCATCCTCTGCTAACCTAATATATTTTTGTAGGGGCATGTCTTTGTCTTTGGCAGTTTAAAGACATGGTTCTTCAGTTTAACAGGTGAGCTACCTTTGTAGCATTACATGAATGGTTATGAAATTCACTTGTTCAAAGGGTTGACTTCTAAAAAGTTCATGCTTTTCTATTGCTTTTCAAAAGGTGGTCTCCACATATTCATGGTGATTTACATTTGCCAAACTGATATGACATCATTTTTTCTTCTTCAATAAGGTTATGATTGCCATTTATTTCCAAAGGGATTTGTACCCAGAGGCTGGGTGCAGTTATTTCCAATAGCCTTGCCCCCTCAATACCCCACTCTGAACTCCTTGAAAAAAGACACAGGATACAGATGTGCCAGAACAAATCTTGACCAAAAATTGAGCTCTGTGTGACCCCTTCTTTTCTAGTTTAATTTGTAGGCTGCCCCATATAATTTGATTCGGTTCTGCTCTGCTGACAAAATATGGAGGCTATGGGCAAAGCGGTTTGTGGCCCCAGACAATCTGAATGGCTCTCAAGATCCCCCCCTGACCCCATAATCCAGGACTGGAGAAGGGGGCACCAGCAAGGTTTGTCCTTGCCTGCTCTCACCCCCCCCCCCCCAAACAATCTAAGCTTCATTAGCTTTTCTGAAAGGCTATTTAAAGTACTCCTAACGAGGGTGCCTTTCAAGCGGAAAACACAACGCCATGTACATCCATAAAAGGCCCTTTATCCCTGGGCATTGGGGGTTGTGGGGGAAGGAAGCAGTGAGTGACCCTCCTTCAATTATTCCCCACCAACTCCGGTAACCTTGCTTACCCTCCGGGCCTCATCAACATTGATAATTAAGATGCCCCCTCCCTGTCCTGGAAAAGAATTGTGTGCTCTCGTTCACCCCTGCCCTCACAATGTCCTATTGTCTGGGGTGGTGGCAAGGGTCACCTCCACATGACCCCTCAATGACCCAGCCATGAGGGTAAGGGAACATCACCCCTACCCCATGCACTGGTATGCATGCGTCTTCTCCGCAGCAGGAAGACAGGCAGCTGTGCTAGAAGGTGGCCCAGACATATGCAATATCAGAGACTCAACAAGGCAGCCAAAGCCTACATAATAAAAAGAAGTGCATAAACTTTAAACTACTTTCTAAGCCTGCTCAGCCTTCACTCCTACCATTTATACACAGTCTAGACTGTAAGCCATGTGTGTGAAGTTGTCCTATTTGCTAAGAAAATCCAGCAAATGCTACGGTCAGCAAAGGACAAGAGGGATCCTCTCACCTCTGCAGGAGTCTACGGTATACCATGCAGCCGAGGATAAATCTACATAGGGACCACCAAACGCAGCGTCCAAACACTCACCTCTACAGGAGTCTACCATATACCATGCAGCGGAGGACAAGTCTACATACGGACCACCAAACACATCACCCAAATACTCACCTCTACAGGAGTCTACTGTATATCATGCTGCAGAGGACAAGTTTACATAGGGACCACCAAACGCAGCATCCAAACACTCACTTCTGCAGGAGTCTACTGTATATCATGCAGCTGAGGACAAGTCTACATAGGGACCACCAAACGCAGCGCCCAAACACTCACCTCTGCAGGAGTCTACTGCATACCATGTAGCTGATGACAAGTCTATATAGGGACCACCAAATGCAGCACCCAAACACTCACCTCTACAGGAGTCTACTATATACCATGCAGCTGAGGACATGTCTCCATAGGAACCACCAAACGCAGCGCCCAAATACAAATCAAGGAACATGAAAGGCATTGCAGGCTACTTCAACCAGAGAAGTCGGCCATAGCAGAGAACTTGATGAACCAACCTGGACACAGGATATTATTTGAGAACACAGAAATGCTAAACCACTCTAACAACCACTGTGTCAGACTACACAGTGAAGCCGTTGAAATCCACAAGCAAGAGGACAATTTCAACAGAAAGTAGGAAACTATAAAAATGAACAAAATCTGGCTACTAGTATTTAAAAAAACTCTAAAATCAGGACAGTAAATAAAGAACAACACTCTGAAAACAGGGGAATTCCAGACATGAAATAATCAGGGCCAGCTAACAACTCCCAAAAATTCCTATGGCTTGCTGTGAGGTTCTTCCTAGTAAGTCTTGTCACCTCCACAGCTATATGTTTCTCCTACAATGCCAGGGTTAGTTCCATCATGAAGCAGGATGAGATGAAGCTAGGGAAGAGGGCAAGAATCGGTGTCTGTATGGTACAAGATGTGGCCTTTGGAGATGCTCTTTGCACTTCACGATTGGCATTGTATGCAACACTATTGGAAGCTCCTCTTTTCCACAAGCTTCTGCTTCTCAACTGCATGATTCTATGGTCTTCTTTTTCCATACCTTTTGGTCCCTAACTTTCTTCTGTTCTGACTTTCGTCTGTACTCTTCTTTTTTCAGCTCCTTTTTACTGTCATCACTCTCCCATACCTAGGACTTTATCACACAACTCGTAGTGGTTCCTCTTATAATGTTATATGTTGTTGTGTATATAATTATGTATTGTTTTATGTTATATACTGCACCCTGGTGTGCCTTTGTAAGTTGCCCTGAGTCCCTTAGGGGAGATAATAATAATAATAATAATAATAATAATAATAATAATAATAATAATAAAACTTTATTTATACCCCGCCACCATCTCCCCAACGGGGACTCGGGGCGGCTTACATGGGGCCATGCCCAGACACCATACAATATAACAAAATAAAACAACATATCATAACACAATATAACAGTGCAAAAATAATCATATACATTACAGCACAAATCAGAGAAAACAGTAAAAAACAGGGCGGGCCACATGAACACTTAATTAAAAACTCGGGAGAGAGAGGCATACGAATAAAGGGAACAGGGATATAAAATGGTGGAGCAGTCTAAAGGATAGAATCCAAGGGGAATAACCAAAGAGGTATATAACATTTACTCCCCAAAGGCACATCGGAAAAGCCATGTTTTTAGATCTTTCTTAAAGGCTAACAAGGTGGGGGCTTGCCTGATCTCAATGGGCAGTGAATTCCACAGTCGGGGGGCCACAGCAGAAAAGGCCCTCTCCCTCGTTCCCACAAGACGGGCCTGGGATAAAGGCAGTGGCGAAAGAAGGGCCTCCCCGGATGAACGAAGGGATCGGGCAGGTTTATGATAGGAGATACGGTCACTATTATTATTCTCATGGCAATGGCATTGTTTAGGCAAATGGAAAAAATGAAACCATCACTTTCACATTTTGCCACAACTGTGTTACAGTGTTGATATGGACCTCACTATTAGTCTTCTGTATAGTCTTGCTTTCTACTCATGTTTTCCCTATCCAGCATATGCATGCAGTGGTTTTGTATTTTACCACAACTGCACAATTTGTGTGTTCCCATGAGACCTTCCCTGCACTTTGCAGTATTAGGACTTCAGAAGAAAACAAAAACATTGTATTGTATAAAAAATGGCGGAGGAACAATAGTGATATTGGAGTCATTTGATGGGCTTTTCCCATCAATGAAAAGGAACAACCCAATCATGATTTAGGAGCAAAGCAACTTTGGGACAGAATAACACTATCCAGTAAGCTCCAACCAAAGGCCCTTTTATTCTGCCATAATTATGCTTTATCAACATCATGTGATAAAATCCCCAGGAAGTTCTGAATCTCCTCTCCATTGCTTTCCTTCAAGCCCCTACCTCAATGGTTCCTAACTTGTGGTCCATGGACCACCAATGATCCTTAAGAACTAAAATATGGTCCGTGGCCTCACCATTACTACACCATTGCAATGAGAGCAACTGATCTCACAAAACCCTCTTATAGTGCCAAGGCAATGAGGATGTCAGGAGGGGAGAGGCTGATTATCTACAAAAGGTGAGACAACAAGCCTCCTGACTTCTGCTACTTCTTCTCCTCGTTCCCCCTGAGCACAGCCGTTCCATATGGCGCATGGAAGTGGGGGCACTTTGGTGCCTTTGTTTCTAGGCCTGTTCCTGAGGTTATTTGGGGGTGTGGATTAAGAAAATTGCATTGGGTAGACTACATCAGTTCTAAATTATTAAATATGGTTTATGTGGATGAGCAGATGGCAACTACCTGATGGCATATGTTCTGTATCAGAAACTAAAGCTGATATGGTCTATCCAATGCAATTTTCTGAATCAGCACCCCAAATAACCACACTGAATCTAAAGTTGACCAAAAACTGATTCGTAACCCTTTTGGTACTAATGTTGGAGAGCAGTCCCTGGTTAAAGTGGTCCCTGGTCAAAAAAGGGTTGGGAGTCACTGCTCTACCTCCTTCATTTATCCTCCAGTCAGGTTTTGTTGTCTTATTTCCATGCCAATGTGTCTCATTTCTTTAGCCATCTAATTTTGGATTCCCTGTTTCTACTTTCATGGACACTCCCCTGCCCTTCGGCTGCCAACAGCACATTGTATTTCATTTCCTCTGTCTCGTGTACCTTAAACAGTTCTCTGAGCCAAATTGTTTTTCTTCCTGTCCTAACAGACGTCTTTATTTTATTTCATTGTGAAAATTAAAAGAGAACAAAAAGTTAACACAATTATAAAGAGCAAAATGCTTGAAAAGAATGACAAGAATCAGAAAACAGAAGATGGGGAAGGAAGGAATTCCTTACATGTTTGATAGCAAAAGATGCTGATGGAGGAAGGTATGAATGTGGCTTACCAACTAATGTACCACAGTCCAGTTTTGGTTTCAGAAAGACTTGGTTAATTCAACACTTCCACATTCATCTTATGCCTGATCTATCCTCCGTTACAACATAAGTAGAGTCCAAAGAAGTAAAATGGAGGAGGGAGGGGCTGCACAGAGACTGAGATCAGCATTGTTTTCTTACAGCAGTTCTCTATTTTGTGCAGTAAGCATGAAAAATGTTGGTGACGTATCCAAAATTCGAAAAACCGACGTCTATGAAATGTTTAAAGGCACACGTATGTTCATATTGCATGTAAACTGGGAGAAACACCAGTATGCTTATAGATTTAAGCCCATCTGGAGTACAGCTGTTTGCTACATGAAAGCCCTATGGATTTGGGGTAGGGGAGATGAGAAGCCTTCCCTGCTTTATGCCAGAAAGACAGTCAGCATCTGGGTAGGAAGCAAAAGCATTTCAGTTTTGCTTTTTTATATATCTCCTCCCCCTCTCAAGAGACCACACAATCTGCAGCCACATTAGGTCAATTTAAACCCCATTTTGAAACTGAATTAGTAAGGCATCTTCTTTACTCAGTCTTCGTGAGAGCAAACAGAGGGGGGGGGGACACAGGAAATGCCTTGAAATGAAGTGATCCTACACAATTTTAATGGTGAGAGAGAATCTCTCTACGAGTCGGAAAACAGGAATTCCCTGTAGGAAAATCCATTTCCTTCCCTGGCTCCTAGAGGGAATCCAAGATCCTTTGGAATGTATAAAAGCAATCAGATCCCAGGGAGGAGTTCTCAAGGGGATGGGAAGTCTCTTGGTACCAATATCCTCCCCCAAATATGCTATTTTGACGAGGAAAATACACGGATGTTATAGTGCATGGCTAGGAAGAGATCGAGGACCATGCTGCTGCGGACGTCTGTAAGTGAAGAGGAAGAGCCAAGAGTTGCAGCTGGTGAATGACTGGTAGCAGTGACACACATCTCTATGCACATACTCGGAGGATTTTTAAAAGCCACAATTGTGTCTGTGTCTGTGTGCTTGTGTGTATACACGAACACACATACACACATTATGCTTAAACTAATGTAAATGCAGCCAACCTGCCTGAAGCATGGAGGGATGTTTATAAGAGACCAATGACTAAATCTGTTGGAATGCAGGGATGTGAAAAAGTCTCAGATCTGATTCTGCTGCATTCCTACCCTCCCTTCCCATATGGAAATAAATACAGACTCTAAATCATGTTCCATGAGTTATACATTTATTTATATACTTTTTCTAACGTACTGTTTTGCACTCATTTCATCCAGTGATTAAACATGTTTGTGGCTGCTTTTTGGTTTAAGTGTGTTTAGCTATTCAGGGTTTCTTTTTTAATGCATGGGTGATTTTATGTGCATGAAATATACAGCAAGGCTCACAGACGTGCAAACTTCTCAGGCAAGGTGTGCTTTATCTCGCTACAAGTCTCCAGAGGCGTGAAATGAGTACTTTCGGCAGCCCGCCCCCCTTCAAACCACGTACACATGTACAACCTGAGTCGGTGTATGTAAATACTCAGGTTGCGCATGTGTAAGTAGAAAGGATGGTGAAACAACGGTATGTATATAAGCCCCACAGTCAAGTTCCTGTCGGCTTAACACTCGATCTATAGGCAACCTGTTGACATGGTCATTTGTTAAAAGCCTTTGTGCAATGAGGAACCTACTAGGGTTCCAGACTGTGGAAAAAATATAAGCATTTGGAGGTGTAAACATTTATAAGAATGCCATAGGGAAGGTGGAAGTATGTGGGCCATTACTCACACCATACCTTTTAATCCCCATGGGTTCACACTGGCCAAGTGAGTATGTCTTATTTCTGCAGCTATGAAGACAGGAGGAGATTAAGCTCATCCTGAAGATCCACTACCATGGCTATTATAACATTAAGAAGCACAAAGTGTTAGAGATCATGAACATGGACAGACTTACATGTTGGTTGTCACCCAACCAAGGCCTTCCTAAGAAAGAAACTAACTGGGACCTCGTAAAAGACTATTTGAAACAGATGAAAATAGACCTCATTTGTTGAAAATAATTGATCTTACGGATAAGAAGAAGACAGAGGGGAAGTAGATCTAAAATAACAAGTTAACTTAAATTGAACTTTAGGGCTATCAAGAATAAGAAGGAACTCAACAAACTTTCCCCCCCTTTTTTTTCTTCACTTCTAAACATTTTATTTTTACTTTTTTATTATTATTTTCTCTTTTTTATACAAATGTAGACACTCTAGTCTTGGTTTTTCTTGTTTTTTCTTTTTTCCCTTTCCCCCCTTTTTTTCTCTTTCTCTCTCTCTTTGATCCTTCCTTATCTCAGTTTTCCTACTTTCTATATAATCAAATGTTCTCGCTCTTTCAATGTTAATTTACTCTATCTTATAAGGTAAAACTTCAATAAAATTATTTTTTTTAAAAGAAGCTTGGATATATGAAGTTCTATTGTGTATGTTCATGCCAGAGGTTGCAGCCCCCAGGAGCGCAATGGATTTAACCCTTGTGCCAGCTGGACTGCTGACCGGAAAGTCAGTGATTCAAATCTGGGGAGCAGGGTGAGCTCCCATCTGTCAGCTCTACCTCCTCATGTGGGGACATGAGAGAAGCCTCCCACAGGATGGTAAAACATAAAACATCGGGACGTCTCCTGGGCAACATTCTTCCAGACGGCCAATTCTTTCACACCAGACGCGACTTGCAATTTCTCAAGTTGCTCCTGATACAAAAATAAAATGCCGGAGGTCAGCCTTCTTCAACCTGGCACCCTTCTGACTCCAACCAATCACTATATATATATATATATATATATATATATATATATATATATATCCCTTTTCGCCCACAAGGCTGGGACTCAAGGCAATATTATAGGATGAGAAGAATTGTACATTAAGTCAAGCGTAGTCAAAAGCATGCAAAAATATTAAGGTTACAATCATTTTAAATTATCCATAGAATTAAAATTATTTCAAGCATTAATTGAGAAGCATGGAATAAAAGGAGTATGGCATACTAAAATAAAAAGTCCTTTAATGTAAAATGACCAGTTCCCAAAGCTGGAATAGAAAGGTCAGTTGCTGACAAAAAGGACAGCATGGACGGAGCCACAGAGAAGGTCTTCCTATATGTTCACAAAGTATTTGCCTATAAAAAGTGGTGGGATTGAGAGCAATTCCTTTCCAACAGTGGGAGATACCACCGTTCTCCATGAACAAAACTTCAAAGAGAAGCAGCCTTTAACCTCTTGTGCTTTTTTGATTGCTGTAAAATAATTGTGCCTTTACTGAAGACTACTTCAGGGGAAAACTTTAATCAATCTAATAGATCCAACTCAAAAGGAAAACTGGTGTGAGAAAGGAAGGGGAAAGCAAATGCACCTTCTCTGTGCCATGGATGGAATCAGTTGTCTCCCTCTTGGAATAATGTAGTCCATGGAAGGCAAGTTTTCTTTTCTGCTCTGCAGTCCCGGATCTACTGAATTCCACACTTAAACCTGGGAGTCATTCCTTTTCTCTTTTGAAATCAGAAGCCAGGATACTAACTACATTACAAGTACATTATAAGCAATATACTATGGGGACAGTAACTCCTTTCAGTGGAAAAAAAAAAGTCTGCTAGTGTTGGTTTTGTGTGTGCGTTTGGAAGCCTGACCTTTATACCTAGGGTTTTCCCTTCTAAGTGTTAGGGCATTTTCTTACTGTTTAATTTTCTAAAAAGTAATAAAGTAATTACCATCACAATGAGCTGCATCACAAATACTTTGGGGAGGGGGAAACATTAGCGACAATGTGTTACTGGCAAGTGAGAAGACTGTATTAAAATCCATTAACAGATTGCCTTTAAAGAGTACTTTTAAAATATTTCAAAATACAGTAGAGTCTCGCTTATCCAACCTTTGCTTATCCAACGCTTTGTATTATTCAACGCAGTCTGCCTCCCGCCTGGATCCACAGCTGTTTCTCTAGGCAGCAACACACAGCAGGCCAACACGCCCAACAACAACACAAGTGCAGCCACACTCCCAAACAAGTGGAGGACTTGTTGTAAAACATGATATTTTGGTGCTTAATGTGTAAAATCAAATTATAATTTGACATTTATTAGGCTTTTCCTTAATCCCTCCTTATTAGCCAACATTTTTGCTTATCCAACGTTTTGCCGACCCGCTTATGTTGGATAAGTGAGACTCTACTGTATACATTTCTAAGCTGAACACAGTTGTTTCGCAAGGAGAATTAGGACCCTCAACAATAATGCCTTAAGACTATTTGAAGAACATAACTCACGTATGTCAGAGGTATGTATGTGCCCACAAACACACATACATGCAAACATGCATATATACAGAAGCACATCCGTTGCCTTGCAGTCTGTATTATCCTCACACCCACCAAGATGTTTTCTTGTATCCAGATCAATGCTCAAATTTCTGTGCACCAGAGGCAGTTTCTCCCTCTGACATCCAGTGAATCGAAGCGACACCAGGTTGATGGCAACCTACATTGCACTTGTCAATGGATGCATCTTTTAATTTGCTCTATCCAAATGTCAGAACACAAACATCTATGAGTCAACATGATGTGGGAAATGTGCATGGTTAAAAAATGGTACTCAGAATGCTCCACATCTATTTTAACAATCCTAGTGTAAAAATGTTGCAAATTACCATATTATGGAGAGGAGGAGGATTAGCATTCCTTACACACATCCTCGCCTTGACATTGGATACTTACTTTAGCCTGCTGATGCAATATATTATATTATGCTTTTAATGTATGTGTTTTAATCAATTTGACTCCTTGTACTTATTATGTTTATTTATTTTTAACCCTCGTTTTCGGTTGTTTATAAGTTATATTGAGTTTATTTTGTTTCATGTTTTGCCTTGATTGTTGTTTATCTGTTTCTGGGCAGTGAATTATTTTTATAAACTACCCTGAATCCCTTTGAGGAGAGAGGGCGGGTTATAAATAAATAAATAAATAAATAATTATTTCTAACAATTTTCAGAAGCCCAAAAGGTCCAGACCAAGAAGATGTATGTACTAGAAATTGGGGGAAATTGGTTGATTATGTGAATGGGAATAGCGGGGAGAAAAGGACTGAAAGATGCAATTAAAATGATCTTCCATATGAAATGTAATGGATATTAAAATAAATAGCTAGGCTGCTCCTGAGGGAGAGGGAGGGTTTAATAATGGGAGAAAAGGAGATAAGTCTAGATGATTTTGATTTATGGAATAATTATGAGAGTTAGTGATGAGTTATTGAATTTTACATGTGATATTGTAACTCATTTTTTTTAAAAAACCTTCTCTTCTTTGGAAAAGAATAATAAAAAGGCTTTTCTCCCTCTCTCTTTCAAAAGAAACTCTAGAAATCATAGATGTGAACCATGTCAAAAACCCAGGAACAAAAGTGAGAGTTTTACTGGGATTGGTTAGGAGATTGATTGAGCTGATGACAGCATGAAGGGTCACAAGAAGAGAACCGACTCAACAGGTAACAACCGGCTTACAATGGACATTAGCCAGTTCCACCTCATTGTGTCTTGCCCCGTGACCCTTTGTGGCCCCACCTCTTGTATCCCCCCAGCCTTTTAGTGGTTTATCTTCTGCCTCCAGACTTCTGACGTTTGGGAACCGATATCCTGAGCTGCCCCGTGACCTCCTCCTCTGGGCCAGGGGAAAAACATCAAAGAACCTCAATGGGTTCAAGACAAGACTTAGTTGCCTTTATGAAGGATATCCTGTTCTTTAGCTTCTGGTATTTAGGCAATGACATCTTTCGGTCAAAACAGTCTTTTTTCCTTCCTTGCTTTCCTTCTTTCCTCTCTCAGTTACAACCATAGAAGTCAAACACTTCACCGAGTTGTCTAGGACTAAAATATTTTCGTTTTTAAATCATTTTTAAACTACATAATCTCTAGTATAATAAAATATAGTAAGAAAAACAAAAAATATACAAATAAAAAAAGAGTCATAAAAAGGAAGAATGAATAAAGATAGAAAGGACATTTGACTTCCGACTTTTCTAACAATGGTAACACATGTCATTATGTAAAATAACTTCTCCAACGATAATTACTATTCATATACTAGTTCAGCTTCACCAAACCTAATAATTATCAAAACCTACACTTAACATATTATTCTCTTCTTTTTCTACAAAAAAGACAATCAAAAGTTCCAAGTCTTTCAAAAATATAGCTTCTGAATTCTCTAAAAATGAATGTTGACAATGTGTCCATTTTCCAATAGGTCAGGCAATTTCAGCAACCAATCATCACTTGTTGGAATGACATTATTTCTCTGCACAGACAAATAATATTACTAAAACATATTGAAGAAGTTCTAGTGGAGGAATGAGAGGGTTTTGGTGCTTTTCAGAAGGTTCTCCTAGTACAGACTACGCTTCTTCCTTTTGCCACTCTACTCAGAGAAGATAATGGCTCCTTTTTTGATAGGAGTAAGGAGTTAAGGAGCCCCCGGTGGCACAGCGGATTAAACTGTGAGTTGCTGAACTTGCTGACCGAAAGGTCGGCAGTTCGAATCTGGGAAGCGGGGTGAGCTCCCGCTGTTAGCCCCAGCTTCTGCCAACCGAGCAGTTCAAAAACATGTAAATGTGAGTAGATCATGGCACTCCATGCAGTCATGCCAGTTACATGACCTTGGAGAATGCTAGCTCTTCGGCTTAGAAATGGAGATGAGCACCAAACCCGAGTCGGACACAACTAGACTTAATGTCAGGGGAAAACCTTAACCTTTTATATAGGCTAAGTGGCAGGCTGACTGAATGAGGAAGTGACACTCAGGAGGAAATTAACTCTCCCAAGTTACAATGCCTATGAACCCAGTATGTGTGATATCTGCATATTCCTCGATTCTGCATTTGACTCACTTACTGGAGCCATTTGCTTTGAAAAACACATGGCTGTAAAAGAGCTCGTTTTGTGCTGATAGCTCACCTTGGTCTTAACTATGAAGATACTCAGAAATGCTAGTTTGCTAGTGAGAAACTAGTGCGCAGCCTAAAGTAGATTGGGGGGGGGGGGGTTGAAGAGATGGACCTCAGAACAAAATTCCCAATATGAGATTAAAAGAGTTCTGGAGTGAGGCTCACTAAACCCCTGAACGAAGACTACAGCATCGTTATGGTCTGAACTCCTAATGAATTAAGATGAACTTCTTCTCATCCTAATGCTGGAGAAGCAGAAATGGAACATAGGGAACTAGTAAGAAGTTGTTCTGCCTGAATATCTCTATAAATCTCCACTCTCCATGCCTGACACTGTTCACCATAACCCTTCCATATTTGTAACGAGCTAAGCCAAATACAGCTTAGATATCATGTATGGAAGCCAATGAAGGCCAATCAATCTCACAGCTTTTCTTCTTGCCCAGGACAGCAACTGTCAAACACTTGGCGGGTCACCAAACATAGCTTGCTGATGGGTTACATGTGGCTTAGAGGATCACACACATGTACAAACTGGAGTTATTCCCCTTTCTCAATATGGCAGCATTCAAAGCATCAACAGATGATAATTCTGGAGCTCTATTAATATGTCTATGACCCAGAGAGGAAATTTGTCTCCCAACAGGGTGCATAATTCTGACTCTCAGACAGAGTTACCAGTTCAAGATTGTTTCAGGCTCTGACGTTTCTTGCCACATTCTGAGAGTCTATTAAGCATTTAAATACCAGCCACAGATGCTCACAGTTTGTCATTCAGACACACAGAGAATACATATTCCTGTTTGGAAATTTAATCAAAAATCTTAGCTATAGAGCAGGTATGGGCAAACTAAGGCCCCGGGGCTGGATGCAGCACTCTGTAGGCTTACCTCAGGCCTTCCTCATTTTCCCTGTCCTCTTGGCATAAAGCTGCAATGGCCTGCCAGATCCTTATACAGAAAGGATGGGGGAGCAAGGCATGCACCAGCTGAGAGCTCTCTGGAGTGCTCTTAGCCACCGCATGTCTCACTCTCCTCCTGGAAGAAGGATGGTGTGAGCAGCCTGTCCTTATGCTGGGAGGACGGCTTGAGGAAGACATGCAGTGGTTGAGAACTCTCCGGTGTGCTCTTGGACGTTGCTTGTCTCGCCCTCCTACTGGCATAATGCCTAGAGGACAGCCCAAAGATCGAGGGAGTATTGAGGAGGAGGTTCGTAGCAGTCACCACATGTCTCGTTTTCCTTTTGCATAAGGATGGGGTGAGCAGCCCTATCCTTATGCCAGGAGGACAACCTGGGGACAACCCTCCTGGCCCCACCCTATCCCACCACCACCCCCTAGTCCATCCTACCCAGTGTGTGCTTGGCTACCCTCATTCCCGGCTTGGTCCTCCCGGCCGGGCCCACAATACGGCCCCAAGGCAAAAAGGTTCGCCCATGCCTGCTATAGAGGCTCAAAATCAAGGTGAAATGAAAGGATGATTCCTTCTCAGTTTTGGATTGTTTTGTTATTATGTGCCTTCAAGGCATTTCTGACTCATAGTGACCCTAAGGTGGCCCTATCACAAAGTTTTCTCTGTGTCCAGATGAGGGTTGCCTATGTTGTCCTCTGAAACAGAGAGAGTGTGATTTATCCAAGATCATCCAGAGGGTTTCCATGGTTGAGCAGGAAACCGTGGTCTCTAGAGTCATAGACACATTCTACACGGCCATATAAAAACCACATTATCAGCTGGGTTATATGGCAGTGTAGAAGGGGCCATAAGTCTCACGCTCAAATCACACAATGCAGGCTCAAGAGATGGGATAAGGAACATTTCATCTAGCCTACTTTTCTATAGTCAGAAGAAGTGGAAGGTGAGCGCTGGCACAATAACTGGGAGGGAAGGAGAAAGCAAATACTTACTATACATAAACAGATACATAACCAGAAATTCTAAGTTCCAGCAACAAATCAATTAGCACTACAGCAAATGGCCACTCTACTAGGCAAGTTCAAGATTTGCACATTTGTCTCCCACCTGGAAATGATCCAGAAAAACTGGAGGCTCTGGCCCAGGCCCTGAGACATGGAAACACTGCTTCAGGGAAAAGGCATGAGTAGGAAATGAAAGTGGATTCTTTCAGCAACAACTGGATCCCCTCCTCAGCCCAGTGATTGCTGAAGTGCAGTAAATCCACTGCCCTCTAGTGACAGGGAAGCATGATAGTTGGAAAGACAACACCACTGTCCAAATAGGAGCAGAAAAGGTACTTACCTGACATACTGCTTTTCACCGAACATTGGCTGCTTTTTCTTTTACGTTTCCCATCCGGCCACCTTCAGAAAAAAAGAGAAAGGGCAAAGGTTAAAGTGAATTTACCACGATCAGGAAACCTAACAGGTTCAAGCTACCATACGCCCATCGTCAACAATCTTATCTCAATTTATCACCCTCTTCATCCTCCAAAGCTTTCCCAACCATCCCAAGCTCACTCTTGTGCTTCGTACAGCTCCACTTCCATCATCTCACACCCTTTCAGAAGCCAGGAGGCGAGAGCAGTACAAGTGGACTCACTTTATGTTATCTGAAAGTAGCAGAAGCGATAAGGGGGTTGGGGAAGAGGTCGCATCACACCCAAACGCATCTACACTCTTGGGAGCACGCGCAGGGCTAGCCCCCTCTTGACCTGAGGTTCCCATGCTGTCCTCTGCACAGCCCTTCGTGTCATCCCAAGCGAACCCATCAGCAAGACATTCAAAGACAGAAGCCACTCCATCAGAAAGGACTCCAAGCCAGTTAAACCAAGACATGTCATGGTTGCAATACTTGGAAGAGTAGGAATTGGGGAGGGGGACAAGTTTTTAAAAACACATTTTTCAAAGTTGTTTTTTAAAAATGGATCATGAAATATTTTCTTTTAGAATGATGTATAAAACGTTTGATCAAAAGGAGTCTACATATTTACTGCACTCAAATCATTTCTAAAAACTGTATTTGACTGTATATTTGACTGTTTTACTTTGATATTTCCTTCTGTTTTTATTGCATGGTGTTTTTTTGTTGGCTTCTTATAGTTCAAATGATTCACATGGTTTAGGATCTTGTGGCTCCATTTGTGTATGTGTGTGTGTGTACGCAGCACTTCCCGGGTTATTTGAAAAAGTCATTTTTTTATTTTACAAAATACCTAAGGTTGTGCGTGAACTACAACTCACATCATGCCAGGTTAATCCCCTGAAACTCCATCAGTGGTTAAAGTTTGTCAAGTTGGGCAAGTTTGCTCTAGATGCATCATTGGTGGGTTCTGCAGGATGAATTACAGTTCCCACCATGGTAGGTCAGCCTCCTTCAATTCCCTCCAGGAGCTTCAGTTGGTCATGAGTGCCAAGTCTAGTCCATCATCAGTGATGGTCAAAGTGTTTCTGGATGTCAGTGAACGGCAACTCCCAGAAATGAAGGTCAGTTCCCCTCAAACCCCTCCAGTATACTCAGTTAGTCACGGTGGTTCTCTGTGCCAAGTTTGATGCAGGTCCATTGTCAGTGGGGTTCAGAGTGTCTCTGGCTGTAGGTGAACTACAACTCTCAGAAATCATGGTCTATTCCTCCCAAAGCCCTTCAGTATTCAAATTTAGGCGTATCAGGTGTGTGCGCATCATTATTTGAGTTTACGTTGCTCTCTGGATGTAGGTGAACTACAACTCCCCCAAATAAAGGAGAATTCCCCCCAAAGCACTCCAGTATTTTTTGTTGGTTATGGGGGTTCTGTGTTCCAAGTTAGGTCCAGGTCCATCATTGGTGGGGTTCAGAGTGCTCTTCTGATTATAGGTGAACTTTAAATCCCAGTACCTATAACTTCCAAATGTCAAAGGCAATTCTCCCCAAAGCCCACTAGTATTCAAATTTGGGCATTTGAGTATACGCTCCAAGTTTGGTACAGTTCCATTGCTCTTTGGGTTCATAGTGCTCTCTGGATGTGAGCTACAACTCCTATAAATCAAGGTCAATTGCCCCCCAGCCTCTCGAGTATTTTTCATTGTTTATGGGGGTTGTGTGTGCCAAATTTGGTCCAGGTCCATTGCTGGTGGAGGTCAAGGTGCTGTGTCTTGATGTAGGGTAAACTACAACTTCCATCATGTTGTGTCAGTCCCCCAAACCCTTCCAGTATGTTCAGTTGCTGATCAATTCTGCTCTGTTTGCTGCACATCATAGAAAAGAGCAGGAAAGGGTTGTGGGAGAGACAGTGGGCGGGATCATGCAAATTCCACACCAATGAAGAGACTAAGAAACACTGGGATATCTGTGGTGGAGGAAACACATAAAATCTAGGATGAAATTGTCCCCGTATGAAAACCTTCACTTGGATGGTGGGCAGTCTTGTGTTTGTGGAGGACACTGGCAGGGGTTGTACATGTTCACGGTACTCGCTATTACCTGCAATGTCATTGGAGGGAGGGCCATTGGTGTCTCCTGCATAGTGGGAGCTATAGCAATTTGTGAAAGTGGACACCTCAGCCACATACACACATACATATTTTCACTTTTATTATGTGTATAGATGTGTCTGTGTATGTATGCATGTATATGTGTCTGTACATATGCATGTGTGCATTGCCCTATTTGATGTATTAAAAGAACAGATTGTTGTTGGTGGTACTGAAATTAGGGTGCATCCCACAATCGATGCTGTCTTACAATTGACGAAATATGGTATATACTTTTAAAAATAGTTACTCCTCAAACGTGCCCTCTTCACAACCATACTGGGCAGGGGATTCTGGAAACTACAGTTCAAAAATAGCTTATATAAGTTCTCTGTACATGCTGCCCCTTTACACATGGTGATATGCATGGGAGTGTGATTACTCTAGCAACAACTGTGCGGGTAAATTAGGGCTGAGAGAAGTAATTGGGTCAAAGTCAACTGGCTCAACAGACAGGGATTTGAATGCCCCACAAACCTCATAACCACGTTGGCTCTGAAAAAAGAAGATAGGAAGCAAAAAAAGATGTGATGTTACAGTAGCTGAATGCTTAGTGGTGTGTGGAAACAGGGTGGAGAGAGAACATATAAAGAAAGATGAACTTAAAATAGTTCCCCCCTCCCCCCAACCTGGTGCTCTACAGATGTGCTGGAACATCGCAGGAATTCAACAGCTGAGCATGAGCTTTGGATACAGAACTGAATGATCTGAGAAAACTGATTTTTTATTTTTCAAAAATATACAAGTCATAAGAATCTTCCTGAAAAATTCAATCCTTGCTGAAAAGCTAATTTGACATAGTTGCCAGAAACAGCAAATGTTTTGTTCCCAAGGGAGGTATTAGACATAGCAGATACTGAAAATATTATAATTGACTTGTTCTAAATATTTATTTGTTTCCACCAGGCAGCTAGGTTCAAAGTGGCAAACAGTAAGTGAGAATGAATACAGAAAAAGATATAATAGGTTTTTTAAAATGTGGTAACTTATGTCTACTCCTATGGTTTAGGTACATGCTGTGTGTGTGTGTGTGTATGTAAGAAGAGAGAATGAGAAAGACGATCAGGATGATATAAGATACTGATATAAGATATGGCTACTGATATAAGCAAGATTCAGTATACCTCCTCATGTTTTACAGGGTCGTCAAGAGTAGGTTGATACCCTGGTGTGTGTCTGGTGTGTATACACACACACACACACACACACATACCCACACACACACACACACCCTGATATATGTATATACATACACCAGCTTAGTTGTTTCCCAGCAGCACATCTGCACAATTGTCATTGGTGAATGACCATAGGTCATCTGCTTGGTAAGCACCTTTGGACCAGGGATGATAAGTGACTATGGGCTGAAAAAGAAAAACAGGTTCCCAACAGTGCTTGAAAGGAAGAGACATAATGAAAGGACTCTTCAATTGCTCTCCCCTCCTTCGTTGCCTTTTGTGGGCCATTGATTGTGATGAAAGAGATCAAGGTGAGGTCCGTGATTTGTCTTTCCTGCCACAGCCTCACAACACTGTTTGATCAGAAAGATCATTATGATGATGATGATATTTCTTTATATCCCACTTTTTCTCTCTTAAAAGAGACTCAAGACAACATGAGACTCAAAGGGTTCAAGGTCACCCCATGCATTTAATGGCTTAATGGAGACTAAGGGTACATCTATACTGTAGAATTAATGCAGTTTGTCACTAATTTAACTGCCATGGCTTAATGCTATAGAATCATGGCAGAGGTAGCTTTGCAAGGTCTTTAGCCTTCTCTGTCAAAGAGTGCTGATGCCTTAGCAAACTATAAATCCCACAATTCTATAGCAGTGAGCCAAGGCAGACAAAGTGGACAAATTTTGTTAATTCTACAATGTGGAACAGTGCTTCCTAACCTGTGGTCCGTGAACCAAGAACTAAAATATGGTCCGAGGTCTCATCGTTACTATACCCTTGCAACGAGAGTCTAACGAAACTCTCTTATAATCCGAGGCAATGGGAATGTCAAGAGGGGAGAAGCTGACTACTCACGAAAGGCGTGACAACAAGCCTCCTGACTGCTGCTTCTCCTCCTCTCCCCTCTCCCCGAGCAGAGCTGTTTCATGTGGTGCCTGGAAGCGTTGGTGTCTTCGTTTTTAGGCCTGCTCCTGGGGTTATTTGGGGTGCTGATTCAAAAAGTTGCATTGGATAGACCACATCAGCTCTAAATATGGTAAATATGGTTTTCTGGGGGAGAGCAGATGGTGACTACCGGATGGCATATGTTCCATATCAGAAACTAGAGTTGATGTGGTCCATCCAATGCGGTTCTCTGAATCAGGACCCCAAATAACCAAATCTAAAGTTGACGTAAAACTGATTTGTAACCCTTTTGGTACTAATGTTGGAGAGTGGTCCCGGTCAAAAAAAGTTTGGAACCACTGATGTAGAGCCAGAGTGGGATTTCCTAAGCTCCATTCCAATCATACAGAACCTAATCCATACCATACGAATGGCACATTTACTACTAAAATACAGTAACACAACATGATGCACATTCATACTTTTATTATTAAGAAACACACTGATTTAGGCTTGGGAATAACAACTGGATGACAATAGAAGGGCTGGTGTTATTTATCCTTTCAGCACATTGTCAAAGGGTTAGAACTCTGGCTGAAGTTGGAGAGTGGCTATATTTATATCCGATGTCATGTCTCTGTCATTTCTTCTTTTTCCCCCCGACTGAGCATCACAGCAGAAGTTGCATGCTTGGTTTCATTTTTATGCGTATTTTTTCCTGCAAAGGCCACTGAGTCAAATTTCCAAATGAACTATTAACCAACTACCCTAGGGACGATCCACTGGGATCTTTTTGTTCCAGCTGGAATTATTCACCCTGTTTTGGCAACGTCCTCCCCCTGCTCCCCAAAATCCTCATGAAAAGGAAAGCCCAGGAGCTGTTTATTCTAGAAAAGCCAGCATTGATGCAGTGGTCAGATTGTTGGATTAGGATACGGGAGACCTACATTCCTATCTTCACTTGGCTATGGAAAGCACCTTGGACCAGTTACATTTTCTCAGACCAGCCTACTTCACAGGACTGCTGTGAAAATAAAATTATGGAAGACAGCCATGTACACAACCCTAAGCTCCTTGGGGTAAAGGCAAGATATAAATAGAAATAAACACTCTCGTCTTGCACAGACTGTAGCTATTCGGTTCAAATCTCCCTGTTTGAGATTTCCCACCCTGTAAAAAATAAGGTGCATAGAGGCACACAGTGGTGGTCATGTTTACATCAGCTTAACCCCCAAACAGTTTTAGGATTAATTGCAAGCTGAATAATCTCTTTCCCCTTCCCTTCCACCCTCCAATTTCAAAAGGATTGGGGGGAAGGGAGAGAATTACATTCCAGAAGGGGAAGGCTACATGGATTAGGCATGAACACGGGCTGAAATATGGGAAGGGTTGATTAACAGACAGGATTTCAAGACAGACACTATATGTATATATATTGAAATGCCTGTAAGCCTGTGAGCAGAGTTTGCTCTTTTTAACATACATTTCTGGGAAAGGGGGGTGGGCATGGTAGCAATATTAGTCTTTCGAATAAAAACAGTCTCGTTACACCTTAAAGATCATAAATGTTTACAAGGCTTCAGCTTTTTTAGACTAAGACCCACTTCATCAGAGGCTTTTACATTTGACATAGTTACTGTATAGCGGTTCAGTGGTTCGAGTCTGGGGAGCGGGGTGAGCTTCCACAGTCAGCCCCAGCTTCTGCCATTCTTGCAGTTTGAAAACATGCAAATGTGAGTAGATCAGTGGGAAGGTAATGGTGCTCCATGCAGTCATGCCGGCCATGTGACCTTGGAGGTGTGTGTTAAAGCACTGAGCTGCTGAACTTGCAGACCGAAAGGTCGCAGGTTCAAATCCCGGGAGCGGAGTGAGCGCCCGCTGTTAGCTCCAGCTTCTGCCAACCTAGCAGCTCGAAAACATGCCAATATGAGTAGATCAATAGGTACCGCTCCGGTGGGAAGGTAACAGCACTCCATGCAGTCATGCCGGCCACATGACCTTGGAGGTGTCTACGGACAACACCGGTTCTTCAGCTTAGAAATGGAGATGAGCACCAACCCCCAGAGTCGGTCACAACTGGACTTAACGTCAGGGGAAACCTTTACCTTTTTTACTGTATAGCACTTAAAATAAATTATAAAAGCAAGAAACAACCACCCAAATTGATCAGAAAGTACATAGGACATTTCCATACACTCCCAACTCAAGTGGAGGCTGACCTCCTTCTATCGGTTATGTGACATGATGCATCTTACTGGACTTTTACTGTGTGTGTATATGCATCTACATATGTATATGCGTATACAAATTTTCCATCCTATAAAATGAGATGCATACACATGAGATTAGAAGGAATTATTTATTCGGCTAATTTCCTTCTCCTCCAATTTAAGTTAACAGTGTTTTACCAGCACCCTGAATGAGGGGGAATATGTGAGCATGAATGGCTGTTCCTCCACAACTTTTTTCTTCCAAGTTAAATTCAAAAGACACAATGTCCTATCTGGCCCAGATTAAAGCAGCAGCAAAAACAACAACAAGGGTGATCTCATCCGCAACTCAGCCAATTGCCTGTCAGCTGTTCCAGCCTCATTTGCATACTGCTCTCCCATTGGCAGAAGCGGTGCTAACAGAATGCAAAAGGCGGAGCTGAACCGATCTGCAGTTAAATCTTGCATGTACAGTACATGCAAACATCTATGAGATACGTGTGTATGTGTGGCTTCAAGTTGCCTGCCGATTTACAGTAAACTCATGAATTCCATGGAGTTTCCTTAGACAAGGTATAATTATCCGAGATTGTTTTCCCAGTTCCTTCTTCTGAATTATTGCTTACTTTACCCGCTTTTGTTGGTGGTCTTCCAGCCAAGTACTACTCACAGCTGACCCTGCTTAGTTTCCAAACTGGTGCTTTTGAGATACTTGGTCCTATATGAGAGTATATTTTACAGATCAGTTGGCTTTTAAAACGTATGTGTATGTAGCGATGTATATGAGACATATATGTACATAAAAACAAATTTCAAAAGCAGAATATTCAAAAATATTTGAAAAATGAACATTTCAAAAAGCAAATCTTGATCTTGCTGAGCACTGTGCTGGTGCATAGGCATACCTTGCTGTAGCCTCTTGCCATTTCACAGATCCCCAGGCTCTCTTTGGCACTTGTTGAATTGTTCACCATTTAAGGTTTTACAACACCATTTTATGTCATGGGATTTGGATTTTGGAACCAAGGCCCTGTGGATACCGAGGGTCCAATGTATTCAACTAAGACAAATGCAGAGTTGCTAGTGTCATCATTCCAGACACTACACAACAGGCATGAGCAAACTTTTTCTCTTGGGCCGATATTGTGGGTCCGCCCGTAAGGGCCGGGCCGGGCCAGGAGGGAGGGGAACCGGGCACACACTAGGTGGGCTAGGCCTATGACTTCTTTAGGCAACTGGTTCCATTGCCAAACCAATCTCACTTTCAAGAAGTTCTTTCTAATGTTCAATAAAAATCTATCCTCCTATAACTTTAAATCATTAGTCTTAATTCTACCATCTGAGATAGCAGAGAACAAGCCTGCACTAAATTGCGGCAGTCCTTGAACAAATAGAAGGGAAGCCAGAAGGTTACAAATACAGTAGAGTCTCACTTATCCAACGTAAACGGGCCGACAGAAGGTTGGATAAGCGAATATGTTGGATAATAAGGAGAGATTAAGAAAAAGCCTATTAAACATCAAATTAGATTATGATTTTACAAATTAAGCACCAAAACATCATGTTATACAACAAATTTTACAGAAAAAGTAGTTCATTACACAGTAATGCTACGTAGTAATTACTGTATTTACTAATTTAGCACCAAAATATCATGATATATTGAAAACATTGACTACAAAAATGCGTTGGATAATCCAGAACGTTGGATAAGCGAGTGTTGGATAAGTGAGACTCTACTGTAGAAAGAACCTGGAATCTCAAAAATATTCATAAACGAAACAGGGCAATTTTAGGATAAAAATCCTATCTGGAAACATCCAAAATATATGAGTTTGCGGTAGGGTTGCCAACACATTTTTCCTGCTAGGGTTCTTGTGCCCTGGTTTAGCAAAAAGGGGGGCAGAATGCACCCTGTGAGTCACATATGGTCCTCAAAGGTAATGATGATAATAATGTATTTCTTCCATTTTAAGACACACTTTTCCCCCATACAAATATATTTAAAAACAAGATGAGTCTTAAAATCACAGATGCTTTTCTTATACCCTGTTTCCCCGAAAATAAGACATCCCCAGAAAATAAGACCTAGTAGAGGTTTTGCTGAATTGCTAAATATAAGGCCTCCCCTGAAAGTAAGATCTAGCAAAGATTTGTTTGGAAGCATGCCCGCCAAACAGAACACCAGAGTATGTGGGATTGGTAAATGTACATACCATAGAGTGTTGTACATGGAAATAATGGTAATAACAAGAATTCACAGTTTGTCTGGTTATGGTGGTTTGTGATGACAACTACTGTACAGTATATAATGTTCAATTTTTTTTGTTCAACAATAAATGTGAATTCTTCATGGAAAAATAAGACATCCCCTGAAAATAAGACCTAGCGCATCTTTGGGAGCAAAAATTAATATAAGACATTGTCTTATTTTCGTGGAAACGTGGTATATGCTGCATATAAATAATGCTTTTTTCTGATGGTGGTACTGAAATTGTGTGCGTCTTACAATCAATGGTGTCTTAGAGTCTAAGAAATACGGTAATAACAACAATGATAAATGTTATCGCTCCAATGACTCCAAATGTCCTCTAGGTGGCATTGGGGTATTTTTGACATGTTTTTGGAAAACATGTCAAAACATGGCCTTTTTTTAAAAAAAGAGAGAAGTAAACGGGAAGTGGCTTCCATTCACCTGTTGTTTAAACATGACCTTTGCTATGCCAAAAATGGTCCATGGGGCTAACAACACAGAAAATGTGCCTCCATACCCCAAGAATGTATGTACGTGGGGGCAAATAATATTTTTGATGTTTATTGTGGAGTGTATGAATGGGAGAGGAGGTGAATCTTTTCAAAGTATCCTGTGGAGTAAATGCAGCCCCTTAACTTTTCACGATTGCACAAAATCCAAACTACTGTTAGTTCCAGGCATTTCTGATAGGGATTCATTCGGATACTCAATCTTTATTTCAGGGGAAATGGCAGTAATCTACTCCTAAAGAATCTAAGTGATGGTTGTCTACCTGCAGGGGTTGATTTTACTTTATTTCAGTGATAAGGTGAGGCGTTCCTGTGATGTCAGCTTGTACCCGCAGTCCAAAACAATACAGCTCAAACACAAGTTTACCACTGCAGTGAGAACCACACCTTTTAACAGATGCACAGCAGTCATTTAAAACCAAAGTATATATTTCAGCGTGGGCTCAGAGCCTGAAATATAGCAATTGGAAATGCAAAACATTTTTTTTAAAGCTGTCACTTGGGGAAATGACCCAACAATAACACATGGTGGCGGTTTGTACGTGCAGCCTTTGAATAAACACAACACATCAGCATGTACACAATGCAGCTTCCAAAAAAAGATCACAAACAGTGACTGCGAAGTTGAAGGGGAAGGGAAGACTGGTGCTACCTGGTTGGTTTCCTGGGGCCCCCAGCAAAAGCACCCACCCAACAGGATGTCTTCTTGTCCACATAAGGCTTGTAGGCACGGCTTGTTCCAGGAGCTGCTGGGACCGGTGCCAAGCTATGCTCTGTGTTCGTCCTCCTCCCCAACGAACGAATGCATGATGTTGCTTGGTCCCTTGCCAGCCCAGCCAGTTCGGCACCTGAGGACAGCGTGTGCCCATCAGAGGAGCAGGAGAGGCACGGAGAATCCTCTTCTCAGCAGCTGGGATTCCCTGGCCAGTGGGCGGGGGATTAGGTGGCAGGGAAAGGCGAAAGAGTTGACAACGCAACCAAATCTCTTTGATCTCCCAAAATTGGGGAGGTGAGAGTGGAGTAGGAAAAATAAGGACACCTAAGGAGGAAGGAAAGCAGGAAGGCTGTACACTAGGGATGTTGCTAACGGAGGTGGGGACGAGGGCACTGCCTCCAGTAAAAATTATTCTCTCTCTCATGAAACATTCCTTCAGTTGCAAAATTTCTAGCATTGGAGTGAGTAAAGGAAAACTGACTGCTTAATGCAGAAGATCCCTGTACCAGCTCTATGGGCAAACACTGTACTGAGATGACTTGGAGGTAACAGAAGGCAAGGCCACCTTAATGTAACCTTGACCTGTGTTGAACAAAGCTGGGAGCCCAGAATTCGGAGTATCCCCCGACTTTCGACTGGTGTAAAGAAGAACTGTCCACAACTCTTTTCACTGTCACTCTGTTTTCCCAGGCTTGGGTGGCCCGGGGACATGGGATGGCACTTATAATCTTCTCTTGTTCTCCATGTCACGGTGGTGTCTGTGCAAGACATGGGTGCTACCGTTAGCCATTACTTGAAGTGATGTCAGCCAGAGCAACCAGGCAATCAAAGAAGGAAGATGGAGAGGAGGGGATGAGCCATCTTCTCCCCCCTCCCTCGTTGCCTTCTCCGACATCGACATTGCTGCAAGAGATAGTCGACTGGCAGGACTCATGTTGTGCCCAGACAACACCGAATCATAGAGAATGGGAAGGGACAGTAAGGGTGACCATGTAGTGGCACCTCTCTCCTACCTTCATAGATACCGTGAGAACCATCTTGGGGCCAATCTGGTGTACACCGATCCTGTCTAAATTATTTACAACTAGAACTATAACAATTGCTGTGTTTGCATTCCGTTAGTAACTTTCCCTGCCCTTCTTTTTGGATACCTAAACTGTATTTTGAAAAGCTCAACTGAAGTTACTGGAATGTTAGAAATTTGGAAATTGAAGGAAGATTGCAAGGGGGTGGAATTCCCAGTGAGGAAGCAGTGCTTTAATTTTCCCTTGACCTTCTGTGTTATGAAGACATCTTCTTTCCTGCTTTCAGGCATGGATTTCCACAGGTTAACGAATCTGCCTTGAACTCCCTTTATGAAAGCTGAAAACAAAGCATTGATGTCCTAGGTCTCAACCCAAACTCCTTAGAATGATTTTGTAATCATCCCCTTCACATTAACAGATAAGCAAGGTCAAAATAGCATGGAACACTTCAAAAACATCTTATCTCACTCTTTGCAAACAAACGTCTAGATTTCAAGGTTTTTATTTATATATCTTATCATCTAAATTATTATTATTTATTTGCGAGCTAATATTCCCTAGGCATAATCTGTTATTCTTTCCTGGCACGCAAGAGAAAAAGGTTATTTCAGTTTGCAAAAGTTTCTATGCCTGGCCCACCTGAAGGCAAGCAGGTGAATGGATGTTTACAAGCCTTTTAACCCACATTCATCACAAATTCCAGGAACAACATTATGAGCGTTCCTGAAACACAGGTCATCTACCACTACTAAATCTTGCATTTCATTCCTCCCTTTTACATTTTAGCTTCTGACAGAAATTTCTAGGTATAACAACTGGCACATTACCTTTACCATATATTATCTGAGACCTCTCCCTTTGACAAGACATCACCCCCAAGCATCCACAAAGTGCATTTCATTCACAGCTGGAAAAAAATGTAAAGCCATTCTGCCCATCTGGGGTTATTTAAATGTCTTGAATTCCACCAAATTTAAGGTCAAACATTCCCATTTTAGAAATGAAACACACATCAGCTACATACCTAAAAGTGAATGGGGCAAGGAGACCGGTTTGAATCTAAACTCAGTACTTTTCATGATCTATCAATACAATGAAAAATAGAACGATAACAGATCTAGCCCCTTGATTTCCCAGTATTTTCACTGTCTCATGGGTTTATGTGTGTGTGTGTGTGCATTAAAGTTATAGTGTGTGTGTTGGTATATAGTTATGCATGTATGTATATATTATGTCTATGTCACATTTTACCCAACACAAAATTCAAGCTATGCTGAGTGAAAGGTTAAATCAAAGTACAGATTAAAAGGTGGCATGTTTATTGTATTATCTTTCCATGTTCTATTTTTATTATCCCCCCCCTCCCCCGCACATGAGATGAGTGGAGGAAAGAGAAGTTAGTGAGAATGACCACTGTAAATAGTATTCATCAGTTAATCTGACTACCAAGACACCACCAGGTCTGTCCATGCTCTTTCAAGTATGTTGCTTTCTCAACCATGAGCATTGGCAACTTACAATACAAAACAAAAGTCCTGGAGCCAATAACATATTTTGGAAGTTTCAGAACTGTGAAAGAATTGCATTGAGGCCAAAAAAGCCCTAACTACATAGATAAACAAGAAAAGCCTGAAGGTTGATGAGCAAATCTTTAGTCTCAGGTTACTTCATAAGGTATCTGAGGAGACAGCATTGACTGATGATCAAGGTGCACATTTCCACGAATCTCATCCCACCCAAGATGTTCTTACCTCCCACATGGCCCTAAGGAATGGATGACCTTCCGCCTTTTCTGGAGAAAGCAAAGAGGTTTTGCCTTGTCATACTTTCCCAAACATGGCTGAGAATCTTCTTTGCGCAATATGGGAGCAGAAGGCCAAACTGTCAGAACAAATGTGCCCAAGGGCCACGTGGCAAAAATGAAAGGTTGTGGTGGGGACATCACCTGAGATGACTGAACCCCCATGTCTGGCAAAACTCCCTTTTCACAAAGAGCAGCTTTGGCTTCCAGCTGAAACACAGGTCTTCTTATGTAGCCAAAACACACAATTATAAAACCTTGATACTATTTGAACAATCACAGCTATGTCCTACAGCAGTGGTTCTCAACCTGTGGATCCCCAGGTGTTTTGGCCTACAACTTCCAGAAATCCCAGTTTACCAGCTGTTAAGATTGCTGGGAGTTGAAGGCCAAAACACCTGGGGACCCTCAGGTTGAGAACCACTGTCCTACAGAAATCAGAAGAGAAGCAGATTTGAAATGTGGTGAGAAACTCTGCTAGAGAGCTCAAATTAACTTTATTTAAACTATAGAATTAGAGCTTGTTGCAGAGAATTCTAATAAATTCACAAAACTACCATTCCCAGGATTCTATAAGATGGATCCATGACAGTGAAATCAGACCCAAAGTGCCATAATTGCACAACGGGGACACAACTTTGGGCTGCAAAGTTTGGGAATGAAATCCCATTTGACTGGGGTGACCAAGTCATCATGCAGTCCAAAGTGGAGGTTAACATCGTTCACACTCCTAGTGAAGGTCTATTATAACTACGAATCAGTTTGCTATAGTAAATAATCATGCATAGTCCTTTAAAAATTTAAAAGACTATTGTAATTATTTTGATCTTTTTACCATCAATGCTGTTAAGGGATTGAGTAACTGCTGCTATTCCAAACTGATTCAGTTTGTTCCTTTTGAGGGGTAAATAAGGTTCCATTTAATCTTTTTTGTTGTTTAATTTTTCCAATATATAATATATATATATCACCGAGGCATTACCTAACAATTAACATATTAGACTTAAACTTTAATTTTAAGACTGTTCTAACTTGAATATTAAGTACTGATCCTGACACTCTAACAACCATGCAGAGGTACATTTCTGTTTTCGTCTTTCATGGTATTGCCTGAAATAAAATATTCCAGTGACCTTGGGCATCTTCGCTAGCCAGGCAGTCCTTTTCTCCCTTCCTCCCTCTCTCAATCTCAGTCTAGATCATCTCTAGAGGTGTGAAGATCTTGGGGTAGAATGGAAAGCTGGGAGAGAGACAAGATTTCTCTCTTCCCAAGAGTCATTTTATTCTACAAAAAAAACCCCCTGAAAATAGATTATTAGAAGTTTTCCTTTAGAATGATGAATAAAGCCTTTCAGAGAATGTGTTCTTATATGGACTCAGCAATTAACTCAATGGATCACCTCTAATTGGAAGTAACCAACAGGATTCTACCCAATATATTATATATTCCTAAAGGAACAATGTGACTTTCAATCTGTAGAGTATTAAAAATGTATTTTTTTTCATTTAAAATCAAAAATACACACACAAATATGTGTTTCCCCCCTACTGATTCAAAATTCCTGGAAATGTCTACATCTACTCATCTCACAAAGCTAATGGTGAAAAACCAGTCCATACGATTTGTGAGCCTACAGTATACAACGTGATTGCTTTTTCTGTTAAGGAAGGTAGAAATACAACAAACCGCATCCATTTACATCTGCAGCTCAAAGGAAAGACGGTTGTCTAATTTTGTTATGTGCTCTTGAGTTGTTTCCATCTTATGGTGACAATCTGAAAAGATTTGTTCAGAAGCTTCTTCTGAACACGAGAGCGTAGCTGAACCAGGACAGCAAGTCTTGTCTCCAGAGTCATCGTCCAATGTTGAAATCATTACATTTATCTGGATTTCCAGAGCTTCCTAGGCCAGCGTAACTTCATTTTTGCCACCCTGAACTCTTTGGGAGCAGGGTGGGATATGGATGGAATCAACAGAAATAAATGAATCCATTTGGTACAATGAACATGGATTTAACTGAGTAGATGCAGAGGGTGTGGCAGGAGATCTACACATACTGGCAGGCACCATTGTTTTCCTCTGAAGCCAATCCAAATGTGAAATGGATAGCTGCTACATTTCCTCTACCCAGCTAGTGCACTGATGTTGTTCTGGGATTCAGAATAGCAGTGATGCCAGCTCTGCATAACTCTGTCTTGCCGATCCCACCACTGCTGGTGATAACACTTAGATATTTGCCCAGCTCAAGTCGCTTTCCTAGTCACTGTGGCTGGCTCTGTGCTGGGGTTGCTTCATCTCTGCCCAGGTCCAGCTGGTTCCTTATGCCATCAATATGCCCTTCCTCTTAATGATCTGCCTAGGTAAATGCCCCATAGAGGACACGTTATGGAACAAGGCTGCCACCCTGTGGCCAGGTGTACCCATCACAGGAGGCCAACCATATATGCATATATTTTCCAAAATTGGGAAAGCATAGCAGAGTTTACAGCCCAAACAGAATGGGGCATCTCTCATTATTCAGGGAAGGCAGACAATCTTACCAACGAAGATTATATTAAAATGTCATCTTGTATGGGTGTTCAAAATAAGAACTAGCTTCCTGGGATTCCGAACATAATATATGGAATGCAAGGGTCGCTTGTCCATTGTGAAAATCTCCACATCTAAGAATGGACAAGATATCACAATTTTCTGCACATTTTTTACAACAAGAAAAGAACATGTTAGCCATTTTGATCAATTTTTTTCTGTGCAGCAAGACCCTGGATGATGTTTATCTGAAATGCCATTAAATTACCTGTCTTCAGTCCCATCATGCGAGTGTGGAGAAGAGCAAACCACAGACCACCTATTACAATGCAGACTGAGCCCTGCCACATGCAAAATGGAGGACCTTCTCATAGCAACACCAGAGGCACTCCAGGTGGCCATAGTATAATGCCAAGTTTTTAAACTTGTGTTTTTAAATACATTCTAACTGTACGCTCGGCTCACTTCTGACACGATAAATAAAATATAAGTCCCATAATCACAGAGCTGTACTGGGTGACCTAACAAATTACTAGAGAGATCATTTTCCTGAACACATGGGTTATTGAAACTGTGGATATGGGTTCCAGAGTTACTGAATTCTCTGTATTCCTAGTCTATATAACCATGTAGTCCCCATACAACAGCTGGACAATCATGGATGTGTATGGATAAAAAACAAATCCACTCACACTTGTCTCTTGTGACATAAATCCAGTTTGATAAGAGCAAAAAGGCAAAAAAGTCAAGCCGTTTCCCCAAGAGCCAGCTGGAGCCAACTTTTAAAGCTAAGAAAATAAAAGCAAACAAAGTGCAGAAGCTGCTTACAGCAATGAATGCAGCATACATGTGTCTTCTGCTCTGGTCTTTGACCTTCTGCCATCACTTATAAAAGCCCGATAAGAGCAGAAATATAATAAATGGCATTGGTGACAACAACAAGAGGGTAGTTCCCAAATACTTAGCACTTTACAATAATTAATGTGGAACTCTTACAATAGTCCTTTGCAATAGGACCTGCATTAGCATCCCCAATCTGAAGCTGGTTTAGTTAAAGAGGCTGCTAAGTTCATATGGAAGCCACATTTGAACTGTGGTTTTACCAGCTTCTGTTCTTAACTATTCTCCTATACTCTCAATTTAATATTTCTGCATATGGTCTGCAAAACTGCATGCTGCTATGGACAAGGTTATCTGAAAGACTGTATTCTTCCTACTTTCCTACTTGGTCTACCTTTAAGAATCTTAGGGAAAAGTCCTTCTTGCTGGTTTTGGCCCATGTTTCCACTGAGTTCTCTTCAGTCTCCTATTTGTCTGCTTTGGTCTGGCTTTTCCACACAGGCATGGCAGTGTTGGAAAACTCCCTTACTTTGAAATCCTGGTAAACTTAGTGCCAGCCTTCCAGAATGACAAGAAGCAAATATGTGAAATCTGAGAATGACAAGAAGTATGTTTCACTATGTACTTTTCTGAATGTATTTTAATTATGTTGTGCCCCATCTCGAGCTCCAAGGAGGGGCAGGTTGTTGTTGTAGGGCAATACCAAGAATACCAAGAGACAAAGGAGGTTGGTTGGAATGGTCAGTTGAGTCCATCAGAGGTGTTCTCTGTTATGGTCAAGTGAAGGCAGTGGCATCTTTGAGACAGAAGGCAAAGCAGGGCTACTTTGGTTGGACACTCATGGCAAGGAATGTGGATTTCTGTCCCAACACTATTAACTCCTCTCTAGACCTGTCTAAATAAAAATATTATGGCAACTATAGGGTCTGCGGTGGCACAGCAGATTAAACTGCTAGCTCCAGGAAAAGCTGTTGACTGGAGGGTTAGCAGTACCTTATATATGTATTATATTGCATGCCATTGTATAAAAAGGCCTTGAATGTTTGCCTTATATGTACTGTAATCTGCTCTAAGACCCTCCGGGGAAATAAAACAGAATATAAATAATGCGTATTAACCAAGAGAAAAATAGATCAAAACTGCCTGTTGAATGAGCCCTCCTTGCTCAACCAGTCAAAAAATACTAGCCAACTATTGAGTCTTTCTTTCTATTAACTCCTTCTGATGACACAAAAACAGAGAAGAAGCTGTGGGAAAAAATACTGTAGTTCACAGGTAAAAGATAAAATTGTCTGCTTGATAACAGCCTTATATTGAAGCACACTAGATTTGGAGAGATCTGCTTGCATGAAGGACTCAAATTTGCAACTGGCTCTCTCAGTGGCCTTTGCCAAAGTCATTTCCTTGGCCATTTGTCCAAGAGGGAATGATGAGGACCTTGAATCACTGTGATGGTGAATGCAATAGAAAAAATTTACAAAGAAAACCACAAATCGCAAAGAAAGTAGTAAATTGCAAACCTTAGGATGGGAAAAGGCGAAGCATTCCTAAAGTAATTTGGCCCCCCATGCTACCCTCACCCCCTGGAAATCCTGGCTACCAGTGTTTTATTCCAGGAAAGTCTGGGCAAATAGAGGCAAAGCAGTGCAGATGGCTGACAGGCAGGCGGTCTTGTTGGGCAAAAGACACCTGCTGTGTTGTGGGGCCCAAGAGGGCCCTGTTCATGCCAGTATCAGAGAATGGGCCTATTATCCTGACCCACACCCACCTCCCCTTGGCCCTTCCGGATGCCACAGACAGAGGGGTAAACAGACCCAGTTTGCAGCCTGGCACACATTGGAGACGAGCCCTTCCTTGGACTGGCACTCTTGCAGCAATAGCAGTGGAAAAAGAGACAGAATTGCAGCTGTTCTGGCAGGCAAATGAATAGTACACCAAGGACCAAGCGTTAATCCATCAATCTTCCTCATACACAGACATGTACATACTCACTCACTCGCTCGCTCATTCAAGGTTCTGTGCCAAGATAAACCCAACTCTGTATTTCAAATTATGCAAATTAATTGCATTTGTATCTTTAAGAATACCTAGAGGAAACTGATTCCAACACTGAGATGCAGAACTTGAAAATATGACATTTTAGCTCTACAATTCCTAGATTTTCTCAACCAAGACATCCATGAAGGTGTTGGTGATTTTGTTGGCAGGGGCTGCAAAAATAGGTGAACATGAAGCCTGTCCTTGCCTAATCTACTCACAATATTTGCCTCACTCCTATCTCCTAACCTGCAGCAAAGTGTTAATTACAGATTCAGCCTACTTCACAGGGCTGTTGTTAGAAATACTAAGATAATGTATGTAATATTCTTGAAAACATCAGCATGACGATTTAATCTGCAACTCCTGCATCCATGGACAAAATAAACACAAGATTTACTACAAACATGTGTGATTAATTATACTATTACATTGTACTCATGTGTTGCTTCATTTGTGTTGTATTCTTGTGTTGTTTCAACACTCTTGTATTGCTTCATTTCATATACCCTTTCATTCCCTCAACAACCAACCTACAAAGTAGATTAGACACTCCTCCAAACTGTGCTACGGGTCTCTTATGTTTTAATGCAAGTCTCTGGGACTAAGTGGCTAGGACAGCAAAGAGCAGGGGCTGATGAAGAAACACCAAGGCACAGCCACTGAACACCTACCACGTGACCACTGGAAGACCCTTGCTAAGCCCTTCTCTTCTTTCCGCACCTTTCAAAACTTATTGCTAAAGCCTTCCTGAGTTGTGCCCTTCCTGCCATTCCCAAGGTTCTTTTTTGAAACGTCTTGGCATGACTGATTTTAAGCTTGATGCCAGATTCCGTCATAGCGCTGTTGTTTTTTAATCCTGGGAAAAGAAAAGGCTGAAGGATGCAGCAATGTGAACCGGCAGCTTCTGGATCTCGGAATGACAGTTTCTGCCATATGAATTGGAGCTGTGTCACTTGTAAACAGTGCCAAGAAACAGGCTGCAAGTCAGCATCTCTGTCAGCTCACAATATTACTACAATCTCAGTGTGTATCTGTGAATTCGCACATGGATTCCACAAAAAAGTATTAATGCGTGCAATTTCCTTCATTTGGAGGGGGAGGGTTGATCTAAGCAGAGACACGCTGTGCTCATCAAGTCAGGTCTTCTGCTGTCATCATCTAAATTAGAAAATATGAAACACAGCCAGGCCACAAAAATTACTAATTGACAACCTTTTCTACAACATCTCACTCTGCTCAACACTAAAACATTTATGGCTTGAAATAAAAACACTTCGATGAACTTTCCCTCCAGCTACTAGTGAGTTTGTGTGGTTAGTCTTACCAAGGCATGATTCAGTTGTATAACGACATTAAGGATATACCAATTAATCTACTTGAACATCCATTCAAAATAAGCAAGCTCTGCATCAAGACATTCAAAACTTTTTAAAGTTATGTTTTTAAGTCAACAACTTCCTGAATCTCCTAGCCAGCATGGAAAGCAAAGCAGGTACCCTTGCTCAACCAATCCATCTGCCCATTAACCAATTTATGTATATCTTTCCTTCCCTCAAAAAGTAGGAGTCAAGGTGCCTTGCAGAATAAAAAGAGATACAACTAAAACCACATACAGGTAGACACACAAGGAAGTTAACTTTAAAATAACATGAAACTGTCTACAGAATTAAAACCATACGAAACATTGATTTTAAAATATAAATTAAAAACAGCATAGCACTAAAATAGATTGTTTTAAAATAAAACAATGTTCCCAAACATCCATGAGAATAGAAGAATCTTCATTTTGTGGTGGGTAAGAGGGAGACATTTGAGCCTCCGAAGAAGTAGGGCCTCAATCACGGAGAAGGCACTTTCCCTGCATTTCCACTAAATATACCTGTAGAGGTGGTGGGAATGAGAGAATGATCTCGCCAAAAGATCTTAAAGGTTTGGGCTTGCTCAATTAGGTATCAAAAAAGTTCACCTCTCTCAGATAGCAACAAATAGTTCATCTTCTGTCTATCAAGTGTTTTGTCAGAGTTACACATGAGCATATATGCTAAAATACTGTGGGAGAAAACAAGAAACATACCCCAAGGGTGTTGTCCACTGAAAGTACTACACTCTCTAAATTACCTACCGGTCATATGCATGAGTCACAACCATCACCTGAGTGTTTTCACAAGTTCTGGGAGGGAGTTTAGTATTTGGTTTTTCCTTGCAGGTCTAAATTTCAGCCTAAGTTAAAGGGATCCTGAGATGACAGAGCTGGGGAAGGGAATGGCTAGTACCTCAAAGAGTAACTGCTGACTGGTTGACAATGTTGAGCGACACAGAAACTGGGTTGACTTAGTAAAAGGATACTGTATGTCTTTTCTCTCATCTTTATCAATATATTACTCAAAATCTCATTGTCACACAGCGGCACACTATAAGTAGAAATTCCAATTTGGATAGGTTGAGTATCTCTTGTCCAAAATGCTTGGGACCAGAAGTGTTTTAGATTTTTTTTCAGATTTTGGCATACCAGCATTTACATCATGAGATATCTTGGAGATGGACCTAAATCTAAACATGAAATTCATTAGTGTTTTATATATACCTTATAGACAGTCTGAAGGTAATTTTACGCTCACTATTTTAATAATTTTGTGCATGAAACAAAGTTTGTGCACACTGAGGCATTAGAAGGCAAAGGTTTCATTATCTCAGCCATCCATGTGGACAACTTTGGATTTTAGACCATTTTGGATTTCTGGAAAATGGATCCCCCAACCTGCACTATGGTCTAATAAATGCTCAGCTGATTTCTATGACATCAATGCAGTTACACCAATAGTAGCCAGTCAGATAATGACATTTCTCCCCACTCTACCAATACAATGTGGCACCAGAACTATTCAGCCAGCAGCATCAAGAAAGACGATAGAGAATCATAGAATCATAGAATCATAGAATAGTAGAGTTGGAAGAGACCTCATGGGTCATCCAGTCCAACCCCCTGCCAAGAAGCAGGAAAAGGAAGGAAGAGGTTTTGTGATCGTTATTCTGTTCACTCCTTATCTAATAGTACTTTACTCATGAAGAAGAGATAAGTAAGGTTGCCAATCGCATGAATATAGAACAAAGTACCCTAGCCTTTTGCCATGGATCCTGTTCCTCTTGCACACATCTTTGTACCCTGACTCACACCTTGCTTCGCACAAGCAGAAGCACACATTTGGCAACTCCAGCCACATGTTAGCTCCCACTCACACATTCTGTACACACACTTGGTACATTGTTTGTTGGTTTGCCATCAAACAAGGTTATAGGCTCACAAGAATCCAGCAGCAGAGGGAGAGTCCCTTGTGAGAAGTGTTTCTCTTGATTTACTTGGATGAAACCAATCTAAATAAACAGCAAACCACTTTTTGGAGAAGCAGCAGCAATACGCTGAGGAAAAGGATGCAAGAGAGCATGTCATGGAGTCTTACTCAAATCTCAAGTTTCCAAGCCACAGTTTAAATTCAAGGAGGAGACAAATGCAAACCTGAAATCACAATGCACGTACACCCCAAAATACTTTTTATAGTATTTAAGAGAACTGTTCACTACCGCGCCTTGATTTTTATGTGACTGAGCTATTTTGCAGCATCTAGTCAGAGGGAAAAGTAAGGCACATCACTGGATAGTCCATGATCCTGTTAATATGCATGGGAAAGTTACACCAGGCCCTTTCACACCACACACCATTATGGCACTATGATTCCACATGGTACTGTGATCCCGTGTGTGCATTCTATGGAATCTGGGGACTTATAGTTCAGGGAGAGGTGTTTTCAATTCTCAGAGAGAAAGCTCTACAGTGTCACTAAATCACAAACTCCATAAGATGCAGTCAAAGTAGAGTGATGGTGCTAGAATTGTACATAATGTGAAATACCTCCTAATTTTAGTAAAGTTTGAATTAGAGTAAGACTAGAACAATGACTCACATTGAGAGATGGCATGCAATCTCACTAGTGAGAACTTATTTTGTGCACATGTAATTATGTCACTGTTTTCAAAACTGGAAGCTTTCCTGTGATACTATTGGTATTCTAGGCAGTCTTTACAAATGACTAACGTAATGCAGCAGCCCACATGCATGGGTTCTTCAGAGTTGGCAACTAGAGAGAATTCTGGTCAAATATGCAAACTGAGTTTTTTCTATTTTGCTGCAACTGTAGAGTCACATAGTTTTGGTATTTTATGCAAAACTTTTCTCTATTTTGCAATATCAGGACTTCAGCAGAAGGAAACGATCACACAAGAAATAGTGGTGGAACAACAACAATATTGGATTTATTAATAAGATTTTTTTCTTTCAATCAAAAGAGATTATCCAATCATGATTCAAGCACAATGCAACTATTGAGCAGACATGATGCTGTGTGATAATCATAGAATCATAGAATCATAGAATAGTAGAGTTAGAAGAGACCTCATGGGCCATCCAGTCCAACCCCCTGCCAAGAAGCAGGAAATCGCATTCAAAGCACCCCCTACAGATGGCCATCCAGCCTCTGCTTAAAAGCCTCCAAAGAAGGAGCCTCCACCACGGCCCGGGGGAGAGAGTTCCACTGTCGAACAGCCCTCACAGTGAGGAAGTTCTCCCTGATGTTCAGGTGGAATCTCCTTTCCTGTAGTTTGAAGCCATTGTTCCGTGTCCTAGTCTGCAGGGCAGCAGAAAACAAGCTTGCTCCCTCCTCCCTATGACTTCCCCTCACGTATTTGTACATGGCTATCATGTCTCCTCTCAGCCTTCTCAGCAGGCTAAACATGCCCAGCTCTTTAAGCCTGTTATGTTTAATAATCTCCAACCAATTCTACTTTATCAGCCTTGTGTGATAACATCCTAAGTCACCATCATCACCACCACCACCATGATAGTCTATCATATGCAACCATCTGGAGTTTTGGATCATCAATGAATTGGATTCTTTTACAGGTGTTGGGTGTTTTTTTTTTTTTTGTATTTCGATATAAGCATTTTAATTGTGTATTTGTGTGTCTGTCTTTAACCATGTTGTATCCCTCCTTGGGTCATAAGGAGAAGCAGGTAAAAATACAATGTTGTATTATTATTATTATTATTATTATTATTATTATTATTATTATTATTTTAAAAATTGGAAATATTGAGGTATTGCTGGATAATGTAGGACATTATAAGCAACATTTGGTAATTGTGCTATTGCAATCCTATCTATGGTAACTGCATTTTCTTATCATCACATCATTTTCTTATCATTTCTTATCATCACATCACCATCAATATCAACTCCTCAACCAAAGGGAAGAGACATAGTAAGAACAAAGAAATAGCAGAAGAGAATGTGAGTATGGAGAAGAGGGATGCCCTTCAATTTCAAGACTTACATTTTCTTAAAAGGAGGGGAAAAGAGGAGGAATGTGACTATTTTTAAGACACTAAACGCAATACCCAATTTGAATCTTATGTAGTATGAACACAGAAGAAAGGAATTTACACCTTGCACTTGAGTTTTAAAACTGTCCTAGTCATTTAAACTGCATACACTCCATTAATCTCTCTAAAAGAGGAGGGAGGTATCAATTACTGAGAAGAACCTCAATTTTGCAGAAGTACAAACCAACTATGTATGAGTACATATATCTCATAGTCTCTGTTTCATTCTGCAAAATGAAACTTAAAAGGTGGCAAATACTCATCCCAAGGGACAGACTTACTCTCAAGAGACAGAAAATGTTGAGTGTTTTTGGGTAATGAAGACATAGAAATTGTTAGGGCAGGAGGAGAATGAACTGGCCTTACTCTTACAATTCCAGCAGATAGCATGCCAAAGTAAAGCAGAGTGTTGATATCTGCTAAGGTCTCATTCCAGGACAGGTTCCTCCCCATCCCATCACATATGGATAACAAAATCCATAAATGCTAAATTTCCACTATGCACAATAGTACTGTAAAATACTGCCTCTTAATGGCATCATCAAGGTTGATTTTTGGATGTAAAATATTTTTAAGCTATGATTTTTAGAATCTGTGGATACATAATCTATTGATATGGAGGACCAGCTCTTTGTAGTAGCTTTCTACATTGTGGGGAAGAAGACACAACAATGCAGGTCCTGCTTCACTGGTCACATTGCTCCTAACATGCATGTTCCTAATTGCATTTCTAGACCTATATGCAGGTCCCAAAACAGTAATGAAAGAATCCAGTTGGGATAAACAAAAGAAGCCATTCAGAATAAATAAAAAGCAACAATAGCCATGATGGTCCATAAATCAAAATAAAATCCATCGTTGGATAATACCTCTATTAAACCTATGGCAAATGCAACAGAAGAATGTAGGCTTTCAAGTTCCTTAGGATGTTTCGCCAGACTAAGTGGTAGTGAAAATGAGGAAGACTTTGTGTGAATTCAAAAGTTCACACATTTTGGTTGGTCTTAGCTAAGGAATATCACAACCGTGGAGTTTGTTTTCAAGCTCTGTAATGCACAAATGTTTGCTATCTGATTGCTGGTCTTACCGGGAGTCCTCTGGCTCCGACAGGCACTCCACCGTGCTGGGCTTCTGTTCCATTCACCGCAATTCCATCCAGACCCAATAAGGAGAGACCGAGGTGGGCTCCGCCCCCAGAGGCGACACTCCACGGTCGCCACGACAGATGTGGGTTGGGATTTGGAGGGAGGGGGCTCTTAAACGGAGCTAGGAGATGAGCCCCATGGTGCCTCCTTCAGTGTTGGCAAACAGCAAGCATCCTGGGGTGGAAACACAGGGATGAAACCCTAAAAAGAAGAGGAGAAATAACATGATGAGTTTTCTGCTCTCTGTGATTGTAACAATTCATGCTCTCTGTGATTGCAGCAATGATGGAAATTCTTATGTTTTTGGGAATACATTTTCAGTGTGGTCACTGGTTTCTGGGAGGTGTAGACAAAAAAAGTAACTTTTCTAACATTTAGACTTCAGAACATGAAATAGTGGAAAAAAGTCTGAGCATGGGGACCAGAGGTCTATATTTCATTGTGGCTTACCACAACCCTAATATCCATTGGACTCTTTGTATCTACTGGGGGTTTGGTTTCAGGACCCTTTGTGGATACCAGTATTTGTGGATATCTTGAATATCATTATATACAATGGCACAGTAAAATGATGTCTGTTACATAAATTAGTAAAACCATTGTCTGCTTTTTAAAAATAGCTAAGTAAAAGCATTTTTAATGTTGGTGGTGGAACCTATGAATGCATAATCTGTGAATACGGAAAGCCAACTGCGGTCAATTATATTTGACCTCTGAAGTTGTGAGTCATTCTCTCTGCTACACATCTACATAGTCCCTGGTTTTTGTACAAGACCTCAAATGGATTGCAAAAGTTTAGTACATTTCAATATATGCCTGTTAACTTTGCCTAATTGATCATGCGCCTCAAAAGTACATAATCGGCCAATGACTAGAGAGCAATGATAGAATTAAGGAGGAGGGAAATGTTTCATCACTACTGTATTATAGGGCAAGGAGTTGCGGTCACTGGGGAGAAATAATCAGATGTACATGCCACTAAAGTCTTCCAGACAGTGTCTTTGTGCATGCACAGAATGTCTTTCCCTTAGCAATACCCAAATGCAATTAGATAAACCATGTACATGTAATAAAAAATATCAGTCATCTTAATTCAGTCCCATATTCCTTCCTAATGTCTATCAATTCCACACCTCTAGGTAAGGCCCTACATGCTTCCCTTAAGATACTATATAATTAATCCTTCTCAAAGAATAAATGCCAAGAATTTGATATTCCGTATGTATCAAATTCTCGATATTTGATCCTGTGCACCATACTTCTTTACCGCTAACCTAATCTACATTTATCCATCTGACTATGTAACTAAATAATATCTTACTAAATTATCTGAGCATGGGGACCAGAAGTAGCATACAACATGATTTAACAAGTACAAATTAAAAGACAGTATGAATAAACAAACTGTTAAAATAAAAAGTCAATTAAAAACAGCTGGAAAAGCATATCAGTGGTATTAGTACTACTGCTATTTGTGATAATAATAACAACAACAATAATAAAAAGATACACACCTATCCATTATCTTATCCAATTGCCGAAAGTCTGCCTGTTGAGAACTAGCTTCAAGTAATAGCTAAGAATGCACACTGTAAACAAGATAGTCTTAGCTTCAAATATTACTTGCACTGTAAGCTCAACATAAGCTATTTGGAAGCTACTTTCACTCATCCTAATGTACAGATCTTCATCTGTGCTATGTTTGAGCCTACAAGTCATTTTTTGAGCCAAATTACCCCAAAGGAATCAGATACCATCTGATCTTGGAAGCTAAGCTGGGTCAGCCCTGCTTAATATTTAGATGGGAGACTGCCAAAAAATGCTAGGTGCTGTAGGCTATATTTTAGAGGAAGGAACTGGTCAAATCACCTCTGAGTCTTCCTTGTGTAAGAAAACACTTAGTTGACAGCCAACTTGAAGACATACACAAACATACAGATAAAAGAGGAGGAGGAGGAGGAGGATAGCAGCCAAAGCAATCTAATGTATATGGGATCTAGAGCTGTGAAGCAATGTGTTAAAACTAATAAGGACACCTGCGCACCTGCCAATATTTCACAACTGAAAACCAGGACACACAAAAGCAAGTAACATTACAGTAAAGTCAAGGTGAAAAAATGTATAAACGAGGAAGAATACACAGGTTAGTAGAGGCTACAGCAGTTTGCTTTTGCTTGAGCGTACTGAGAAGAGCAAGATCCATCTTCATTTTCTTCTTTCTCCTCTGCTGAGATAACTGAATGAAAACTATTTTTGCACTTTGAACTCAGTTTACAGGTGACTAAGGTGGCACAGAAGGTTAAACCGCTGAGCTGCTGAACTTGCTGACTGAAAGGTCAGCGGTTCAAATCCGGGGAGCGGGATGAGCACCCACTGTTAGCCCCAGCTTCTGCCAACCTAGCAGTTCGAAAACATGCAAATGTGAGTAGATCAATAGGTACCGCTCTGGCGAAAAGGTAACAGCGCTCCATGAAGTCATACTGGCCACATGACCTTGGAGGTGTCTACAGACAACGCCGGCTCTTCAGCTTAGAAATGGAGATGAGCACCAACCCCCAGAGTCGGACATGACTAGACTTAATGTCAGGGGAAAACTTTTACCTTTACCTAAGATAAAATGAGAACAAAGGGGGAAGGTGGGAGAAGGAGAGAGAAACTGGGCTTTTGAAAAGCAGCTGAAAAGGCGAGACAATAGTGGAATACTCCAAGCCATCTGCCAAATCGAAGTTGGCAGATACCTGCGACAATTTACTGGGAGGGGGGGGCATAAAAATAGCTCTTCCTTCCCATAATGACTGCTGACAAATAATTACTCCTAACTAGTAATTACTTCTTGCTTTTTGTTGTTACTTAAGAGCAAAATGTAATTTTAGATGTATTTTTCAAAATGCAAAAGCAAAGGGAAACCTATGATGTAATAAGTTAATTTAAAACAAATGTTTGTGTATGTTTGCAACAGCAAGCACACATTCCTTCAGATGTGTGTGAGGGATTACTCTATCAAAATTTACACTGGCCAATGTTGTTTGCTAAATTATAGTTTTCTTTAACCAGGCAATGATTTGGTCTTTAAACTTAATCACATCAAGACAACAGCCAAGTTCAAAGTCTCACTGCCAAAATTAAAATCCAGCATCTACTAAGTGAGCCCTGGTGTGTGCAATGGATTTCCCAACAAATTACTATTAAGAAGTAACAGTTTATGCTCTGCTGGGATTATGAATAAGGAATTTACAGAAATGTCATGGGTCTTTAATTGTGTGTTGAAATATATAAAGAAATGAGCTGTGCAAAGAAACAGTTCACACTCAGCCCTCTATATTCGCTAGGATTAGGAGCATACAACCCTGACCAAAGTGGCAAGAAAGCAAATACACTACTTTTTTAACACAAAAAGTGGATGTGGCTCTTGATGAAAAGTGGATGTGGCTCCTGTGATAATGCCGCATTATCACAGGATGTCTACGCCCAATGCCGTTGGAAAAATTATATTGTTTAGCAAGTATTGCTCCACCTGGCATCCGTCTGGAAGTAGCAGCCAGTAATGAAAGGACCAAGGAATTGGCATCTCCGGCCCATCCTCTGTTCGGATATCAGCCAGCACGCCAATGCCTTAAATCAATAAATAGCTTCCTAAGATATACAGAGATACCTGCGGGACACCTCAGCAAGTGAGAATCCAAAAGTGGCAGGCTAAAACCCGGAACCTCAATCAGTGGCTGATACCAGATGAGAAACTCCCTCCTGGGCACACAGAAGACTGGGTGACTTGGAAGGCGTTGAACAGACTGTGCTCTGGCATTATGAGATGCAGAGACAAGCTTAAGAAATGGGGCTACAAAGTGGAGTCCACAACATGAGAATATGGAGAAGAGCAAACCACAGACCACTTACTACAATGCAGCCTGAGCCCTGCCACATGCACAATAGAAGACCTTCTCATAGCGACACCAGAGGCACTCCAAGTGGCTAGCTTCTGGTCAAAGGAAATGTAGCATAATGCCAAGTTTTTAAAGTTGTGGTTTTTTATACATTATAGCTGTATTCTCAATTTGCTTCTGACACGATAAATAAAAGAAATACCCAAAAGGACAATTCCCTAGGAATCTCTAGGTTCTCTAGGACCACTCTATAGATTTCTGCAGCGGCTGACCACAGAATAAGTCTGGAGGACCTACACATGCCTAGAGAAGCATCTGCTTATAGAAATATCTAGGTACTCCACTCAGTGATCACTGAGCTATGTTGTTGACCAGAATTTTTCAATCACTTCATGTAGGTGATACACTTTTCAGACATGAATTGTTTTGCAACACAGTAATTCAGTTTTGCTAGAAAATGGGTTTAAAACAACTCTTTATAAGAGATATGGACACATACATAAATTGTAACAACAAAATTGTTGTTGTTGTTATTATTATTATTGTTTATTCATTTCTATCCCGCATTTTTCACATGGGTGGGATTCAAAGCGGCGTACAAAGTTTTAAAACACCAATACATGTACATCAATACATAATCAACAAAAAACATCAAAAGCCAATTTAAAGAATTAACCCAATTTAAACAGCCCTATACGACAGAACTGTGGGGACACAATGTATGAGGACACAACACATCTCATGAAAAGCTTTTTTATATTTTTTTAAAAATATGTGATTTATTACTTATTTTCCATAGACTCTGAGGTATCTCGTGATATTCGCGTGACACACCTACTCCCTGCAGGCGACACACTAACATGTTGCAACACAGTTTGGAAAGCTCTGCTGTAGACCTAGACATTCATAGAAAGAACCTGTTAATCAAATACATGAATAATGAAATCTGAAAAAGTGAAAAGTACAAATGTGAAGGGCTGATTGCATTTTTTTTCCTTTGGAAAAAAGAAACAAATATTTTGGTAAGGAATAGTGTGCAACTGAGGGTGCCATTATTTTACACTAAGAAGGAATATTCTTTCAGCGCATAGCTTGGCTTGTTTGCTTGAGGCTAGCCAAAAAAAAAATGGCTTGTTAGAACAGGCTGAAAGTCTGCCTACCTTCATCCTACAAACAACCGCCAGAACAGATAACTTGGGAAGTTCATCAATACGGCATGACAGAGACCACAACCGTTCCCTTGTGTGTGTGTCACCCGCGTCTGGCTATTCAGAGGTAAACTGCTTTGGAATGTGGAGGTTTGCTTCCCTTGATCCCTGAGAAAAGATACTGACAGAGCTCTCCTCCTTGAACTTGTGTAATCCTTCTTTAAACACGGAGAGGGGGATCTTTGCCCATGGCTGTTGCCGCACCTAGTTGGTAACAAATTCCACAAGAGGACTGCGCAATCAGTGTGCAGGGAAACAGTGGCCCATATCTCCCAGCGGCAAGAGGACCTCCGACACCAGGCTGTGCTGCAGCTCTCATTCTGCCTTCTCCAGACTGACAGCCTGAAAGGACACATATAGACACGCACACACCTCAGACCAGAAGGAAATGGGCTGGGGGGGGGGGGAAGCAGAGAAGCTGCCAGACTGGTTTTAAGTGGCCCCAACCGGTTTGTATCTCGAGCCTTTTTCCCACTTTATTTCATTTTCTTAGAGCACGGCTTCAGTGCTAGATAGCAAACATGATTATACCTCGCCTACACTGAAACCAACCCATGCAAACACGGAACGGCCTTGGCACGTTCTCTCCCGGCCACTTTTTTGGAAGAGCCATTGGTCTATGGCAGGAGTCCCCAAACTAAGGTCCGGGGGCCGGATGCGGCCCTCCAAGGTCATTTACCTGGCCCCCGCCCTCAGTTTTATAATATAATATGTTTATATCAGTTTTAATAATATATATTGTATATACATATAATATTGATAATAATATTATGTTATACAATATAGTACTAATAGTAATATCATATCATAATATTAAGTATATGTTATATATTACATATTATATAGTATAGTAGTATAGTTCAATATAGTAATATATAATGCTAATATTGTGTTATGCTAATAATATAATATATTGTATGTACATACAGCTGCTCTGAGTCCCCTTCGGGGTATAAATGTAGGAAATGTAGGGTGGGATATAAATGTAGTAAATAAATGCAGTAAATAATTAATTAATTTTAGACTTAGGCTCGGCCAAAGTCTGAAATGATTTGAAGGCACACAACAACAACAATCCTAATTAACTTGACTATCTCATTGGCCAGTAGCAGGCCCACACTTTCCATTGAAATCCTGATAGGTTTACGTTGGTTAAAATTGTTTTCATTTTTAAATATTGCATTGTTTTTTAGTTGTTGTTGTTGTTGCACTACAAATAAGACATGTGCAGTATGCATAGGAATTTGTTTTGTTTTTTTCAAATGATAATTCGGCCTGTCAACAGTCTGAAGGATTGTAGAACGGCCCTCTGCTTCAAAAGTTTGGGGACCCCTGGTCTATGGTATACTGAGTTAAAGAGTATGATATTCTGAGTTAAAGTGAGAGCTTAGAACTGAACTTGTCAGACCTGACTCAAAAACTTGGTTGTTCTAATGCTTAGCTTCAGAAGCAGATTTTGGTGCCAGGTGTTGCAGTCTTGGCATGTGGGCATAATGACAGCTGCTGAGTGTGAGCAGAGTCTTTCTTCACAAGTACATCTATGTGCACTGCAATGACACCACATCTCCCACAAGCTTTGAGACTGGCTTTCTAACTCAATAAGCATGGCTAAGTGCTCAACCTACCCCTGCAAAGTTCTCTCTATAGACGACTATACAATGACGACTTCCCTTTCAATGTACAAAACTACCTGCTTGAAAAATCACTGATCACGGATCTGACAGGCAGCAATGACTTTACAGGAATCCAAATAAAAATCTTTCTTAACTCTCACATCCCAGTGTTAACCAAATCCAGCCCTGTTTTGCTTCCAGAATTGAAAGAGTTGGGATATTTAGAAAGGATATGGTAATGAGTGAGACATAAAATGTAATGAAGGTTAAGATGGGTAAAAAAAAAAAAATCCCCACCTGGCAGGGACACAGTACTGGTTTTAAGGTGGGAGCTCATCATTGGCAAGCAGGCTGATTTTAATATTGCTTACTTGCAAGTACTTGCATGGTGAAGGCATGCTCTCCCCATCCTTTAGCATTTAAACATTCTTAACTACAAAACTCTTACAAGCACATTGTGCACTTAGGAAGACCCTCCATGTATTCGGTGTAGCTCCTAGTAATAAGTGTACATAAGACAGACTGTATGCAATTTTTTACCATTCCTGGAAGGGCTCAACAATTGCTGCCTTCACATTTCTTAGTGTTTGGTAGACTTAGTACACTTCTGATTTGGAAATTTCCAGGGAACCTCAATTACATAGGAGTATTGGTGGCCCAGTTTTGCCAGCTCATTTCAGACATGGCTCAACCCTTCCTTACGTAGTGGAAGAAGAGTCTGGAGTCTCCATACCCCCTTCTTTCCATGATTTATGATTTATACTGGATAGGGAATTTGAGATGTTCTCCTCCAAAAAACATAGTATTACAGAGGCAAATAAATGCTCAAAGGAGAGGCTAGATCCTCGAGCCTACAAGAGAAGAAGGTGTAAGGGCACATAGGAATCCTGCCTCAGTTTCCCCAGCCTGCTTTTGTTCTGCTCTTGCCAGTGCCTGGATTTTTGTTTCTTTTGCTCCGTGCAGAGTTTAAAATGAGGCGATTAAGCTGTTATATGAGACTTGGACCCCTCCTCTCTCCTCCCTCCCCCCTTCCAGCACCATCTCGTGCAGCTCACTCTGTCGCAGCACAGATTTCTCTCTTTCTCCCTCCATCTCTCCCTCCCCTCCTGCCGCCACGGCCACACACAACCCTGTGCGCCGCATGCAAAACATGCTGTAAGGAAACCTGCAGCTCCCTGGCCTGTTGCCAAGACTGTAACATCATCAAAGGAAACGTGGAAAACAGCAAAGTCCTGCTGGCCTGCCCAGAAGGGAAAAGAATTGGGGTAGGGGTGGGGGGTGGGGGGAGAGGAGAGACGGGGGAGGCCCAGCTGTGTCCTCAAGTGACCTCCCTATGAGGATTAGACCCTCCTGGAAAGGTCTGCAAACAACATGACTGGGAACAGAGGTTACACAGGGACACAGGGCGGAAGAGCTCTCCGAGGGGGGCACTTATGGGGTGGAGTGGGGGGAAAACAGCCAAAGGCACCCCCCATGTACTGGATGGGCTGCTGGCCACACTCTAAAAAGTTAATAGCTAGAGGGAAGGTGAGTGGGTGGAGTGTTGGCAATAGTTCTTGGAAGCACAAGAATTGAGAAAACATGGGGTGCAAGCACAGGGTTATCTAACAAGAACAACCTGGCACAGTACTGAGTCTTCGCACTACATAATTATAGTGCTATGATTCCACTATAACCACGATGAGATAATCATACAGAAAACCAGGGTTTGTAATGTGCGAAACACTAAATCTATGGTTGAGAATTCTAAATCAGTGCCTCCTTAAAGTGTGATCCCAAAAGATCCCATAGGATACAGCAATGGTATAAAGTGGAATCATAGTGCTATAACATCATAGGGTGCTATAACTGCATCGTGTAAAAGAACTCCAAGTTTTGATCTCACTCAACCATGAAACTCATGGACTGGCCAACCCTGTGCCTGTCATAGTCTCTCAGCATAATCTACTTTACAGGGCTATTGGGAGGATAAAAATCAAGGGCAGATAAAGAAGACTCATATACACAGATTACAGTAGAGCTCTTTTGAGCAAATTAGAATAATTATAGCATTCAGACATAAAACTTCCCAAAGTACAGTAGTTTATTTCCATATTGACAATCAGTAGTAAAATGCAGTTTAGTAAGATCCCTGCATTGGCGGGGAATACTTTCCCATCCAGGCCAGACTTACCTGAAACTGTGGATGCAAATGAACACCATTACATTATCTGACTTCCAGCCCCAACATATCATAGTCACCACGGAGGACTTAGAAATTTGCTAGGTCCTCTAGGGTGACTCTGTGGCAACTTTCAGCAAACGGTACTGTAGGATCGCCTAGAATACCTAGCAAATTCCCAGAAATACCTTTTTTTCTTGAGTCTGGGTTAGTGAACCTGCTGACACTGGTTTCGCAATTACTAGCGTCTGACTATACGGTTTCAACTGATAAAAGTAAAAATTATCATTACAAATTATTTTTCCTTTTTCGCTCAGTTCTACAAGTGTTGCTTTATGTTTATTTCTTTCCCACCTTTTCTCCACTCTGGGACTCAAGGCAGCTTGCAACAGTCAAAACAAACACAGTTAAAATTTAACAGCACACAAAAGTTACAAAGCAATTAAATTTGAAACCAGTTAATTAAAAGAACAATTCCAAGAATCTAGGAATCAATTATGTATCACTGGATGATGTAGCACATGCCAAGCACTGTTGCTTTTTGCAGTTCTGCTACTGTGGTCCTATCTAATGACATTTTAATTCAAATATTTTGTAATTTTATTTTCAGTTGTTCCTAAAGCACCTATTACTAACAGAGCCATCAGTGTTTTCTTTTCTCAAAGTGAAGGGATGACAGGGTTGTTGTATGTTTTCCGGGCTGTATGGCCATGTTCCAGAAGTATTCTCTCCTAACGTTTCGCCCAGAGGTTGCCTGCCATAGATGTGGGTGAAACGTAAGGAGAGAATATTTCTGGAGCTTGGCCATACAGCCTGGAAAACATACAACAACCCTGTGATCCTGGCCATGAAAGCCTTCGACAACACATTGAAGGGATGATGACTGTGACAACGACCATGATAAAACTATTCTACTTTAAAACTAAACCTAGTGGTGCAAGGAACCTGACCTTCGACATAAAAATGAATTTTCAGATAAAAATGAATTTTCAACTATGGTAACATAGTCTGTGTGCATTCAGAAGAAGACCTACAAGCCACTCTAAACACTTTTGCAGAAGCATACAAGACACTTGGTTTCTCATCAAGGAACATCAAGGAAACCAAAGTGTTCTTCCAGCAAGCACCAGCCAATCCTTCTGCAATGCCAGGAATACAGCTTAATGGTGTAACATTAGAAAATGTTGACCAGTTCCACGACCTTGGCAGCCACCTCACCCCAAAAGTCAACATTGACACTGAAATACAGCACCGTCTGAGCTCTGCAAGTGCGGCATTCTTCCGAATGAAGCAGAGAGTGTTTGAGGATCGGGACATCAGCAGGGACACCAAGGTGCTTGTTTATAAAGCTATTGTCCTTCCAACCCTGTTATATGCCTGCAAAACATGAACGGTCTACAGACGTCACATTCAACTCCTGGAACGATTCCACTGATGTTACCTCCGAAAAATCCTGCAAATCTTTTGAGAAGACAGGCGGAAAAATGTCAGTATGTTGGAAGAAGCAAAGACTACCAGCACTGAAGCGATGCTCCTACGCCATCAACTCCGCTGGACTGGCCACATTGTCCAAATGCCTGATCACTATCTCCCAAAGTAGTTACTATACTCCCAACTCAAGAACGGAAAACAGAATGGTGGTGGACAGGAAATGAGACTTAAAGATGGGCTTAAAACTAACCTCAAAAACTGTGGCATAGACACTGAGGACTGGGAAGTCCTGACCCTTGAGTGCTCTAACTGGAGGTCAGCTGTGGCCAGCAGTGCAGTGGAATTCGAAAAGGCATGAATGAAGGGTGAAACGGAGAAACATGCCAAGAGGAAGGCAATTCAAGCCAACCCTGACCGGGACTGCCTTCCACCTGGAAACAGAGGCCCTCACTGTGGAAGAACATGCGGTTCAATAATAGGACTCCATAGTCACCTACATATCCATCTCCAAGACACTACACTTAGAGGGTCATCATACTCGGAACATGAGGAATTGCCTAAGTAAGTAAGTAAGAATTTTCAGAATCACCTGTAGCATGTATAAAGAAAAGTGGACTGATCAATGGTGATAAAACCGGTCTTTAATATGTCATGACAAATGGAGCTTTTAATGAGGGGTGTTGTTTCTGTTTTATGACGTCCATTAAAACTGCCTTTAACCTTCATTTTATTAGGTTTGTTAAAAAACAGAGGTTTCTTTAAAGTTTGTTTTAACTTTTGTATTGAAAGCTTTTTAATTGTACAGGAAGATCCCCATAATCACAAAACCTATATTTGCCATTTCAATTAAGGGGAAATAGTCTCTCTAGGAATTTTCTACAACCTCCAGTAGATCCTTATGGCATGTTTCCCCAGAAAGTTACTACAGAGTCACACTAGAGGACATAGCAGAATCTTGGAGATGATATCTCTCTCAATCCTCCAACGCAACTCCACAATATTCTGGGATTGGAAGTCAGGAAATTTAAAGGCATTCAGTCAATTCCATAGTTTCAGATAACTACGGTCAGGCTGGGAAAATATTTCCTAAGGTAAATATTCTAACTTATTGTATTTTTTAAACAGTTATATGCCGCCTTGGATCTGATGTTGGGAGAAAGGCAAGATATAAATAAAATAAACAAATAAATGGAACGGCATACTAAAGTATCATAAATGTAAGTGCTGGGTTCATTCTCCAAAACCAGGGGTCACCAAGGACAGAGTGCAGGTTTACCAATAATAATTACTTAGCATTGCTCCAGTGCTTTCAAGGGTTCAAAGCTCTTCCCTTGCATTTATCTTGTTTTCATCCTCGTAAAACCCCTGCAAGACAGGCCAGACAGGGGTATGACGCTGAGATAAGAGAAGCTTGCCCAAGGCCAAGAGGTGAAATTCAAACTTCCTGATGTCCAATTTAGTCTATTAGACACAAGGCTATACCAGGTTAGCTCGCTGCCTGACACATCAGGGATGGAAAACCATTGGCTCTCCCAAATGCGGCTGTACTACAAATGCCAGCATCTCTGACAACTGGCCAAGTTGGGCTGCAGCTGATGGGATCTGGAGTCCAACTATGAACTATACTCCTTTCCAATGATTTTTGAAATGTATATGCATGTCACCTTTAGCATACCATACACAAGGTTAGACGTAGCACACAAAAACCTGGAACATATCAGCAGGAACATATCAGCAAGCAAGAGTCCAAAAGTAGCAGGCTAAAACCGAGAACCTCAATCAATGGCTGATTCTGGATGCAAAACTCCCTCCTGGGCACACAGAAAACTGGGCAACTTGAAAGGAGCTGAACAGACGGCTCTGGCACCACGAGATGCAGAGCCAATTTTAAGAAATGGGGCCACAAAGTGGAGTTCACGACATGCGAGTGTGGAGAAGAGCAAACCACAGACCAGTCTGAGCCCTGCCACATGCACAATGGAGAAAACAGATAATGCAAAATCTATTTTCTTATTTTTATAGCTGCCGCAGAAAATTTAGCCACTCTATAAGTAATCTATGGATCCCTATCCTCTATAAGATACTTTATATAATATTACTTATTTCCGCCTGGGATCTTCCATACAATAAGGTAAGGTAAGGTTTTCCCCTGACATTAAGTCCAGTTGTGCCCGACTCTGAGGGTTGGTGCTCATCTCCATTTCTAATCCAAAGAGCCAGCATTGTCTGTAGACACCTCCTAGGTCATGTGGCCGGATTGATTGCATGAAGCGCCGTTACCTTCCTGCCGAAGCTGTACCTATCGATCTACTCACATTTGCATGTTTTCGAACTGCTAGATTGACAGAATCTAGCAGGAGCTCACCCCACTCCCCGTATTTGAACCTGGCAACTTTTCGGTCAGCAAATTCAGCAGCTCAGCAGTTTAATCCACTGCGCCACTGAGGGCTCCTTCTGTACAATAGCAGAGAAGTAATAAAAACAGATTGCATATTCTTATTGAAATGACATTGTAAAAGGACATGCATGGCAGTTTCCACCTTCTCCATGACACATGGGCATACCCTGCAATAATGCTGATGGTAACACATTGAATCTGACTGTGACTAATGCATCCATCTCTTTGAAAACTGATACATTAAAGAAGTCCTACTAGATTCTGGCTAGTAAGAGTACAAATACCAAACACCCAAATGCGCAATAAAAATTCAGTCCACTCAAATATAAATCAAAATGCCCCCAGGTGAGATTGAATCTATATTACAAATAATAATGATTAAAGTTGCAAGTTTGGAAACAACAAGAACCCCTTAGAAAACTTGTTTATCTAGATAGGCAGGAAGACAAATGCCAAAGCATGGCTACATATGTACAGCTGGTGATGTCTTGTGAATGCCTGTGAGGCTGAACTGGAGGCAGGGATCCTCCCAGTGATAAAACTGGTGCTAATCTTCTTTACTTTTCCCACAGGACTGGGTGGAATATTTGTGGCTCTCGAGATGTGGCTGCCTGCAACCAATTACTATTCCAGATCACTGTCGAAGACCACAGCTTCCCAACGAATATAATTTATAAAAGCCTGGGTCCCATCACACTACACAATTATAGCTTTATGATTCTACTTTAACCGCCATGGCAACATACCACTGAGTCTTGGGATTTGCATTTGAAGGAAGGTTATTTGCTTAATTTAATTAAGAGACCAGAGAGCTCTGGTGCTTCACCAGATTACAAATCAGAGGATTCCACAGGATACAGCCATGGCTGTTAAAAGTGGAATCACAGTGCTATTACTGTGTAATGCGAAAGAACCGCAAGATACTTTGTAATGCACATTTCTACTTTTGTCCTGTTTGAACAGGACAAACAGATATTTTGTTGGTGTTTCCTGTTGTGAGGAACTGAAACGTGCTCAAGAACTACCTGCCAATAATGCTAGGTGAGCTCTCCACTCTATTTCTTGTGAGCCTTCCATTGGACAATTACGCCACTTTTGTATAGTAAAGGTTTCCCCTCAACATGAAGTCTAGTCCAGTCCGACTCTGGGGGGTGGTGTTCATCTCCATTTCTAAGCCGAAGAGCTGGCATTGTCTGTAGACGCCTCCAATATCATGTAGATGGCATGACTGCATGGAGCGCTGTTACCTTCCCACCGAAGCAGTACCTATTGATCTACTCACATCTGAAAGTTTCTGAACTGCTAGGTTGGCAGAAGCTGGGGCTAACAGCAAGAGCTCATCCTATCCCGTGGATTCGAACCTGCGACCTTCCAGCAAGTTCAACAGCTTAGCAGTTTAACCAGCTGCGCCACCACTGCTCCTTTGTACACTTTATACAAATATATATACACACACATATATACGCATACACTTATACACACATAGACACATTGCTTGTTAAGAGCTTTGATAGGGCAAAATATTGCAAGACTCTACCCCAATTTAGGATCAGGAAGTTTTCTTTCAAATAGGATACAAATGTTTTACTATTATTAGAAGGTGTGAAATTACTACTCTTGATTGGTGGCTTTATATACCAATAGTTATGGTAAAAAGTGTGTACACGATGGAAATTTAAAATAAATAAATAAATAAAGCTCCCATTTTTCCCAGTACAACCAGGTGTGACAGAAACATAAAATGAAACATCTGGAGACACCAAACTGGGAAAACATCACTTTTGGAATACTGTTGCTCTCATTTGTGATGCCAATGGAGGCAGTATTAATTTTAATTTATTTCAATTTGGTTTTGATCCAAGTTCTCCCCACTCCTCAGGGCTGGGCTGAGCAAAGACCTTTTTTCAAAACAAGCATATTATTGTTGCTTGTAGAAGCAGATTAAAAGCTAACTGCTAAACTGGCCCCAATTTGCACACAATGGCTGTTTTTGAGGCTGATCGCAATGACTGCAAAAACTATGCGTATAGAGGGGGAAGTCTTAGTGGAATTTGGAACATTTGGGGACAAAGATTAATAAAAGGCAAAAAGGAGGAAGGGATATTTGTTGCCAGGAGAAAGAAGTCAAGGTTGCTGCTCTCCCGCTCAACCCCAGTCACTTTCCAAACCTCATTGTGGTTACAAGAACACGCCATAAACACAGCTCATGTGGTTTCCAAATTTCTTGCTACACTTGTGGCCGACATAAAATATAGGAAGCTAAGACAGCGACGATGGGCTAAGCTAGGAATGTACCACTCGGGGCCCGCCAGGAGCAGCTGAAATATCAGCAGAAGAGTTTTTTGGCCCACCTCCAGTGGGTGATTTATCCACCCGCCAAGTTGGGCAAGGGAGGAGGGCATGATATTCAATAGGCTGAGTAGACATCTCCAAAAAGCTTCCTCCTATCTTCCCCCAAGGAGTCTAAGAGGCTCTGATGGCAAAAATTGCCAAATATGGATTAATATCTCCCAGGATTTTGAAGCTTTGAGCCAAGAAACATTGTACATATTGTGTTCATTTCGTTATATAGCTGATTTAAAACAACTGTGCAGTTTTATAGCCCTCACTGTCGATAGAAGTTTGAGGCAATGTGCAACCACCGTCTCTTGAAGGCTCAAGTCCAAACGAAATGTGATAGCGACAGAATCAGTGTTTCAGCTCCAACAGATCAGAGCAACACATAAGAAATGACATTGGGATGGGATCTGATCTAAGATCAATTCCATACTGCCTCATCCAAACTTACTTTTGGAATTGCTGCTCCAACCAGGAAAAGGGTTTACAGGGAAAGAACCTCCAAAAGAAGTAAGTTGAGAAAAGGGGGAGACTTCTGCACTTAAGAATATAAAAAAGGTTTGGTGGGTTAGACTGAAGGCCTATCTTGCCCAGCATTTCCCTCACACAATAGTCAAATGGTTGGTAAGATGGTATGAGCAAAACTGTAGCCTCTGCCTTATGTTCCCCAGTTATATCTATCTATCTATCTATCTATCTATCTATCTATCTATCTATCTATCTATCTATCTCTCCTTCTTGAGTAGTAGCCAGTGATGGTTATAACCTCCATTCATTGATCCAATGCTCTTTTAAAGCTGGCAGCCACCACTGCATCTTGTTGCATCAAAATCTCAGTTTAACTATGGCATATGTTACTGGAAGCAGTAAGTACTTCCATTTACCTGGTTCAGCTTTTTAAAATACAAACCTGTTCCACTTCCTACTTTTTATATGCTTTAAAGAGGTCTGTCCTTCAAGCTCACAGATCTACTGTGCTTACCTTCACTAGCCTGGCTTTCAAACACCCAAAGCAAAAAAAGGTGTAAGAGAGGTGTCTGGTGTTCGGTTATGTATTTAGATTAACTCAATAATAATAATAATAATAATAATAATAATAATAAGAAGAAGAAGAAGAAGAAGAAGAAGAAGAAGAAGAAAACTTCTCCCAGAAGGGACTCTGGGTGGTTTACAGCAAAGATACAGACATACAATACATAACAATATAAAAACACATTATTACACAAAAATAAAATTTACATTAAAATAACCATCAGTAAAATCAACAGCAGCTTCCAATTGGGGTCAATAATGTCATAGGTAACATAGACCTTGATCAGGAAAAGATGAGACTGTACAGTATATTTCATGCCAAGTTGGTGGAATAGCCAGAATGGGATTCATTCAAACACCTGCTGAAACCACCAGGTTTTGAGCTCCTTACGGAAAATATGTAGAGTTGGGGCCAACCTAATCTCCTTAGGGAGAGTGTTCCAGAGCCGGGGAGCCACTACTGAGAAGGCCTGCTCCCTCGTCCTCACCAACCTCGCTTGGAATTGTCCCATTTAGCATAAGAGTAAAGGTTGCAATTCTGGCTTAACATTGAGGATTGTAACATATGCACACAAGACACACTCTTGATACAATTCAAGGCATATTAGAAACATGAATATTTTCAATTGAATTTTCTTATCTTTCTGATGGCACGACAAAAATAGGCACATGGCTTATGGAAGGTAGATAGATACTACTGCATCTTTGACCTTGTACCACCCCTCAAAACAGAAGGATGAACCCTGATTGAGTTGGCTAGTTGTTAAACCCTTAAGAACAGTTGCTACGATAAGCTTCCTGCTTTCTTCTACATGCATACCCTATTGAACATCAAACTATTTGAAGAAGTAACACAATGGACCATGTGAAAGCCACATGGGTTTGCTCCAGCACGTTTACAGATGTGTTTTTTCCACTTTCAAAAGTTTACCAGGAGAAGACAGTGAGCTAGTAGCAAAATATGCCTGCCGCAAGAAGTGAGCACCTTCCCAGAAAATCAGGGCCATCTCGCCAAACCTACTCATCTAAAAGGCAGTGTCGTGCTTAATTAATTCAACGTCTTGCCTTCCCATTCCATATGTCAAGTGTTCAAAGTGCTTCGTTCACAATATTTCCTCTGGGAACCCAGGGGCAGCCAAATCTTTTTGGCTGGGATGCCGCAAGTCAAGTCTAAGCTTGTAATAATACTGCCATTGTAGTACGCATTACATGTACAGCTTTTCTGTGCCTTGGTGTGGTTTCTGCTCTATATAGTCCACCAATCTGAAGAAGCAGGAAGAAAAGTAACCTGTAACCAGCCTTATGGGTTCTCCGAATCCTTTAAATACAATGCAATCTGTATGTAGTGCTACAAATAGCCATACAATTTACAGGCTGGCTACTGGGCTGTATTTGCCTGTCATTTTTGACACCCACTACAGCAGCAAGTGTATTGAGTCCAGGGCCTAATTTTTTGCCCGAGACCCATTTGAAGACTACATGGACTGCTAAACTGCATAAAAAGGGGTGGGGGTGGGGGTGAAACTAGAAAGGTTTCTGATTTTGAAAAGCAGGTATTTTAAAATGTGAAATAGTACAATCTATCCATGATATGCTTAAAACCCCACTCCTGGAGGTTTCCTTCATTCTTTTGTTGTTCTGTGCCATCAAGTCATTTCTAAAGCACCTTGTATTTGTTGGTTGTCTCCCATCCAAACATTAATCAGGTCTAATTCTGCTTAACTTTCAAAATCAGATGGGATCTGATGTCTTTAAGGTAACTGGACTCTATGGAGATGCTAAGAAATCCCTAGAGTCTAAAATACTTTAAAGACATCCGAACACATCTAATTTGGAAGCTAAGCAGTGTTCGATCTGATCAATAATTGGGTGGGAGACAGCTAACAAGTATCAGGTGCTGTTGGTTGTATTTCAAAGAAAAGAACTGGTAAAACCATCTCGAAGAAAACCCGCTTGGTGAGCTAATGCAAAAACTAACTGCCTCATCTTTTACCATTGGTGTGCATATTCTTGTTCTACTTCATCAAGGGATAAAGATGCTCTTGAGCCCACTAGATTAGCATTCCAGCCACACAAAGCAAGCTCATGCTTTGAACCACTTCCATGTGCTCCACCCAATCACAGCATCTTTGAAAAGTAATCCCATAAAAGGGCTCATTTGCTCCCCTAAACAATGAGTTCTTGGAAAAGTGATGACAGCAAGCCAGCTTTCTGGAGCTGGTGCCAGAATGTCCAGAGCAGGTACCTGGGCCCACCTGAGGTTCGTAGGACTCCAGTTTCACTCTTGTGGAGAAAGATGGCATAGTGCCCGGCTAAGTTTCTCAACAGAGTCAGATGTTTGGCTGTTCAGAAGCCTGGGTTCGTTTGTGATAACTTCTTCCTCAGTAATAAATCATATGCAATCCTCCTCAACCTCCCAACAACAACCTCCCTTGGGAGCCCACAAGAAAAGGTTGTTGCAGTTGCCACATGTCTCTCCAAACGAAAGGAGGAACTCAGGTCCACCTAAGCTTTCAAATTTGGCCAGCACTACAGATTGGTTCACCCAGGGCTTCACATTCAGTTCAAACCAGCTTAAGATTTGGCAGTGGGAGGATTAAGTGGCTGGACTGAACCCACAACAGAATATTTCATATAGATATAAATACGTGGCTTTTCCCAAGCACAGTCAAAACAAACTCCAGGCAGGACCGGGATATTTTCCTGACATGGATGAAATACATAGGGACACAATGTGAAAGTAACCAGACTTCATTATCCAGGGATACGAGACAGCAGCCTTCATTTCACCTGAGTTGCAGTCTAGCTTGCAGAAGATTGGCAACTGTAAAGGTTTTCCACTGATTCTGGGGGTTGGGGCTCATCTCAATTTCTAAGCCGAAGAGCTGGCATTGTGTGTAGATACCTCCAAGGTCATGTGGCCAGCATGACTGCATAGAGCGCCATTTCCTTCCCTCCAGTGCGGTACCTATTGATCTACTAACATTTGCATGTTTTCAAACTGCTAGGTTGGCAGAAGCTGGGGCTAACAGTGGGAGCTCACTCCGCCAACCTTTCAGTCAGCAAGTTCAGCAGCTCAGCAGTTTAACTCACTACGTTCACCTATGGAGAACATAGGACCAATCTTATGGTAGATTGGACAGTTTTACTTGGACTAATGGTAGAGTCAGCTTTGATTTAGCCTATCACCAAGTAGCACACAACTCACCATCACAGTAATATGGTGGCCTTTATCCTTCGGGTAAGTCCAAATTAAAGGAAAGCCACTGAATCAACTGCTGAATGGTGAATTAACATATAAATAAACCCCAATGATTCAATAAGCCTCCTCCGTTTCAGACTAACAACAGAATTCAAGCTGGTATTTCCACTCAGAAATCCTCTGTTCTATACTCTCTGTGAAATCTTTGCTTCTGAACTCCTTAGGAGCAGTGATCTTTATTGGCTTATGCCGTAGGAGACCAGCAGGCACTCTGAAGGCCCTGCCTTATTACTTATTCCTATTAATAGCTTATTAAGCAGGCCTGAGGACCAACACTTTTTCTTTTGCAAACACTGGTGACGTCTCTTTGCTGGCGATGAAATCAGACAGCCGCCGCAGTTCAGCGGAATAGGATCAGAATTTGCACATGAGCCAGGAGAACTCACCTAGATTTGAAACTATTTTCCACAGCAGAACTTAGACTGGGAGAGTTGTGGAGAAGCAAAAGCCACAGGGCCTTGCAACACATGGCAGAAAGCCTTTGCTTCAGTGAAATGTAACCACAATGTGAGCGCGCACAAGCCATGATTTGGTAGGAGGAAGAGCACAAGGGGAAGAAGGTGTGATATTACAGAAAATTTAGGTTCTTTTTATTATCTTCACCAGCTGTCATATTAAAAACAAACCAAACAATTGAGTGTCCTGTTTAATTGATTTGGACTAATGACTGTTTCTTGTTTCCTTGTACTCATAATCACTAGTCTGGTTTGTAAAACTCAAGTAGGAGAACTCTGTCCCTTTATTGTAATTGTGGAAAGCATGTGGCCCTCCCAGGAGCCCTTGTCAGTATATATAGACTTTGGGAGCTGAAGCCCAATATCTTCTGGAGGATTACAAGATTCTCACTTTTGTTCTCTTACTTATAAAACCACCTTGCCATGAGAAAAAAAGATAACTTCGCAATTAAAATCCATAAAAATAAAAATCATTCTCCTTTTTTCACTGGCCTTCTTGCTCACATAGTTCTATGTTACCGATCGCAGCTGGAAAAAAGCCTTCCCCCAAAGATCAGTATTATAAAGATTTTCTTCCTGGAAGTAGTTCTTTCTTTTCACAGTTAACAAGCTGAGCAGTCTTGTCCAAACAAGAGAGCTTAAGGGTGTGGCAGAACAGCAAGTAATCTATTCTAGATTCTTTGGACTATCTTAAGAGCAAGGTGGGCTCAAGTTCCTGGTAAGATATGAATTCATAGGGATTCATAGTCGTGTCCAACTCTGGAGGTTGGCTCATTTCTAAGCCAAAGAGCCAGTGTTGTCCATAGACACCTCCAAGGTCATGTGGCCGGCATGACTGCATGGAGCGGTACCTATCAATCTACCCACATTTACATGTTTTCGAACTGCTAGGTTGGCAGAAGCTGGAGCTCACTGAACACTTCAAAAACAGCAGGAGCTCACTGAACACTTCAAAAACATCTCACTATTGCAAACAAGCAATATTTTATAATAATAATAATAATAATAATAATAATAATAATAATGTTTATATGTATATATGTATATGTATATAATTATAAACTGTGCCCGGCCACGTGTTGCTGTGGCAAAGTCTGGTGGTATGGAAAATAAAGTATTGAGGAATTTGTGGTAGTAGTATGTTATTTCCTAAAGTTTGTGGATATACAATATTTCTGGTTGTTCCTTTATGTGTCTGTTGGAGGCAAGTATGAATGCTGCAATTAGCCAGAATGATTAGCATGTAATGGCCTATTGATTTACTCACATTCACATGTTTTCGAACTGCTAGGTTGGCAGAAGCTGAGGCTAACAGCAGGAGCTCATTCTGCTCCCCGGTGGTTTACCGACCTTTCGGTTAGCAAGTTCAGCTGCTCAGCAGTTTAATCTGCTGCACCACCGCGGGCTCCATGAATTCATAGAGAGGCCCTAAGAAAGTCTCACCTGATCTTATCTGTAAAATGACCTGATGTCTATGAATATGTGTGTGTTAAAATTTTAGAAACATGGCACAAATGCAAAGGATACGTAACCAAACAGCAACAACAACAAAATGCAATGAGCACATGCCCTGTTTGCCTTACAAGAGACATTGTCATTGTCCCCATTGTGCAGTTGGAGGAATGGAGTCAGAAAGCCAGGTGAAGGCTCTTGGGACAAATAGGAAACAGTTCTTATGTTGTTGCTGAGTGCCTTCAAATCCTTTCCGACTTATGTCGACTCTAAGGCGACCTATCATGGGATTTTCTTGGCAAGATTTGTTCAGAAGGGGTTGGCCCTCTGACAGAGTGTGACTTGCCCAAGGTCACCATATCAGTATGGCACCTATATGGGGTAAATAGGTACTGGTTCTCCACCCATCCTAACACCCCTCCTGCCTCTTATTGTCTTGGGGAACGGGAAGGAGTGAAAGGGAAAAAATGTTTTGCAAAACCAAATAAAAATCAGCACAAGAGGATGCCAACCTTTGCAATATTTGTCAGTTACCATTTTCAACATCCAAAACAAAATCCTGGCGCTCCTGCAGGACACCCCAGTACAGCAAATACAGCCCAGGGCATGGAGGTTGAGGGACAAGAATGACTCCCCACCAGCAAAGCTTTCCTGCCCATGCTGTTTGCCTGTGCTTTTGACGGAGACTAGAGAGGCGGAAAGTAGGTCACATTTTTCTTGGCTGAGGGGGGAAATTCCTTTGATGGATTTAAAAAGCAGTGAGTACAGCACAGAGCTGCTCAAAAAAGAGAGGGGGGGTCACAGAGAGAACTGGGGAGGGGGCAGGACAAACTGAAGCTTTAGCTGTTCATCAGGAAGCGAGGGGAGGGGAGTGCCAATCCAAGAACTGGTTCTCTTGAAAAGGCCTTTCTGGTACACATAATCTTACTCTACCCTTAACGGGCTACTATGGGGAGAACGTGGAGGGTGTAGGAGCTCTACTGGGTAAAAATTCAAAGGGTTATTTGAAATTTTTACATGCAAGTAAAATACCATAGCTTCATTCTTGTATGATGACTAACCAGAGTTTAGAAATGTTATTTTTGGACAACAAATCCCAGAATACCCCAGACAGTTAGTCTGTAGCTCTCCTTCTCTCTGAAAAAAAATGTTTTCAAGCTAACTGGCAACATTACTGGGGAATGTTAGGAGTTGCAGCAAAGTAGAGAGAAAGATAGAGGCTAGCTTGAAATCGCCTAGAGCAGTGGTTCCAACCTTCCTAATACCACAACCCCTTAATACAATTCTTCATGTTGTGGTGACCTCCCAAACATAACATTATTTTTGATGCTACTTCATGACTGTAATTTTGCTACTGTTATGAATTGTAATGTAAATATCTGATATGCAGACTGTATCTTCATTCACTGGACCAAATTTGGCACAAATACCTGATACGCCAAATTTGAATACTGGTGGGGTTGGGGAGGATTGGTTTTGTCATTTGGGAGTTGTAGTTGGTGTGATTTATAGTTCACCTACAATCAAAAAGCCCCTTAAATCCCACCAACTATAGAATTGGGCCAAACTTCCCACACAGAACCCCATGACCACCAATAGTGGTCTTTGCGATCCCTCTGACACCCCCCATCACGACCCCCCACAAGGAACCCAGACCCCCAGGTTGAGAAACACTGGCCTAGAGTTTATGGCTAGGTTGATATTGAAAGTGGACTGTAGGAGCGCCCCCCCCCTCGGGTGGCGCAGCAGGTTAAACCACTAAGCTGCTGAAGTTGCTGACTGAAAATTCAGCGGTTCGAATCCGGGGAGCGGGGTGAGCTTTTGCGGTTAGCTCCAGCTTCTGACAAATTAGCAGTTTGAAAACATGCAAATGTGAGTAGATCAATAGGTGTTGCTCAGGCGGGAAGGTAATGGTGCTCTATGCAGTTGTGCTGGCCACAAGATCTTGGAGGTGTCTACGGACAACGCCAGTTCTTCGTCTTAGAAATGGAGATAAGCACCAACCCTCCAGATTCGGACACGACTAGACTTAATGTCATGAGAAAACCTTTACCTTTACCTTTCCATACAGCACGATGCTGCATCCCTTCTCATTTACAGCCATGATGCAGGATGATTGTACACATTAATTTCCTGCTTATACACACAATGATCTCAATACTTGGAAGTTGATTTTGTTCCCCAGCATATGCCCAGGCAGTAAAACAGATGTGAGAGCAAAATGCCACATGACCTCCTAAATGCAATTTGCACGCTTCTTCCTACAATGAAATGCTGTTCCTTGTCACACTTGAAGCAGCCTTATCGCCTCCCAACCCCCTCCATGGGCGGCACGTGATTGTGCGTTAACATTTCAGCAATGGTTTTCAAACTTTGTAGCCTTTAAGGCAGAGCTTTTCAAACTGTGTATTGCGACACGTTGGTGGATTGGCTGCAAACGTAATGAGAAATGACAAGAATCTTAGAAATGCATGTCACTATCTTAGAAACCAAATATATTTAAGAATATAAATGAAAGGTTTTCATGAGATATGTTGTGTCCCCACACAGTTCATTATTGCAATGTATGTATGTGTCTGTTGATTTAACATTCAGTTTGCTAGTAAAAGTGAATTACGGTGCTGTGAAATGATGCATGTCCAAAAAGTGTGTCACCAACATGAAAGATTTGGAAAGTTCTGCTCCAAGACGTCTCTCTTTATTAATTGGATGTGATACTCCCATGTGTCCGAATCTGTATCCGCATTAGTAAGTAGACAAGAATGCCTGAAAAAGTACACAAATCAAGAACCTCCACATGAGATATACTACCCTTTTTATTTTCAGAACCAGATACGCACATATTAAGGCTTCTTCAAAGCAGCACAAGGGTGCACAGTGAATACCTTATCCTAGCAAATTTGAGAGCCTACATTGTGTAATGCTCTCGGGCGCTATGAAAATGGCCCTGGGGGCTATACTTTGCTCATCCCTAGGTTAGAGTATTGAATTAGGATGGGGGAAACCCAGGTTCAACTCAGTCACAAAGCTCACTGGCTGACTTTGAGCTAGCCTAATCTACATCACTGATCTCTCCCTCTCTCTCTTTCTCTCTCCCTCCCTTCTTCTCTCTCTCTCTCTCTCTAGGGACGGAAGACAATTTAGTGGTTTTGAGATTCCGACTGATATAAGTCATTCTGAAACGTTCCAAAACTTGTTGTGAGACAAAGCGTACCTTGCTTCAGATGTCTGCACATTTAGGAAGATTTGCCATATGTTTCATACACACAAAACTGCTCCTACGTAATTTCAAAATGGAAATACCTAAAAAACACGTACAATTAAATATGCGGGCAGACACGAGGTAATTGCCTGCATAAGAGAAAATATGTATGGAAAACACACATGAATTTCTTAGAAGGAACAGGAAAAAGGCACACAAGCTGGTTTCTGCAAAGGATTAGGTGGCAATAAAGGTGAGATTCAGAGAAATACACTGCATCTCACACAACTCTTTGATGGTTTATCTTTAGTGTTCCAAACTGCATCTTTTTGCACCCAATTATACACTGATGGCATCTCCACAACCATGCAAAAAAGCCATAATTATACACGTGGTTTGAATACTCCATCAATGCATTTAGAAATGTAGGTTGAAATCTACAAAAACTTCAAATAGTTATTAGAACTATAACTTATAATGCTAGATACCATGATCATAGGAACTGGCTGGTTTTAAACAGCATATATATACACACACACACACACACACACACACACACACACACACACTGTTTTAGGGGGCTAAATAGTCTTTTAAACTGTTTATTTATTTTTGTTTACAAGATTGCACCATTTTGTCTTATTAATTGATAAGTGATTATTGTCTGTTATATCATTTACTGCATTTGCTGTTTTTGTTGTAAGCCACCCTGAGTTCTTTCAGGGAGAAGGAGCAGGATATAAATAAAGTGTATTATTATCATTATTATCATTATTACAAAAACTCAGATAAAATAAATTAGTAAAGTCTTGGTTACACCTAGCTTCTCCAGTTCCCTTTCTGTTTTATAAGATGCAAGAGTTGCAGAAATATTGTGAGAACTGAACAGCAGTGGTGGTTAAGTGTTATATTTAACCAGCCTTCAGTTCCTTAGGAAAAAAATCAGGTTGCAAGTGGATAAAAATAAATAATAAAAGTGTAAGTAAGAGTACATATAGACTGGCTGGAGGAAGATTGGATTTTCCCTGCTCCATTGACAGCTGTTGCCCAAGCAGGAGTGATTTGCCCTACAAAGGAGATTTCCCATGACTTATCCACACCCCACAGCTGCATCAGACTATGGGGGCAGGGTTTTCCTTCCCATTTCCTTCCCTCTTAGTCTATCGTTCTGCAAGCAAGCATCCTGCAAACCAGGCCAGCAACCTATAGCATCCCAATTGGTGTCTCCTGAAGCACTCCACAGCTCTTAGTCTCCCCTTAAATGAAAAGAAAAACATTTTCATGCAGTATTTTGCACCCTAGTCCTCTCAAAATTGCTCCCACAACACCCAGCCCCACACTTGTACCTTGAAAATGAGAGACAAAAACCAGTCATGTGTTGTCACTGTGTCACAAGGGGAAAGAGGTTGAAAACAAAAACGCTCCCTGGGCATTTGTTCACTGGGCAACCCTGATCTGAGAAGTATAACATTTCCTGGATACAGGACTATATGGTGTTGGTGACTAATTTTCATATTACAACTGTTTTTATTACTGCCCTTATTTTTAGTATATAGGTTTTGTGGGTTTATGCTTTGTTGTATCCCACACTAGGAAGGCTTTCTGGAAAAAAACAACATATAGATCTTTTAGACTAAATAATAAATACATTTTAGGATAGGCCCTAAAGATCATTCTGAAGAAAGGGGAAAAAACATATAACCACATTTATTAGAAATATCATTATGCAAAGAGATTTTGCAGCATTTTAGAGAGTAACTAGGAGAACAAAGTTGGTAGCACGAGAAAGGAAGCTTAGTCTACAAAAACATATGCTACCAACTGTGTTCTCTTGGTTACTCTATACCAGTAGTTCCTAACCAGAGTGATTCCCATCTGTACTGCTTGTCTTCAACCAGACTAATTTTCAGCAGATAAAAGCTTCACTTATCAATGTATTGCCATATTCTGAAGTGCTTTTCCTCCAGATGTTTTGGACTTCAGTTCCCACAATTCCTAAAAGCTGGTAAACTGGCTAGTGTTTCTGGGAGATGAAGTCCAAAACAAATGGAGGACCAAAGGTTGGGAACCACAGCTTTATCCAGTGCTACAAGATCCCATTGCATAAGGAAAGGCAGACTAGTCATCCCAACGTTTGTGCCGTAGGTCTTTCAAACAATGTACAATTATTTCTCTAATTTTAATATTGCCACTATAGTTTTTATAAAGTATTTTAAAATAATCTTTCTTATATCAAGTGCTTTTTTAAAGTCATGGGAAGATTTTATTATTACATGTATGTTTGCAAGTTAAATCATGCATATATTCAGATACCTCTGAGACATCTTATGAATCTTGCTTTGTTCCTCCTCTGTCTCTACAGAAACATCTTTCCTTTTTAAACTGAGAGGTAGAATCCCACCTCCTGGCCCCAGTTCCAAGTGAGTTTCTGGGCTGTTCACATGGGATGTACTAACAACAATTCCTAAAATAGTATTTGTTGTTGAAGTTGTTTTTGTGTGCCTTTAAGTCATTTCCTATCTATGGAGACCTAAGGTAAATCCATCGCGGGATTTTATCTGCAAGACTGTTCAGAAGAGGTTTGCCATGTGAGGCATCATCAACAAGGATCTCCCGATGTGATTTTAAGGAACCTCGGGTTTCTTTGGAACACAGTATGAAAGTCAATAAATTGCATAAACAGCAATGCCAAAATTATACCATACTACAAAGCTTCTAGAACAGTGGTTCCCAATCTGTGGTCCGTTGACCACCAGTGGTCCCCAAGAACTAAAATATGGTCTGCAGCCTCACAGTTACTACGCCATTGCAATGAGAGCAACTGATCTCGCGAAACCTTCTTATAGTGTTGAAGCATCAGGGATGTTGTGAGGGGAAAGGCTGACTACTCATGAAAGGCGTGACAGCAAGCCTCCTGACTGCTGCTTCTCTTCCTCCCACTCACTGAGCAGAGCCATTACATGTGGTAGCTGGAAGCGGGGGCGCCTTGGTGTCTTCGTTTTTAAGCCTGTTCCTGGGGTTATTTGGGGTGATGATTCAGAAAATTGTATTGGATAGACCACATCAGCTCTAGATTATTAAATATGGTTTTCTATGGGCGAGCAGATGACAACTACTGGATGGCATATGTTCTGTATCAGAAACTAGAGTGGATGTGGTCTTTCCAACGGCATTTTCTGAATCAGCACCCCAAATAACCAAATTGAATTTAAAGTTGACCTAAAACTGATTTGTAACTCTTTTGGTACTAATGTTGGAGAGTGGTCCCTGGTCAAAGTAGTCCCTGGTCAAAAAAGGGTTGGGAACCACTTTCTACAACCTCTGTGCCATTCAAGTCTCTATACTGACTTAAATACAGAGTTGGCATTTAGGGTCCTAAAAGGGCAAATTTATTCTGTGAGTTCATTGCATCTCACACATGTACTTTGTCTAGTGCAGAATTCAACAGGCTAAAAATCTCTATGTTGGTTTTGTTGTATATCAAATTAAGAAAATGGGCTGAAACACCACATGCCTGGTAAACACATATAGTTATAGTGAAACTGAGAAGGGTTTCCAATGACAACTTCCAATGAGGCTGGTTGAGAGAAGTGTACTCCAGAAATAAAGTTTTTTCTGAAGTCTAGCTTCCTAATGATTCTAGGATTGGCTTCAGGTGTTCATAGCGCCTCCTGGCCATTTCTGTCACAGGAGACACACAAAAAATTTTGTACACAAAAACAACATAAAATAGCATATATGTGTACAGCTTAATTTGCAAAATTTATTCATCAATATTTTCCCATAGTACTGAAGTCTGGGCTACTCACACATCGAACTGGGAAAAAGGGAAGAGGACAGCCTGCTACATACAGTTTGTTGCAGGCATCAGATTAGCAGGCACTGGCATTGCCATGGGGTCAGTGGAATATGAAGGCTTGGAGTGAATGCGAGAAACGATCTGCCTGCAAGCATACATATCAGTGCAGTCCTATGCTCTCTATGGCAACACCAGATAAGGAACAAGATACCTCAAGCTCAGTTGGCTGCGAGGTCATGAGCCCAAGGAGACGAAACAACCACATCAAGGTCTTCAAGCTACAAGTCACAGAAACAAACCAAAGAAAGTTTCTGACTAAGTATAGAGTTATGCACACAGGCACATCTGTGGGGAACAGGCGACTGCCTGGTGCCTGCTGGACCAGGAATGGCGAAGGCTAGCCACTGACACGTTCACTCTGCCAAAAAGAGAGCGGATAGCATTTATCTAAGATGTATCTGATGGCATATGACAGAACATCAGATAGGTCAAAACAGCACCTTAATCTGAAACATTTTAAACCAGACTAATTTTCAGCAGATAAAGCTTCACTTATCAAGGTATTGCCATATTCTGAGGTGCTTTTTGGTGTAATTTCTCTAAAAGCACACTAGTCCTATCAGAGAGAGGAAAAAATATAGCACGTCTACATACAGTATTTACTTCAACCCATAGTACGGTAAATGGGAGAAAGGAAGAGGAACCAGCAGTACACAAAATGGCTTGTCTTTACTCTCAAATGAGGAAGGATATCAGTAAAGCTGCAACTGATCCAGGATTCATGGCTTTTACTTAGACTAGTGGTTCTCAACCTGGGGTCCCCAGATGTTTTTGGCCTTCAACTCCCAGAAATTCTAACAGCTGTTAAATTGGCTGAGATTTCTGGAGTTTTAGGCCAAAAATATCTAGGGACCCTAGGTTGAGAACCACTGACTTAGACTGTGGAAAAATTTATTTATTTAGTTTTATTTCCAATATTTATATCCCGCCCTTCTCACCCGAAGGGACTCAGGACAGCTTACAACACTGGCACAATTAGATACCTATACAAAATCAATCCACAATACATAAAATCAATGAAAAAATATTAAATACAATATAAAATTACAGTATATAAATTTTAAAAAATACGTATGCTCAGATCCGTTCGTCCGGTAACCTCGTGCTTTATCCATGAGTTAGTCCGTAATCACATTTTTAATTATCTTTTTTGGACTCGCCCTATTCAGATGGCCAAGGTAAGACCTGTTAAAAGCAATTTACCAAACCCCGGCTAGTTTAAAAATATTTATTTTAAAAGCCTTCCTGAATAAAAGGTTTTCAGCTTGTCACCAAAAGGATATTCTGGCCTTCTTGGGAAGAGGGTTCCAGAGCCCAGGTGCAGCTACTGAGAGGGCTCTCTCTTGAGTTCACACTAACTCTTGCTTGAGATGGTAAATCTGTGAATTTCACCAAAGAACTCTCTTGCCTCATAAAATTACAAATATGTCTTATTTTACAAATTGAAAAACAGAGGAGTAAAGACACAGCACCTTCTTCATCCAGGCCAGCCTCATTGTGAGCTTAAGTGGCATTGAAAACATAGATATTTATCTTTCCAATTTAGTAACTCTTTGGAAGTCTACAGGTGTTCCAACGGCTCTTCTATCAGTATCCTTGTCAACACCCTTCACCTCAGCTATTGTGAAAACACCTGGATTGTGTAAGTGCCTGATTGTGCAAAGAAGCAAACACCTTAAGTGCACCAGTTAAGTTTCCATGATCTCAGCAGCTTAAATATTTCCAAAGGAAAACACCAATTCTTCCTCCAGAACCAATTTTGGTTTGTCACCCTGCAAAAAAAAAAAACAACACCTTTTGCCTCAGTGTTGTGGTCTGTATATGAAAGATCATTGAGGAATAGATGGCCTCAGGTTCACTATTACACATCTTTGATTTCCAATTGTCCCAGCAGTCATTCATCTCCAGCTGCACTGTACATATGTAAGGGGTGTAGCAGTCTTAGTAAACCACAAGCTGAACATGGTCAACAGTGTGATGTGGCAGCTTAAAAAGCCAATGCAATGCTATGCTACATTAATAGTAGTGTCATGTCCAAATCGAAGGAAGTCATAGTCCCACCATATTCCACTTTGGTTAGAACAACTCTGTTTCCAGTTCTGGTCATCACAATTCAAGAAAACCATTGTTCAGAGGAGGGTGACCATAAACCTTTGGAAGCCAAATGGTATGAGGCTTAGGGAGCTGGATATGTTTAGCTTGGATAAAAGAAGGCCGAGAGAGGACATGATAGCAATATTTAAATATTTGAAAGGATGTCACACTGACGAGGGGGCAAGCTTGTTTTCTGCTGCTCTGGAGAGTAGGACACAGAGCAATGGATTCAAACTGCAGGAAGAGAGATTCCACTCAAATATTAGGAAGAACTTCTTGATGGTAAGAGCAGTAGAATATAATATTTTGGAGTGTGGTTGGGTCTCCTGCTCTGGAGGCGTTTAAGCAGGGGATGGATGGGCATCTGTCTTTGAATGTGTTCCTGCATGGCAGGGAGTTGAATTGGATGGATTTTATGGTCTTCCAATTCCATCATGTCAATTTTTGATACATGCTGCTCTGGTGCAGTACTTGGGAGTTATTGTTTTCCTGGGCCTCCCACTTTTTCTCACCCTGATCAACCTCGCAAGATTGTTGTTAGGATAAACAGTTGTAAATGTAACTAATCAATAGTTCGAGGACAGGTTTTCTTTTTTGTACATTTTGTACATTAATCCTGGACACAAGCATCAGACTTTGCATTTTTATAATATATCTTTATTTTTGTTGCACAACTCCAAGAACAAAGGACACTGCTGGGTAGCTTGTCATACTCTGTAACAGAAGCTCCATCTAGGAAATCTGGTGCACCATCCCACAGATTTTGCAGCTGATGTCAGTATATACATAGTGACACAGAAGGCAAGAAAAGAGTGGTAGTATGGGGAAGAAACCAATGTTTCCATAGATCTTTGGGTGCATTCAGCTTTGTGGCTTCATTTTTTTTATTTATTTGGAATTTAGTCCCTTTCACACAGAATATAGTCTGGAAAATCTTATGTTTTGGATGTTACCTCCTACTTTCTGGGAATTATAGTAAAATAAAGGCCCAAACCAAAAGCCAAATCTCTGAGAATCGTGGAAGTGAATCCATCTCACACTGTTGATGGGAGGATAAAATGATAATAGGTGTATGTGTTTCCTACCCCATGGAGCATCATTGCATCTCTCTCTATGTCATTGGTACTCAACCTGTGGGTTCCCAGGTGTTTTGACCTACAACTCCCAGAAATCTCAGCCAGTTTACCAGATATTAGGATTTCTGGGAATTGAAGGCCAAAACATCTAGAGACCCACAGGTTGAGAACCATTGATATAATCAGAAAGTTTAAGTACATTTTGGAAGCAGGAAAATACTCTTTTACTACTCCACAGTTACCCCAAATGGGCATTTAACATCATAGGTTAGGAGACATTGCTACAAAATGTCTTTAAACCCCTAAGACTTCTTTGGCATTTTCTCTGGTTACAGGGAAAAAAGTGTGGTAAAAAGTGTGAAAATTTATTATCTTCAGAGAAATTATGCTGACTTTCACTTGATTTGCTACCTTCACTTCCGCTGTCTCACACCAACAGCTCATGTTAAAACTCTCTGCAAGCTGAAGACACTTAGTATAAAACACAGCAATCATGTTTGTTGTGGTCGCTGTTTTTTTTTTGTTTTTTTTTTAGTTGCTAGCTGTTATTGCTGCAGGGTCTTTTATAATTTCTTTGGGTTTTTTTAGGTAGTTAAGTAAATATCTGTGAAAATCTTAAGAGCCAAAAGAATAGAATTGCTCACAGTTCCTGAAGAGGAACTGCATTACCTCTCCCTTGGGCTTCAACAACACTGACACTCAATAGTTAATATTATAGAACGTGCAAATGCATAACAGGAGAATTTGTGCACATTTGCTTAGGTGACGTGATTTATCTGTCTTGCTGCAATTTTTAGATCTTGCCAATGCAAAATACTGCCTTTCACTGGCATTTCCTTGATGGTTGCTTTGTCTATTACTAGCAGATTGTAACTGGCCTGAAAGCCCTAAAGGTACCAGATCCCATCTGATCTTGGAAGGTAAACAAGGTCAGCCTCGGTGAGTACTTAGCTGGGAGACAACCAACAAATACCAAGTGCTGTGAGATATATTTTAGAGCAGTGGTTCTCAACCTGTGGGTCCCCAGATGTTTTGGCTTTCAACTCCCAGAAATCCTAACAGCTGGTAAACTGGCTGGGATTTCTGGGAGTTGTAGGCCAAAACACCTGGGGACCCACAGATTGAGAACCACTGTTTTAGAGGAAGGAACTTGCAAAAAGCCCACCTCTGAGTATTCCTTGCCCAATAAAACTACAAAATGCATGAGGTTGCATTTGATTTGAAGGTAATTTGAAGACACACACACAAACAGCAGACTGCAAACCACAGACAAGTGGTTCCCAACTTTTGGGCCTCCAGGTGTTTTGGACTTCAGCTCCCACAGTTCCTAACAGCTGGCAAACTGGTTGGAGTTTCAAAACACTTGGAGGCCCAAAGGTTGGGAACCACTGCCATAGACCATCTCAAGATGGATCTGCACTGCCATATAATCCAGATTATCAAAACACATAATCCCCATTATCTACTTCAAACTGGATTATATGAGGCCTCTTCTACACTGCCATATAAAATCCAGATTATCTGCTTTGAACTGGATTATATGGCATTGTAGACTCATATAATCCAGTTCAAAGAAGATAAAGTGGATTATCTGATCTGAGAATCTGGATTACATGGCAATGTAGAAGGGGCCTGAGTCTACACTGCCATATAATCCAGTTCAAATCAGATAATCTGGATTTCATATAAAAGTGTAGATCCAGCCTCACTCCTGCCATATTAAATGTTGGTATTCACATTATGCTGAATCTTGGTAAGTTTTCAGAAGAGACTCTTCTTATCCCCTTTCCTGCTCCTGTAGAAATACATAGACCCCATAACCCATAATCTCTTCCCCAACCTTGTTTTAATCTACTACCCACCCTTCTAGAAAGACCTTCACAGAGAACCTTGCTCCAAGCAGGCTGGCCCCCTTCACCCTACCTCTCCCACCCATCCGGAGCAAACACTCAAGGCTGGGTAAACAGGGAAAAGTCCCCCTCCCTCCTTTGTTCTCCCCCTTGGACACCTGGCTGCCCTACCCTGGGCACACCTCTCCCCCTTGCAAGGCCCCCAGCTCACCTACCCAGCCCCTAGCAGTCTGCTTGCTGTAGCAGCAGCCGCCCCAGGGCCGTTGGAGGTGGGGAGGGGGTGAATGAGAGAAGAGTTGTTGCACAATCTGGCTTAGTCAGTTTCTGGCATGACCCAGCCCTAGACAGATATGGGGGGAGGGAGAGGGGGAAAGAAAAAAAAAGGAAAGATTATATTAACTCTCGCAATACTGTGACTTTGCCCCCTTTCCGGGATAAAGAATGGGATGCAAAAACCACAAAGGTACACTTGAGTTGGAAAAATGTGCTCCAAGACACCTGGGTTCCAGCAGGTAGGACTACCAGGTGAAATAAGGAACAGGGCACGTCTATTTAATGCAGGCATGGGCAAACTTTGGCCGTCCAGGTGTTTTGGACTTCAACTCCCACCATTCCTAACATCCTCAGGCCCTTTCCTTTCCCCCCTCAGCCGCTTAAGCGGCTGAGGGGGGAAAGGAAGGGGCCTGAGGCTGTTAGGAATGGTGGGAGTTGAAGTCCAAAACACCTGGACGGCCAAAGTTTGCCCATGCCTGATTTAATGGTTGTGCAAAAGAAGAAATTTCACCAAATGTTGCTAATCAAAGCACTCTCTGAAAACCCTTTCTGCATAAGGGGCAGAATTCCTGTCTCTTGTATCAACCCTTGGGGCAGGAGGAAATCATTTAGGTTCCTTATTTCTAATTCAAAGAACACAAAGCCACTGTGGAATAGTTCTGGGAGCGCCGATGATTGTGTATTGATTCCTGTGGCGAAATAATACGAACTGGTAAGACGTTTGGTTCAAATCATGTCTTGACCAAGAACATATTTTAGGCAAAATAGCAAAGTTGCTAAAGTGAAAACTGGAGACTACTCCGATACCTTAAGTGGTTGAATAGAAAAGTGAATTTAAGCAGCATAGGTTTGTTGCATGACAGGTAAGTCTTGCACAGCCATTAAAGGCATAGGAGCAGTCTCCCATTTGAAATCTGGCTACCCTACAAAGTATTCTCTTATCTCCAGCATTCCTCCTGCAATATCAGGACAATACTTCTGTCTTACCTTACAGACCTGCTGTAAAGGGATAACTATAGTGCTTCGAACACTACAGAAGCACCAAGTACTGTTCTTTGTAGTACCTGGAAGAAGAGAACAAGGCAGGAAGGATATGTGTGGTCTGGGTAACAAGAACTGCTGAGATTCCCATTTCTAAAAATGGAACATGACTAAAGGCAGAGAGATAAGACTCCTGAAGGACCAACCTGAAGTTGTTAAAAAGGAGTAGAGAATACAGGTTACAACAGGGCCAGGAGAAATAGAAACGAAGAGCCAGGGGATTTATGATCCTACCATCCATCCAAGGAGATTAGGGTAGCTTACACACCTGCCTCCACCATTTAGTCTTGATAATAGCCATGTTACATATGACGAGAGGAAGTGACTGGTAAGGGTCTCCCAATAAACTCCATGGCTCACAGCATACTTTTGCACTTGGGTCTACAGTCCTAGTTCTGTACTACATGGCCGTCACAGGGTCATTGGTAGAAGAAGGAGCGGGTTTAGCACAGCAGGTTAATCACCAGCTGCAATAAATCTTGTCAATCGAAAGGTTGGCAGTTTGAAGCATGGGTCAGGGTGAGTGCCCAACCTTCAACCCAGCTCACTGCCCACTTAGCAGATCGAAAACAGCTGTGTGTAGATAAATAGGTACCGCTTAAGCAGAGAGGTATTTTAATGGCACCATGAGGAAATACCAGGAAAATGCCGGCAATTTGATCAAAGGAGGAAGTCTGTGAACAGGGCTCTTCGGGATGGTGGATGGAGTGACAGCCCCCCCCCCCGGTCCCAGCTGGAATCGAGTACAAACTCCAAAATGCCAAAGATGGGAAAAGCCTATATACCTCTATCTATGTATTGTGTTTGTCCTGTCAGTGTATAATTGCACTGAATGTTTGCTGTAGATGTGTTCCGTGATCTGCCCTGAGTCCCCTTTGGGGTGAGAAGGGTGGAATATAAATACTCTAAATAAATAAATAAGACTGGAATATGTTGAGAGGCAGGAACTTTGAATACCAGTCATTTGTAAAGAAGGAACCTGTAAGCTACAGCAGTGATTCTGAGACTCCGATAGAGATGTTAGGTCATTAACAAGTGAGGAAGGGGACAGTACACAAAAGCACTTCGGCTCTACTACCTTAAATAAATAAAGAGTAGAGTCTGATACAACAGGGCACCAGAATTATCTTCCCAGCTCTTAAAAAGCACCAAACAAGCAATGGTTCAGATGGTGTGCACTAAGAAGAGCCAAGGGCCTTAGGAACTCCAGCAAGGATACAAGATTTAGTTTCTACTGGAGGCTGGAAGCCAGTTCTCATGGGACAGCAAAATTGCAGCAGGGTGGTAGTAGGGCAGGAAAGTCACATTACTTTTAGCTTGGCCTATATTGTGTGTCCACATGGGCATGCATATGGATACGGATAGGCATGCATCAAATGCATGTACTTCTTCCTCAGTATCTTGAAGCCTTGGGCAGAAATGATTACAAGAGTTCCAAACATGGATCAGCTGTTTTTGAAGACCACGATAATTTTATGAACGCTACTACCCTCAAGTAACAATCACAACAAAGGCACAACACATAGAAAGAATCAGAAAAAGTACTGCGGTGGGAGGAATCCTACACCATCAATCTAAACTTGGAAATAAGGGTACCTGCAAACTCAAGGAAAGCTGAATAATACCACTCTTCATATCAGCTACAAAACTTTCCCCCCCAAACACCCTTAAGCAGAGAGAACACACGTGCCATTATGCCTATTAAATACAATGCAATACGCTGTCATTCGCTCAACGTACCATATAATTAGGACATTTTCTTAGAGAAAGTGGCTCAGAACATTAGATCCTTGCCTAAGCAGCATGGCTCCTGAGAACAAAAATAGGAAAATAGTAGTACTCAGCATTTACAAATACTTGAGAGTGCTGAAAACCCCTTGAAATACAGTATTTGGCTGTAATCCTGACAAGTCTGTAAATGCAGGCCATTATTATTACCCACACATTGCAAATGAAGTGGTGAAGTTAAAAGGGAGAGTGACTTGCTCAGGGTCATCCAGTGAATTTGTAGCAGAATTGAAGTTTGAACCAGCAATCTCTTGGTTCTCTGCTCATTTTCTCAGTAATCAAGTCATACAAGCTCCCACCAAGTACCTGACAGGGGCATTGTTCCTAGTCACCTCCCTTTCATCCCCTTTGCTGCGCAGTGCTCCAAGTTGCTCTCCACCTCCGCCCCCCCACCCCCTGCCATGGAACCTATACCGTGAAGTGTAAATATGTGGGAGAGCCGAGCCAAGTGTTTATTCCATATAGGATTGGTGCGCGCCAGCCACTGCCAAGTATAGAGACTGGCAGCATGCCAAGGACGTACACAGAATCCATGTCCTTCACAGGGCACCGGTGGGGGGTGGGCAGGGGGTGGATACTTTCCAGTATGTAGCTTGGACACAAAGTCCTCTATTCCTCCACCACCCTCTTCTCCAAGACACGGCAAGCACAGAGCAGACAAAGTGGTGACCTTCCTACTTCTGTGGCCCAAGCCAGCTACAGTAGCCAGGCTGAGTCGCAATCCTATAGGCTATATTACAGCTCTTCCTTAGCTGTGATCTAACAAAGAGCTCCAAAGAAACGGAAAATGGGGGGGGGGGGGGAGAAGAGAGCTCTCACCTGCCACCACAACACTTCTGCACCATAGTTACACATGCACATGGTTATAAAGGTGGAACAAAATCACAAGGTGCTAGCAAAGGCAGTCCTGGAACCCATTCATACTTCACAAGGATAGTGCTATGATTCAATTTTAAATATCGCCATAAGATCCTCTACTGAGGCACTTAGCTCTACAATGGAGAATTCCCCGCATAAACAGCGAACTCCAGAATTTCATCTGATGTTGCCAAGGTGTATGATATGGAACCATAGAATAGTAGAGTTGGAAGAGACCTCATGGGCCATCCAGTCCAACCCCCTGCCAAGAAGCAGGAAATCGCATTCAAAGCACCCCCGACAGATGGCCATCCAGCCTCTGCTTAAAAGCCTCCAAAGAAGGAGCCTCCACCACACTCCGGGGCAGAGAGTTCCACTGCCAAACAGCCCTCACAGTGAGGAAGTTCTTCCTGATGTTCAGGTGGAATCTCCTTTCCCGTAGTGTGAAAGGGTTCCTGGTCTTCCAATTCTAAACTGAAATGTACTTTAAAAACTCTAAAATCAGGACAGTGAATAAAGAACAACATTCTAAAGACAGGGGAATTCCAGACAAGAAACAATTAGGGCCAGCTAACACCTCCCAACAAAGGATTCCCCCAGGCAGTGAAGCTGCAAGGATATTTAATGCTAATCAAGGTGGCCAACTACAACATTAACACTTGCTTCCAACAGACAAGAGTTCTTTCTCCCACCCTGGACCTTCCACAGATATATAAATCTCACTGACCTAGTTTCCAATATACTTCACAACCTCTGAGAATGCCTGCCATAGATGTGGGTGAAACGTTCAGGAGAGAATGGTTCTGGAACATGCCATACAGCCCAGAAAACTCACAGCAACCCAGTGATTCCAGCCATGAGAGCCTTCAACAACAAATCCCACATTATCTGCTTTGAACTAGAATATATGTCAGTGTGGACTCAACCCAGTTCAAAACAGGTATTGTGAGAGTTTCTACTTTGATATTCTGGGTTTTATGGCTGTGTGGAAGGACTCTTAGAGATAGCATATTATTAAAATCTGAAAATAACTGAATCTACAAATATGGTGACCATATTCACTTATGGCCAGCTTACAGTTCTAGAGCCCAGTTAATACAAAGCCCTTGTTCTTCCTGTGTGTCAAACTGTTTAAATGAGTGTGACACTCAGACATTTCCAGATTTTTTCCTTCCAATCAAGTTATTTCACATCCCTGTTGTTGAATTTCGCAGTTGTGTCTGGTAACGGCAAGAGACAATCACTGACTACATCGTAAAGAACTTCACAAACTTGCTTGTCATACAGAGCAGCTTCCTCCTGCTAGAAAAATTAAGTATAAATGCATGCAACTGGATGAGTATGCATGGCTCAAGCTGGATAGATGGTAATGCATCTTTGGTCTACCCAACCAAAGAGCTTGCCATTTCCTTTAAAAGAATGCATTATAGGGACAGCAGCAAACCGCTAGACTCCATCTGCTTCCAACTTTAGGTGCTAGGAGGAGAACCCCAGAATCTTGGCTGCCAGCCCTTTCTAAAAAGATACACAAAACCCCCTTATGCAGAGGTACGAATGGAATCCGAACATCCTCACTCAAAACATCTTCTAACCCACAAGACCTTATTCCTCCATTCTCTGTAAAGCTGAGCTCACAGCTTTTCAATTCCTGCTTTAATCCAGCCTTGCAAACAGAAGGCTGTTTCCATAAGATATCTTTAAATTGCTTTCTGAACTTCTCCTGTACTTCTGTAGCAATGTAACAATCCACTTACTCGTATTATGTTTGTATCATCCTTTCTGTTATGCCAGCTCTGGATGCACCAGCTTTACAAAGTTCAATTACAGAGGGGTGGGCATCTTTGGCTCTCTGGAGGCTGTTAAAACTCAAACTCCCATAATCCTCCACCAGCTATAATGCTGGTAGGGCTTGCATCTGGAGTGCCTTCAGTCTGTGTCATCAGTAATGTTTGGTTGTTGTTGTTTTTAGTATTCTGTTATCTGCTGAAATTTTATTTGAAGGACAAGGTCAAAGAATTGTAAATAAATAAAAATTATTTTTAAATTATCAAAATTTTTCACCAAGATAACCACGTTTTGGTTAGCTGCCGTGGATCCCACCTCAGGAGAAAGGTGGGGCACAAATCCAATAAATAAATAAGACTTGTGCAATTATGCACATTTGTTTGTCATCTACTTATTTTGCATGTTAATTCTGCTCAAGATGGTCATGGAGGTAAAGCAAGCATCTATGCAGGGCACACTTAACCCTGTCCACTGATTACTGGCAAAGACATATCTACAACTACTGATTTTTAGAGATCCTCTGATCTTGACTACCACAAATGGGCAATTGGTATTTTGTTGCAGATGATATTCCATCCACTTTCCTCCCTCATCCATATCCTCTTGTTTTGAGAATCCAGGTAATACATCCCCAAGAGGGCAAGATATGGTCTGCAATCTCTTTCTGTTGACCTCAAATCTATACACTTTCAAGTCCTCATTTGGACAAGTAATTGTTAGAAGCTTGTTTTCTCAAAAGAAACAAATAACATTGCGCCTATATAGCAGAATTCCACATTTAGAATAGTACAATCACACAATCTGGCCTATTCTAGAAGATCCACTAAACAAGGAACGCAAATACTGTGACAGGTAGTCCATAACAAGCATCAATAACAGAAAAAGAGCAGAATATCTAATTGAACATCTTCATTTAAAATGGTCATTCTCTTAGGTTACATACTATACAAACTGTAGTGATTTTGAAAACAATCAATTTGAGGACAAAAAATCTTTATATTATTTCAGGTTGCATGCAAATAAACTCTCATTCTATCTAAATTACTCCATGTATCAAGAAATATACACATTTCAGAGACCAACTGACTTGGCCAAGACTATCTGTTGAGCTTCTTGTCCTTATCTCTATCGATATCTAAGTGGGGATAGACAGAGCAATGGTCTAGATCAGGGGTCCTCAAACATTTTAAGTGGAAGGCCAGTTCATGGTCCCTCAGATTGTTGAGGGGCCGGACTATGATGAAATAGTCCAAAATTAGGATTGTTGTTGTCATTTCGGACTTAGGTCAATCCTAAGTCTAAAGTTTGGACAGAGGCCAAGTAAATGATCTTGGAGGGCTGCATCTGGCCCACGAGCCTTAGTCTGGGGTCTAAATAACATCTGGAAGCCGATGGAGGGCTGGTGGGTTAGAAAGCAGTGGTAATTCATGGACTGAGGAAGGAAAACCTCAACCTGAAATAAAGGTTCTGCTCCGCAAGCAGAATGCTCCAACACTACAAGATCTCCAAACATTTTATGACACGTTTTCTAAGCAATCACACAGAATGGGTGGATAACAAAAGCTGCTTAAAGGGACTGTACCCTTTGATTCATTTACATGCAGCAATAAAACTCCAACCTACTCACAGTAGGCATAGACAGATGGAAGCCCGCTGCCCATCCCATTACCACCTGCACCACCTGATCAACAAGGACAAATTAGAAGGAATTAGCAGGGTTTAGCTAAGCCTCTGCTAACAATAAAGGGTAATTAACAACCAATTGGCCAGCCTGATGAGAAATGGACAAGAGCAGCTGATGGGGGCAGGGTACACATACACACCGACCCAAAACATTCCCACCAGGTACACCTCTCACGTACAACCTGTCAAGACTCATTCCCTGGACCTCCACATGCTGTGTACATACTGACCTTTCCCACAGCTTTACTCCTCTTCAGCCACTCTTCTCATCTGTGCACAAAAAGGAGCTCTAGGCAGGATGGAGCCAAGGTTGTGTTCTGTATTCTGGGGGAAAAAAATAGTAGGTTGTTCAAGCAATCTGAACATAAGGTTGGTTTCTGGCAAATAGGCATATAAATATAGGATATTCTTCAAAGTTTTCTGGAGCAGTGAGATATGTTCATTAGAGTTCCTTACTCAACTTGTCTTTGAGTGTCCATGTTGACTGGGATCCAGTTTCGGCCACGCAGCCTTAAGGTAGCAACAAAAAAAGGGAGAAGGGTCTTTGTACCTTTAAAAGTTGTGTAGCGGGGGAAATTTCAGCAGGTGTAGTTTGCCATGTTTGCTTCACCTGCTGAAATTCCCTCTTCTGCCCACCCTACAAACACAGGACTCCCAGACTCCACACTGGCTTGTTTAATTAGTCTAAGTTCAAAACTGGGGGAAGGATAAATTGCAATCGGCCTTGACAATATGGACAGGTGCATTTTCATTTTCACATTTTGGGGAGGAGTACACTATCAGTGTGGGAACCTTTGCAGGTATCAGCTGTGTTCCTCTAGGTCAACAAATTGCAGGATGCAGCTTTTCCAGAAGTACTCATATTGGGAGACAGCAGGATTACCCATAACTTAGGGAGCATTTCAAGGTTGCCCACGATACACACACACACACACACACACACACACACACACACACAAATTGCTAGCATGTGAGAGACAATAGACCCCGAGAGCATGTCGGCAGGCTATTTTAGGAAGGCTTTTCTTTTCCTTTCATAAATGATTGCACACTTTAGCTTGCAAAACCAAACAAACTCATCCTCACAATTGACACTGGTACAGCATAGAACCACACACATTATCAAACCCCGCTGAATGCACGCTTTAGACCTTCCTCCTCCTATGCAGTGAATACAGAGCCATCATAGGGAAGACTATCACAGTGGTAGTTCACTGTCAATAGTATGCTGACTGAGTGTCCTTCCTTTTCCATGTGACTTTTTTCTGATTTAAGAAAAACCTTGCAATCCCCTTCCTCTTATCTGGTCTGCAAGTCCAGATGTCATCGGAAGGACAGAACACTGATAGAAAAAAGCTTCAGACAGGGTAGAAAACTAGTTGGAAAAGTTACTTTCTCTCCCCCCTCCCCCATTACAACCACAACCAGCACAAATGATGGCTAGAACATTGTTTCTTAAACTGTGGGTCCCAACCCCAAATGGGGTCCCCTTAGCTCAGTGGTTCTCAACCTGCGGATCCCTCCAGATTTTTTGGCCTTCAACTCCCAGAAATCCTAACGGCTGGTAAACTGACTAGGATTTCTGAGAGTTGTAGGCCAAAATACCTGAGAACCCACAGGTTAAGAACCACTGTGGGCTTGGCTTAATGTTGGGGTTACAAAAATTTCACAACAGTGAATCTAGAGTTTACAACGGGCTCTGCAGAAAATGTTTCAGCTGCACTTCATAAAAAGGAAAACCAGTCTGCTTAGCATGCCTCACAAAAGTCGATTTACTATCAGTAAATGATTGATTTTTATACCTATTATATATATACACACACACACACATACACACATGGGGTCGCGTAAACATTTCTTAGGCGGAAAGTGGGAAAAGTTTAAGAAGAGAAATCAGGAATTTGCAACCCCCCAAAAGGGAGGTATTTCAAGTTCTAGATATTGGTGCAACCAGCTCAAACAGAGTTGAAAATTGCCCCTGAGCAGAAATAAGTAGGAAAATGTCAAAATCCTTGGGCACTCTGCACCAGTGTTTAGACACCCAGGAATCATATCCAGCCAGCCTTGGCTCTCTGGATTAAGACTGAATGCATATTAACAGAAGAGACAGCAGGTGGGAGCAGTTGGGGATTAGAGAGCTTGTGTGTCCAAAAGGAAGCCGTGGGGGGAGCAGTCCCACTGAACAGGCAGTGGGTGCTGTGACACGGTGGCTGCGGCACATCTGAGCCCTTCCCCGGTGCCTTGCTGCTGCTCTTCTCTCCGGCACGGAGTGGCGTGGAGCCAGGCCCAGGGAGCTTCTTGTTCCTGGCTTGGAAAATCGGAAGATGTTTAATTAAGTCTAAGTGCTTTGGCATGGGAGGGGGGGAAAGAAGGGCCGTCGATGCAGCACAATCCGCCACAGAGCATCTGTTGCGGGAGGCCACCATAGCTCCCACGTAAACTTGAGCCAAGGCCAGCTGGCAGCTTGTCACACTCACACACACGCCTTGCAAGGGAACGGAGTGGCTCAACGGCAGAGGGAAAGAGTTAAATCATATCTCGCTTCCTCCCTCCTCCTCCTCCTTCCACGTTCCTTTGCATGCAGGAGCTCCACCCCCTCCATTTTCCCAGAGCACAGGAGTTCTGCGCCAGATTCCTTTCAAAATATTTGTCGACCTGGATGAGCAAGCAAGTGCAAAGCTTCTGTTAAATTGGAGTATGAAAATCCAAAACAGCTAATTTGTTTATTTTACAATCTCCATGGTTTTGTTTCTCATTAAGGGAGAGAGAAAAAATATGTGCAACAATATAGTTTCGTCTTAAGTGGAAAATCCAAACGTCACAGTGCACACATGCTAATTACGACGAAGAGGGCAATCCAGTCCCTTATCAGAGGAGCTGAGCATGAACTCATTTTACAGGGTTTACATATGACAATGTCCTGGTCACTGAGGTCCTGTGCTGACTCATAACCCAGCTGACACTTAAAAACCCACTTGCTTTAACTTTAACTCGTTAGGATATGAAGCAATGTAAAGAAACATACCTGTTTGAAAAATAAGGATTGAAAACTGTGTTTCCTGAACTCTGGTCTTCTAGACATTTTGGACTTCAGCTCCCAGAAGCCCTGATCATGGGCTGGGCCATGGCATCGGAGGCATCTGGGAGTTGCTGTCCAAATCATCCAGACTACTAGAATTTGGGAATCACTAATTTAAAATGTTAAATTAGAGATTTCCAAACCGTGTGTTGTCACACGTGTTAGCTGCAGTGTGATGGTGTGTTACGCAAATGCAACAAGAAATGACACAAATCATGGAATTTGCTATTATCATCTTAGTAAAAGGTAAAGGTTTTTCCCTGACATTAAGTCCAGTCATGTCCAACTCTGAGGGTTGGTGCTCATCTTCATTTCTAAGCCAAAGAGCCGGCATTGTCCGTAGACACCTCCAAGGTCATGTGGCCGGCATGACTGCATGGGGCACCATTTTCAATTATATTTCAGAAAATATATTATCATCTTACAAATCATATATTTTACAAAACATAATTGAAGGGTTCTCATGAGATATGTTGTGTCCCCAAACATATTGTTATTAAAACTGAATGACTATGTCGCGAAATGATGCATGTCTAAAGAAGTGTGTCACCAACATGAATGTGATTGCCCCAGATAATTTCTAAGGAGCATGTGGGGATTGTACTATATCACTAGACCCAGGAGAGGACTATTTTGCAACAGGAAGTGTCCCACAAGTCAACTTTCAGTCCACTTCCTTTAAAAAAAAAAAAAAGGCCTCCCTTGGGTCTAAAATGACTTGAAGTGGGATACAATGCAGTTAAAACACAGAAGCAGAATATAATATAAAAATACATAGAACAAAGAATGGAAGACCTAGAGAGAACATTTTAATCAAATCTGTAAATACCACTATGTAACAAAATTTGAAAAAAAAATCTGTTCCTGCTTTGAAAGTGTTATTTCCTGTTTAATTGTGGAACACTTACTTTGAAAGTAATTGTTATACTCCAGAAACTTCATTTTTGTGGCTGCCACAAACTATATTGAATTGGTTGAGACTCTACGAGATGTTCACTGAAAAACTGTAGCAAAATTTGATGTGGGATATCCCACCTAAACGAAGTTTTTGCAGTTCAATAAACTTTGTCCATGTTTTTATGATAGAACCAATTAGTAAATGACATTTATAACACAGGAACAAAAATCATATTACATAGTGCAATCAAACTCACAATAGTCAAACCCGCAAATGTGAAGGCTGTGCTTTCCTGAGCCTTCATCTTGATGTTCTGAGGTAAGGATTGCAAACTGCTGAACCTTATTCCATAAACTGGCTCACTTGTCTAAGCAATCTTGCAAAATCACAGATCAACCTTGACTAAATCACCCAATCACCTTTGTTTCTCTTAGGCTCTGCATCCATTTCCCCTTGAACTCTAAAAACAGAGCAAGCTCCTATTTCCTTGGAGGTAAGAAGGAATTTCAGTAGGTGTTGCTTGGCTCACAAGCAGGTAACAACACCTGTTGCATTCCCCTCTTTCACTATATAATTAAAGGGACATGAGCCCTTTCTGAACTTCACAGGAGATGGACTAGACACCTTAAGACTTTGAAACAAACAAAACAAAAACAAAATAACTAATCTCTTACACTTATTATACTATCAATAAAGTTGGATATTTTCTAGCAAAATTGGGTAATGATTTGGAATTTCTGGAGGAGCTAGCAACTTTCTGGAATTTACTTTCAGACTAAAGAGATTGAATTATTTCAGCAATAAGTCAATTACAAAGCTGGTGACTTACAAGGTTTAAGTCACAAAATTCAAGCATTTAGATCAGGGGTCCTCAAACTTTTAAAGCAGAGGGCCGGTCTACGATCCTTCAGACTGTGGAGGGGCCGAATTATCATTTGAAAAAGAAAAAAACAAATTCCTATGCACACTGCACATGTCTTATTTGTAGTGCAAACAACAACAATGAAAGAACAATACAATATTTAAAAATGAAAACAATTGTAACCAACATAAACCTATCAGGATTTCAATGGGAAGTGTGGACCTGCTTCTGGCCAATGAGATAGTTAAGTTAATTAGGATTGTTGTTGTGTCATTTCAGACTTTAGGTGAGCCTAAAATTGGAGCCTCCGGTGGCTCAGTGTGTTAAAGCACTGAGCTGCTGAACTTGCGGGCCGAAAAGTCCCAGGTTCAAACCCGGGGAGCAGAGTGAGCGCCCGCTGTTAGCTCCAGCTTCTGCCAACCTAGCAGTTCAGAAACATGCAAATGTGAGTAGATCAATAGGTACCACTCTGGCGGGAAAATAACGGCATTCCATGCAGTCATGACAGCCACATGACCTTGGAGGTGTCTATGGACAACTCCGGCTCTTCGGCTTAGAAATGGAGATGAGCACCAACCCCAGAGTTGGACACAACTGGACTTAACGTCAGGGGAAACCTTTACCTTTATCCTTTAAGTCTAAAATTATTTATTTATTCATTTACTACATTTATTACATTTATATCCCGCCCTTCTCACCCCGAAGGGGACTCAGAGCAGCTGTATGTACATACAATATATTATATTGTTAGCATATCACATTAGCATTATATATTACTATATTGAACTATATCACTATACTGTAATATTATATGTAATATATAACATATAATTAATATTATTATATGGCATTATTATTAGTATTATATTGTATCTATATATATAAAAGAGTGATGGCATCACAGCGACCCACAAAACAACAAAACTACAGGCCCCCCAACCTCGAAATTTGACAACACAACCCATCATCCACGCCTCTAGGTTGATACAACAAAAAGAAAAGAAAGTCCTAATTTGAGAAAGAGGAATAATTGCTTTTATCCAATTGCTGCCAGTTAGAAGGCTAAGCTCCTCCAACTTGGTCTCCTAGCAACCCAATAAAAAATAATAAAAAACACTAAAAATTAATACAATAAAATACTATAATAACAGAAAATAACTACAAATAATACAAGAAAATAATAAAATATAATAAATAAAAATATAACTTATAATAAAATTAATAAAAAATGCAAATAACGTCAAATAAAAATTACACAACAATTTTAAACCAATACCACCACCACTTTGCCACAGCAACGCGTGGCCGGGCACAGCTAGTAACATTATAACATTATTATCAATATTATATGTATATACAATATATTATATTATTTAAAATGATATAAAAATATTATATTATAAAACTGAGGGCGGGGGCCAGGTAAATGACCTTGGAGAGCCGCATCCGGCCCCCGGGCCTTAGTTTGGGGACCCCTGATCTAGATTCTAGACTAGGTGAGGCAGGTTTAAGAAAATGGGATTATAAGAAAGGGAAAAATCAATTGAAAGAGGTGTGCTTTTGGTGGAATGGATGAGAAATAGAGTCTTCATAAAAATTTTTCTATTTCTGCTAAAAATTGCCTATTTATTTAAGTCATTTGTGAAAGGCCACCTCCAAGACTGGTTCCAATCACTCACATGAATGGCTGTTTCCCCATGCATTTTTGAATAAAGGACGTCTTGGACTGCTATCTCAGTTTTTCTAAATTATCTCAATAAAAAATAAAACAATCTATCAACTTATTATTTCAAAATAACAACAACCCACAAACACCCATTTCCAAATGCAAGGGCAACAAACTTTACCAACAATTTCACATAAAATTTCTTACTATATTTCCAGATTAACAAAGAATTTAGTTTACACAAAATAAATACACTTCTCAGCACACCCAACTGTCTAGAACGAGGAGTACACATAAAAAAGATGTAATCCAGTTTACCAGGGCCAAACCAAGAGTGCATCTGCACTGCAGAATGAATACAGTTTGAAACCACTTTAATTACCAAGTCCTGCTTCAGTAATGTTATCACTCATCAAACCCCTGCTCACATAGCCAAGTTTTGAGTTTTTTCTGAACACCAAGAGGGAAGGGCCAATCTAATCTCGCTGGGAAGGGAGTTCCATAGCCGAAGGGCCACCACCGAGAAGGTCCTGTCTCTCGTTTCCACCAATCGCACCTGCAAAGGCGGTGGGACCGAGAGGAGGATCTCCCCGGCTGATCTTAGTGCTCAGACTGGTTCATAAAGGGAGATATGTTCGGACAGGTTTGGACCGGAAACGTTTAGGCAGCCAGTAGAGCTGACGCAGCAGGGGGGTTGTATGCTCCCTGTACGCCGCTCCAGTAAGGAACCTGGCTGCTGCCCATTGGACTACTTGAAGCTTCCAAACAGTCTTCAAAGGCAATACCACGTAGAGTGCATTGCAGTAGTCTATTCGAGATGTAACAGGAACATGGACCACCGTGGCCAAGTCTGGCTTCTCAAGGTGCAGGCGCAGTTGGCACACAAGTTTTAATTGTGCAAAAGTTCCCCTGGCCACCGCCGAAATCTGAGGTTCCAGGCTCAGCGATGAGTCCAAGAGGACTCTCAAGTTGCAACCTGTGTCTTCAGGGAAGTGTAACTCTGTCCAACACAGGTTGCAACCCTATCCCCTGTTTGGCCTTACAACTGACCAGGAGTAGATTTAGTTTCAATTTGTTTGCCCTCATCCAGATTAAAACTACAACTCACAATATTTCATACTATTGAACCACGTCAGTTAAAGTGGTGTCAAACTGCATTCATTCTACAGTATAGAAGCACCCCAAGACATTTCTCTCCTTGAAGTACCTCCAACTACTCCAAGTGGAGGTGTATTGTATACAAAACTCAGCAAAGTTACTTCAGTATGTAAAAAAATCCTGCAAACATCTCTTCCCATCCCTGGCAGTAAAAATGCAATACAGATGGAGTAAATGAGTAACAACTTGATGCTCTTTTACAATACCCACAATCTGCTGCCGGAGGGAAATGCTTCACTTTGCCTAATGGTACATCCTGTCCTTCAATCCAAAGAGCGTTTGATATATCCAACACCTCCAGATAAGCATCTGCAAGACCTTTTCTTTGTTTTGATGCCTAGGAACACAGAGCAACTCCAATGCAGATAAGAGAAAAAGATCTGTTCCAGCTTTCAGTTTGAGTAATATCAGCCTTTGCCAAGCTGGTACCCTCCAGATGTGTTGTTCCCCATTTCACCATCATCTCTAGCTAGTCCTGGTACACTCTGTGTAAAGTAGCACAAATCCACTGAGAGTTTCTTTTTAGAGTAGAAAGACATGGAAGTACCCACCAAATTATAAACACAAACACACTATAATCAGTCCTTCACATTCACTGGGGTTAGGGGTACAGGACTCTCATGAAAGTGAAAAACTGGATTAGGATTGACTTTTTTTTAACCTTGTTCATCCCAGAACCGATTCCAGACACCTGCTTAAGTTTCTCACTGTTTGCTTAGGACTGGTAGATAGAAACAAAAGATAGGCTCATGTGTTGTTCGTATATTGGTAACACCTCAAAATGAACCTGCCAATGAACTCTCCCAATGAGTTCATGTAGATCTTTAAGAGTATTAGAACATCTAGTGAACAAGTCTAAAAGCCAACAATGGCCATGACAAAAGACCTCTCTATATTTGAATCCCATGGTCTTTCTCCAAGAAGAAACACAAACACCGTACGACCAAGATCAGCATTTGAAATATTATTACAGTGGAAATTGTCCACAGTATTGTGATGGAAGATCTAGTATTTCCCATAGAGGACATATTACAACAATTTAATCTGCAAATCAAATCCGCAAGACAACATTTGCAAATATGGAGGATGTACTGTCTTGTGTTTTTCATTTTCCCCAACATTTTTATGTTACTTTGAGAATAATGCATTGCTAAATCATTACTAATGCATTACCTTTCAATGTTCTTATGATTTTAGAAAATCTATACACATAATAAAAGTGAAAATATGTATGTATGTATGTGGCTGGGGGGTCCACTTACACAGAAAAGCTCCCACTTCCATAAATAGCTATAACTCCCACTACCAAGGAGACACCAATGGCCCTCCCTCCAATGACATTGCAGGCGATAGAGAGCACGGTAATCATGTCCAAGAGCCCTGCCAATGTCCTATACAAACACCATACTGCCCACCACACAAGCGAAGGCTTTCATTTGAGGACAATTTCATTCTAGATACTATGCTTTTCCTTCACCACAGACATCACAGTGTTTCTCTTCATTGGTGTGGAATTTGCATGACCCTGACCACTGCCTCCCCCTTTCCTATGGCACACAGCAAACAGAGGAATTGATCAGCAACTGAATATACTGAAGAGGTTTGGGGAGAATTCACTACGATTTATAGGAGTTATTGGCACTGGGATGTATTGTTCACTTGCAATCTAAGAGCACTCTGAACGCCATCAATGATGGACCTGGAACTAACTTGGCATACAGAACCCCCATGACCAACAAAAAATACTGGAGGTCTTTTACCCGCTTCTTGACAGGAGGTTGGACTAGATGGCCCGTGAGGTCTCTTCTAACTCTATGATTCTATGATTTGGAGGAAATTCACCTTGATTTGGGGGAGTTGTAGTTCACCTACAGCCAGAGAGCACTGTGAACACAAACACCGATGGATCAGGACCAAACTTGGCACATACAGTACCCGATATGCCGAAATTTGATTACTGGAGGGATTTGGGGGGAACTGACCTTCCTTTCTGGGAGTTGCAGTTCACCTACAACCAGAGAAACTGTGACCTCCACCGATGATGAACCTGGACCAAACTTGGCACACAGAACCCCCCCCCCCCCTCCCCTGCCCATGACTAACTCAACCTCTTGGAGGGCTTTGAGGAACCTGACTCACCATAGTGGGAGTTGTAGTTTGCCCTACAGCCAGAGAGCACACGGAACCCCATCGACGATGTATCTAGAGCAGTGGTTCTCAACCTGGGGTCTCCAGATGTTTTGGGCCTACAACTCCCAGAAATCCCAGCCAGTTTACCAGCTATTAGGATTTCTGGGCATTGAAGGCCAAAAACATCTGGAGACCCCAGGTTGAGAACCACTGATCTAGAGAAAACTTGCCCAATATAACAAATTTGAAGTACTGATGGAGTTTCTCGGGGTTAACCTGCCATGATGTCAGTTATAGTTAATCTACAACTTTATGCATTTTGTACAATTTTAAAAAATGACTTTTTCAAATAACCCGGGAAGCACCCAAGCTAGTAACTTAATAAAAATAAATGAGCTAAAATCCCTACCAAAACCTTTTAGACGTGATAGTTATCCTCACATTAATGAACAATACACACATGCGTACAGATTTATATATACAGTATATGACAGAGTGTGTAACAGTAATTTTACTCTATAAAAAAGGACAGCATTTATATTCCATAAGTAATATGTTAGAAGTAATGTAGCTACTTTCAAGGTCTTCCATGCAACCTCTGGAGCCCCGGTGGCGAAGTGTGTTAAAGCACTGAGCTGCTGAACTTGCAGACCGAAAGGTCCCAAGTTCAAATCCCAGAAGCGGAGTGAGCGCCCACTGATGCTCCAGCTTCTGCCAACCTAGCAGTTCAAAAATATGCCAATGTGAGTAGATCAATAGGTACCGCTCTGGCGGGAAGGTAACCGCGCTCCATGCAGTCATGCCGGCCACATGACCTTGGAGGTGTCTACAGACAACGCCGGCTCTTCGGCTTAGAAATGGGGATGAGCACCAACCTCCAGAGTCAGACATGACTGGACTTAAGGTAAGGGGAAACCTTTACCTATAAAACCTCTGCTTTATGCTTCAGACTGTAATTCTAGCAAGGTGGTCCAGCAAGGGTATAATGATAATACCAAAAGTGGCGAAGAGTCTAGAAGAACAAACAGGGTTGCCTTCTTTCTGTCCATTTACAGACAAAGGTCAATTACTAGGATGACCAGGGCAGTTTCAATCTCCTAGACAGGCAAAGAACCAGATTGAGGCAAATAATCAGTATCATCTCAAAAACCTGCAAATCTGAAACATCACATCCTCCTCAAAGAATTTGCCCTGGAAAAGAAAGTTCAACCTCAGACGGTAATTATGCAAATCTGTTGGATTCACATCAGTTCTCTTGTAAAATGGTTGAAATACCTGCTCCTTTGAGGACATGGAAACAACGCCTTTCCTTATAGAGGCCTTGGGCTCCCCCATCTTCTGGAGAGATCATCTAGATCTGGCTGCATTTTTATAGGAACAACGATGGAAAGGTATGGTGTCTAAGCAACTTGTCAACATCCTCCGGCTATATGAACTAAAAGGCATCCAACACCAACCGGACTAGGCAGCATTCTGGCTACATCCATCTCTGATTCTGACATAACTATGAAGTCTATGTTGAAGCAGGTACAACTCATTTATCTCCAAAATGCCACGCTAACCAGGTGTAGCCGATTCCTGTTGGTTCGTTGTGCCTGTTTGAAGCAGACCACTCTTTGACCACTCAAAAGAATTCCTCCAGCTGACACACCACCATTTGAGTAGGTCTAAAGATGGACTCTCTAGTTTGACCTATACAAGGTGACTGGTCTAAGATGGGGTGGAAAATCTGTAGCTTTCCACATGTTGTTGGACTGCAACTTCCCTTAATTGACCCTGTCTACTGTCATTCCACCAGCAAGTCAAGTGCCTTCATTTTAGGCAGGTCTCTGACTCTTATGTCATTGTGACAGAATAATCTTGTAATGGGGTTTGTTATGAGTTTTTTATTGTGTCTTAATGGGCTGCTTTGAAATTATTTTGAATGTATGGTGATCCTATCATGCAATTTTCTTGGCAAGTTTTCTTCAAGGGGGCTTTGCCTTTGCTTTTCTCTGAGGCTGAGAGAGTGTGACTTGCTCAGGGTAATCCAATAGGTGTCCTTGGATGAGTAGGGATTCATAGAATCATAGAGTTGGAAGAGACCTCAAGGGCCATCCAGTCCAACCCCCTGCAAATAAGCAGAAAATTGCATTCAAAGCACACTCGACAGATGGCCATCCAATCTCTGCTTAAAAGCCTCCAAAGAAGGAGCCTCCACTACATTCCGCGGCAGAGAGTTCCACTGCTGAAAAGCTCTCACAGTTAGGAAGTTCTTCTTAATGTTCAGGTGGAATTTCTTTTCCTGTAGTTTAAAGCCATTGTTCTATGTCTTAGTCTCCAAGGCAGAAGAAAACAAGCTTGCTCCCTCCTCCCTATGACTTCCCCTTACATATTTATACACGGCTATCATGTCTCCTCTCAGCCTTCTCTTCTGCAGGCTAAACATGCTCAGCTCTTTAAGCCGCTCCTCATAGGGCTTGTTCTCCAGACCCCTGATCATTTTAGTCACCCTCCTCTGGACACATTCCAGCTTGTCAACATCTCCGTTAAATTGTGGTGCCCAGAATTGGACACAGTATTCTAGGTGTGATCTGATCAAGGCGGAATAGAGGGGTAGCATGACTTCCCTGGATCTAGACACTATCCTCCTATTTATGCAAAATCCCATTGGCTTTTTTAGCTGCTGCATCACATTGTTGGCTCATGTTTAAGTTGTTGTCCACGAGGACTCCAAGATGTTTTTCACACATACTGCTGTCGACCCAGGATTCGAATCCTGGTTTCCAGAATCATAGGCCAATGCTCAAACCATTATAGTAGTTCTCTCTTGTGTTTTAAACAGGTCTAATTATTAGAGTGTTTGTAACAGAATTGCTATAATGATGTTTTAACTTTTGTATGAAATAGATTTTACTGTAAAGTAGGCTGTCTGGTTATGAGATTAGGGGTACAGGATGCTCATGAAAGTGAAAAAAAAGTGAATCAGCCATATTATTATTTTAATTTTTTCAAACAGTAGCCTCTCAAATTTCCAAAAGAATCATCAAACCCGCTGCATCTTAAACCCAGACCTGGGGGCAAGGACTTGCTTGGGTTCCTTGGTGGTGAAACAAATGTGTTCTCCCCATGTTCAGAGGTTATCTTCTTCTAAGAGAGAAGAAAGGCACATCTCTCTCCCTTTCTTTACAAGTTCTGGGCCAAAAGTAGTTGCAGGGCTTTAGCTTTGGTGGGAGTCCAAGTTCAAATTAAGCCCTTGACGAAACAAAAAATAGTCACTGCAGGAGATAAACTTGTTCCCTTTCCAGCCGTTTAAACAACCCTCTTAACATGCAACCGCCTGGCTGGCTCCCAGTTCCCACCATCCCTGCACCCAGCAAGGGCTTTTCCTGCTGACTCAGGACTTTTGCAGCTGCAAAACAAGCCGCGGCCGAAGTCCAGGGCTGAGAGGGAGCCAAACTGCACCTGGAGACAAAGTGGCCGCCCGAGGAGTGTGCGCGCTACAAGGGGATCCTGATGTAGTACAAAAGCAGAATGTGATCCACCGGGGAGCAAAGCAGGTCTTTGGAGAGCTGATCATGGACATTGGCAAGCTGCAGCAGAAAGAAGGGACCAATGACCGAAAGAATCCATGTGCCTATAATAAATCTTGGGGGATTATAAACAACAGTGCAAAGGAGGAGGTTGAGGTTGGCTCCGGGGTTGCAGTTGAGATTTACTGGCAGAGATGAGATAGATGGGGAGGAGGTAAAACAAAGGGAATCATAGGCAAACTACATTAAGGGTTGTAAGGGAGGGGGGAAGTGTGAAATGATTTCTGTGCAAGCTCAATTAATATCCTTTTTTTCCTTGTGGCTGCAAGGAAGACCAACATCCTTTTAAAAAGCAGAAAAGAAAGGAAGTTCCTGGCCTTTAAGGTTATGAAAATAAACTTTCATGTGTATGATCAATGCTTGGCTAAGCCTCTGAAACCAGAGGAAGGGCTGGCTAGGATATCCAGAGTCCAATAAACAGGCTCCTGAGCTCTTCATATATGAAGAAAAAAAAAACAGTGAGGAAATCTCTTCATACTGCGTAAATGTGGTAGCACAAAATAACATCTAGGATCAAAACATCTTTGATTTTACACAAGAGATAAGAACCCAGAACATTCACTCACGCACTAACAAGAATGGAAATTGTTAAGTTAAGGCCTTATGTTTCACCCTGCCTAAGACATCACACAGCAAACTGCAGTGTGCTCATTTACATGTTTTGCTCTAAGCGCCAACACTGTTGCTTGGATTTTCATACCCAAGAATCCGCTGCTGCGGTTTGGAGGCAGTGCTGAAGCTGAGATCATAAAATTTACACCCCTAAATTCTAAACATTCTCTTCTGACAAACAGCCTCTTAATAAAGCTTTTCTGAAACAGAGTCCAAACTGATGCACGTTCATTTAAAATAAAATAGCAATATATCCTATTTGGACATAACTACAAAGATTACTTGTTAAGTAATGCAGGAGTGTGCAATCTAGGGCCCACATGTGGCACTTGGGAAGGGAGAGTTCTTCACCATCCAAATCTTCCCTTATGCGCTTTTACCACTGCAAACCATAAGAGGAGCGACGTCTCCCTGCGTGCTGGCTCCCAGCAGAATCTGGTTTCTATCAGCCCATGAAATCATTGACTGACAGGCTGGTAGACTCTAATTCTGCTAGGAAAAAGAGAGTAGTGTAGTGGTTCTCTTTTAGTTCTTTCCCCCAGTAGAACTGAAAGCACTGGAAAAGGACGTTTATAGGACTGCATGGAAGAGGATGAAACTGAAGGCTCCTTCCTCCGCTTAAGCAATCTGGAACATGACCTCCGGGAATATAGAGAAAGCATTAATCCCTCACCCCATTCCAGCAATTTGGATCAAGATCATATTTAAAACATTTCTCTCATTTCAGCATTTGAGATTCTTTCATGCTACGCAATTATAGTGCTATATTCCACATTATCAACTATGATAATATCCTGTGGAATCCTGGGATTTGTAGTCTGATGAGGCCCTAGAGCAGTGGTTCTTAACCTGTGGGTCCCCAGGTATTTTGGCCGTCAACTCCCAGAAACCCTTACAGCTGGTAAACTGGTCGGGATTTCTGGTTGTAGGCCAAAACACCTGGGGACCCACAGGTTGAGAACCAGAGCTCCCTTGGTTGAGGATCCTAAACGCCACTCCTCAAAGTCTAATTTGTGAAGAATCACTGAGGAGAGATGGACAACCTAATGCCATCTGCTACTTTTTCTGAACAATGTATTAGCTCTGTATTAGCTTTCATGGCCAGAATCACTGGGGTGTTGTGTTGTTTCTGGGCTGTATGGCTGTGTTCTAGCACCAGCCACAGATGCAGGTGAAATGTCAAGATAAATTGTTGCTTGAACACAGCCATACGGCCCAGAAACCACAGAACACCCCAATGTATTAGCTTCTTCTGGATCTGCCTAGATGTTTCCCTAATGTTTCTCTATTCTGTCCATCTGGTTCTTTCCTCTCAACACGCTCACACTCAGTAGAATCCTGCACATATGTGCCCCCTCAGGAAATGCCTTCCTTCCCAATACTACTTTGTTTGGCATCCTCTTTATGTATGTCATAGCTATGCATTTTAAAAATAGATGATGATATTGTATCCCACTTTCTTCCTACTACTGAGACTCAAAATGACTTGAGTGTGTGCATGTGCCTTTAAGTGGTCATCAACCTATGGAGATACCATGAATTTCATAAGTTTTCTTTGGGAAGGAATACTCAGAGGTGGTTTTGCCATTTTTTTTCTCTAAAACAGTGGTTCTCAACCTGTGGGTCCCCAAATGTTTTGGCCTTCAACTCCCAGAAATCCTAAAACCTGATAAACTGGCTGGGATTTCTGGGAGTTGTAGCCAAAACACCTGGGGACCCACAGGTTGAGAACCACTGCTCTAAAACATAGCTAACAGCACCTACAATTTGTTGATGGTCTTCCATCCAAATACTAATCAGAACCAACTCTACTTGGTTTTTACTACCAGACAGGATGTGGTGCCAATGTACAAAATACTGAAAGCAATACATGCAGATTAAAATACACATAAAAAGTGTCAGCAAAAATACATAAATGTTATTCTAAAATGCAGTAATTGTTCTGTTTTCTAAATTCCAAAATGGATCCAAGATATTACACTACAGATCAGAGTATGAACTAATGCAACTCTCCAGATGTTATTGAGCTGTGATTACCATCAATCTTAGCTAGCACAAAAAAGTTGAGGCATTCTGGGCATTGCAGATCTAAACTGAGTTCCTATCCCCCGCTATAGATCAGCATAAATATCCACACACATGCACCCAAATTATAAACCAGTCACATCCTATCCTTGTTTACCTGGGGCCCTTCCACACAGCCATATAACCTAGAATATCAAGGCAGAATATCCTACAATATCTGCTTTGAACTGGGTTATTTGAGTACACACTGCCATATATTCCAGTTCAAAGTAGAAAATGCGGGATTTTATTCAGCTATGTGGAAGGGTCAGTGGGAGTAAGAACTAGACTTACTCTAGGTTTAACTCTTTCCTTCCTTCCAGTTCCAAAATGCATAAGATTGTTCTGCAAACCTACAAAACCATTTACCCAATTCCAATATATAAAACAACCCAACTTGATCTCTTTTGTGTTATATTTTCAACCATGAGGTCTAAAAGGCTTACAGATTTTTTAAAAAATTGGGGAATGCCCAGAAATTGGAAAAAGCACGACTTATACGTGGGAAACCCTTACAAGTTCACTGTATTAATATTCGGTTGCTCTGATACAGCCAAAAAGGCAAAGGACCAGAAATCTTCACGCCACTGGAAAGCTCACAGCAATGGATGCTCTCTGCATCAGCCATTTCTGCAACTTGTCAGCTTAGAGGCCTAAAGTGGATCAGGCAGGTAAGATGCTTTGCAGGAAGGTAACTCACTTGACCAATTAGCACAGAAGCAATAAGCAGATCAAATGAAGAGGCAAAGTACAAGGTGGGGGATGACTGGCCAGCCTGCAACACGCCTAAGAAAGATTTCAGGGGGACCTCTTAGTAAACAGGGAACAGAACACAAACCATAATTATGAAATTATAGAGAACAGTTTCCAAGAGTCACAGGCTAATGCTATCTACCACCTTTACTACAGAAACATATGCCACAGTGCTTTAAGAGGAACAGAGCATGTGGTATTAGATGCAAAATTATGAATCTCAACTTTCGTGTGCATATGTTGTTATAAGTAAATGTTTCCCCGTGACATTAGGCCTAGTTGAGTCCGACTCTGGGGAATAGTGCTCATCTCCATTTCTAAGCCGAAAAGCCGACTTTGTCCGTAAACGACTCCTAGATTATGTGGCCAGCATGACTGCATGGAGCGCCGCTATCTTCCCACCTAAGCAGTACCTATTGATCTACTCACATTTGCATATTTTTGAATTGCTAGGTTGGCAGAAGGTGGGGCTAGTGACAGTTCACCCCACCCCGTGGACTCGAGCCACCACCATTCCGGTCAGCAAGTTCTTCAGCTTAGTGGTTTACCTCTCTGTGCACTTTCATAGTCCTTTTGGTTGCAACTATTTGCATGAAAAATTCAGAGGCAATGCCTTCTCAAAATGCAGAAGACAGAAAAGTGATTGAGTAAACTTTCCAGGACATGACTTCTGTGCTCTGCATAGCTTCCTTTCCCCCTTTCCGTGACTAATAAAATGCTTAGTTGTCAAAGAAAGGAAGACAAGAAGGAATAAAGGAAGGAAGAGAGAGTAAGATAGAGACAGACTCAATATATGTTGTTTATGCGAGCGGGAAAAATAATATTTTCAGTAACATGTAGATTGTGAAGCTACAACATTTATTTTATTGTAAAATCCTGGGGGACATATAGCTCCGTCCACAGTTCAAAAGCAATGCTGACAAACCAGAAAGGAAGATTCAGAAGAGATGACAAACTAGAAGAGCAGCTGCAAGTCCACTGGGATCTTGAATTTTGCACACATGGCACTAACACCCACAAAAAGTGACAGATGATGGAAAAGGAATTGAATTGCACGGGGCTCATCGAGCACAAACTTATTTAAGCCTCATGTGCCAAAAACTCCCCACTGGGTGCAGTGTGAGTTTTCCTAAAGAAGGGCCCACATCACTGAAGGCCAGAATGGAAAAGGGTCTCAAGTGTCAATCCCATGAGGGGAGGATGAAAGAAATGGGTATATTAAAAGGACATTGGAAAATAAAGTGGATGACTTCTCGGGGAGTTAAAAAGTAAGTGGGGTGCATGGAAGAAAGAGGATTGCAATTAATTGTGATATGCAATATAGACAATAAGGAACAGATTGTAAAAGCCACCAAGAAAATGTTCCCATTTGCCACTTCCATTACTCAAAAAAATTATTTTGAACTTTAATGCCTAGATTCCTTCAAATTAAGAAGAGAGGAAAGAGGATTGTGATTAATTGTTATATTCAATATAGACAATAAGGGACAGATTATAAACTCCACTACAGCAATGCTCACCTTGCCACTTCAATTGCTCAGAAAAGTCACTTTTTTGAACTGTAACTCCTAGGATCTTTCTGCCAGCAGGCAGCCCACAAAACACTTAGCTTCCCTCAGCTCTAGCTCATTTCTCACCTACCAAAACAAGTTTCCTGTCACTGTTGTTGAAATAAGATTCAAGTGCTAGACCAAGTTGATTGGGTACACAAAACGAGAAAGCTCAGGGACATTATGTCCATTGCTTCCAGTAGCACATTATTTTTTTTGTTTGAGCCAACCCTGCTGGAACAACTCTTGTGTAATGCCACCTCTTATTTCCTTCAAATCTTACCTCAAAATTTATTTCTCCCCTGCAGGTCCCCGAGCTCTCATATCCTACTGTTACTGAGCCTAGGAATTTATTATTATTGTTATAATGATTATTTCTCAGTTTCGTAGTGTACTGGGTGTTTCCAACCAATGTTTGAAACCATCAATATCTTAGATTTTCACCAAGCATCAAGGAATCTGCAATATTGTCAGATAATGCAGCACATTTCAAACAATGTTTTTGTAATTGCGACAGCTGTAACTTTAGTTAGCAACCTGACTGACTGGGAAACTGAAGCAATAACGATAAATTAATAAATCTATCTAGTCAAGAAGGAAGGAATCACTGGAGTTCAGTAGTCTTCTCTTATTTATGGGGATACTTTCAAGACCTTCTTGTGGATCCTTGAAACTGCAAATAGAAGTGGTGGAGGCTCCTTCTTTGGAGGCTTTTAAGCAGAGGCTGGACGGCCATCTGTCGGGGGTGCTCTGAATGCGATTTCCTGCTTCTTGGCAAGGGGTTGGACTGGATGGCCCATGAAGTCTCTTCCAACTCTATTATTCCATGATTCTATGCAAACCCTAAACCAGTAATTTGGAATCATAGCTGACTTCATGCAACTGAAGTTGTAGAAAGCAAATCCACAGATAAGATGGAACTACTCTATATATTCATGTATAAGCCTAAAGTTTCAATTAAAAATGGTCCAAACAGGTGACTTATCCACAAGTCAATATAAGCACTGTATTGCTGGAAGAAGCAAAGACCACCAGCATTGAAGCAATGCTCCTACGTCATCAACTCCGCTGGACTGGTCACGTTGTCCGAATGCTCAATCACTGTCTCCCAAAACATTTACAATACCCCCAACTCAAGGACAGAAAACGGAACGTTGGTGGACAGGAAAAGAAATTTAAAGATGAGCTTAAAGCTAACCTTAAAACTGAGGTATAGACACAGAGAACTGGGAAGCCCTGTGTTAAGGATTGTAGAAGGCTCTGACGTCCACCTGTGAATCAAAATGACCCTGCAGGGTAATGATGTGTCACTCAGATTTGTAGAACAATTAACAGGAACTTTACTGACTTCAAAATGGTCAAACAGAGCATTAATATTTACAATAGTCTCTCTGATTGCTTACAGAGAACAGTAGGAATAGTCTTTTTAAAGTCCATAAAATTGCCTCAGTGCCTTAGAAATAACAGGACCTATGAGAGTCAGCAGCCATCTTCTCTCTTGGCTGTTTCCAGTCACTTTGAGGAAAAAACCTGCTCGAAGGTTCCCCAGTAGCATGGCAGAGAAATTAGCGAATCAGATTCCTAGCTGTCCGCAGGCTCAGCCAATCGCCTTCTTACACATACTTTTCCAGTTAACCCATCTCCTTGGAATGACCCTAGACTTCTCCATGAGTCCAATCAAAATCCATAATTTTGGTCCCAAAACCTGCTCTTGATTTATGCACGAGTACAGTATATACAGTATTTTATCTTCAAATAATGTGGCATCTTCCAAGTAAGGTCACTTTCTGTAATTAAAGTACTTGATCGTATATATTCAGATATTTTGTTGGTCCATCTGGAATTGCTCCCAGGTTACCTATCACTACTGGAACCACAGTTGTTTTTAATTTTCCCAGAGGTGACGAAGCTTCATGTATACATCTCGATTTTTCACAATCTTTCTCCTCTCTTTGACTTTGAATCTCCTGTCCTCAACCACAGTTATGTCTGGCATATTATGCTGCTGTCATTATTCATTTATATCCTGCCTTTCCCCTTATAGTATGACCTGAAGCAGCTTCAAAATATTAAAACCAATAAGGGTTAAAATGTACAAAACTATTAGCAGAAATATATTGTTTTTTTAAATAAATTAAACCACCTATGGAATTAAAATAATAAAATCTCTTTTTTAAAACAGATGAAAATCACTAATATATACAGTATTGAATGAATGAGTTTGGCACCACTTCAGCTGCCATGGATCAATGCTATGGGATCATGGGAGTTGCAGGTTGGTGAGGCACGAGCACTCTTTGGCAAAGAAGGTTAAAGAGCTTGTAAAACTACAACTCCCCTGATTCCATAGCACTGAGCCACAGCAGTTAAAGTAGTGTCAAAGTGCATTATTTTGATAGTGTAGATGCACCCCAAGGCAGTACATTTAACTGAGATTTATTCCACACACATGAACAGAATATATATATCACACACACCCCTCCGCCTCCCTCACCGCATTCAGTCTGTTTTGTAAAGGGGTCGTGAATGGAAATAGTTTCTGAAGCCCTGGCTTTGAAACCATCGTTTTAGGATTTTTTTTAAAGCGTCTTATTTAATTAGGGAGACACTTGTCATTTTCCCTTTCTTACCTGCCCACCTGCTCACCAAAGAGCCCTTGAAGACTACAGAGCACCAGCCAGCTGGGAGGCAGCAGCACCCATCTGGCAGACAGAGGAGGGGGCGGCTTCAGAAAACGGCGTTAAGTGACCTGCGTGAGGATTCAGCCCTGCTTAGATTTAATCCAGAGAACACTTTGTGGTGGGTAGGGATTCCACAAGCTGATTACCAAAATTATATATATATATATATATATATATATATATATTGCAAAAATCACAAACATCTGGCCAAGAGGGTGGGGAGTGTGACTCAGTCAAGGGGAAATCAGAGAGGCACAGCATCAGTCTGGGGCTCCATGGCCTTACAGTTGTACTGGTGGGTGGGAGCACTGACAAATAGGAATGCGATCAGATATATTGACAAATCAGAATCTTTGTCTCAATGTTTACATCCTACTTCACAGGGTCTTAACCCAGACCTTCAAAGCTGCTAACATAGGACTGACCTAACCTTGTATACATCAATGATAATGGAATACAAAACCCACCATCCCAGGGTTAGCAAGGCTACTGATCACACTATATAACTCAATATTTGTTCCTGGGTTATAAACGTCATTTCCTAATGGGTTCTATCATAAAAACATCAAAAAAGTTTATTAAACTGCAAAAACTTTGTTTTTGTGGGACATCCTGCAACACATTTTGCTATAGTATTTCAATTAATATCTCACTGAGTCTCAACTAATTCGACATATTTTGTGGCAGCCACAAAAACAAAGTTTCTGGAGTATAACAACTACTTTCAAAGTAAGTACCACACAATTAAACTGGAAATAACACTTTCAAACAAGGAACATATTTTTTTTTCAAATTCTGTTACATAGTGTTGTAAAGGCTTGGGATTGATGGAAAATCTGGTGCTTTGCAGTATTCAAGGGCTCTTTGGTGGGAAAGTGGGGCAGGCAGGAGTGGGAGGGTGCTTCAGAACATTTTCAACCAGCATCTAAAGGTTTTGGGGTGAGTTCTTTTTTACAAAAATACTGTAACTATTCAGTCAAACCCATTACCGGATGTTTGGGCCCCATGACATCTGCAAAAGTAGAAAACTCACGAATTGAAAAGCTGAAAGTACACCTCTCTAGGAACCTCTAAATCCTTCAGCATAACTACAGTCAACTTCCAAAATAACATGATGTAAAAGCTCCACTGCAGGACTAGAAAATAATTTAGTCAAATCCACAAATAATCAAATCCTCAAAAGTCAAACTCAAAAATGTGGACGTCTGACTGTATTTTCGATATCCCAGGATTTCCCCAGTCAATAGAAAATACCGCCCTCCATAGCACTGAGCCACAGCAGATCAACACATCAAATTTGTGCATGGACAACTGGCCATTAAGTGAAATATTTCAGCTAGATTGCTGGGGTTACCTGTAGGGAGCAAATTGTCGAAAAAGCTTCCCTGTCAGTCCATTTCTTGGCACAATTCGAATAATTGGTTACATATATTACCTATAAATCCCTGAAAACTCATATCTTTCCATATGAGCTTGCTTGAGTCTTAAAAGTCTTCAATCCAGGGTGTTATCTCTGTCCCATCACTCTAAAAAGCATTTCTGGTGTACACATAGCATAGAAGAGTTCTTGGTAGCTCCCCATACTGTTTCATCACACTAGAGAATGAATCCCCTTTAAATCAGGATTTTATCTCCTGCAGAATTCTGGGGTTTGTAGTTTGGTGAGGCCCAACGCTGGCTGAGCTGTTTAAAGTCCCCTCCCTAAAGTGGATTTAAAGTGGAGCCAAGTTCTAGTGTGATGAGGTCCTGTTTTTCTAAATTTTTTCCCCCTTGAGCAAGCTGTGAAATCATTTTCAGGTGTCAGAGGACTCCTGCATAAAAATGATTATATCTACAGTTCCAAAATGTTTATTTCCCCCTATCACAGAGCCCCTAGCGTCTTCTCATGGACTCACAAGAAGTCCTATTCTAGGAAATGAAACTCCTTTTCAAAAGAGGCTCAATTGGCACCTTCTCTTTTTTGCTGTTGCAAAAGTTTTCTTATTCAACTGGTTAGGGAAGAAGGATGTGCAATGGGCACGCTCTTTTTCATATATAACATGTATTTAGTCTCTTTTTAATTATTTTTAAAAGGATATTTTTTAAAAATCTTTTTAAGTATTACATTTTGGGTCCCATACTGGGAGAAAGATAAAAAACAAACATGTAAGTAAATAGATTAGTATGTCTGTTCCTTGCATCCAAAACCAGTTAGTAATCTGGCTGTCATACTCTGCAACAGAGGAAGCTTCCAAATAATTTTTCATAAAGTAAATCACATAGAGAATGTTACGGTCATCTGAACTTTCAGTTGCCAAGGAATGACAAACACAACAGCCAAGTCTTGATACATGCAGAACGTGCGTGACAATACTTTTGTTCATGCATGTATCTGTACACATGATTTCATGCGCCAAGGAAAATGTGACAGGAGTACTTCTCCACCAACCAGACCAAACAAATGTCAGGGCTGAACTGAAGGACACCCTTGTTTGATTTTTGCCTTTGTTTTGATTCTGGTGTGTTGTAATGTTTCCAAAAAAATTAATTAGTAACATAACGAATGAACACAAGTCAAATTTCACCAGTGGAATGGGTACCATACTAATCAAAACTAAGATCAATGCTGCTGTAATTAACTTTTTTCCCCAGGTAACTCATGCTAGAAAGCACATATAGTATATTTACACGCACACTGATTCAAGCTACATTTGTTAACACTTTCCAGGATTTTTACATTTGTTTTCAAAATCCAAACTGTGCAATACTGTATAATGTCTTGAAATGCTAATGAAGATACCAAAAATTGTGAGTTCAAAGCTTTATGGTGGAAATTTGTTTGTACAAAATCAACTCTTCAAAAATGTGATGCATTGATTCTACACATACCACCCAAAACTAATTGCTATTCTCAAAAACATTGTCCTACTTAGCACATAAAATTAGGATGCCATTTTTTAAAAAGTGATGTTAACTCAATAAAGGATAGTGCACAAGCCAAGGAACACCTTCTATTGAGTAGGCCACAAATAATATAGTAGGAATTCTGAGGCAATACTCCTAAGATTATGCAGTAAGACAAATCACATCCTAAACTAGAGCATCATCCCTGGGAAATATTCTGATTGAAAGAAGGGCATATTATGTGAGGTAGGAGCTCAATGGGAGACCTTTAGGTGGAAGGTCACAGATTAATTTCTTAATAATGTCAGATAAGGTCTCACCAAATCCTGGATGGTGGGACCCATAACCTGACAAATGGTGCTACTCAGATTTTTTTTTTCTTGTAAAGTCGTCCTGTTTCATTCACAGAATTATAGACCAGATCCAGACATTGGTCATGCTCTGTTATCCTCTAGTGTTTTCATTTGATACATCCCCACTGTAAAATTAATGCAGTTTGACACTACTTTAACTACTATAGCACAATGCTATTGAATCATGGAAGCAGTAGTTTAACAAGCTCTTTAGCCTTCTCTGCCAAAAAGTAATGGGGCTTCACAACACTACAAATCTCAGAATTCCATAGCATTGAGTTAACTCCATGTCAGTTATGGTGGTGCCAATCACAGGCCGGCCTGTGGCGCAGGCTGGAAAGCAAACCAGCTGCAACAAATCACTCTGACCAAGAGGTCATGAGTTCAAGGCCAGCCCATGCCTGCGTCTTGTCTCTGTTCTATGTTATGGTATTGAATGTTTGCCTTTATGTGTGAAATGTGATCCGCCCTGAGTCCCCTTTGGGGTGAGAAGGGCGGAATATAAATGCTGTAAATAAATAAATAAATAAATAAATCTGCTTTAATTTTACAGTGTGTAGATGAACCAATTGAAGCACCAAATCTTGGAGTTGGAATTGGATATAAGCACTTTTATTTCAACACTTGGCCATGAAGTAATACACAACTAATGCACCCTTGAAAGATGCTTATCCAACCATTATTTCAAGGTCTCCAAAACTGAATCTCCATCACTGTGAAAGTCAATCAGCTCTTGCAGTAAATAAATTCTTCCTAATATTTTGGTGGGATCTCTTTTCTTGTAATTTCAATCCACTAATTTGTGTTCTAGTCCCTGAAAACAAGCTCACTCCATCTTCTACACAGTATTCCTTCAGTATGTAAAGACAGCCATCACGTAATCTCTCAAAGTCTTCTCAAGCTAAACATACCCAACTCCCTAAGTTGTTCCTCTTAGATCTTGGCATCCAGACCAGACGCTGATCATCTTGTTCACCCTTCTTTGGACACATTCCAGCTTTTTAATATCCTTCTTGTACTGTGGTGCCCAGAACTGGACACAGTATTTTAGGCAACGTTTTCCCATTTATGACATCATCTTTTGAAAAAGAGTTCTCAAAAAAAAACTTTGTCCTGTATTGGGTATAGCTACATGATGCCTTTCATTACAAACCCTCCATCTAGAAGCAGCTTCCCATGCTCTGAGTTCAAGCATCACAAATACAAAATAGCAACTAATGTAGAGACAACTGGCTGCTTCTCAGAGATTGAGTTCTCCTTTGCAGGACACAATTATAACACTATGTTTCCACTGTAATTGCCTTGGCTGCATCCCATAGAATCCTGGGCTTTATAACCTAGTGACACTAGAAGAATTTACATGATAATTCTACATTTACTAGCAAGACTACAAATCCCATAGGATGAAATCATGGTTACTGAAGTGGTACCCCTGATGCTATTTTATAGTGTGAACGAATTATCCCTGTTACATGTTAACATTGGAGGTAACTGAATAATCCACCCAAAATGGAAACTAATTCAAAGGACCCAGGGCCAAAGCAAGCTATCAAGTGGTGTGAGTACTTTTGGCTCATCCCAAAAATACTACAAGTGCACCTCAATATACCATTTGGGAACCCCTGCTCTGGCAATTAAAAATGAAAAAAGGTCTGGATAGTATCCACAATGACGTTCAATGGATACTTAATACAGTAGAGTCTCACTTATCCAAGCTAAACGGGCCAGCAGAAGCTTGGATAAGCGAATATCTTGGATAATAAGGAGGGATTAAGGAAAAGCCTATTAAACATCAAATTAGGTTCTGATTTTACTAATTAAGCACCAAAACATCATGTTTTACAACAAATTTGACAGAAAAAGCAGTTCAATACGTAGTAATGTTATGTTGTAATTACTGTATTTACAAATTTAGCACCAAAATATCATGATAGATTGAAAACATTGCCTACAAAAATGGCTTGGATAATCCAGAAACTTGGATAAGCGAGATTTGGATAAGTGAGACTCTACTGTACACCATTTAAAAATTACAACTTGCAAGATTCCTCAAGCTACAAATGGGCAACTTAAAATTTCAGCTATGTAGTATTCCTGTATTTCAGGGCTATAATTTCCAACAGATCTTGGATTGCTCCTTTGAACTATAAATTCCTGATTTCCTCTGCTAGTCTAAAAAGGTAATTTGCCAAGCTCTGTATTTTATACTGCACTTGTGTTTTTCAAGGATAATATAGAGCTCTTTAGTGTAGGATGCTGTAGAACAGGGTTTAGAAATCTCCATCGAACAATCTTCTTGTTTCCACACTCAGAAACGAATACATTTTTTTCCAAAGTCTTCTGGGGAAACCTAAGAAAGGGCACCTCCAAATGGATCAAGAGTTCTAGTTCTGGATTTTACACTTTTTAACTTTGCTTCCACTCCCATATTCAGTCATATCCTAAAAACATATCATTATTTTGGCTACCCCCCCCCCCCCAAGTGTGGTTCTCTGATGTAGATTCACACAGCATCACCTCCCTTCATGAACTCAACACCTGCTGCCCTGCTCTTCCCCCAGTATCCCTACTGCTTGTTAAGTTGCCAGAGAATAAGTGGAAACAGCTCCTGTATCTTTATTGGTTATGTAGAAAAAGCAATTTCAGGAGGTGTTGGTTGTTAGTTGCTGAAATTTCCTATTCAACACATGATTAAACATACCGGAGCCATCTCCAGTTTTCAATTCGGCAACCCTATGGCCTGACATTTACTGTTTTTGCAAAATTTGTATAGGGCTCGATTACTATACCACTTTATTGTGATTCTGTCTTTTTTAAAGGGAGGGGGCATAAATATTCAATCTGGTACCTGGAAATGTCAGGAGAGAAGGAAGATTACAGGAAAAACTCTGTAGCAAAGGCTACAACACCATTCAACACGTCATCAGTGGGACTACCCAAAAGGAACTGATACCAAGAATGTGGGGATTTAATTATACCATGGAGTCAGAAAACTTCCATGAAAGTTATAAAGTCAACCCATTCCCTGTTTTTTTTATAGATTGCAACTGGCCCCAGAAATTCATGAAAAAATAGACTGGAACAGTATGTACAGATCTAATGTCCAACAAATCGTAAGTCTTTTGGAAAGTCTAGACATGTTCAAAGTTTAAGAATCAAGACTTCAATGAACACATCTGCATCAACTGGATGCACAGGATGGTGTCTACCTTCCTGCAGCTTTGTACTCTTCTTACACAACTGGATCAAAGAAGTTAATCAAAGCACAAGAGAAAGTCTTGGCTTACATAGACGCTGCCAAGCTTGTTCCTAGAAAGTGGGACAAATACCAAGACCAATAACAACGAGTGACAGGGCCTGGAAATCGAGAAACACTTTGTGCCACAGTAGTGGTAAAAATACAGTGGCAGAAGGGTGCTTTATGTATGAGAGATGCATGAGGAAGCGCTTCAACTCTAAAAAGGAAGTCAGCTGCCAGGAAAGGAGGTGTTGAAAAAAATCAGTGGAGGACCAACACAATGAGCCCAATAACACTTGTTGAAAACAACAACAACAATAACAACAACACATAGCTGCCCAAATTCTAAAAGGTTTGAAGTCTTTATAGCAGGGGCAGACACCTGTGGTCATCCAGATGTTGTTGGGCTGCAGGTCTCATCAGTCTTGGTCCCCATGGCCAATTGCGAGGGATAATGGGAGTTGACAGTGAGGAATCAAAAACTTTCAAGCCACAGTTTCCTACACCTGTGCAATAGAGATATATACATCTTCAGGCACCAATGGAAAAACCTCTCTCACTTCCTCCATACCACGCATGTGTTCTTGTGCACTTATGCAAGAAATCAGATTGATGTGCCAAAAAGCGAGCATGGTGTATTGTTTTCAGTATTGGACTACAACTCTGAAAAACAGGGTTTGAATCCCTGTCCAGCCACAGAAACACGTCCAATGGGTGACCTTGGAGAAGTCACACCATCAAAACATCAGAGGAAGGCAATGGCACCCCCCCCCCCCCACCCCTTCTGAAGAAATCTTGCTATGAAAATTTTGTGGCAGGTTTGCCTTAGGCTTGCCATAAATCAGAAGTAACTTGAAAGCATACAACAACAAGATGCACACACTTGCCAAAATGAACACACCTTAGGTTTGCATGGATGGCAATGCATATAACAAAGTCAAATGTACACATGCTCTGCGCAGACTCTTTTATATAGTTTGAACTGAGACAAGAGGAAAATAAATTCAGCTTCACTTCCTGGGAAAGACTTTCCTATCTGTCTACCTAGCTACGTGTGTTTGATCTGTAGATATGGTAAGTATCTGTCTGAGTCAGAATACACATTCCAAGTGAACATATATATTTGAAGATAGAAGTGGGTCAACATTTGGATGAACAAAACTGCTACTATACATCTGATGACACAGGTTCTTATGGTGTAATTAAAACAGAGCTTGGACATGTTACTTTTCTGGATTACAACTCCCAAAATATTCAAGACTGAATGCACTCATGGGAGATGTGGTCCAAAACAACTCTGACACTAGAATTTTGAAAATTGATTTGTATAAGGTGATTTTGGTGTCTCGAAATAAGTGGATTTTAATATGACTCGTGGATAAGATGAAGATCATTCTGCAGAGAAAGAAAAGCGCCAATGCCCCTGGCCACAGCCTCTGTCATTTTCCGCTCAGGCATTCAAAAAAGGCCAGATGCCTTTTTGAATGTCTTGAGTAGAAGTGGGTCAGTGTTTCTTTTAGGGAAGGAGTAAGCTTTTGCTTTTTACCATTCTAATCAGAGGAAGGGATGGCTAATTTTTTGGACACGAGCTAAGGCACGGTATTCATTTGACTCATAGATAAGTTGACTCAGGTTTTTTGGGTTGATTTCTGGACTAATATTTCTAGTCTTATATATGAGTATACAAGATAAAAAGTTGTGTAATTACCTCCACAATTGCAATTTTCCATCTTATTAGGAAGGTCTGGCAAGTCTGATCAATTTGTGTCATTATCTTCATATCTTTCACTATCACATACAGAACTATGCAAAACTTTTTGTTGTTGTATGTTTAAAACAACTAGACAAAAACTTTTTGTTGTATGCTTTCAAGATCTGCTCAGAGGGAATATGCCTTTGCCTTCCTCTGAGGCTGAGAGAGTGTGATTTGCCCAAGGTCAACCACTAAGCTTACATGGCTGAGCATAGATTCCAATCTTATTCTTGTAAGTTCCGGTCCAGTGCTCAAACCACTATGGCATTCTGGCTCTCACAAAAACTTTACCTTCAAGACACCTCCCCACAAGGTTTTAATATGCTCTCTATCAGCTATACAGTATACTGTGAAGGCAGATAAGGATATTTGCATCTCAAACATCTGTGATCTAATGTCTTTGCCACAGAAAACCTTGCGTATGAAGAAGTTTAGGGAATCCAAAGCAAGGTTGCATGCAAAAAAGCAAACAAAAAAGGGTGCAAAAACGGGTATGCAAACGCACGTGCAAATAAATGCATGCTTGTTCCTTGGACATGAGTTGCCCTCCAAAGACGATCTATCTTGAGCCCCTCTGTTACTAAACCCAAATGGCATCCGAAGTATTTAGGGACAACAGCTGGGACTGCCAGCAACTCTGGTTTGGATAGGGGATGCCACAAAGATGACCTAAGCAAAAGAAACAGAGTGGTCCCTGGAGTGGAGGAGACACATTGAGTCACTCCCAGCGCTTGTCCCCACAACAAATTCACTGCCTGGGGTTACCCAACCGCATTGTGTCAAGCCTTAAGCGGAGCCCAAGAACACCGAGGCGCCAGTGGAGGTCACGCCAGATGTGTGTCCAGAAACGCCTCGCTCTGCAAAACGCATGCCCCTTCAGTATGGCAAGAGCACAAGCTATTGTGAAACCGACATGTCTCCTTGTAAGAGGTGAAGAGAGAGGGAGAGTGACCACAGTAAAAGAAAAAAGAAAGGCAACGTCATGTGGCTCACTTGCGCCGTTACCAAGAATATCAAACCAAAGAGGAACTCCCTCCTCTCTGGCCTGTGACAGGCGAACCGAAGATTGATCCGGAAAACAGCTGACCTATATCTGGAGGTCATGAACTGACGGCATTGGGCTCTCTGTTGGCATGAGTCAAACAGGGGTGGGGGAAGGAATCGATCTTTTGAATTCAGGGACTGAGCTATTTGGAGGTTTCTAATGGGGAAAGCAGCTCCAAGAACAAGCAGCAGCAACAGCACAACAAGGTAGATTTCCAGAACGCCCACCAGCCACACTGAATTATGCTAAATGCAGAATTTATCCAGGCTTTAGCGCTTGTTACGTGGGTGGGCAACACAAAGAAAAAAAATTAATGCTTTTGCAGACATTAGAAGAAGAATAATTACTTTGTCAGTCGTTTGCTTTTACTGTATATGGTATCGGAAATTTTGTGCCTTTTCAAATCAGGCTGATGAATTTTCTTTTAGTGAAATGCCAAACAGGGAAACAAGACAAAAAAAAAGTTATTGCAAACACCTGAAGAGGACTAATTACTTTTCCAGTCACTTGCTTTGACCTGAGATTTTGCAACCTGTTCAAATGAAGCTGGTGGATTTTCTTTATATGAAACTCCAAACCTTTCATACATAGATCGAAAGTAATAGTGTGGTGTTTGTTACATATATTTGTTCATTACAGTTAGGAATATATGAACAATTACCAATAATTTAGTAACTGCTGCTTTTACCTTTCATAAAATCAGGGCAAACATTAGGGCACAAGCAAGAGGTATTTGCTCCTGCAGAAATAATAAGTGACAAGCTAATTTAGGTGGGGGAATCGTTTTTTAAAACATAATAATGGTGACATGTTAAGTTATTATAGTATTCACAAATTATGGGTAACACAACCTTTGAGAAACCCCTCCACCAACACTAAATGATGAACAAGTAGCGTGTTTTTAAAATAACACATACCAGGTTTTGTCTCTTATCTGCTGAAAAATAATTTACAGTCTCATTCACACACTTTGTCACACAAATGGCTTTGAAACTGCTTCTGGTAATGATGCTCTTACACTGAAGTTGCAGAGCTATCAGGAAGACTAATTCTGGATTTGCCCAGTGGCCCCTGGGCAAAGTGGCCACTAGTGGGTTGTCTTGTTTACAAAGGATTCCTGGCAAATCATGGAAGGCAGGAACTGAACTCTTGAGCAACAAAAGGTAGCCTGCACTGAGAATATTGTGGAAACTTAAAATGGCAGTGAAACCCCAGCCACAATTAATGTAAAGAAATATAATGTATGCATGCTACATCTTTAAAAACCAATAAGTCAGAGTTCTCAGACACATCTAAAAACACAAACCTTGCAAAACTTACATTCAGGATCTACAACTCCGATAACCCTCCAACCAGCATGGCTCAAAAACACTTGCAATGAATATGATGTTGTAAACGGAAGTCTCCAAAATAGCTATTTTGGAGGAAGGGGGGATTCTAGGTGCTGCTAACACCAAAAAATCCCTCCCTATATTCTGCCATAACATCTACATTTTACATGTTTGCTGGAGGCGACGCTGGTGTTGCAACTCAATTTCCCACAGCAGCCTCAAAATGCATGGGATTCCCTTAGGTTCGATGGTAGAAAAATATGTTTGTTTTTTACTTATTTTTCTGTCTGCATGTAAAGTCTTAACCCTCCACACGCCCAGAAAAACTGGAAAAATTGCTTTTTATACAAAAGCTGCAGCTTGCTGCCTCTCCACCACCATCATCCCATCTGCCCTACCCTTTTTCTACCCCACCAACTTTTTTCAATTTTGTGACAACCTTCTCTTGTCAAATGCAAAGGCAAAAATGGGAGATCCCTTGAGCAACCACAAGGCAGATTTTCTTGTTGTTAAAAAAAGCCATGGGAAAGGCTGGGGTTTGGAAGCAAACAATCAATGTCATTAGGCAATGCAAGTTACAGGAAGAGCCAAAAAAACAAAACAAACAAACCAAAACCAGACCCTAGGCCAACCATCCTAAGGAAAGGGTCAAAGGTTCCCTTGAAATCAGACTTCATATAACTTGTCAAGACTTAAATTACTCTTGGACAGCAAAAAAGAGAGCATTTGAGAGGAAGAGATGAAAAGAGAGAGGGAGAACATTTAATAATAATAACAACAACAACAACAACAACAACAACAACTTTATTTTTTTACCCCGCCTCCATCTCCCCGAAGGGACTCGGGGCGGCTTATACGGAGCCAAGCCCAGGTGATTACAATCATTTGTAAATAAAACACGTCCAAATAAAATACAGTTCCCTGTAGAACATAATAAAATAACCATCACGTCAAAAGTAACACAAACAGTTTTTAAAACCTGAGAATAAAAGCGAACTGGGCCAAAAAAGTGCATGGAGTGAGAATTGTAAACTAGAGAGTGAAGTAAGTAACCAAAGTGCTACAATTGGTAAGGGGCTTGGGATGAAGTCAACATAGGAGCTATTTCTAGCTGAAGGAATAAAATAAAGTGCAACAGATATGGTATTTGAACAAAACATGACACATGAAAGAAAATAAGAGGGAATTAGCCAACCAAATTAATGGCAGACAAATTAAATCTGTAGCAATCAGCAATAATTACAAATGGATCCACTGTGCATACAGAAAGTATACTTCTGAATATCAGATGATTTTGGAGACAAACAACAGAAAACCATCACCTTCATGCCTTGCTTGTAAATTTCCAGAGATGCAACTGGACGAGATAAACTACAGTAGCCCTCTGTGTATGTTGTACCTGCTTTCAAGTTAGACTTATGGTGACCTCATGAATTTCACAGAGTTTTCTTGGCCAAGGAATACACAGAAGTACTTTTGTTAGCTCCTTCCTCTGAAATAAACCCTATATCACCAGGTATTTGCTGACCATCTCTACATACAGCTTAATGTTGTTTCTGATCTAATGGTCTAAGGAGCAGGCAGATAGGATTACCAGTATTTCTCAAAATGCCATATGAACATCATGGAAAGTTAAGTGGTTGTGGCCCTTACCTATCAATGCTACCATATAGGCTAACCAAGACTTACCAACAAAAGGGATGCCTCAGACCTGGAGCTACCTCTGTTCCTTGCTGAAAATATGAAAATATTCAGCAAAGAACTTCCACATTTTTAGCAGGGATGGGGAAAAGTCCAGGTCTGGGACCCCATGTGGCCCCATTAATTCTGATCTTGCAGCTTCTAGGCACACCAGATTTTCTTCTTCTAGAAAAAAAATAGGGTGAAGGTTGTCAGATACCTCTAGGAAAAGCAATCAATCACTCATATAGTTTGCAGTGCTTAACATAAACATTTATTAAATCCAGAAGTGGATATTATGGGCATTTTTGCAAGTTTTTGGTAGTGTATGCGGTCCAGAAAGCCTGAGGAGGAGCACACTGTCGGCTGGCCACATTGCAATTGCCCACTGGTGTTTTATAGAGGGGAGGCATGGGTGGGAAGATGAGGCTTTTTATAGAAAAGGAAATGGAAATGATGTTTCCTCCTTTCCTTTTATAACATCCACGTACAGTGTAAATGTTCATGGTGGCGTAATTTCTCAGCAAGTGGCAGTGGGGAGGGGGGGGAAATTAACTTCACAGCATTCATCTCCATCAACTCTAATCCACCTATATACTTACTATAAGCTGTCAGGGACTTAAGCAGGTCGGTTCCCTATCTTATATTCTCGCTCTTGGTGCAGGAGGAGTGTGTGTGCTTTCAACAGGCATAGTAAGATCCTGTGTCACTATTTCTTAATCATAGATTTAATGGACTCCCACAATCTGGTTTCTTTGGACCTTTTCCATTCACTCATTCGTTCATTCTCTCTCTTTCTCATACAGACAAACACACCACCATCAACATTCCAGTCCTCCTAGAAGTTCACCAATCCTTATCGGGCTAGCTGCTAATTTTTAATAAAGGTCTTTTCTCTTCAATTTGTAAACATATATATTTCTGCATACTAAGAAAACACCAAGCATTTCATTTTGTTTCCAAACAGGTAGCCCCCTGCACCAAAATATCAAAATTGAAATGCTTCTGTTCAAGTTCCGGCCAACCATGTATGTCTCCTGGCATACTACTATTCATCTCCCTTTCCACCAAATTTATGTTTCTATTTCTGCCCCAACTGTTAACTTGCTAACACCACATTTCCTTGAATACAAGTGATCTCATTTGACTCAAAAAGTGAAGCAGGGTGAGGATTAGTCAGTTTCTGGATGACAGACCACTAGAAAATAATAGATCTCCAGACAGGACATAATCTACCATTTGACCCAGGAAGGTCACTGCTGCTAGTCAGAATTGACAAGACTAAAGGATCTCATACAGGATAAGACAGCTTCCTATATCGCTAATATTATGTGATCAGTGAGCATGATCATGGGACTATTTGGAAAGGACTGGGTGCCCCTTCTGCATATCCAAGATGTTTTGCACCTTTGCAAACCTCAGGGATATCTTCTGACCATCCTCATCTGTTGATATCTCCTTTTTGGGCATCAATCATGCCATTTTAGCTGCCTAATGATTCACAGTGGCAAATGAGTGGCAAATTAGTGTGGAGGAGCAAAAGGAAGAGGAGGATGTAGTGGTTTGAGTGTTGGAAAAACGACTCAAAGAGCTAAGGACTAAAATTGCCCCTGAACCATAGAGATCTACTAGGCTTGAAGATCTACTAGGGGACACCTGGCTGTACATGGGAACAGCAGTACATGGGAAAAGGTTCTTGGAGTCCTTGTGGACAACAAGTTAAACATGAGCCTACAATGTGATGCAGCAGCTTAAAAAGCCAATGGGATTTTGGCCTGCATAAATAGGAGTATAGTGTCTAGATCCAGGGAAGTCATGCTACCCCTCTATTCCACCTTGGTCAGACCTGGAATACTGTGTCCAATTCTGGGTACCACAATTGAAAGGAGATGTTGACAAGCTGGAAGGTTTCCAGAGGAGGGTGACTAAAATGATCAAGGGTCTGGAGAACAAGCCCTATGAGGAGCGGCTAAAAAAGCTGAGTATGTTTAGCCTGCAGAAGAGAAGGCTGAGAAGAGATATAGCCATGTATAAATATGTAAGGGGAAGTCATAAGGAGGAGGGAGCAAGCTTGTTTTCTTCTGCCTTGGAGACTAGGACATGGAACAATGGCTTTAAACTACATGAAAAGAGATTTCACCTGAACATCAGGAAGAACTTCCCCACTCTGAGAGCTGTTCGGCAGTGGAACTCTCTTCCCTGGACTGTAGAGGAGATTCCTTCTTTGGAGGCTTTTAAGCAGAGGCTGGATGTCCATCTGTCGGGGGTGCTTTGAATGCAATTTCCTGCTTCTTGGCAGGGGGTTGGCCCATGAGGTCTCTTCCAACTATGATTCAATGTCACTTTCTTTCCACTATTGAGGAAGGCATTTGCAAACCTCCTCTGAATAAATCTAGCCAAGAAAGTCCTGTGATAGGGTAGCCATAAATTGGGGTCAACTTGAAGGCACATAACAACAACTAACGAAGAGACAAGAAGAGAACTTCAAGCCATCTCCACAACATGTGCTGAGAATAGTTAAACAGGGAGTTCTAAAGCAGCAGCTGTGTGACTTCCTGAATCCAGAGCCTGGAAAATTACTTTGAAGAAGTAATACAATGGCATGCTGAAGCCACCCATAATTGAGCAGAGGTAGAATGATGCTCTAAATGAGCATTATCCTACTCCCTGCATGGATGACTTCAACATTACATTTATTCAGTTCTATTCAATTCATTTCAATGTTATTATCAGGCAGCCAAAAACAAGTTATAGCCAAAATGTCATTTATTTCTATTCATTCTATTAAAAGTAACTTTCCAGGATGTGCCTGAGACCATATCAATGAGGCAGCACACTTGTATTAACTAAGCCTTGAGTACATTTGCATTGAGCTGAGACCAAAGCCTTATAAAGTGACCTCTCCAAGGTCTGGCACAGAAATGGGCTATTTGGAAGAGGCTTACAGATTCCCTTCCTAATGCCAGGAGTGGACATAGGCTTTATAAACTATAGTATTACACTCATAACAAGAAATCCGGTGTTGTTGGATGGGGAATAAAGTAAGAGGGCAGGCATCATAAGCCAAACAGCAAAAGTGCCTAATATGAATGTGTTTGAATTTAAAGAATATTTGAATAATTTTAACATAACTAAGTTTCATTTTAATGAAAAGTAGGCCTCAACACCTCCTGTATGCTTCTGCAGTCACTGAAATATTGCAAACCCGGAAACAGGGCTATTTTGTGCTGAGCAATTGGGAAGAATGCTACCTGTACACTTCCACTATATCTGCCTTTTTAAAAAGCTGCCTTTAATAAAAAGGGGCAAAAATGCAAGATAAGAAAAAGTTTGGAATATCAATGAATGAACCAGGTACTATTCCTATTTGTGTCGGGCTTTTTTTTTGTATTTTTCAATTTTTGAAAAATACATTTCTATTTTTTTAAAGATGCTCAAAAGCGGTATGTATATATACAGGGTGAGATATTGGTTTGGTTCGTTCTTTATCATATCTGGAGACGGGAAATGGGGGGCCTCAGTTTCTCCACCTTATGGGGATGTTGCAAAGCCCTGTCCAGCTGCCCAAGACAGGAAGCATGGGTTGCAAATGCAACCAGATAGGGAACTTGGGTTCAACGGCTTGGGGGGCCTCTTAGCCTTCTGAGCAACACTATGGTAGGTGGGTAAGATAGGTTTGCGTGCGGTGAAGAGGCTTCTTGTCCTTGCACAACCATAAAGACCTTCCTCTCTGCTCATGTCCACATGTCCACATCTTCCTCCCCATTGCCACACAGAGGGGCAGGGCTTGTGATGGGTTCTTGTTCATGTAGTTTCCAACAACCCCAACCCCACCCTGCTGAGGCGGCTGCACTTTCGAGGCGGTGCAGCCAACAAAGAGGTTTACCATTTCGTTGGCTGTTTGCAAGAACTAGCCCCAACCCTGGAATTTAGTCTCAGGAGCACGTTTCCAATTTTATAAGCCACTCTCTCAATACAAATACCTAAAGCCATGCCAAGTTCTCCCACATCTGGACTATAATTAGTTATATTATTAGCAATGCACAATGCTCATGTATGGCTTTCTGAGTGTTCAAAGCACTTCTCATACATTATCTCAGCAAGTGTTACAACTCGGTAAGGAAAGCTATTATCATTATACGTCTATTGCAAAAAGCAGGGTAGAGGCTGAGAAACAGGGGCTGGCCCAAAGCCACTGACCTAGTAATATTGTAGGTGAGATGCAGTTTGAAATACACAACCTGGCTCATTGCTCATACCGAAGCACCTTTATTGCTAATTTTTTCATCTGGTAATGTGCCCATTTTAGACAGGAAAACACATGAAAATTATTTGCCAAAAAATGACCAAACAGCTTAATGACCTGCCAGATATCTTTAAAGTTTTGGCTTCCAGACAACCAATGGCAGGGGACTGTGGCAGTTGTAGTTCAAAACATCTGAAAGGCCAATGGTTCCTCAGCCGAAGCTCAATTCAGTTACTTTTAACTTGCAGTTCATGACCCACATCTGGCATATCAACAACACCATAAAACCTTCATATGATTAATTTGCAAGGGTGTGCAATGCATGAAGCTCCACCACTATATTTACATACTAGTGATATTATAGAAGCTGGATATAGGTACAGTGGACATGTACCCACATTCGAGGCCATTCTGTTAGGTGGCCTTTTGCACTCCAGGCAAAAGGAAAGTTGGTTGTAAAGTACTGTAGACCCTCAGTATGCGCTGAGATTTCATTCTAGGAATCCTTGTAGCTACCAAATTCCATGGATGTCCAAGTCCCATTACATACAATGGCACAGCAAAACAAGAGTCTAAGGATCTGTGAAATAGTAGGAAGATACAGTACAGCAAAACCAATCCTTGGTTTTTGGAATTCTTCTCTCTGAATATTTTCAAGCCATATAATCTGTGGATACAGAGCCCATGGACAGGGAGAACCTACTGTACTGATCTGGATGCCTTGGAGAGCTTATCTTCTGCAACACGATCCTTTCAGTTGAAGCATGGCTGCTAGACTGAAAACGGAAAGGCTGGTTGTGTAGAAGAGGGAATTACAGCTAGGGTTGCTTGTCCTACAACCAGGTAATATGCAAAATCTGATGAAATTCCCTCTTCTACACAACCATTAAAGGAACAAGAACTGTCTTATTTTTTTTTCTTGCTGAAACCCTGAAACTGGAGGTGCTGAGAATTGCTCTTCTCCTATGAAGAGAAGGTGGTTCTCCTAACACGAGCTGAATTCAGAATGATGTCTTGCCACTGAACTGCATTCAAAGTGGAAGATCACAGCCATTTTCCTCCACTGTGCATGAGTGTGAATCTGAAGACTCCCAACCACACAAGACATTGTTTGCATCTTTTGCTGCACTTTAAAAAACAATACCACAGCTACAGGGGGTCTGTGATGTGTGAAACTTTAATCCTCTACAGATTATGTGATGCATGAAACTCTAATCCTTGCTCTGTTGATTTATCCATGAATTGTCCCATAATTAACCAAACAAACTAATCTGTTCCTCTCCTGCTCCTTTTGTCAGCTTCTGTGTTGGGTGTGGGCAACTGGGAGTAGTAAACCAGCAAAATGAGACAAACCATGGTTCAAAACAAGCCAACAACAAACCAAAACTTTTCACAAGCCACAATTTGGGGGGACAAGTTGGGGGGATATAAGACAAACCAGAAATTCTCAAAAAAATAACTAGTTTCATGCAAATCTTATCTGTGTTTTTTGTGCAAGCCTTCCCAGTTCAGATTTGTTTGGTTCTTTTCACTTCTTGAAACGAGTATATATATATATATATATATATATATATATATATATATATATATACACACACACACGCTTCTGTTCAATTATTTTTATGCTTCTGTTCTGTTCAGTTATTTTCATGGCCATTTCGTAAGGTTTTAAATACATCTGTTTTATAATTATGTCACAGCATGTCACCTTGAGCACATAAAAACGTGACTGATAAAATCCAATACCCAAACCCAAATCATTTTAAAGATAAATGGAGCAAATGGAGTAAAAGGGCTGGGGTTTCCAGGGCAGTGGCTGCTTCACTTGCAAGCTGGCTTGGCCCCCTCCTCATTTCAGATATTAGGCGACACCCCCCCAAGTCCCCAACCCTCTGCCAATAAAGGAATACAACTATCATCCCCTTGTGTCACAGAGAGAAGGTCATTCAGCTTACAGTGAAGCCCCAGCAACACAACCAGCTACTGTTTCCTGATATACACACACAGAGCTCCACAGAGAAGGGGAGAGAGAGGAAAGGCATCTAAGAAAAAGGGTCAGCTCTTCTCCACCCACCCATTTACCTCCTCCCCCTCTCTCTACCACCCCGGCAGGCAGCAACGAAAGCAGGATTCGGTTTTCATTTGGCACAGAGGCAGTGGCAGCCCATCGCTTAATGCTTTCCGACAACTGGCAGGGGAAATTCAAATGGGGAGGGGGCAGGAGGGGGAGCGGGAATTGGATCCTACATCAGAGAGAGAGAGAGAGAGAGAGAGAGAGAGAGAGAGAGAGAGAGAGAGAGAGAGGGAGAGGATGAAGACGAGAATCCCACAGGCAACACACTTATTAATTAGGCCCTTTTGGGGATATCAGAACCATATTTGAATATATTAAAAAATACTAACTACATTCTAAAAGCTGCTGCTTGGCACTCGGAGTCTGCAAATAGGAAATCTCCCACACCTCTGTCAACAGGATCCAAACTGTGTGCAGGGAAGAAGGACATCCAACCTGGCATTGCTTTTAAAAATAGCTTGATATGCATAAATCAACAGATAAAACCCTTCCCATCGTGGAGCCAGGCTATCTGGCATTGTGCTTCTAAGCAGAAATTAATTTTTAACATGTTGGAGATTTATCTTTCAAAAGCCGAGGGTAAGAGAGTTCTCTGTTAGAACTCATTGGCCAGAAAGGAGAGACTCAGAATGCTTAGGAGCCAATGGGGCACCAAGAGAGCTCACCTTTTCTCAGGAAAGGTCTGTGTCCTCCTTTTGATTGGCAACAGAGAAAGAGCACAGAACACTCTGTGAGCCAATCTGGCACCAGGATTTTGCCCACCTCCTGACTGTGGTTAATTGGACTCCCGGCTTAATCCGGGATTGGGCACAGTTCAGAGTAACCAATCAGATACCAAGGTTTTCTTATCGCTCACCCACCCTTCTCGTCAAAATGTCTCTCTCTCAACAAGAGAGCTGCAATTTAAAGGACGACGCAATGCTCAAGGAATAAAGGTTCCCAAACTGCAGAATGATGGAGATACCGCACATACTCATGTATAAGTTGACCTCATGTATAAGTCGAGGGCAAGTTTTAGGGCCAAAAATATGGATTTTTGATATGACTTATGGATAAATCAAGAGTCATTCTTCAGCAAAACTAATATTTGTTTAGCTCCCTAATCCTTCCCATCAAGATGGTTATCTCAACAGAAAAAATGCAATTTGAATTATGCTTTCATGGACAAGAATGGACTAAAGATCCTCAGTGAGAATGATAGAAGTGCCATATATACTCATGTATAAGTCGAACTCAGGTATAACTCAAGGGAAGGTTTGGTGGTCAAAAATATGGATTTTGATATGACCCAGGAATAAGTTGAGGCACACTACACAGAGAGAGAAAAGCACCAATAAAGCCTCAGGTACCAGCCATAATCTCCCCGTCCAGGAATTCAAAAAGGCCAGAAGCGGTGCCATGACAGAGAGAGTAGAGAGGTCAGGGTTTCTTTTGGTCCCCCCAAGATGGATTAAGCTCTCGCCTTTCACCACTACTCAGCAAAGAGGAGGGTTTCTTTTCTGACAAGAGTTAAGATATAATACCCACACTAATCTGTGGATAAATTGACCCAAGATTTTTGGGTTGGTTTTTTGAACAAGAATTTCTTGACTGATGCATGAGTGAGTATATAGGGTGCAATGCACCCATTCCCATTCACACCCTGCATTTGCTTTTCCAGCCCAGGTTATCAGATGCCAAATTTAAGATATATCCAGAGATTATGTGGATTACAACTACAGAATCCACTAGACAGCATGGTTTGCACACAGGTGTTCACCACGTTTGTAACATTGTGTCTGTTTAAAGAGGCATAGTTAGGATCTACCCATCATGTCAAACTGAGAAATATATCTTCACACCTTTGTTATTACTTTATTAGTCACCATCATTTTGGATTTGTTTTTTAATCAGCCCCTTAAATTACAAAAAAAAACCCTCCACAAACAAACAGAAACAGGCTAAAACTGCTACAATATTATTCAATTATTGGCACAACAGTGTACCCATCAACAAGTACTTCAATGAATATAAACATTTCTTTGTCATTTGCCAAACTTGGTGCCAGTCAGTTGGAACCAGGATCAGATTTTGGGAAGGGAAGGCAGTGAACCCTTCTGTTACTCAGAATGGATTCCTGGATTTTTGAATTCAAAGTACCGTATATGTGTTTTGTATCAAGTGTGACTTGGTAGACCTAAATGTTCTATTTATAAAGAAGACAGAGAGAGCCCCAAAGTCTACCTATTCCTGTTTTAAATAAACAGAAATAAAGTACTGTATTATCATATCATTGGTAGGACCTGCAATAAAATACTGTGGTATAGAACACTCTAGTCCAGGATTCCAGATTTATAAAGTTGGGAGAGGCCCAATGGGTTGAGTCCAACTCTCTGTCTAAAGTATATCTCCAGCTAAAGCATCCTTAGCAGGTAGATATCCAACCTCTTTCTGAAGATGTCTAAAGAAGGAGACTCTACTACCTTTCAAGGCAGTTGACTCCATTGCCAAGAGGTGTTTTCTAATAAGGAAGTTCCTTTCTAATTGAAATCTACACTCCAGTAACTTCAGACTATTAGTCGTATGAACTTGGGCCAAAAAGGAATGAACCCTATTTTTTCTTCTCTATGGCAATCCTTGAAGTATCTAAAAAGTACAACAGGTCATCTCCCATTTTTTTCTTTGCCTAGCTGAACAAACAAAGTACTTTCAACCTGTCTTCCTACATTGAGTTCTCCATATGTCTTATTATCCTTGTTCATCTTTACCAAATTGTCTACATCCTTTCCTAAAATGAAATGCTGAGAACTGCACCTTCTTACGTGCCTTCCCCCCCCCCCCAGATATTCCAATATATTTTCCCAGTCTTCATGTTCTAATATTCTCCCAAAACCAAGCCACTGATTATGCTCAGTCTTAGAGGTTAATTCTCAGGGATCCCACTCTGTAATGCCTCCCAAAATACTTAGTAGTAGTACAGTCAGCCTTCCATATTCACTGGGGTTTGGGGGCACAGAACTCCTATGAAAGTGAAAGAAAAAAAGCACAAATGAAAAACATTCTCCTTTTTGACCTCTTTAGTGATTTCTAGGTCTACCAACTTCCTCTACCAGGAAGTAGAGGACCCACATTTGAGGACCCAAACATTCCTAGAGAGGTGTTCTGACTAGTAATCTCTAGGTCCTCCAACATGACTGGAGAGTTGAGCATAGAGTCACAGTGGAGGACCTAGAAATTCCTAGAGAGAAATTTTTAAATCTAATCTGTAAATAATCAGCAATAATCAACATCAACAAAAGTCAAAACCGTGAATGTGGGGATATGATTGGACCGTTTTGGATTTTTTGCAAATCTAGGTGTTCCCTCAACATGCTGGCACACTTCCTCTTCATGGATAGTGAATCTTTTGATCACCGGAAAATAAAAATATTGTTTATAAAGAAAATAATCACCGAACATGTCAAGAGTGCTCTTCCATGGCTAGTCAACCTCACTCTCCTCAAAATGCATTCAACAAAGGCAAGAAGTTTACAATGAAGGAAACAGTCAGCCATCTAAAACACTTGGCACAATTCATAACATTCCTCTGATCCTAGGCACTTCTGTTTTCAGCAATTAAGCACCAGCCTTTCATCCCTTAACAACATTTTAAGAACACTTTCTGATTTTTTTCCTCAAACGCATCCAAGTTTTTAGCAATACTCCCATAACAACACTAAACCTTAAAGCAAGTTCTCCATACCTGACCAACCTGATTTACATTCCTGGGAAAATTTAAAATAAAACAGAAGAAATTTTGCAATATACACTAAGAGTGATCATTTTTCACTGTTGCAACTGTCCCTGCAGACCACCCGCTCACAGTTTCAACCATCTGGTGGAGTGAGGCCACTGCCTCAGGAGGTAGATGTGACGGAGGAGTGGAGCGCATAAGTGAGATACTGAAAAACAGAGCTGTACATGCCTTGCAATGTTTCCCCTGAGCCGGCCTGTTCCCGGCAGGTGTGGCAATGCTCTGTGTCCTGTCACTACAGCTGAAGCAAGATTCACTGCTGACCCAGACAATTTATACACATGGACTGGGGCAGGGGATAGATATCTTCTCCTTTACCTCAGATGGCCATATATATCTCTGTCCAGTCCTGTTCATTCACAGGCCTTTAGGAATGTAAAATCCATACACCACAAATAGAGAGTAAACTACTAAAATGAGAGTCCTTGAGACGAAAACCTCTAGTTATATTCATGCAGATGAAACGAACCAATAGAAAGAAAGCAATACATACATATGCACCAAGCCAGGCAGTCTGATTTGGATGAAGGTTGAAAGTTTCATAGCAACACCAACTATGAATGCAAAACCAGCAATTTCCCACCAACATACATTTTTCACTAGGTTTAGGAATGGCTACCATTGCAGATATGTCCACACAGGGCATCCAGAACCATACTTGAATAGGTGTGATCTTCCAGATGTTGTTGGACTTCAACTCCCATCAGCCCTAGCCAACACAGCCAGTGATGAGGGATGATCCAGCCATATCTGGAGGGCCACACCTCTCCCACCCTTTGCTCTAAAGGCAGCAGCTTTCTGGCTTGTATAGGCAAGCCCTCCAAGTCAAATGAACAATGGTGTGTGGGTAATTCTTGACAGTATTCAGCCAACATTCCCCACCCCTTCCCCATGGGCATTTTTATTGGCAGTATCGTTCCTCTGTGTCTCTTTCAAGAGTGGTTTTTGGGTGGATCTTTTAAGCTCAAATCAGAGGGAGGCCCCTGACCAAGATTTCCCCCTCCACTTTCCAAATCGAGTCTCATACCGCAGTCAGCAGAGCTCTGCCTGTTTTCTTCCTCGCTCTACTTTGAATTGGCCATTTATATTAAAACACAGTGCAAGAGAATCTCCACGTGCATTTCAGCTGACATCTCCCCGCCCACACATCCACACACACAATTCCAACCACTCATGCCAGCTGTGGTGAACTATGCCCCACTTCCAGAGAGCGAGCAGCAGAGAGAAAAAGGGCGAAGTCTCCCTTTAGAAACGCACCAGATTCAAAGCCAAGACGCGGCCCTGTTTAGCTCCATGGCTCGGAGACCCTGCTGGGCTAGCCTGTGCCGTAATGTACTATGAACTGCCCGGATACGTGCTACGCCACAGTCGCAGGGGAGGGGCAGCTCGCTTGCTTGCCTCTGATCAACAAGTCTTCGGTGGCTCCTTTCCAGCAGGGTTTGCCCTTCCTGGACGCTTTGCAGGGAACCAGAGCGATTTCCCCCAAAGCAAAAGCCAAAGGGTGTAAGGCGTTCAGCTGCTGACAGAGAGCAGGAATAGACAGGAAGCAGAAGACGGGACCAGGACAACTGAGGCCGCAAATTTACAAGCACTTGGCTCTCAGCTGAGATTAGAAACCACAGAATCTAACGAAACCAAAACTTGGGATCTGCAATTCCCAACATTTGCCAAGACTAAGACATTCATATGAATCAGATCTCATTTTTTGCCACACAGTCACGCAATCGTCTTAAGTAACCAACATTTCTCTGCCTGAAGCTCAACCCCCTACCCATCTATGATATAAACAATACCAACCATCCCCAGAGAGCTATGATAAGGATTAACTTCAGTACTGTTAGAACTGAATTGACACTTTTCAGGAAGTAGAGTCTCGCTTATACAACCTTCACTCATCCAACATTCTGTATTATCCAACGTAGTCTGCCTCCTGCTCGGATCCACAGCTGTTTCTCTAGGCAGCAATGTGCAGAGGGCCAACACACCCAACAACAACACAAGTGCAGCCACACTCCCAAGCATGTGGCAGACTTGTAAAACATGATGTTTTGGTGCTTAATTTGTAAAATCATAATGCAACGTTTAATAGGCTTTTCCTTAGTCCCTCCTTATTATCCAACATTTTTGCTTATCCAACGTTCTGCCAGCCCGTTTATGTTGGATAAGTGAGACTGTACTGTACGAGGAAACTGGGATCCATGAGATGCTACCACACTACAAGTCCCATTATCCCAGACTGTATACTATGTTAGGTGGGGTAATGGGATCTAGAGTCTAATAGTATCTGGGAGGTCACAGATTCTGCAGATATATGTTGTCAAAATTGCAGTTATTAGGATCCACCTCATTAATGTTACTGTTGAGACCAAACATCCTATTCTTCTATTTTTTAAAATTATGTTTGTTTGTTTATTTACAGTCTGCAAGTCCCATAGGACCTAGCAAGCATAAGCAACATTGAGCAACAATGTCCAAAAATATCGACAGAATGACTATTACAGTATAATGCAAAGTATCAAGGATTTTAATATCAACACAGCCTGGATCCCAAAAGAACAAGAAACAAAATGTCTTTGCACGTGTGCAATGTGTTTCCTCACTGTTGAATCATCATAATCCCTGAATCTCTACATCTCACTTTAGAAGTTAAATACTGTTTCTTGTTCTAGGTATCAGTCTTCTTTGACAAAACACAATTCTTCCAAAAACACAATTCCTAGTTCCCCTACTCAGAGATTTTATGACTGTACCTGAAGACATTCACTTGTAATGAAGAAATCAATGAAAACTGGAATATTACGCATGCGTGCACCACACCCTGAAGTTCACCACTTCCCAGGACATAACAGTACACTGCAGAAAATAATTTTATCAGTGGGCATTTACTCATAACTCTGAGTGGGGCATCACCAGGATGAGACAGACACTTTCACATTGCATGGCCTTGAATTTGGCTACAGAAGAATAATGCCACTGCTAGGTGGCCGCTGCCCTCCTACATTTCCCAAGGGCCTCCCTCACTGCAGGACTGAAATCCAAACAGCTTTACTGTGATAAGGTTCACCCAGTTCTTCAGTTTCTCCAGACAGCCATTGTGGCTCAAGAGATAGTTTCCTGCATCTAAACAGGCAAAAACAATGTCCAAACCCTGGCATGAACATGAAGCTCTCAATGTGGTCTCAAGCAAATTTCTATCTCCCAGCCTTCTCCAACCTGATGCTTTCCATTCTGGTTGGGGATGATAGGAACTGAGGGCCAAAGGCATGTAGATTTGACCAAGCTAGACAAACTATGAGAAAATGTGTGATACAGCACAACACTGGACTAAGAACTGAGAGATACAAGTTCTAGGCGACAACATGCTATGAACTACAATGGGTGATTCTGGGCTAGTCATTTTATCTCAGCATAACATATCCAGAAAGCTGTTGTAAGGATAACATGGCACAAGGAAGAGGAGCCATGTATCCCACCTTAAACTCACTGGAGTTACAATGAGATATAAATATAACCAGTCAATAAACAATGTCCCTTTTACATGCAGACAGTATATTCCCCAAAAGCATATGTGAATACAGGCTGAATAGCTCTCATCTGGAAATCTGAAATCTAAAACACTCCAAAATCCCAAATTTTCCACATAGATGACTGAAAGAGTGGCACCTTTGCTTTCTCATGACAAACCTTGTTTCATGCACAAAATTATTTAAAATATAAACCTACCCTCAGGCCATGTGTATAAGGTAAGTTACATATGGTACATACATGAATTTTGCGTTAGGATCTGTCTTATCTCTAAGACATCTCATTATGTACATATATGTAAATACAGGTATTCCAAAATCAAAAAAATACAAAATTTAAAACACTTCTTAAAAGATTCTAAACTTGTACTTTTTCAAGCTCATGGAAGAACTGTGCACAAATTGCACAACTACCTGTGGTCAAACCAAGTGCAAATATGTGTGTGCACACACTTGTACCTTACACATCACCCCAAATAAACAATGTTCTGATAGAGACTAGATACCAGATCACACATCTAACAACACAATAATTTACATCATGCTACCAGACATTTATACACGTCTTAGGCTGGGGAAACAAATGTGATCGTATTAGTTTTTTTCCTAAGAAAATACTCCAGCAACTTACGACAATAATCAGAGAGTAGCTTGGGACATTTGAGATAAAAGGAGGAAATACTCCAGAGAAAATTAACCCTATTAGTGTACGCTTAAGTAGAAACGCCACAGGGGTGTGTGTCCAGCATCAACATATCCTGCAATCTGTTCTATTCTTTAGAGTACCCAGGGGCTGCAGTCACAGTCAATACAGAAAGTAGAGTCAACAAAGGTCCCGGGAGAAGGTCATCCGAAACAAAGGTCAAGTCAGGTGAGAAGCAGAGGGCACTAAGGCATTCACTAATCCGCATCAGCTAACGGTGCCACAGTCGGGTGCCAACTTATACCAGCCAAATGTAGGCGAATATCTGGGACGCACAGGTAGTAACGTATACAAGTAGGGAAACCTGTTTTGTTGTTGTTATGAAGCTATCAAGAAAAGCTCAGCCGCCTGTGCAGCGCACATGTGCTTCACGATCCTGCCTACTGCAGATTAATTTCCACGCTGGCACCTCTAGGAGCCTTAAAAGGGATATGCTAAAATACTGCCTGAGCTCAGCTACATGAGAGCAGAGTGTCCATTCACTCTAAAAGCTATCACATCTCTCTCACACACACAGATGCTGCAGAAAAACAAGACTACAGCTTCTCCACCCTGGCAAGTATCCCTTACACACGTTTCGTACCCAACACAAAATGTTCTATCTAAAGAAACAGGCAACTAGAGTCAGGAACTTGATTCAAGGGACACGACTGCAGAGCACACCCGGGGTGCCTTTCTTGCAGAGCTGAACAATTAATTTCCAACCACCTGGACAATGCAATAGATCGATTGCCAAAGTCACAGAGCAGAACACTTGTCTTTTTAGTAGTTCAAGGCTTTCTGAAAAATTGTGACCTTTCTCTTTTTGTGAATCTGCTACAGGGGCAGAAACATAGCATCAGAAGGGGACATGTGATTGAATCCCTACCATGCAGGTATACACAATTCAAAACCACAGGGGAAAGATGCCCATTTAAAACCGATTTAAAGACCTTCAGAGTCTACCATCTCCACTCTCAAACAACTTTTACCATCACGAAGTTATTTCTAATGTTTAGATGGAGTCTAGTGTTTAGATAGGAAATAAATACTCTTTGGATGAGATACAGAAACACATAACCAGCACAACTGTTAGTTCAAAAAGTGAAGATTTCCATAGTGCTGTCTGCCTCTTCTTGTTTCTGAATGAAACTATTTGGCAATAGCACATGGGATATGGTCTTCCAGAAAGTCAGATCTACGGTACTTATCATTGGTGGTGAAGTAGCAAGGAATATTAAAAACTCATGGCACAAGTGGCATTTAAATCAAGAAAGGGCATTTTGACTTATAAGACAGAGTGATTCTTTAATAATAATAATAATAATAATAATATAATAACTTTATTTTTGTACCCTGCCTCCATCTCCCTGAAGGGACTTGGGGCGGCTTACATGGGGCCAGACCCAATGACAGAGTTAAAATGTACAGTAATTACATAAAAATGCAATTCAACAATGCAAAAAGAATAAAACAACAACATTATAGCAATAAATAAAAAAGCATCAACTAGCAACCAAAGTCAATTCTTTACACTTTTCTGGCACCTTTCAAAGGCTTGCACGGGTGCTGTTAAATAGGTTCTTAAAGGAGAAGAGAGTGGAGTGCATGTTATGCAGCAGGAGGAGGGGGGACGACTACTTTCAGCACATGACAGATGAAACCGCCCCAAGGTTGCCTTAGCTCTTGCAGTGTTGACAAAACTCTTGCTCTCATAACACTAGAAAAAATGTCTAGGTTTGATTCCTGGCTTTGACCTCCCACTTGAAAAAAGCTGCATTTTTGGCCTGGCTAATCCCTCCCTCTACTTGCTTTGGGATGGGCAAGGAAGAGGTCATGTCACGGCCTCTGCCCCATTAAGTGACTACCATTATTTGCCCAATACTTGCAACTTTCTTCAAAGTATGCCAGCTATAACTTCTTATCACAGTTTGATTGAGTTTGAATTGATGTTTTATATGTGCATGTGTTTTATATTATTGTATTTTATATTGTGTTCACGTTTATGTTTATTTTTAGGCACTTTGTTCCTTCTGTAAGCTGCCCGAGTCCCTTCGGGGATATGGTGGTGGGATATAGGAATACGGTTGTTATTATTATTACAGTATTATTATTATGGACACAACAACATTGTATGACACAGCAAACAAGATAGATATGCTGGATTTCGTATCACAAAATCACAAGTCGAACACTTCCCAAGTGTCTAGGACTGTGGGATGTATTTTCGGATGATGCGCGCAGAATTATTATTATTATTATTATTATTATTTAAAAGCTCTCACTTACTACACGTTTTTCTTTTAGCCCCACCGAAGGTAAAAGGTGACCTCGCTATCACCTCATATCCACCCATCCCATCCAGAGCAAAAGTCAGCTCCTTTTCCAGAGCCAGGTAAAGTGACAATTAATATTGCATGGGGATAACGTGGTGAAAGATTGGCAAAGGGAGGTCTGTGGGGAGGGTGAGCAGGACAGGAGCCACAGGCTGATGAAAGAAGGCAACACAACACCGGGCTCCCTCCCAGCTGTCTGTACCAGATCCACAGGGGGGAGGAACTTGTGCAAAAATACAGATTAGCTTTCTCCACCAATTCCACCTTGAGGATTTGCTCCAACCTGCCACCCTTCTAGTTAAGAAACCTTCCTCCCCTCCCCAAACCCTCAGAAAAGAAAAAAGACCAGACATCTGTGCCATCGGGTTTTCAAAGGAAGTGGCCTGAAAGAAGTCTGGCTTGACCCCACCACCTTTTGCCGACCCACGCAAGGGACAGTCTCTGCAGCCGTCCTTATGTCACCAGCCAGACCTTCCTTCCTCTGAGTTTTTCTCCCCAGCTCAACAAGATGGAACAAGCAAAGAAAGGGGTTGCTTCCCTACCACTGAAAAGAAAGAAAAAAGAGAGAGAGTGGGGGGAGCTTCCACTGCAAACACAATTTTAATATAAAATTGCAAAAATATTTCTAAGACAAGCGAGGAGGCGGAGTGAAACAGGGCACCTCCTGGCCCAGCGTTGACAACGACAACAGCTTTTGCACTGTTCCAGTTCCTCCCGCGGGCCAGATGCGTGCAAAAACTTGCATGTTTCTGAGCCGCCGTGGACATCAACAGAGGGCAAGAATTCAGGGCCACATGTGCATCTCTCTCTGCCACATCCCTCCTAAAAAAATAAAACATCTAACAGGGGGCTGAGGGTCAAAAGCATTTAGAGACATCTCACGGCTTTTGGTTTATTTTTTTCCCAAACACCCGCAGGACGCATTAGCAGCTCAGATTAAACCCCCGGCCTAGGCGGGTGTCCCACCGTGGACAGCTGTCACTGTGACAGCAGCAGAAGTGTTCCCAACGTCGTTGCCCCTCTGAACCCCCCCCCCCCTTTCTTCCTTCAAGGACAGGATTCCTGCTACAGGAGAGAGGCCCCCTTTCCTCCCCCAACATGTCTCTAGGATCAAGCCAAGAGGGTGAACCCACAGGCCCTTCTCTCTGGGGAAAGAGAATGGAACATGCAAAGTTAAATCCAGCTCCACCGGAAAAAGGGCCCTGTTGCCAACGTTGAGGGAATACTATGCAGTCCCCCTTGCCTCCCTCCCCTTACCCAAAGCCAGGCTTGTGATCCGCCAGCCACATGCCAAACGTCCTTATTTTTAAAGAAAATATTTACTCATATTTCTCCCGCTTTTCCAACACCAAGTGAAAAACACCCTCCCCTTTCCCAAACTCCTCCACCGCTCCTGCCAATGTCAAAACTAGCTTCCTAACCTTTGCCACTCCTTTTTAAAAACTAACAACAACAACAATAACAACAATTTCAAACACTATAGTGGGAAGGAAGAGATTCATGAAGGGGGGAGAGAGGAGGTAAGATATTAATCCAACCTAACACATATTTATCTCCTTGGCAGTTGCAAGAAGTGCAATTTTTAATTCCAGAAGGGAATTTGCAGGGGAAGATTCCAATCCCATTCCTACATATGTGTGTGTGTTCTGTTGAAGGTTTTCATGGCCGGAATCACTGAGTTGCTGTGAGTTTTCCGGACTATATGGCCATTCTCCTGACGTTTCACCCACATTTATGGCAGGCATCCTCAGAGGTTGTGAGGTTTGTTGGAAACTGAACAAGTGAGCTCTATACATCTGTGGAAGGTCCGGGGTGGGAGAAAGAACTCTTGTCTGTCGAAGGCAAGTGTGAATGTTGCAGTTAATCACCTTGATTAGCATTGAAGAGCCTTGCAGCTTCAAAGCCTGGCTGATTCCTCCCTGTGAATTGCAACATTCCCACTTGCCTCCAACAGATTGGTGGACCTTCCACCAATATATAAACCTCCCTTGCTGAATTTCCAACAAACCTCACAACCCCTGGGGATGTCTGCCCATAGATGTGGGTGAAACATCAGAAGAGAATGCTTCTGGAACATGGCCATGCAGCCTGGAAAACCCACAGTGACCCAGTGATTCCGGCCTTGAAAGCCTTCGACAACACAATGCAATCTTTAATTCCAGAAGGGAATTTGCAAGGGAGGAGGGGTAATAACTCCAATTCCAGTCCTATATATATATATATATATATATATATGCACACACACACACATATAGTTGTACATACATATGTGTGTGTTTATATCTATGAAATATTTGTAAACCTCAAGTTGGCACAATAACTCCAATCCAAGCCCTATATACATACACATACACACACACACATGCATACACAAACGTTTATATCTATGGCACATAAGTAAACCTCAAGTTGGCACAATAATGCCAATCCAAGCCCCATATATATAGACACACACACATATATGTATATGCACACGTGTGTGTGTGTGTTTTTTATATCTATGACATATTTGTAAACCTCAAGTTGGCACAATAACTCCAATCCAAGACCATATAGGTATATACACACACATACACACATATATATGCATATGTATATGTGTGTGTGTATGTATATATTTATACACACACACACACACACACACATAAGAGGCCCCGGTGGCGTAGTGTGTTAAAGCGCTGAGCTGCTGAACTTGCGGACCAAAAGGTCGCAGGTTCGAATCCGGGTAGCGGAGTGAGCGGCCGCTGTTAGCCTCAGCATCTGTCAACCTAGCAGTTCGAAAACATGCAAATGTGAGTAGATCAATAGGTACTGCTCCGGTGGGAAGGTAACGGCGCTTCTTGCTGTCATGCTGGCCACATGACCTTGGAGGTGTCTATGGACAATGCCGGCTCTTAGGCTTAGAAATGGAGATGAGCACCAACCCCCAGAGTTGGACACAACTGGACTTAATGTCAGGGGGAAACCTTTACCTATATATACATAACATATATATATAAATACACACACGTGTGTGTGTGTGTGTTTATATCTATGACATATTTGTAAACCTCAAGTTGGCACAATTAACGCCAATCCAAGCCCACACACACACACCCCTATACATGTCCATACACACACTCACATATATATATATATACACCCATACATACACATACATGTGTGTGTTTATATCTATGACATATTTGTAAACCTCAAGTTGGCATAATAACTCCAATCTAAGACCATACACACACACACACACACATATATGCGTATGTATGTGTGTGTATATATATATCTATATATGCACACATGTGTGTATATCTATGACATATTTGTAAACCTCAAGTTGGCACAATAACTTCAATCCAAGACCATATACACACACACACACACATATATGCATATGTATATATATATATGTGTGTGTATATATATGCACACATGTGTGTATATCTATGACATATTTGTAAACCTCAAGTTGGCATAATAACTCCAATCCAAGACCATATATACACACATATATATATGTATATGTGTGTGTGTATATATATATGCACAAAGTGTGTGTGTGTGTGTGTTTATATCTATGACATATTTGTAAACCTCAAGTTGGCACAATAACTCCAATCCAAGCCCTTTATATATTTTTCCTGTAAACTCCAAGTTGGCACCAATCTCTTGAGCAGCGCAGTAAACAAACCTGGAAAAACACACACACATATTTTTTTTAAAAAGGGAAGTGTCTACAACTATAAGAGCTGTCTCTTTTTTCTCCTCCTCCCCTTTTTATTTTTTGCCCCTCCTTTAAAGCACTCACACACTCACTCTGTCTCTCCATTACTGGAGAGGCAGAACATATAGAGACAGATAGATATATATATATAGGTTAATGCCAAACAGGGGGAGGAGGGGGGAGAAAGAGAAGAGTAAGTGATGAGATTAAAGGGAAAGAGGAGGGAGGGGAGAGAGAGGGGAGAGATTGCTCTCCATATGAAATCCCTCCATGGAAAAGAAGGGGGGTGTTTTCCCTTTTCCCTCCTTTTTCCCACCCTCCCCAAATCTCCTTCAGATTTGCAACGTTGGCAGTGACAGGAACAGCTGCGATGGGACGGGGCAAGCAGGGTGGAGACAGCTGGGAGGGAAAAAAATAAAATAAAATAAGAGGGGAGCCTCAAAGGAGGGAAGACATATTGGGGTTCAGGAAGGACACCTCTCCACTCTCCCCAAATAAGCCAAAAAAAAGCTTACCTTTGGCTGCCTCAGCGTCGCCTTGGCTCCTCTCTAGGCTCCCCCCACCCCTCTTCTTTGCAAGCAGGAAGCTGGCGTGGTGCTCTCTCTCCCCCCTCCCCTCCCCTTCTCCTCCTCCCTCCCTTTCCAAGCTGGAGTTTCCCCTGCGCTTCTTCGGAGGAGGAAGGAAGGGAAGAAGAAGAGAAGGAGGCGCCACCGACGCGGTTTGTAAGATCCTTGAGGAGGAGGAGAAGCAGGAGCGGCAGCAAGGGCAGCTGTGGCGCTCGCCTTGGTGCGTTGGTGTCACTAGAGCTGGGGAAATGGACTCGAGAGGCGAAGGGAAGGAGGCCGGCCCTGGCTCCTCCTCCTCCTCCTCCTCCTCCTCCTCCTCCCTCTCCTGCTAGAGCTGCTGCCTTTGCTGCTGCTGCCGCCGCTGTTGCTATTGCTGCTGACGCCTGCACCCTGCAGGCCGAGGGCGCACGCTGCCAGCGGAGGAGCCTGGAGCCCTCCTCCCTCCCTCCCTCCCTCCCTCCCTTCCAGCCAAGAGCTGTCCCAAAAGCAAGTTGGACATGGCCTTCTGCTTCCATGCACATCTTGACTTTCCTGGCTCAAGGCTATAGAATCCTGGGAGTTGCAGTTTTGCAAAGTCTTTTGAATCATGGCCACTGGAACTGCCCCGGATCAAGGTCATGGAATCTTGGGAGTTGTAGTTTTACAAAATATTTAGACTCAATGCACGACTCAAGGCTATGGAATCCTGGGAGTTGTAGTTTTGCAAAGTTCCTAGCGTCCCTGCATGGGTCAAGGCTATGGAATAATAATAATAAAAAGTATTGGAAAATGAGCACGCAAAGATACTGTGGGACTTCCGAATCCAGACTGACAAAGTTCTGGAACACAACACACCAGACATCACAGTTGTGGAAAAGAACAAGGTTTGGATCATTGATGTTGCCATCCCAGGTGACAGTCGCATTGAAGAAAAACAACAGGAAAAACTCAGCCGCTATCAGGACCTCAAGATTGAACTTCAAAGACTCTGGCAGAAACCAGTGCAGGTGGTCCCGGTGGTGATGGGCACACTGGGTGCCGTGCCAAAAGATCTCAGCCGGCATTTGGAAACAATAGACATTGACAAAATTACGATCTGCCAACTGCAAAAGGCCACCCTGCTGGGATCTGCACGCATCATCCGAAAATACATCACACAGTCCTAGACACTTGGGAAGTGTTCGACTTGTGATTTTGTGAAACGAAATCCAGCATATCTATCTTGTTTGCTGTGTCATACAACGTCGTTGTGTCAATAATAATAATAATAATAAAACTTTATTTATACCCTGCCACCATCTCCCCAGCGGGGACTCGGGGCGGCTAACATGGGGCTGTGCCCAAAGCAATACAATATAATAAAATATAAGACAGCATATCATAACATAATTAAAAGTAATACAAGAGATAATAATAGACATCACATGAAGAAATCAAGAAACAGTAAAACAAGAGCAGGCCGCATGAACACAAAGATAAAACCCGGAGTGAGAGGGACAGAGGGGTACTCCAATGTGGACAGAGACATATGAGAGTGGGGCAGTTTAGAGGATAGATGTTGGGGGGGGAGTAACACAGAAATATATAACAGAAATTACTCACTGAAAGCACAGCGGAAGAGCCATGTTTTCAGGTCTTTCCTAAAAGCTAACAAAGTGGGAGCTTGCCTGATTTCAGTAGGCAGTGAGTTCCAAAGTCAGGGGGCCACAGCAGAAAAGGCCCTCTCCCTTGTACTCACAAGGTGGGCCTGGGATATAGACAGTGGTGATCCCGGGAGTTGTAGTTTTGCAAAGTTCCTAGCGTCCCTGCATGGGTCGAGGCCAGGCCTGTAGCGAGGGGGTGGTTTTAGGGGTTCAACCCCGCCCCCCCCCCCGAAATTTTTCAGGTTATAAAAAAAAACCTGGTTTACTCATGAATTTTAACTGGTTAACCAAATCCCCATGCTAAGTCCCCATGAGACACAAAACATTAAGAGTCCATCCAGGCACTATCTCAAGCAGATATTGACAGGTTTGTAGCGGGGAGGGGTGTGTGCAAGGGGTTAAACCCCCCCCCGAAATTTTCAACCCCCCCCCCCGAATTTTTTTTCTAGCTACGGCCCTGGTCTAGGCTATGGAATCCTGGAAGTTGTAGTTTTGCAAAGTTCCTAGCGTCCCTGCATGGGTCGAGGCTATGGATTCCAGGGAGTTGTACTTTTGCAAAGTTCCTAGCGTCCCTGCACGGGTCAAGGCTATGGAATCCTGGGAGTTGTAGTTTTGCAAAGTTCCTAGCGTCCCTGCATGGGTCGAGGCCAGGCCTGTAGCGAGGGGGTGGTTTTAGGGGTTCAACCCCGCCCCCCCCCCCCCCGAAATTTTTCAGGTTATAAAAAATAACCTGGTTTACTCATGAATTTTAACTGGTTAACCAAATCCCCATGAGACACAAAACATTAAGAGTCCATCCAGGCACTATCTCAAGCAGATATTGACAGGTTTGTAGCGGGGAGGGGTGTGTGCAAGGGGTTAACCCCCCCCCCCCGAAATTTTCAAACCCCCCCCCCCCCGAATTTTTTTTCTAGCTACGGCCCTGGTCTAGGCTATGGAATCCTGGAAGTTGTAGTTTTGCAAAGTTCCTAGCGTCCCTGCATGGGTCGAGGCTATGGATTCCAGGGAGTTGTAGTTTTGCAAAGTTCCTAGCATCCCTGCACGGGTCAAGGCTATGGAATCCTGGGAGTTGTAGTTTTGCAAGGTTTTTTTAGAGTCAATACACGGCTGCAGGCTATGGTATCCTGGGAATTGTGGTTTTACAAGGTCTTTTGAATCACTGCAACTCGAACTGCCCAGGATCAAGGCTTTTGGATCCTGGGAGTTGTAGTTTTGCAAGGTTTTTTAGAGTCAATGCATGGCTGAAGGCTATGGAATCCTGGGAGTTGTGGTTTTGCAAGGTCTTTTGAATCACTGCAACTCGAACTGCCCAGGATCAAGGCTTTTGGATCCTGGGAGTTGTAGTTTTGCAAGGTTTTTTAGAGTCAATGCATGGCTGAAGGCTATGGAATCCTGGGAGTTGTGGTTTTGCAAGGTCTTTTGAATCAATGCAAATGGAACTTCCCAGGCATATGTATATATGTGTGTGTGTGTGTGTGTATATATATATGCAGACATGTGTGTGTGTATATATCTCACTTATTTGTAAACCTCAAGTTGGCATAATAACTCCAATCCAATACCATATATACACACACACACACACACACACATATGCATATGTATATGTGTGTATATATATATGCACAGTGTGTGTGTGTGTGTTTATATCTATGACATATTTGTAAACCTCAAGTTGGCAGAATAACTCTAATCCAAAGCCTTTATATATTTTTTCCTGTAAACTCCAAGTTGGCACCAATCTCTTGAGCAGTGCAGTAAACAAATCCTGGGAGTTGTAGTTTTGCAAAGTCTTTTGAATCATGGCCACTGGAACTGCCCCAGATCAAGGTCATGGAATCCTGGGAGTTGTAGTTTTACAAAATATTTAGACTCAATGCACGACTCAAGGCTATGGAATCCTGGGAGTTGTAGTTAAGCAAAGTTCCTAGCGTCCCAGCATGGGTCAAGGCTATGGAATCCTGAGAGTTGTAGTTTTGCAAGGTTTTTTTAGAATCAATACACGGCTGAAGGCTATGGAATCATGGGAATTGTGGTTTTACAAGGTCTTTTGAATCACTGCAACTTGAACTGCCCAGGATCAAGGCTTTTGGATCCTGGGAGTTGTAGTTTTGCAAGGTTTTTAAGAGTCAATTCACGGCTGAAGGCTATGGAATCCTGGGAGTTGTGGTTTTGCAAGGACTTTTGAATCAATGCAAATGGAACTTCCCAGGCTCAAGACTATGGAATCCTGGGAGTTGTAGTTTTGCAAGGGTTTTTTTTCGCATAAATGCACATCTCAAGGCTATGGAATCCTGGGAGTTGTAGTTTTGCAAGGCTTTTAGCGTCAATGCACAGCTCAAGGCTATGGAAACCTGGGAGTTGTAGTTTTACAAAGTATTGTGAATCATTACAATTCTAACTGCCCAGGCTCTTTGAATCATTGCAATTCTAACTGCACTGACTCAGGCTATGAAGTCCTGGGAGTGGTAATTTTGCAAGGCCTTTGGAATCAATGCAACTCTGCTCTGGCTCAAGGCTATGGAATCCTGGGAGTTGTAGTTTTGCAAGGTTTTTAGAATCAATGCATGGCTCAAGGTTATGGAATCCTGGGAGCTGTAGTTTTACAAAGTCTTTGAGTCACTAAAACTCTAATTGCCCAAGCTCAAGGCTATGGGATTCTGGGAGTTGTAGTTTTGCAAAGCTTTGAATGTCAATGCACAGCTGAAGGCTATGGAATCCTGGGAGTTATAATTTTACAAGATCTTTTGAATTATTGCAACTCTAACTGCCCAGGCTCTTTGAAACATGAAATCCTGGGAGTTGTAGTTTTGCAAGGTTTTTAGCGGCAATGCACGGCTCAAGGCTATGGAATCCTGGGAGTTGTGGTTTTACAAGGTCTTTTGAATCATTGCAACACTTAACTGCCCTGACTCAAGGCTATGGAATCCTGGGAGTTGTAATTTGGCAAGGGTTTTAGAGTCAATACATGGCTCAAGGCTATGGAATCCTGGAAGTTGTAGTTTTGCTAGGTATTTTGAATCGATGCAACTCCAACTGCCCAAGTTCAAGGTTATGGGATCCTAGGAGTTGTAGTTTTGCAAGGTTCTTAGCGTCACTGTATAGCTCAAGGTTATTGAATCCTGGGAGTTGTAGTTTTGCAAGGTTTTTTAGAATCAATGCATGACTCAAGGCCGTGGAATCCTGGGAGTCGTAGTTTTACAACATAATTTGAATCAATGCAACTGTAACTGCCCTAGATCTAGGCTATGGAATCTTAGGAGTTATTTACTAGCTTGGAGACCTGACGATGCCCGGGTTATTAGGAGAAGGCATTGTTTGTTTTTGGGATGTTAAGTAATATCACTGAAGTTTGGTCCAGATCCGTCGTTGGCTGGGTTAGGTGCTGTCTGGATAAGGGTGAACTACAACTCCCAGATTCCCAGGGCAATCACCCCAAACCCTGCCAATATTTGCAGTTAGCTATGTTGGGTCTGTGTGCCAAGTTTGGTCCAGATCGGACGTCAGCTGAGTTCAGTGCTTTCTGGGAGCAGGTGAACTATAACTCCCAAAATGAAGGTCCATTCCCACTAACCTCTGTAGTATGTTCAGTTGGTTATAGGGTTTCTCTGTGCCAAGTTTGGTCCCAGTCCATTATTGGTGGGGGTCACAGTATCAGTGAAGGTACTGCAAGTCCCATTATCTGTGGCAAATTTGGTCCAGATCCATCATTGGTTGGGTTCACAGTGCTCTCTGGATGTAAGTCAAGTGCAACGCTTGTAAATCTTGGTGAATTCTAACCCAAACCTCTGGTTCAGTTGCTGATCAATTCCTCTGTTAACTGTGTGCCATAGGAAGGGGTAGGAGAGGGTTAAGGGAGAGGCAGTGGGTGGGGTCATGCAAATTAAGGAACCCTGGGATGTCCATTCTGGAGGAAAAACAAAACATCTAGGATGAAATTGTCCCCGCATGAAAGCCTTTGCTTGGGTGGGGGGCAGAATGGTGTTTGTGGAGGACATGGGCAGGGTTTGGTCTACATGTTCATGGTGCTCACTATAACCTGCATGTCAGTGGAGGGAGGACCATGTGTGTCTCCTGCTCAGTAGGAGCTATAGCTGTTTGTGGAGGTAGGAGGCTGTTTGTGTAAGTGGACACATCCACCACATACACACATACACATTTTCACTTTTACTATGTGTATAGATTTATTGCATTTATATACCACTTTTCTCACCCCTGGGGGGACTCAAAGTGGTACACTCAAAGTTATAGTTTTATGGGATCTTTAGAAACAAGGCTCAAGGCTATGGAATCCTGGGTGTTATAGTTTCATCAGTCTCTGTCTAGCTGCATAATGGATTTCTGCTGTAATGCATCTGTTAAAGCAGGTATTTCCAAATATTTTATGTTGATGGCATGCCTTTTAGGCATGCATCATTCTGTGATACAGCAGTTCAGCTTTACTAGCAAACCTGCGGTTAAACCAGCCCCTCATGAGAGATACAGACACATGCATCCATAAAAACATAGCACAGCGGGTTAAACCAACAGCTACAGAAGATCTTACTGACCAGAAGGTTGGCGGTTCAAGCTGTGGGTCAGGGTGCGCTCCCACTGTCAGCCCCAGCAGTGTGAGTAAATAAATAGGTTTCTCTTTGGCGAGGAGGTAAAAGGTGCACTGAAAAACATGCCGGCTAATCCAATCAGGAAGGAGTCCATGGACGACAGGCTCCTTGGCATGAAAAAAAGAAAACAATAGCACCTCCTCATGGCTGAGCCGAGCACAGCCTCCACATGCCAGAGAGGAAAAGAGGGAAGCCTTGCCTCTGTTTATGCCTGTCTTGTCAGTTGTATAACGGCACTGAATATTTGCCATATATGTATCTGTAATCCGCTCTGGGTTCCCTCGGGGAAATAGAGCGGAATATAAATAAAGATTATTATTATTTGAAACACAACAAGATGAGTCCACAGCAGACAGTCTGCCGACTGTTGTATTGGATCACACGTCGGACACTTCCCAAGTGTCTAGGACTGTGTGATGTATCGGCAAATAATGTGTGCAGATCCCAGTAAGGTGGCCTTCTGCAGCTGGCAGGTGGTAATTTTGTCAGCGCCGATTGTGTTTAAGTGCAGGCCAAGGTCTTTAGGCACTGCACCTAGTGTGCTGATCACCACTGGGACCACCTTAACTGGCTTGTGCCAGAGTCTTTGTAATTCGATCTTTAAATCCTCATATCGTGTCAGCTTTTCCAGTTGTTTCTCCTCAATCCTGCTGTCCCCTGGGATTGCTACATCGACAATTCATACTTTGTTTATTATTACTATTAAGATGATGATGATGATTATTATTATTATTATTATTATTTAGTTTCTGAATCCAGATTATTTGTATTGAACTGGATGATATGGCAGTGTAGGTCCAGCCTTGGATGTCCATTTTTTAAAAAATTTGGGATATCTGTATTTGCGTACATAGTGAGATATCTTGGAGATGAAATTCAAGTCTAAACAGTAAATGATTTTCTGTTTCATACACACCATATACCCATGTCCAAATTGTCATTTTACACAATGTTTTAAAAATAATTTTGTGCTTGAAGCAAGTTTGTGTAGATTAAACCATCAGCAATAAAAATGCCCCTATCTCAGCCATCCATATGGAAAATTCTGGATTTTGGAATGTTGTAATGCAGAATACCAGATACTTTCCTAAATCACCTCCAAGACTTTCTTCTAGGAGTGATGTGAAATAATTACCTTGGAGAGAACTTTTTAAAAAAGAAATCTACTTAAATTTTGTTTTTCCTTTCACATGATTGTTGTGGTAAAATCCTAAACTGTAGTAAGTCTCTGCTGAGATCAGTGGAATTTTCCCCCAAGTAAATACATGGCTAGAAAAGTATTTTTTCCTCGTGTTGTCAAAGGCTTTCATGGCCTGAATCACTACGTTGCTGTGAGTTTTCTGGGCTGTATGGAAACATGGCCATACAGCCCGGAAAACTCACAGCAACCCACTAATTTTTCCTCATTAAAAAAATGTCATGACAAAAATGTGAGTACACTGTAACAAGTAACATATTGTAACAAAATTTGAAAAATATTTTGTTCCTGGTTTGAAAGTGTTGTTTTCTATTTAATTGTGCGGAACTTATTTTGAAAGTACAGTAGTTGTTTATGCTCCAGAAACTTTGTTTTTGTATCTACCCCAAGCTGTGTTGAATTGGTTGAGACTTGAGTTGCTCATTGAAAAACTATCTAAAAATGTGCTGCAGAGTTTTCCCAAAAACAAAACAAAAAAATTGCAGTTTAATAAACGTTCTCCATGTTTTTTATGATAGAACCAATTAGGAAATGACATTTATAACCCAGGAAAAAATCGTGTTGCATAGTGTAGAGTACTGCTGAACTGGATTACCTGGCAGTGTAGACTCATATAGTCCAGTTCAAAGCAGATAATGTGAATTATCTGATTTGATAATCTGTATTATATGGCAATGTAGGAGGGGCTTAAGAATGAGAGCAATATTAGCACTACCAATAGGAACATGCAGAAGTAAAGCATTAAATGTGAGAGGCTGCAATTCGTACCAGCAATGTTCAATGAGCAAAGCTGATCAGAAGAGAAGCAACCCATTTGAAATGTGATGTTAGAGGAGAGTTCTACAGATATCATGGCCTGCCAAAAAGACAAATGAGCAAAGCAAATGCACAGAGACCATTTTACTTTGCACATTTCATGAAATGACACGACGTCTTAGAAAAAAATGATAGGAAAAAGAGAATGGGTGCATCTACACTGTAGAATTAATGCAGTTTGGCACCACTTAAACTGCCAGGACTCAGTGCTGTGGAATCCTGCAAGTTGTAGATCAGACCTCAACAGAGAAAGCTAAAGACCTTGAAAAGCTACAAAGAGTTCTATGATTCCATTGTGTTGAGCCATGGCAGTTAAAATAGTGTCAAACTGCATTAATTTTACATCGTCGTCGTACCCAAAGTCAAAGCCAATTCAAATTGAATTAACAACACATTTTATGTATGTGGGAAAAGACTGAAAATCTGCCATTTGCATGTACCAATTTCTGCTGTGTATATCTAACATTTACATTGATCTTCTGCCCTCCGTGTCCCATGCTTAATGGGCAAGGTTACAAGTACAGTAGAGTCTCACTTATCCAACGTTCTGGATTATCCAACGCAATTTTGTAGTCAATGTTTTCAATACATCGTGATATTTTGGTGCTAAATTCGTAAATACAGTAATTACTACATAGCATTACTGCGTATTGAACTACTTTTTCTGTCAAATTTGTTGTATAATATGATGTTTTGGTGCTTAATTTGTAAAATCATAACCTAATTTGATGTTTAATAGGCTTATCCCTAATCCCTCCTTATTATCCAACATATTTGCTTATCCAACATTCTGCCGGCCCGTTTATGTTGGATAAGTGAGACTCTACTGTAACTCAAAAGAAAAATGCAATCTACTTTTAGATTGTAGACCAATCCAGTTTGATTAACATGCCTCTTGAACTCAAAGTGTTGACTTCTTTCTCTCTAAATACAGATTGTGTTGTTTTATCAGTTGTAGTACTAACAGTCCAACAATAAACAAACATAAAATAACCAATAAACACTGGACATAAGAAAAGAAAAATGGATAAGTCAATCTTTGCAGGGAAAAATTGAGAAGTCAACCTTTGCAGCATCTTTGAGACATATTTTTTGCTCATGATACATATGATGAAGCTCATACTGAAATATTTCACACCATTTCAAGTGTACATTCAAATCTCACCTGCAACCCCTTATTCCTTCTTATTTTATGACAGGTTAATAAGGCTATTGCCTAAAAAAAAAATGAACAAGCATTGAGTAGACACACATAGTGGACTCTTAGTAGACTTTGTTCTTGGGGGACATCCTGCAGCACATTTTGCTATAGCTTTTCAATGAATACCACATCAAGTCTCAGCCAATTTAACATAGTTTGTGGCCGCCACAAAAATTAAGTTTCTGGAGTATAACAACTACTGGTACTTTCAAAATAAATGCCGTACAATTAAACAGAAATAACATTTTCAAACCTGGAACAGATTTTTTTCAAATTTTGTTACATAATGTTATATAGAACTGTATAGTTAAACCCCCATATTTAAAATGGCATGGTCAATATTTTGATTCTTTTTGAAGTCTTAAAAAATATTTCAAGCCATGAATGGTTGAATCCATTCCCTACAAATGGTGAGCCCATGATGTTTCCAACATTGGAATCAGTTTTCCACCAGTTGAGGACATCATGGCCAACAAAAGGATGGGAAGCACAGACCAACACCATTTGGAGGGCGGCAAATTCCGCAAGTTTAATAACCCTTATGAGATATTCTTACTGACCTTGGAAAGACTTGGTGTCATCAAGAATTGTTGCTCCGTGTTTCCTATATTCTGATTTATACTCTACTAGGCATGGATCATTGTGGTTTATTTTTGCAGGGGTTGGCTTATTTAACACCTCCTGAAATGGCAACCAAACCAAATTATTTACTTCCACTCACATACATACACAAAGTGACAGCTGACTGTTGCATCTTTGCATGAGTTACTTCCATGAGTTGGCCTCATTCCAGTTAGGAAGGTATAATCAACACAGAGACTCATGCAGAAACATAAGGGTCTCCCCCTCCATGAGAGTTAATTCTAGATCTGCAGCGTTTTGTTGATGAATCAGATAAATGGGCTGAAGTCCTTTTAATCAGCTAAAATGGCACCAGAAGTAGGTACTATCTTTTTTAAAAACATTAACAAAAACATTGATTATCAAGCACTGTTAGCTATGAATAGTAGCTAGACATTACATCTCCATATCCAGAGGCAAGAAGATGCTGTGGATGACCATCAGGAAAAATAGGTTCATATTGTGGACTTCCCAGAAGCATCAAGCTAAATACTATACAAAGCAGAATATTAGACCTATTAGAGCAAGGCTCTTCACAGGCTCTTACATGTACAGTGAGAAATGCCATGTCTAAAATTAACTAGAACAGTAATCAGGCAGCCTTTTCTTTTAAAAAATTGTTTTCAAAACATTGCCCCATAAACAGTGATTTGTGATCAGTGGTCCTGATGAGCGTAATGCATTTCCAGTGGAGATGGAGAATTACAGTTGGTCCTTAGTATCGACAAATTTGATATCCACAGATTCAACCATCCACAAACTTGATTTTTAAAAAATAAAATAAAAAAGAAACCTTGATTTTATATAAGGGACACCATTTTACAACTTTATTGTATTTAAATGGGACTAGAGTGTCCACGGAATTTTGTATCTGTGGATACTCAAGTCCTCTTACCAAATTCCATGGATGCTCAAGTCTCATTATATACAATGCCACAGTGTCCCTTATATAAGCCTGAAACCAAATTTCAAAAGATACCAAGTACCCAATATAATTATGATAATTTGTTAAACGGATAGACTAGTTTTTGTCATATATTTGAAGATCCAGTAATTGTTCTCCTTTTGAAAAAATTATTTTTTTCAGATCACAGAAAATATATTTTTATTTCGTAGGGGCCGTGGTGGCGCAATGGATTAAACCCTTGTGCTGCTGAACTGCTGACCTGAAGGTTGGCAATTTGAATCTTTTAGCCTTAGCTCTTTTCAACTTAGCAGTTTAAAAACATGCAAATGTGAGTAGATAAATAAGTACCACTTCAGCAGGAAAGGCATAAGACGCTCCAAGCAGTCATGCTGGTCATGCGACCAGGAGGTGACAACGCAGGCTCTTTGGCTTGGAAATGGAGAAGAGCACTTCCCTCAGAGCCAGAGATAAGCACTGCCTCCAAAGCCGGAAATGGAAGGAGAAGCCTTTGCCTTTGACTGCGTATGTGTGTCTCACTGTATTGTAACAAGGCATTGAATGTTTGCCTATACAGTATCTGTTTATACTGTAATCTACGCTGAGTCCACACAGGGAGAAGGGTGGAACAGAAATAAAGTGTTGTTGTTGATGTTGTTGTTGTTGTTGTTGTTGTTGTTATTTTATGATCTGGGGTACCTTGCAATAAATTTACCGTAGTTGTAACCAGGGTTTCTCAAACTGAATTCTCTGAAATCTTAGAATTCTGCAAAAAGCTGATAGGAATTCCACAAGAAATCATAATTGGGATTTTTTTTTAAAAAAACAACCTATAGATGTAATAATTTTTATTCTCTGTCATTTGAAAATTATTTCAAGGGTTTCTCAAGGATAAAAAAGGTGAGAAAGTGGTTTAAAGCACTGAAATGTAAAACAATACACATATTTTAAACATTCTAAAAACATATCATACAAATCACTTATTCACACATACAAAAGAGTGAAAAGAGTTATACAAAGTTGCAGATTTTTTCCAAAACCATATGATACATATGTACATATGTTCATATTTAGTCTGTAATTTCTTGTACATTTATTTATTAAGCATATGAACTAAGGCATACATTGGGACTTACTTCTGAGGCCCCTTCTACACTGCCCTATATCCCAGGGTATGATCCCAGATTATCTGCTTTAAACTGGATTATATGAGTCTCCACTGCCAGATAATCTGGGATCAGATCCTGGGATATAGGAGCAGTGTGGAAGGGGCCTGAGTTATAGTACAGTATAAGTGAGTAAAGTGCAGCTCTGCAGATGTTGTTTAACTATATCTTCCAGCAGCCTTAGCAAGCATAGCCAATAGTAAGGGTTGATGAGGCTTTTCCAATAATATCTGGGGGGTTGTGTTTACATGTTATAGGACAGTACTGTTGATTTATGAAAGCACATAGAACTCATCACTAAGACTGCAGACCCATGCATAGTTTCCTGGGAGTAAGCTCCAATGAAAATAGTGGGATTTCTGAGTAAACATACATTGGATTGCATGAAGATTTCTTTAATTGACTAAGAACTCTGGCTAATCTTTACTCTTCCTCATTCACACAGTAAGTCATAGAGAAATACGTGGGTGGGTTCCTTCTCTTTTGGGTGCAAAAGCAATATGTGTCTCCAAATTTCAATTCAGGTAAAAGCTATATCAAATTGGAAAAAAATGCTTTATACTTCTGCCTTGTGGCATGTAGACCTCAGTAGATGGCAATGACCTGACTTGGCTTAATACTGCAAAAGCTAGAAATTGCAGTGAGATAAAAGGTACCCAATGTTTCAACAAATGCAAAATCTGTCATGGAAATTATGGAACATGGCAGTTGGAAAAAATAATAAACCTGATAAGATGGTGTAGTGATCAACCCTTGAGAATTAACCAGACCTTATTCCTTGCTTTCTAGAAGAAAATGTAAAATACACCAGGAAATTGTTCTTAATAATCCCACAAGGAGGGTGGTAAGAATGGTAATAGATTCATACATAGGCACTATATACTGTCAAACCTCAACTTTTGCAGGTTTAACTTTCAGGAATTTGATTATTTCAGAGTTGGATATCAATAATGAAACAGGGATTTTTGTGGTCTGCCGCAGAAAACTGCAGGTGACACACGTAGACTATAAAATGTAAAGAAAATGTAAAATCTTTAGTAAGTTATAAATGCATAAAATATACAATAGTATCCATAGATATTGCAGCCACAGATTCAGCCATCCATGATTTGAATGTTTATTTAATTCCGAAAAACAAAGTTTGATTTAGCCATTTTGTATAATAGATTTAACCATTTTGTTAGGCCACAGTTTATAATGGAAATAATGTTAGTATCCACAGGAAGTCCAGAAACCCAACATCAATAGATATATACTAATGGCTCACTGTATGTAGTATACTTATGTGTGTATGTTAGATATGTCAACAGTGTTAATGGTAAAAGCTTGGGGAGGGGGCAAGGGATATACACAGTTTCCCCACTTTTACTGGGATCCTGCATCCCAACTTCTGTAGAGTGATGACTATAAAACAATACAATTGTATAATGTAGTTGGGAAAAATTGAGTTGTTCCTTATCTAGCAAACATCTTTTCTTAAACTTTGGGTCACAGCCCCAAATAGCCTCTCCCCCAGCTCAATGTTGAGGTCCCCAGAAATTTGGCGACAGTGATTTTTCTCTGAGCGTCATCTAATGGCTGTTTTGGACGTTTATACAAATATGTTGAGCACTGTTTATACAGTAGTTCCCAATCCTTTTTTGACCAGGGACCACTTTGGCCAGGGACATTCTCCAACATTAGTATCAAAAGGGTTATGAATGAGTTTTTGGTCAACTTTAGATTTGGTTTGGTTTTTTAAGGTGCTGATTCAGAAAATTGCATTGAATAGACCACATCAGCTCTAGTTTCTGATACAGAACATATGCACCCAGTAGTCGCTATCTGCTTGCCCACAGAAAGCCGTATTTAATCATCTAGAGCTGATGTGGTCTATCCAATGCAGTTTTCTAAATCAGCACCCCAAAAAACCCCAAGAACAGGCCTAAAAACGAAGACAACAAGGTGCCCCCGCTTACAGGCAGCACATGGAACGGCTCCACTCAGAAGGAGGGAAGAGGAGGAGAAGCAGCAGTCAGGAGGCTTGTTGTCGTGCCTTTCGTGGGTAGTCAGCCTCTCCTCTCTCGACATTCTGATTGCTTCAGCACTATAAGAGGGTTTCGCAAGACCAGTTGCTCTCGTTACAACAATGTAGTAATGGTAAGGTCGTGGACCATATTTTAGTTCTTGGGGACCACGGATGGTCCAAGGACCACAGGTTGGGAACCACTGGTTTACAGTGAACTCTGCAGAAGATGCTATAACTGTACAGGCAGTCCCCGAGTTACAAACATCCAACTTACAAATGACTCATAGTTAAGAATGGGGGCGAAACAATAGGAAGTGCAAGAAATCTACCCCTCAAAAGGGGAATTCACTCCTGGAATAGTTATCATGGGGAATAAGTGTCTCCACTGAAGCTTTCTCACCAATCCTTGTTTCCACAACAAGCCAAATTTTTCAAAATCCAATTATCGCAGGGACGGAAAATGACATGACATCTGCACAGGGACGCAGGCAGCAAAACAAGCACCACAGGGATGTTATCCCTTCCCTATGCCATCCAAAACTTGCACATAATATATATGGCTGGAGTTACACTTTAAAATGTACCTCTTCCGACATACAAACACATTCAACTCAAGAACAAACTTACAGAGCCTAACTTGTTCGTAACTTGGGGACTGCCTGTATTTCATAATAAGGAAAATCAGCCTACTTTAGCAAGCCTGGTAAATGCAGATTTGTTATCAATATTTGATATTTCCCCCACTTTTTATATACCTGTAGCAGGGGTCACATTAAAATTTCTTGGACCAAAAGGGGCTATGAGTGCAAAAGTTTAAGAAGCCCTGATCTAGTATACCGCTTTGAGTCTCCTTCAGGAGAGATAAGATGGGGTAATAATAATAATAATAATAATAATAATAATAATAATAATAATAATAACAACAATAATAATATACCAACCAATCAGCATTGCTCTGGTCCAAAATAGCCCAATCCGTTAATACTCTTCCACTCACCCTATTTTTCACTATTTTCACCAAGAACTGGTCAACCAGTACTCCCTACCCATTGAGCATGCGTCATCCTCCTCGTCCTGTTTGAGGTTCTCTCCTCACTCCTAACCTCCCCACTAGCCTCCTCAAGATATTCCATACTTTTTTGAAAACTTTAGGGCTCTCCTGAGTCTGCTGATACCTCCCTCAGTACTTGGATGGTGCCATTTTGACTATACAGTAGAGTCTCACTTATCCAACATAAACGGGCCGGCAGAATGTTGGATAAGCGAATATGTTGGATAATAAGGAGAGATTAAGAAAAAGCCCATTAAATATCAAAATAGGTTATGATTTTACAAATTAAGCACCAAAACATCATGTTATACAACAAATTTGACAGAAAAAGTAGTTCAATACGCAGTAATGCTATGTAGTAATTACTGTATTTATGAATTTAGCACCAAAATATCACGATATATTGAAAACATTGACTACAAAAATGCGTTGGATAATCCAGAACGTTGGATAAACGAGTGTTGGATAAGTGAGACTCTACTGTATAAGGTTTTGCACTCAGGGAATGAGTTTGCTCAAAGCATGTGTAGGATGAAGATGATGTAATACCCTTGCTTGTTGCAGAAGGATAGTTGCTATAGAGCGAGAGCAGCGTTCAAGGTAGTTTGGAAAAATTCAGGGACAAAATTAATTACAATTGTTTCTTTCTTTCCTAGAAATGTGTTGTGAGTTAGAACCATCATCATTTTGAGTAGCACTATTCATCATCAATGATGCACAAGTCATCATTTTGAGTAGCACTATTAAGGTAAACAAGCTGAGATGACCGAGTGCTAGTTAAGATTGAAGGAACCAGGGATCAATAAGTTAACTGTTGTTTATTTTTTTGTGTATAAGACAATTAGTCATATACTGGGACACCATTCCTCTCAGCTTCTTTTTGAAAGATTTAGATCAACTCCAGATAGGTCCAACCTGTCTGAGAGCTGATGTTGCAGTTAACCCCAATAGTGATGATGTATATTGGTAATAACAGCAAAAATACTGACCAAACAGAAAGACCTTATCAATATATAAAGTACTCTAAATGCACAAAATATCTATATATATAAAAGGGTAATGAAATTTCAGCCTAGGACAAAACAACAAAACTACACATCCCAGAAACACTAAACTTGGCAGCTCAACCCCTCATCCATGCCTCTAAGTTCATACAACAAAAATAAAAGAAAAATAAAGTCCTAATTAGAGGGAGAGGAATAATTGTTTTTATCCAATTGCTGCCAGTTAGAAGGCTAAGCTCCACCCACTTGGTCTCCTAGCAACCCACTCAACCCAGGGGACAGGCAGAGTTAGGCCTCACTTAGGCCTCTTCCACACTGCCTATAAAATACAGATTATCATATTTGAACTGGATTATATGGCAGTGTAGACTCAAGGCCCTTTATTTATAATCTTATTTTATCTGCTTTGAACTGGATTATCTTGACTATTTCCCATACCACCATACTTCGCCACAGCAACGCGTGGCCGGGCACAGCTAGTATCATATAAAAATATCTAAACTCCTACACACAGGTATTTCCAAGATGCTGCAAAGCCTTCTAAAAAGCATTAAGTATTAGCACAATATGCTGTAATATAGTGTTGCTTATGTTTACTGATGTGGCGGACTGACAGGGGACCAGCATTAGTTTTGTGCCCATTGATTACAACTGTATCTGTACTGGAGATTTGTTGTAGACTGGGACTGGTCCATGGATCATTATTTTGAGTAGCACTGCTAAGGTTTGTTGTTTATTTCTTCAGTCTCTTCTGATCCTTCATGACGTCATGGACCAGCCCATGCCAGAGCTCCCTGTCAGCCGTCACCACCCCCAGCTCCTTCAAGGTCAAGCTAGTCACTTCAAGGATACCATCCATCCATCATGTCCTTGGTTGGCCCCTCTTCCCTTTTCCTTCCTTTTTCCCCAGCATCATTCTCTTCTCCAAGCTTTCCTGTCTTCTCATTTTGTGGCCAAAGTACTTCATCTTTGCCTCTAATATTCTTCCCTCCAGTGAGCAGTCGGGCATTATTTCCTGGAGTATGGACTGGTTGGATCTTCTTGTGGTCCAAGGCACTCTCAGAATTTTCCTCCAACACCACAGTTCAGAAGTATCTATCTTCCTTCGCTCAGCCTTTCTTATGGCCCAGCTCTTACATCCATAGATTACTATGGGTAATACAGTTGATTTAACAATGCAGACTTTCGTTGCCAGTGTGATGTCTCTACTCTTCACTATTTTATTGAGATTAGTCATTGCTCTCTTCCCAAGAAGCAAACGTTTTCTGATTTCCTGGCTGCAGTCTGCGTCATCTCCACGCCTAGAAATATAAAGTCTGTCACTGCCTCCACGTTTTCTCCCTCTGTTTGCCAATTGTCAATAAGTCTGGTTGCCATAATCTTGGGTTTTTTTGATGTTTAACTTCAAAACAGCTATTGTACTTTCTTCTTTCACCTTGGTTATAAGGCTCCTCAGCTCCTCCTTACTTTCAGCCATCAAAGTGGTATCATCTGCATATTTAAGGTTGTTAATGTTTCTTCCAGCAATTTAAGGTAAACAATCAATATTCAGGAAAGAATGAGTTGAAGGCTTTCATAGCTAGAATCACTGGGGTGTTGTGTGGTTTCCAGGCTATATGGCCATGTTCTAGTTGGTCCATCTTTTTTTCCTGCCTAAGGCAAATGACATAATAATGCCTCCTTCTCCAATGCACATCAAAAGTTATTAGCAACTGAATATTACTTCAATACCAGAAAGGGGAGAATGCTATTTGTATATTCTTATATAAGGGCCCATCACAATACAAAATTATAATACTATTATTCTACGTGAACTGCCATGATTCTGTCCTAGGGCATCTTGAGGTTTGTAGTTTGGTGAGGCACTGGAATGCTCTGACTGAGAATTCAGAATGGCCCTATCTAAACTGTGTCATGGTTTGTAAAGGCACTGTGCTGTGTGTGTTAACTGGAAAATGAAGTGCATGAAGCCAATTGGCTGAGCCTGCAAAGACCTGGGGATTGATTTGATACTGTTTCTGTTCTGCTACTGCAGAACCAGCTTGGACAAGTTTTTCAGTGCTGACTGAGTACTGCTGGTGGAGAGATCTGTGTACTCAGAGAGGCCTTGTTATTTTGAGGCCTGTTTGCTGCTGAGAAAAGAGGGTGAAGAATCAGGACTGTATTCTTCTCTGAAGCAGATGTGTGGACTGAGAACAGACTGTTTATAACTGTGGACTTCTGTAAGTGATCTTTGTAAATACTACTTTTTTTATCTCTTGGAATCAGTAAAGTTCCTGTATTTTTGTTCTGCAAACCTGAGTGGCATGTTATTGTTCTGCGGGTGACTCTGGATCTCACATATAAGAGCTTCCATTTATCATCATCAATCCGTAACAAACTGCAAATCCCAGGATTCCATTGGATGAAACCATGGCAGTCAAAGTAGAATAATAGCACTATATTTCTTAATGCAATTAGACCTTTAGTGGAGATCAACTGGTCTTCTAGTGGAGCAGAATAGACAGGAGAACTAGGAGGAATGATCAGGGAGCTTCAGTGGCTGATCCCCAGAGTCAGCCATATGCAATGGTTGCTTTGCTCTTTTTAATGCTATAGGACAGCCTTTTCAGATTGCGGAATCTTTTAAGGAAACTGTATACAGCTACCATGTTATTCCTAGGCTTTGCAAGAGGAAGGCATCAACTAGATGCCTTCCAGTATTTAAAAGACTTGTGAGGATGTCACATCAGATTGTGGTCAAAAGGGTGTCAGCAGGCTGCAAGAAAGCAAAAGTTGTTAATGAGGAGGAATTGCACACAAAACCACTAAAACATTCATGATCTGAGTTTTGAAAAGCAAGATTCTGGTCCTCCACTCCTCACAGCTGAGCCCCCTTCTACACTGCCATATAATCCAGATTATCAAGGCAAATAATTCACTGTATTGTATGAGTCCACAGTGCCATATAATTCAGTTCAGATCAGATAATCTGGGTTTTATATGGCAGTGTAGAAGGGGCCTGAGTTAATTCAGTGCTCAGTATTTCTGCACTTTGAATCAGATTGTGGCGAATGAAGTAAACAGAGGACAAAGGGGCAAAGTGGGAAAGAAAGAAACTGGTACATTTTAAAAGCTGCTGAAAAAGTGTGACAACAGAGGATTTTCTGCCAAATTGGGACAGTTGGAAGTTATTGTCCACTCTGCTCATAGTGTGAACATCACAGAAGACAAGGGCTCTGTGAAAGTAACCAGAAGGCGATCAGTATGGTGCTGGCAATTAACCATGGTTAAAACTGTCATTTTATATTTCCTATCTTTTTACCACAATTGTGTGTCTTCCAGCATTTTTGGGGCTAAAGAGGCTCAAACTATGCTTAGAGGCTCAAACTAGATGTAGAAGATCTTTAGAACAGTCATCCTAATTTAAAAATATCACCCATGGGGATGTAGATCATTTCCCGTCTATATCATTTTCTAGTTAAAATTCCCTTCTAAGCTTAAGGGAAGCATTTCATTTAATAATGAAAATGGTAATGAAAAAGTGCTCCACTCCTATCCTAGCACCACAATCCCCAATCTTGATTGTATCCCAGCTGGGCATGGTTGCTCTTGTTTGATTTGGTTCCAATAAGAGATCTTCTGGGTCACATTTATTTTGGCTGGAGCTGGTACAGTCAGGATTTAATTTGACATGACTTTGCCAGCCCCAAAATATTGCTTACTGTTCTGCTATGGAGATGCTGGCAATACACCAGACCTGAAAAAATGTCCCTAAAATATTCCAGATGGATTATATTTATTTTGTACCCAAATTCTCTCTCCAGTGATTGTCAAGGGTGTATCTAGTCCTGGTTGTTCATTTATGCCAACTATAATAATAAAACCTATAAGCAGCAATTTCTTGGTGATTTGGATTTTTGGGAAAATGGCCAGCTTTCGCGATGAAAAGAGGATTCAGTGAGGCAAATAAAATTTCCCAGTCATCATGCTCATTTTCCTTACTCAGATTGACATCTATCTGTGGCAAATGGCAAGATTCTTTGCCATCCCCTGGTTAGGAGCAGCCAAGTTCCTTTATGTTACAAGGATCTTGATTAAACAATTCTTAACCAGTCCTAACTTAGGGATATACTGAATTAATTGAGCCCTAATACCATTTTTCAATCTCCAGATAATAAGATTGTCTTTTTTGAAGGAGAGTTGTGGATATAGTATAGTAGTTCGAGTGTTGTCGAAGGATTTCATGGTTGGCTTGCAGTGAGTTTTCTGGGCTGTATGGCCATGTTCCAGAAGTATTCTCTCATGACATTTCACCTTCATCGATGGCAGGCATCCTCAGAGGTTGTGAAGTCTGTTGGAAACTAGACAAGGGAGTTTTATATATCTGTGGAATGTCCAGGGTGGGAGAAAGAACTCTTGTCTGTTTGAGGCAAGTGTAAATGTGGCAATTGGCAAGCTTAGTTAGCATTGAAAAGCCTTGCAGCGTCAAAGCCTGTCTGCTTCCTGCCTAGGGGAATCTTTGTTGGGAGGTGTTAGCTGGCCCTGATTTTTTTTTCTTGTCTGTAATTTCCCTGTTTTCTGAGTTTTGCTCTTTATTTACTGTCCTGACTTTAGAGTTTTTTAATACTCGTAGCCAGATTTTGTTCATTTTCATGGTTTCCTCCTTTCTGTTGAAATTGTCCACATGCTTGTGGATTTCAATTGCTTCTTTGTCTAGTCGGTCATGGTGGTTGTTAGAATGATCCAGCACTTCTGTGTTCTCAAATAATATGCTGTGAGATTGGTTCATCAAGTGCTCTGCTATGTTTGACTTGTCTGGTTGAATACTCTGCAGTGCCTTTCATGTTTCAAGTTTGAATGTTGCAGTTGGACTTTGGGAGATCTGAGTTCAAATCCCCTCTCAACTATGGATCCTCACTTTTTTATTTATTTCGTGTCAAAAGCATTGCATAATAAGTAAGTTTAAAAGTGATAAAATAAAGGAATCACAAACAGATGGATCCTCACTGAGTGGCCTTAAGTAAATCACACTCTCTCAGCCACAGAGGAAGGCAATGGCAATCTCCTGTGAAGAAAACTGGCCAAGAAAACAAAACAGGCTTTTTAAAAAGGCTGTCATAACCTAGAAATTATTTGAAAGCACACAACAAGAAAATCGAGTGTAGTCCATAATTCGTTTATTTCCCAACCCCTGACAAACTTTCACAGGACAGCACTTCACAATGCAATAAACATAACATGATAGGTTATTTTGAAAAGGCATTAAAATGCTTACAAAATATAAAACAATATGGAGCAAAACAGCTTTTTACAAAACTCACAAAAAATGGATGTAAAGTATCCAGGAAATCTGGAATGTCCAGCATCAAAAGAAAGTTGGGTCAAGTTAGCTTTCTTGGGAAAGGCAATGCTATTTAAAATTTCCAGTTCTCATAGTGGTGGTAAACATGGCTGGCTGTAATATTTGAGACTGCAGCTAAAGCCACGTGTACTTTAATATGCATACTTCATACTAGAGTTGTACGTGGAATTTGTTTCTACAGTTTCTACTGTTTCTTTCGTTTCTTTGGGAGCATGAAAGAAGCCTGCAGCCAAGTGGAAAAGAAACTGAGTGTGTGGCATGCAGGCTCAGAAAGTGCACACGCCTGTTAGTACCTGCAGCCAAGCGCCTCTTACTCTAGAATAAGAGGTGCTCAGCTGCAGGCACTGGCAGGTCTGTGTGCTTTCTGGGCCTTCACGCCAGACACAAACTCTCTTTCCAAGGAGTATGTGTGTGTGTGTGGTGTGGCATGCAGGCCTGGTGCCTGCAGCCGAGCACCTCTTACTCTTAAGTAAGAGGCTCTTGGCTGCAGGCACTGCAGGTGCATGCACTTTCCAAATCTGCACACCGTGCCACACACGCATTCTCCTTGGAAAGAGTGTTTGTGTGTGGAATGGTGTGCAGGCCCAGTGCTTGCAGCTGAGCGCCTCTTCCTCTAGAGTAAGAGGTGCTCAGCTGCAGGCACTGCAAATGCGCACACTTTCTGGGCCTGCACAGCACGCCACACACACACTCTCTTTCCAAGGAGAGTGCATGTGTGACGTGGCTTGCAGACCAAAAAACCATGTGCGCCTGCCAGTGTCTGCAGCCAAGCGCCTCCTCTAGAGTAGAAACAGCAGATAAGAAGCCTCCTTAAAGTGCACTCCAGGGAGGGGAGCCTGGGTGGGAAGCTCCCCCTGAAAACAGATCTGCCCTTCTGATTTCGGAAGGCTCCCAAAAAATGGAACAGGGCCCCCACCGAAAGCCAGAACACGAATGAGTTAAGATTTACCCCGAATCTACAACCCTACTTCATCCAAAAAGAAATGACACATAGAAATTTTCCTTCTATGCAGTGTTCACACAGACCTCCCTATCTATAAGAGTTTTTTAAAGATTTTTTTATTTCATTTTAATTGTTATTCTAATAGCAAGAACGTTTCAGTCTTATTTACCCCACTCCACTCAATTTGAAATAATACAACCCAGAGTGTATCTGCTGCACGACATAGAACAGCTTGAGGTTGCTTTAAATGTCATGGTCCAGTCTATGTAATCCTTGGAAAACAGATTCATCACCATTTCTTGCACCAGCTGTGTCTTGCTCTATGGACTGCTTGTTCCAACTTCCAGGTTTTAACTGACCTTAGGGTTAAGAAGCTCTCGCGACTTAGTTTGTAAAACTAGGAGTTCTGGACTTCACACTTAGTTGGAACTGGTATCTTTTGACCTGGAAAACCTTGCCCTCTGTATCTCTAAATGTATACAGGATTGTTAGCGATAGCTCCATCCTGAAGTAGCAATGCTCTGCACATGCACCAAAATCAAATGGAAGCCATCCCATCTTCACTAGGAAAAGCTGATGTGGAGGAAGAAATATCAGTCCATTTAGCCCTAAGATTCCACAGTCACTGCAAACCTATACAATTGATTCCTGAAATGAAACACTGGGCACAATTATGACCTACTATTGCAAGTGAAAGATATCCAGCAAGCTTTGTAATAATTAACCCAAGCTTATAGAGCAATAAACACATTATCACCTCATTCTTTGCTCAAATGACACTAGCACTCATATGAGATATAATACTTATCTGGGTCAAGTGCCCTCTCCTTGTAGGTAAGCGAGGCCTTTGCTCAGAGAGGTGAGGTCGGACATTTCAAAGGGTGGAGTTCCTGCAATATGGTTGTGTGCTTCCGAGTTTTTTCAGACCTATGGTGATGTTAAGGTGAATCACAGAGTTTTGCTACAAAATTTGTTCAGAGGGAGATTGTCTTTGCCACCTTCTGAGGCTGAGAGAATGTGACTTTCCCAAGGTTACTCCAGTGGGTTTCTATAGCTGAGTGGGAATTTGAACCCTGTTCTTCAGAGTTGTTGTTCAACACTCAAAAAATTATGCCACTTTGACTGTATATTTGCAATATTGAGAATATTATTTCTGCACACAACTATGTTCTCCGACTTGCTTGATTTGACAGATTTTTTTTTTTTTTACCAAATTGAAAGATTTCAAAAAGGACTGGCATTACAACCAACCCTTGCAGCAAAATAACTGTGCCGGCTAGTGTTTATGACACCAGGATGCGCAAACCTTTTAAATGTTTATTCACATATTCAGCTGTGCCAATATGCAAGTATGTATTTTTGTGTGGGAGGGAAATAGACTGCCCATATGTACAAATGTACAGAGCATACCCACATGTCTGCTAATGTGCAGCAAGATTTCATCCAGAGAAGAAATGCTGCATTTTGTTTGTGCACACAGCAATGCAGTGATGTGCAGCGAGGGAACGCTCACGTGGTACAACTGTAAACATAGAGAAACGCACACGCATGCCCTTGAATTGTACAAACTGGTACGGCTAGGAGATTCGCTGATCCATGCACACAAGCATGCCGGAGCTCCCCGAGACGTCTCTGCCCATGCAGTCAAGTGGATGGCTGCGCATAAATCAGTGGCACATAAAAACATGCGCCAACTGCAAAGCTGGGATTAGGGACCAGCCAAGTTCTTTGAGGCTGCTCTGGGGAAGATGATGAGTTTCGAATGCAGCTGTCACAGTCACAGTCTCCTTGTTTGGGAGAAACAGATGTTCCAAAACCCCAACTTCCTTGGCCCCTAAAGGTTCCCATGCAACTATCAAGGGGGTATCCCTTCTGGGAGATAGTTCCCCCATCCACAAATTCATGTGAGGTTACATAGCAGTCAGTTACTATTGCCAGCATAGTGGTGTTTTGTTTCTTTCTTTTTTCTTCCCAGAATGCTTGGAATATCTGCACACAGAAAAACCGAATTCTGTAACCAACATAAATTATGCAAAGAAAACATTTCCATGCATATGTTTTTGTTGGGATTTTATTTTATTTTAATTTGTTTTAGTGTAATTGTAAATGTCCATGTCAGCCACGCTGGGAATTTGATCAGGATGGGTTGCAGATTTCCTCACTTAGTTAAAGAACCCATTAATCTTTGCAGCAATACAGGCTAGAAATCTTTCCCTCCAATGCTCTTGTAAAAGAAACAAGGCAGAGGCAGCAAATCGTCCAGGCCCCCCAAAGTAAGAATTGTTCGAGTCTACAGTTTCACCCAAACTCCTCTCTCCTTCCAAGATTTTACACAGACCTGCACTCTGTCATGTACATATATGATACTGTCTTATAATGTCAGATTATTTATCTATCTAGACTAGTACTTCTAGCACAATTTACCCTGGCTTTCCAAAAACCTAGGATGTTCTGCATGCCAAGTATGTGTTCCGTCTCAGAGCTATATGTACTAATTTTCAGCAAAATATTTACATCAAGCACCACAAGAGCCCTGGGAATCAGATAGTTTTTGCGTATTCACTCTGCTATCAGGACAGATCCATCTGCTCTCTACTCATGGCTAGTCCATTAGGGGTGTGTGGCAGGCACTTCAGTTGCTATATTCTGGGGGAAGAGAGTGATAGTCTTCTGGATACATTTCCCCTTCTCTTAAAGATGTATTTGTCCCCTTGTTGACCTAAAATAAGAATTAGAGATTCATCTGAATGTTGATCTGTTTTAGTGAGCCTGATCAACTCCATCTTAGCAATAGCTGGTGTCGTCCCATGGCTTGTATTGTTTGGTGAGCTTTAGAATTTGCGCTATCCTAGAAATGCTGTAACTGCAATATTATGTTCCCAGGGCCACGCCATCTGATGTTATGGCTATAGTGCCAGATCCCAAGAACATCCTCTTAAACAACAAATAATAGTTTGCTACCTTGGTCAGTTTTGGTATCGGTTCTGGGAAATAGCATCACCTTGATCATTGCCAAGGGCAGTGAAAATCTTGAACCAGCCATGCCCCCTAGATTATCCTTCTCATTTAGAAGTTATTCTTTCGTAGTACCTTGACTGTGGAATTCCATCCCAAAGGAGGTCAAGTTGGCTTCATTTCTGCTGAACGTCTGGTAGATAGTCAAAACAAAATTAATCCAAAAGCCCTCTAGTCTTGGAAACCAGTATTAAATTAGCTTTTTGAAATTGCTTTAAATCTATGTTTAAAGGACAGATGTTTTTAGAATTGTCTTTTTAAAAAACATCTGCTTCTTAAAACAGGTCTTAATCTGTCATTATATAGTACATCACTTGGGGAAACATGGGATAAATAAACACATAAGTATATACAATAAATATACAATATCAATTGAATGTATCATTTGATTACAGGGGGCAAACTTGTAGAGATTTCAGCTAGGATCATGGATAAAGAGGTCCAGGCCTGGTGAGCTTCCGCTAAACCAGATCAGCCAGGACAGAGAACAAGTACTCCATGTTGAACAAAAACTGCAGAGGTTTATTCAGTTTGGCCAAACGGGATGCAAGTACCAGCAAAAACTTCCAGATGTACAAGCATAAATTAACAGAAGAACACAAGGCATTTTATGCCATTCTGACAGCTATTCAGACTTCCTGTTCCTCCTCCTGATTGGCTGGGAAACTGTGCTGGCTAGGACCCAAGCAGGGATTGGCCAGAGGTTTCCCTGACATTACTGACAGGAGGAGGAGATCCCCATGGCAGGAAAAATAACAGCTGATGGTTGGGCAGTTTAAAAGTCCAGTCTGTGGCAGATATGCCCCCTGGGAGGGCACGAAATTGGAGGAAATGACATGGTTATGCTGATGATTCTCTGATTGACTTTAGTTTCCAGTTCTGCTGAGAAAAAAGATGCAAGACTCAAAAGACAAAGAGTAACAATACCAAATAACTAGGGGCTCGGCTGCTGATTCAGAAGGATAATTTATTCATATTTGTTTAGCCTTTTCTTTCATGGGAATGACGAGCCTCTAGCCTTGTCTAAACAAGAAAACATCTTAAAATCATCTTAAGGAACATCTGTCTCACATACACACACAAAGGGCTTGATTTTATTTGGCTTGAGATATCACTATAAAGATATTTGTTAATTATATAGCAATCTCTGATCCCATGATCTCATGCAAAAGGGGGCACGGGGACAGCAGATGCCTTCATGCTACATTTGATAAAAAATTCTACATTTAGAAATGGATGTACACAAGCAATACAACTTACACATAAAATATCAACTTTATACATTTATTAAAGGCTTTCGTTCTGATAGAGTTTGGGATACAGTTGCTACTGGGTCCTGCCAGAACCTCCAGTGGCTTACTCCCTAAAGCTCTGCCTAAAAAGTCGGAATGGCAATTGCAAACTCCTCCAGATATTGTTAGACTGCAACTCCCAGTGTTCCTTATCCACCGAGGATCCATTTACATTGCCATATAATGTAGTTTGATGCAACTAACCTGCATCATGAAGCTGCATTACAATGCAGGTAGGAGGCCTGAGACTGATAATCAAATAACATCTGAGTCACACCATTCTTAAACCAGCTATATAGGGCAGCCCATACATGAAAAGTTCAGGGTAAAGGAATGGGTCGAATTGAATTTGGATAATCTGTGATGAGTTGTGGAAACTTCCAGAAAAAAATAACCAGAGTTCTATATTGGGAAGTCATGTCCCTACACACCAGACATATATATTCCTAATCTCAAATGTTGCACACATTGGTTAAACTTACTCAGGTTATAAAGAATACACCATGGGATCATTTGCCTCTCTGTTATTCTTTCATATATTGGGGTGTAACTAGTTTCTGGGGTTAAGCTGCATCTACAACCTTTGCCTCTTTATTATTCACCTCTTTCTTGTCATTTCACTCACAGTTGAAAATAAATTATGTGTCTAAACATATCTAAATCCTCCCCTATATCTGCTCCTTCCCTTTTCTTTATAGCTAGGCATTCCTAAACCAAGAAGAAGGCTAATGTCCAATGGCACAGCCAACCAGACCAAAGTAGTCTCATTCTTGAGTGCTATAAAGATAGAAAGATATAAGCAGGGCAAGATATTCCACTTCACAGTTATTTTGTTATTTCTCTAAGGGTAAAGGTAAAGGTTTCCCCTTGGCATTGTCTAGTCATGTCCGATTCGGGGTTGGTGCTCATTTCCATTTCTAAGCTGAAGAGGCGGTGTTGTCCATAGACACCTCCAAGGTCATGTAGCCAACATGACTGCATGGAGCGCAGTTACACTCCCGCTGGAGTGTTACCTATTGATCTACTCACATTTGCATGTTTTCGAATTGCTATGGTAGGTTGGCAGAAGCAAAGGCTAACAGTGGGAGTTCACCCTGCTCCCTGCATTCGAACCACCGACCTTTCGGTCAGCAAGTTCAGCAGCTCAGCAGTTTAACCTGCTGCACCACCGGGTTAAAGCTAGGCACTCCTAAACCAAGGCAAGACTAATATCCAATGGCACAGCCAATTCATTCTTGAGTGCTATAAAGATGGGAAGATACAAGGCAGGGCAAGATATTCTACTTCCTAGTTATTTTGTTATTTCTCTACATTCTGTAAAATATGAAATTACTGTGGGTCCTTGACATCCACTGTGATCCGTTCCAGGATCCCCCACCCACCCCAATAATATGAATATATGTTCAGGTCCTATGATATAAATGCTTTTAGAAGTTTCAGGAGGCAGGGGGTAGGTGCACCTCTGGTTCCGAGGTATTCCTATTAGGTCTGATTTGCTGTTGCAAAGAGATGTGCTAACTATTTCATGTAACCTGTAACATAATTGTGTAAATCCAAAATTAGGTTTTGATTGGCACTTTAACCTTTTCTATAAAAGGAATGGAGAATGCAGTCTGGATGGCCACTTGTGTTTTCAATGTAATCCTTAAAAGAGTTTTCTCCTAAACACATTTTCCTGAATAGCAACCACATTTTTAATTGTCATGCCATGGATGGTTGAATCCTTGGATACAGAATCTAAGGACCCAGAGGGCTCACTGTAATTTTTAGAACCATGCACTCTTCATACCCAGAGCATCCTCCCACAGGTAACTTACTACAAAAAATACTCCTCACTAGTGGCATGCTCTCAGGGGCACTTTATGCTTAGACTGCTTTAAAAAGGAAAGAAAACAAAAGAATTCCCAGTGGAGTGGAGAAGAGCTTTGCATATGTGGCAGTAGTAGATTGATCTTGTTTCAGAGAGACTTGCTAGAGCAAGATGTTGAGACATTGCCTTCAGATGCAGACCTGCATAAGGGTGATATGTACACTCCATATAATTGATCCCAAGTCTTGAAGTTAACTTCTGCCACTAATTTTCTTTCAACCCACAGAATGGCTGAGGCTTGGGGAAAGGAATGGATATTCCTTGGGGACGCAGAGTTCATGTGAGCTCAGGGTTGCTGTTCAGTCTAAGAGCTGGGGGGTGGGTGAGCTGAGCTGGATGCGGCTAGTTGCAGCCGGGCAGGGGAGAGGGAGAAGAGCGGGGAAGGAACAGGGTTCCTCATGCCTCCGTGTGACGTTGTCCTTGTACAGTACACTTTATCCTCTGCAAATAAGCAGTGTCTGGGCGGCCCCTTCCCCAAGTGCAAGCTCCGTCTGGCCCTGATAAGCCCCCAGTCAGGCTGAGATCATCACACACACGTACACAACGCAACTGACACACCACACCACCACCTTCTCCCCAGGGAGAGCTCAGGGCAAGTAAGCAAAGGGCGACTTGCAAATGGAAGGGATGCTCATGAGGCAGGGAGCATCCAGTGGCAGCCACCCTTGGAGGGAAAGGAGGAGGGGGTCTTTTCTCCCCCAATACAAAACACGGCGGTGGTGTTTAGATATGTTACATAGGGTAGAGAACAAGAGCCCACGTTTCCAACTCCAGATTTCTGCTTCTCAGAGCAGAGTGCACTCTAAGAGAAACAACAAGAAGCTCCCAGACATCTACCTCGCACCCATTGACTTTTCCTAATCCATCACTCGCCTCCTGGAGCTGGGCATGGAGGGTTACCATTCAGACTCCTGGCTGGCAATCCTTCTTGCCTCAACTCGGAGGAGTTCGATATCCTCCCAAGAGAATCCAGCAATCCTGGCTCTCTGCCAACACCTCTACTGTAACCGGCCTCCCTCTGCTTCTAAATTTGGAAATGGAATCCCATCCATCTTGGCTTCTAAAGTGTCTCATTCTGCCCCACTGAACTTCCTGAGAGATTTCAGGCCTGTTGATTCCCAGGCTCACTCTACCCGAGGCCGACCCTACCATGAGACAGACTGGAGTGATAGCCTCAGGCAGCAGATGTAGAGGGTTGGCAGCTGCCAGCCTCGTCTCTTAAATGCTACACCTGTCCCTCTCAGTTTGAAGATGGAGCTGTGTAAGCCCCATGCCACTCTCCAGTTGGGCTGCTGACTCAAGTGTGGCAGAGGGCACTATCTCATTTGCAGTCTGGAAACCAGGATTCAGTTGCCAACAAGTTCACCTTATCGTGAGCCATCTTATCTATCATGTCAGGGAGCAATATATTCTGGGCTGGTCTGAACAACACACACCTGACTCACAGGATCCAAAAGTGCTTCCTAATTGGGCTTTTAATGTCTAATTAACCTATCTTAAACTCAGACATTTTCAGAAGATCTTAATAAGTCCACTGTGTTTCTATCCCATCTCTTCTTCTACTTTTTTCTTCTTATCAGGAAAATAAAGACCCATTGTTTTTCTTTTCTATCATTGAAGGAAAGATGAAAGAGTTGCATGGTCCCTTCTGATTAGTAGTACTAAGAAAGCACCTGTTGTCTCTCACTTGTAAACCTCTTGTGTTTTCCTTTCCTTCTTCTTTCCTTTTCCAAAAACTTAGGGTCCTTTCACACAGCCATATAACCCAAAATATTAAGGCAGATAATCCACAATATCTGCTTTGAACTGGATTATCTGAGTCCATACCACCGTATAATCTCGTTCAATGTGGATTTTACACAGTTGTGTGGAAGGGGCCTTAGTATTTCTAACCCTTTGGTCCTCCACATGGTTCTTCAGCTCTTGGAATCCTTCATGATTGGCCTTGTCACCTGTGATATATTGATGTTGATTTCAAAAACATCTGGAGGACCAAAGTTTGAAAACCGCTTCTCCATATGAAGAGCTCCCAATACTACCAGCCCAGTGACACTAAGCAGTCTCTCTTTCTTAAGCAGCATTTTATGCCAACTAAATAGAGGGAAAACATAGCAAAGGTAAAGGTGTCCCCTTGACATTAAGTCTAGTCTTGTCTGCTTCGGGGGGGGGGGGGGGGGGCTCATCTAAATTTCTGAACCAAAGAGCCAGCGTTGTCTATAGATGCCTTCTAGGTCATGTGGTCGGCATGACTGCATGGAACGCCGTTACCTTCCCATGGGAGCGGTACCTATTGATCTACTCACATTTGCATGTTTTCAAACTGCTAGGTTGGCAGAAGCTGGGGCTAACAGCGGGAGCTCACCACACTCCACAGATTCAAACCGTTGACCTTTCGGTCAGCAAGTTCAGCAGCCCAGAGGTTTAACCTGCTGTGCCATTAGGGGCTCTGAGGGAAAACATAGGATGCTATAAATAGGAGTTGACATTATCAAGAAGCGGGAATTGTGGGGCCTTTCAGATCTCATTGAATTGCAGCACCTAGTAGCCCTAAACGACTTAGGAGATGCAGTTCAGTAGCCTCTAGAGGCCTGTACATTTCCTATCTTTAGTCTAAACACACATAGTAAAATCTATTTGTGAGACAGAGTGGTTGCACAATACAAGCCTGCACACACATGCACACAAATCAATTAAGAAGTAGATATAAATGGAATAATTGCACAAGCCCTGTTCATGGGTAGTACTAAAAGTGGTCATCTGGAAGTATTCCAAGTACCCAAGATTGAACTTTTCTCCTCTTGTCCTCACCCTTGGTCTAGACTTGGCAATATATTTGGAAAGAAAGAAAGAAAAGAAAAGAAAAGAAAAGAAACAAGCAAGATGTCCTAGCTAAGATTCAGCTGCTTTCAACTTCCCTGTCACATATTTAATAGGGTTCTTTTCGCTTAAACAGCTCTATGGCAAGCAGAAACTAAAACAGGGTCATATTTTGGCTGGGCCCAGTGGTGTAGCTCTGGGGAGTGGAGCATTGCTTCTCCCAAACAGTCTTATCCCATGAAATTCTCCTTCTATTCTCAAATTTTAGCACTGAAGAGAGCAGGACACTGAACATCATTCTCACGCTGAACCCTACTATTTGCTGTCTTCTCCTTCCCTCTGTGACTTTGCATGCTCCTTTTCTTTGGATGCCTAAATGCTACTTCGAAATGCTGAAGTAAAATTTTAATTTACTTCAATGCTAGAAATTTCTGGGCTGGAAGGAAATTTCATCAGGGGAACAGAAACCTTATTTACAGGAAAGATACTCTTTATGCCTCCAGCCCAGAGCTACATCCATGGCTATGCCTCCATGTTAAGAGAGAGAGAGAGAAAAACTTAAATACTTAATATTTCTGCCTGAAATGTAGTGGATAAAAGTGGATTCTTACTGTAAAAATGAAAAAGTGAGCACCTACAGGCGTTCTGGATGAAACCAACCTACTGGGCAATGCTGCCTTGTGCCTTCCTAAAGCTGAAATTTAGTTTTCCTTTGTCTGTTCCTCCAACTCCCGAGATCCCCTCTCATGCCCCCGATTTTCTCCCTGCAGCCCCTCAGACTCTGTGGTCTATGGAATCCAGGATGTTGCACAACAAAACTGGGGATGTAAGTCAGGAACGCAGTTTGAGGAAGGGGGAGGCGGGGGGAATTGTTTACACTTGAACTTCTACCGCTTTGCAACAAGAGAAGCTGAGCAAAGAAACTATACATTAGCTCGGGAGCCACAGATTCCTCAAGAATCTCTGATTGTCACGGATGGGCCTGATTCAAACTCTTTTTTTCTCTCTTCTCTAGCTTGCCCTCAGTTAACCATTTCAAGCGCATTGGGGTTTGCCTACAACTAGGAAAGTGACCAGATTTCACCTGGAATCTTATTGCACATTTTTCAACCTCAAGCATCATGGCAGGAGAAGACAGATAAATATCTGCAGGTTTTGAGCTGCCTATTTCCCCAATGCCTCCTCTCCTTTTATACCTCCCAGCTCTCCCAATTTGGCAGGGACACTTCGAATGAATCCACTGCCCCACTTTTTCAGCTACTTTTAAAATATAATAATAATAATAATAATAATAATAATAATAACAACAACAACAACAACAACAACAACTTTATTCTTATACCCCGCCCCATCTCCCCAAAGGGACTTGGGGCGGCTTACATGGGGCCATGCCCAAACACAACAATATAATAACAACAGCAAGACAATAAAACAAATTACTCAACAATCACACATCAGCATCAATAAAACAGTCATAAAAGGTCAACATACAAAATAAGATGTTAAAAAACAGGAGATGAATACACGGATCTGGGCCAAAGTGCAGAATATTTCAGAGTTGGGGAGAGGTAGTTTTACACCTAACATAGTAATAAAGTGCTAATATAATACTGAGGAGGCATAACCGGTGAGTCTATTGTTAAGTAGGCAGATAAATCGAACTTACAACGATTAATCATCAAAGGCCTTTTGGAAGAGCCAGGTTTTCAGGCTCTTCCGGAAGGAGAGGAGGGTGGGGGCCTGCCTGATATCCCTGGGGAGCGAGTTCCAAAGTCGGGGGGCCACAACGGAGAAGGCCCTCTCCCTCCAAGATTCTCTGTCTCTCCTTCGCCCCTCTTCATAGAATCATAGATTGGAAGAGACCTTGTGGGCCATCCATCCAACCCCCTGCCAAGAAGCAGGAAAATCACATTCAAAGCATTCCTGACAGATGGCCATCCAGCCTCTCCTTATAAGCCTCCAAAGAAGGAGCCTTCACCACCCTCCGGGGCAGAGAGTTTCACTGCTGAACAGCTCTCACAGTGAGGAAGTTCTTCCTAATGTTCGGGTGGAATCTCCTTTCCTGAAGTTTAAAACCATTGTTCTGCGTCCTAGTCTCCAGGGCAGCAGAAAACAAGCCTGCTTCCTCCTCCATATGACTCCCCCTCACATATTTACACATGGCCTTCATCATGTCTCCAATCAGCCTTCTCTTCTGTAGGCTAAACATGCCCAACTTTTTAAGCCGCTCCTCATAGGGCTTGTTCTCCAGGACCTTGATCATTTTAGTCACCCTCCTCTAGACACATTAAGCTTGTTAACATCTCCCTTCAATTGTGGTGCCCAGAATTGGACACAGTATTCCAGGTGTGGTCTGACGAAGGCAGAATAGAGAGGCAGCATGACTTCCTTGTATCTAGACACTATACCCTTATTTATGCAGGCTGAAATTCCATTGGCTTTTTTAGGTGTTGCATCACATTGTTGGCTCATGTTTAACTTGTTGTCCACAATGACTCCAAGATCTTTTTCACACGTACTGCTGTTGAGCCAGGCGTCCCTCATTCTGTATCTTTGCATTTCATTTTTTCTGCCTAAGTGGATTATGTTGCATTTGTCCCTGTTGAGTTTCATTTTGTTAGTTTTGGCCAATCAGCTCTCTAATCTGTTAAGATCGTTTTGGATTCTGCTCCTGTCTTTTGGAGTATTGGCTACCCCTCCCAATTTGGTGTCGTCTGCAAACTTGATGATCGTGCCTTCTAACCCTTCATCTAAGTCATTAGCAAAGATGTTGAACAGAACCGGGCCCAGGACGGAACACTGCGGCACTCCACTCGTCACTTCTTTCCAAGATGAAGAGGAAGCATTGGTGAGCTTTCATTTTTGGCTTACGTAAATTGCTGCAAACTAAATTCAAATTGCAAAAGTTGTTTGCACTCAGTGAACTCATCAGGTGTGGTGAGGCTCGTGGCAATCAGAGAGAAGTCCTTTTCACTGGTGACACCTTTTCACTGAAGGTTCTAGCCAGAGAAATTCAGCAGATTCCTACATTTTCATCCTACATTGGGTACTAAATTCCTTTTATTTAGCTGTATAAATGTATCTTATTTCCACTGACTGTTTTATGCTGCTTTTGTGATTTTGTAGCTTTTAAGTTCATCTCTTTTATTCCTGTGCACCAAGTACCTAGCAGTGAGTGTTAGTAGTATTAGGGTTGATTCTGGTACAATAGGCCAGGTGGAGAAATTGAATGGCCCTCCAGCTATTGTTGAATTGCAAATCCCAGCACTCCTCAGGCTATTCTGGCTGGAACTTCTGGGAGCTGCAGTTCATACAATTCCCAACATTGCTATGGCCTTCCCAGAAGTGCTATTGCATAGACTTCTATATTAGAGCAAGAGTAGGCAGAAGATAGATCTGATCTCCTAGAAGATCTCTTGGTAAGTTGAAGTACATCAGCAGTTGGTTGAATTAATTGTTGCTTAACAACAGTAATGAGTGTAGGGCCATCTTCTTAACTGAACTGCTGAAATAAGGATGTATAGGAAAACAAAGAATGTGTTTGTGTGGGATCAAATTACAAGTTCAGCTCTGGGGCTGAAACTAATTCCTGAAATGTGCATGTGCTCAGATGCACTGTGTTCCTTAATGCTACGGGAATGTCCTTCATCCAGTCCTCTGCCTGTCTAGTCACTATTTTGTACCTGGTGGACCTTAACCTTCAAGTTAAACTTAAAGAAAAAACTAGAGGATTTAGCAATCTTAAGTTTTGTCTACTCTTGCCTTGGAAAATATGACTTCTTCCTCTGTTTCAGGTAAAACTGAAGATGCAGAGGGGATCGTTCCTACTGCTGTCTGCAGGAGGAATAGCACTCCTGTATACAATAACAGGTGTGTGTATCCTTGAGGCTGGTGAACCCCAAGGAAGGATGGCAATGAGCCTGATCTAGATCTAGATCTAAAACTTTAGGTGAGCTTTCCAAGGTACTGAACCTGAACCTATTTGGAGAAGGTGTTTAGCCCCATGGATAGCTCCTTCAATGTTCAAACTGAATCACAGAGTAGATGTGCAACCTTACTGACATGGATGGTGAGCCCCCAGTGATGCAATGGGTTAAACCTTTGTGCCGGCAGGACTACTGACTGATAGGTCGGTGATTCGAATCTGGGGAGTGCAGGTGAGCTCCTTCGGTCATCTCCAGATCCCCATGCGGACACATGAGAGGAGCCTCCTACATGGATGTTCAAACATCAAACATCCGGGTGTCCCCTGGGCAATGTCCTTGCAGACAGCCAATTCTCTCACACCAGAAGCGACTTGCAGTTTCTCAAGTTGTTCCTGACACACACACACACAAAATTAAATGGATCCAACCAACCATCCCTGAATACATGGCAGCATGATGTACCATCTCAGTAATTAGTGTAACCACAAATTAGAGCATTCACAGAATTTATATTTCTTTTGTTTTTTTAAAAAAAATCTGTTCATTTGACTCTACTTGAATTCCTTTTTCATTGCAGCATGCAATCATAATAAATACGTTTTTAGAATTGATAATGCAGTTTAAGTTAGGGTTCCTTGGCTCTCAGGCCCTGGATTATCTTCTGAATTTCTCATAACGGGGAAGAAATCTCAGGGTAAGAGCACTGCCCTGAAAGTCTTCCTTTACTTCCTTCTCCTTTCCTACCTGGTCTGTGGTGTATAAAAACTAATTTACTAGGCTAGGTGGTTTTTATTTGAATTGTGTACTCTGTGCAACCATGCTTGATATTTAATATGTTAAGTTTAATGACATCACCAGGAACTGTCACTTATAACATTGCCTTTGTAACATCACTGGATCTTGCTTCAAGTGTGGCTGGAGTGTCAGGGCCAAAGACAGTTGTGACCTCAAGTTAAATGTTCTTGTGAAAACCCTGCGCCACTACCACTATTGAAAGACCACAAAACTCAGAAGTTGTACATGTTCCATTATGTATATCTCAAATATTCTGATTTTGCAGGGGTGGTTCCAGTTTAATCCTCTATCATTCCATTTTTCCAGATGAATTTAAAATGCTCTGGTGTCTCTCTGCTCCTTTCATCCTTGTCTCTTTAGTTCGTAGTTTATTTCAATTTCCAGCAAGCTGAGTTTGTGCTCATGTAATTCAGCAGTGGGGGAAGGAGAAGAAACTTGCCCATCCAAGTTAGTTGATTAATAGGTTTTGCCATCTCGATCATGTTGTGATATTGCTTGTATTTCCCAATTTTCAGCTGTGGAATTTTGGAAGGTATGCTCTTGTTGCACCTGGAAAAGACGGAGAAACCTGAGTATCTTATTTAAGTTGACATTCATTTTTTCAAAAAAAAAATCTCTCACAAAACCAACAGTGTATGCCCCACCTCGCCCAAATCCTTTCCAAATCTCCCAACTCCCCAGGAGATTCATAACCTAGTGAATAGCTAATGATGAGAATTAACTGGCTTTTGTTAAAACTGGCTTTTGCACAATTACCTCCAATCTGCTCCCCCCAAAACAAACGCCCACCTAGTATTTACATTTTCTTCTGCAAATACATCACTCTTTAATTTCAAGTCTGCCTGGCAGCAGTAACTACTGTAAATCAGGATGGGTGGGTGGGAGATGAAGGACACCCAGTCATTTGGAATAATGAGAAATTTGCAGCACGCTGCCAGGGGCCATGTTAATCATAGCCTGATGCCCTACCATCAACATGTCAGAGCACTTTTGCAAGGTTGCTGTGAGTTTTCTGGGCTGCTTGGCCATGTTCCAGAAGCATTCTCTCCTGATGTTTCGCCCACATCTATGGCAGGTATCCCGAGAGTATTAAAAAAAAACCTCTAAAATCACTATGATAAATAAAGAACAACACTCTGAAAACACAGGAATTCCGGAGATAAAACAATCAGAGTCAGATAACACCTCCCAACAAAGGATTTACTCAGGCAGGAAGCAGCCAGGCTTTGAATCTGCAAATGCTAATCAAGGTGATAAATTGCAACATTCACCCTTGTCTCAAACAGACAAAAGTTCTTTCTCCCACCCTGGGCATTTCACGGATATATAAACCCCACTTGCCTAGTTTCCAATAGACCTCACAACCTCTGAGAATGCCTGCCATAGATGTGGGCGAAACGTCAGGAGAGAATGCTTCTGGAACATGGCCATACAGCCGCGAAAACTCACAGCAACCCAATGATTCTGGCCATGAAAGCCTGTAAAGCTAACTGCAGCCAGGCGTCCACATTTGTGCATAATCAAATCCACAAAAATCAAAACCGCAAGTGTGGAGGGACATTTGTACATGCTATACGCAAGTAGCGATGATGGGGATCAGAATAAGAACATTGTCCCTCAAAAGAATTTTACATCTCAATTTGTGTATTCTTTATCCCCCAAACTTCTAGTATTGGTCACTGTTTGCATCTGTATTTATAATGTATGATCCTTGTATTGATGAGAAATATATTCCAAGACCACCCCCTTTGTGGATACTGGAAGCCATGGATAATATATATATAGGAAGAATATCATAAACTCACACTGGAAGATCCAGAGAGGCCCACAAAGACTTCTAGGAGGAATATCCTTGTCCCATCACAAGAAAGAACCTTCTCAGTGGTTGCACCCAGACTCTGGAACTTCTTTCCCAGGGATTAGAAAGGCACCCTTCCTTGCTTCATTTTGCAGAAATATTTTCTGTTTTAATAGGAATTTGATGGAATGCACATCTCTCACTTGAATAATGTGTTGGATTTTGTTAATTGTAGTGCTAAAGTATGTACGTTTATGAGAGAGAACATGTGCATGTGTTTCATGATGCATGCTTTAATCTGGTTTTAATTCTTAATTGTTTTATCTTGTATTAGCTTTTGCATCTTGTGAATTTTAATGTTTTAAAAAATATTTGTGGGAAGCAGCATTGAGTACAGAATTGTGCAAACGATAGAACACCAACAACAACAACAAGGATAATAGGTATGGGCTGAATTCCTTTTCAAGAAGACTATGCCTTCGTCCTGACCCATTATAACTAAACACTTGGACAAAGCCAATATAGTGTAGTGGTCTGTGGCCCCTTCTACACTGCTATTTAAAATCTACATTATCTGCTTTGAACTAGATTAGTTGGCAGTCTAGACTAATATAATACTGTTCAAAATGGATAATGTGGATTATTTGCTTTGATAATGTGGATTATATGGAAATGTAGACGGGGCCTACTACTCCGAAGACCAGGATTCAAATTCCTACTTGACCATGGAAAATCACTGGAAACCTTGGCCAAATCACACTTTCTCAGCCTCAGAGGAAGGCAGGAGCAAACCTACCCTGAACAAATTCCACAAAGAAAATCTCAGGGTCACCATAAATCAGAAACACCTTGAAATCACACAATAATAAACATACTATTAGATATGTAACTGTGTGTGTGTGGGGGGGGGGGGTATTTATTTTATGCACACCATTTATTTATCATATCTTGACCCACCAACCAGCTAGCACTCCACCCCGATAGCAAATAGAACCATTTTATGTTCAATACCTGCCTGAAATAAAGTCAACATTTGAAGCACTCAATCTGTGTGGCATATCTCTACTGGGTAAATCACCGTCCAGTCTGCTTGTCATGCATCTGTTAAAAGCACAGAAGCAATGAAAGTGGTGCAATCGCAGAATCAAGATGGAAAACGCATATTTTAAAAGGTCATGAACATTCATAACAGTGCCCATCCCTCTGCCTCACTGCTTCAAACGGCATAAAGTCAATAGAGGGGAGGAGACATGGTAGCTCAAGCCTGCTTTTTCATACACCATCCTGCATTCAGTAATGAGGCAGAACCACAAATGATTAGAGGTATGGCTGCGAGAGAGATAGAGAGAGAGGGGTGGGGAAGGCTGGACTTTTGTACCTTTCAGAGGTGTGTGGCAGACAGAAATTTCAGCAGGTGTAGCTTGCCATTCATACTTATAAGTATAAGTTGAGCGTCCTTTATCCAAAATGCAAAGTGTTTTGGATATTTTTGGATATTTTTGCATATTTATTTATTATTTCAAACATTTATTTCCCGTCCTCACTCCTGGGAGGGGGGGGGGGACTCAGGGCGGCCTCACAATCAGCAATCATTAGATGCCAAAGAATATAATATTTAAACAATTATGATTAAAACAAATTAAAGCATTAATTAAAAATATCCATTTAAACATCCATTTAAAAAGTGCAATTCAAGTCATGATCCAGGTCTGTCCATTATCAGTCATAAAATCATATTTACTATTAACGCTGTATCTGCTGCTCAAGTGCCTGGTCCCACAACCAAGTTTTAAAGTTTTTTACGAAAGGACAGGAGGGAGGGAGCCAACCTAATTTCACGTTTAGAGCTTTATAGGCCACCACTGAGAAGACCCCAACTCTTGTCTGCACGAGTCATGCTTGCAAAGGTGGTGGGATTGAGAGCAGGCCTTCCCCCAACAATCTTAAACTGCGAGGTGGATCATAGCGGGAGATATATTTGGACAAGTAAGCTAGGCTGGAACCGTTTAGAGCTTTATAGGCTAAAGCCAGCACTTTGAATTGTGCTCAGTAGCAGACTGGCAGCCGGTGGAGCTGATATAATAGGGGTGGTGGTATGATCTCTGTAAGCCTCTCCAGTAAGCAATCTGGCTGCCGCCGATTGGACTAGCTGAAGCTTCCAAACGGTCTTCAAAGGCAGCCCCATGTAGAGTGTGTTGCAGTAGTCTACTCAGGATGTAACGAGTGTGGACCACCACATATATGTATATATGGAGCAGGAATCCCTGGTGGCGCAGTGGGTTAAACTGCTGAGCTGCTGAACTAACTGACCGAAAGTTCGTCAGTTCAGATTTGGGGAGCGGGGGGAGTTCTCACTGCTAGTCCCAGCTCCTGCCAACCTAGCAGTTTGAAAACATGCAAATGTGAGTAAATCAATAGCGAGAAGGTAACAGTGCTCCATGCAGTCATGTCGGTCATATGACCTTAGAGGTGTCTATAGACAACGCCTGCTCTTTGGCTTAGAAATGGAGATGAGCACCAATGCCCAGTGTCGGACACGATTGGACTTAGTGTCAAGGAGAAATCTTGGAAATAGAACCCATGTTTAAACACGAAATAGCCTGAAAGTAATTTTATACAATATTTTAAAATAATTTTGTGTATTAAACAAAGTTGTGAACATTGAACCATCAGAAGGCAAAGGTACCACTATCTCAGCCATACCTGCAGATCATTTGGATTCGGAAATATTTTGAATTATTGAGACAAGTGTAATCTCCAAAGGCAACCCCACAGTACCACAAATGAGATTTGATTATGTATTACAGTGTTCAGATCTGATTTTAATTGGCAAATGCTGCTGCTGAAACCTAAATTTCCAGGCTCAGGACTGAATTCAAGAAGATACCCTAGCTATGAACCTGAAACTTGAAGGGGAGAATAACCTCTTCTAGCACAGGCTGAATTTCTATTCCCATATCTGCCTCCCCACTGACTGGGAACTCCTCTGTCTTGTCTGGATTAATCTTCAGCTTGTTTATAACCAAGTCAGCTTCCTTGGAACAAATGGAAAGGAGAGATAGAGTGGGGTGCCATCAACATCAAACTTCAAACCTCTTCCAGCAGTTTCATGCAGTTACTAAACAACATATGGGATAGAACTGAACATTAATGGCCATCACAGACCAACAGCCAGAATATCGAAAAAGAGTCCCCCAGCATCAAATCCTGAGTGTGACTCTCCAAGAAGGATTGAAGCCACCGTAAAACAATGCCCTCAATTCGCATCCAAGAAACTGTGTCCAGAAAAAATATCATGGTTGATGGTATCTAAAGCTACTTAGTTGTCCCAACAGAACTTACTTGGACATACTACCCAGTCCAGATTCTAGATTATCCACCAAGGCAACCAAAGATGTTTCTGTCCCATAAGCAGGTCTGAAGACAGATAGAAATGTATCTATTACACAGTTTTTCTCCTTCCTCCTCCTACTTTCTCCCTTTATCATCAACTTATTTCTATTACTGCAAACTGAGATTAAAATGTAAATTTAGTTAGCACTCAGTTAACCCAGTGGGAGGAAAGGAGAGGAGTCGTAATCTTGCCCTTCCCTATAGACTCAAGCAAAACTAAACAGCTGCAGTCTCTTCTAGCTTATGTGTTTTCTTCATTAAAAGCATTTGCCATCTTAACCACACTGTGATGATGCTCTACCATGTATGTGATGATTTTCAACTATGAAATATATTTAATTTTAATAATCAGAAAAAATGAATTAGATAATCTGGCATAAGAATATGACATAAAGAGGGGATAGCAGAGATGTCTGATATTGAAATCCAGGGATATCCAAAGATGGTTGTACTCAAGACCACAGCACAAACCAGTGTTTTTGCCACAGGGAAACACAAATATAATAATAGTAAAATGTAAAAGTGCTTCTCAAACATACTCAGGCCACTTGGTAGTTGCATCCAGCACCAGTATTGGTGGAAAGAAAATGCATGAGCTCAGAGAACGCGTCTCCCAGGATAGCCACATAATGCATCCCCTTTAAAAAAAACATAATTACTGTCTGCTTTCACAAGTACATGTTTTTAACTAATTTTATAGCAGCAGGGTTGGGTTTTTACAGCGCCGTTAACCTGCCTTAAGCCTTTCGGAAATACTAGGCGAAAAAAGCTGAAATTAATAAATATTCAAGCTGCCACTCCTGCTGCCTGCCAAACTGTACGGAGAGTAGCTGTTGGCACACCGGCTAGGAAAAAGGTTTGCCTGGGCCATCTTCTGCTCAGCTAGCAATGCATGTATTCCTGGGAAGGGATCCTTTCCAGACCAGTGCTAGGGCAGAGTGACCTACAAGCAGCCCGTCTCAGGCCAAGCCACAGGTATTTTGGATGACCAAACAGAGAGGGCTTAGCAAGGACGATGGTGCCTTTGAACGGCCAGAGGTGTGAAAGCCAGCATTTGCTGGAAGAACGGAACCTGGTGGCTGAAAAATATCAACAGCAGGAACTCCCGTTAAAGGAGGCAGGCCTCTATTTAGGGGCTCCAAAAAGAGTCAATGGAAATCCCCTCCTTCTTTTGCAGGGCGTTGGGGAGGAGAGAAGAGGGCAGTTCTAGTTCTATGCTTTGTAACAGTTGCCTACTGTTAAGATTCTACGCAGGTGAAAAATATTTCCATTTACCACCCAGCAGTATTTCTGCCCTTTTGGACAACTGTCAGAATTAAAACTTGCAAAGTAGGATGAGCAGCCAAACCATTTTAAAAAATGTACTCATATTACTTAGAGCTTTACTTTCAGGGCAAGTCGTCCCAAAGCAGCATATATATACCGTGTTTCCCTGAAAATAAGACAGTGTCTTATATTAATTTTTGCTCCCAAAGATGCTCTAGGTCTTATTTTCAGGGGATGTCTTATTTTTCCATGAAAAAGAATTCACATTTATTGTTGAACAAAAAAAAAATGAACATTTGTTATATACTGTACAGTAGTTGTCATCACAAACCAGCATAACCAGACAAACTGTGAATCCTATCAAGAATTTCTTGTTACTACCATTATTTCCATGTACAACACTCTATGGTATGTACAATTTACTGATCCTGCATGCTCTGGTGTTCTGTTCGGCGGGCATGTTTCCAAACAAAACCTTTGCTAGGTTTTACTTTCAGGGGAGGCCTTATATTTAGCAATTCAGCAAAACTTCTACTAGGTCTTATTTTCTGGGGATGTTTTATTTTAGAGGAAACAGGGCAGAAGATGTATGAAAACAGTACGATAAAACAGAGCTGGGAAACTGGATTATCACTCCCATCGGATCTAGCCAGAGGTGAGAGCTGCCGGGAATTGAAGTTCGAAAATATCTGGAGGTAAACAGTTGCTTGCACTCTGCAATAAAACCATATCATTATCCCAGGCGATCATTCGTGGCCAAGTATAGTTCCCTTCCAAGGGTAGAGTCTTGGCGGTGGGTCCAAAAATGACTGTGGAGACCTATTCTGGATCCACATAATTTTTCACAATGAGGACATAGATTTCCAGATGGAAAGCTGTCGCAACACGAGTTTGCTTGACGCACCTTCCTTATGGCGCATTTTTCCTTTTCCCCTCTATTTGTTTCTCCTCAAAAACCATAGCACTGTTGGTAATAGCTGACCTTCAGATACAATGTTCGAGTCCCAGGGTTTCCTCGTTTTCAGTGTTTATACTGCATTTTAAAGGTTAGTCTTAAGCCCATCTTTAAATATCTTTTGTTGTCAACCAACATTCCATTTTCCCTTCTTGAGCTGAAAGTCTGCCTGCATAAAGCCTTAAATTTAGTGAGCCACTTTTGAGAGAAGGGAGTTCCGAAGGTGTGGGGCCTTCCTAGAAAAGGAAGATGATGGTCTGATTGTTTTTAAATTTGAGCCGCAGAGCATAATTTTTGTGTCTGATGACAGTCTAGATCTGAGCATCTTATCCAGAATTCCTAAACCCTCCAAAATTGTTCACTTAGGTACTGTATATACTCAAATATAAGCCAACCCATATAAGTCGAGGCACCTAATTTTACTACAAAAAAACTGGGAAAACTTATTGACTCGAGTATAAGACAAGGGTGGGAAATGCAGCAGCTACTGGTAAATTTCAAAAATAAAAATAGATACGAATAAAATTAAATTAAGTAGCTTAAATGTTTTTGAATATTTACATAAAACTGTAATTTAAGATAATAATAAGACTTAAGTAAGATAAAACTCTGATTACCTATATACTCGAGTATAAGCCAACCTGAATATAAGCCAGCCAGGACCCTCACTTGAGTATAAGCCGCGCGCGGGGGGGGGGGGGGGGGGGGGGGGCTTTTTCAGCCCTAAAAGGCTGAAAAACTCGGCTTTTACTCAAATATATATGGCAGTCAAGATTGTGATATCTGATGATTCAATCCACACACATTTTGTTTCATGCACAAAATTATTAAACATTTTGTATAAAATTACCTTCAGGCCATTTGTATATGCGGGGATGAAACATACATGAATTTAATGTTAGATTTGGGTCCCATCTCTAAGATATCTCATTATGTACATATGTGGAAATACAGGTATTCCAAAATCTGGAACCCAAAACTCATCTGGTGCCAAGCATTTCATATACTGGATACAAAAGCTGTAATTAATTAACATGTAGATGGACCTTTAAACAATTTGTTTGGAAACATTTAAGAGATTTAGAGGGTAAAAATAACACTTTGCATTTCATCTGGGAAGTCAATAGGTAGCAAATGCAATTTTGCAAAATTGCATGGTTATCACAAACTCTTGGCAGCTGAATTTTGCATCAGCTGAAAGCTTTGGTCTGTCTTCAAAGGCAGTGCTCTGTAGATGGCATTACAGATGACAGCAAGGAGTGACTATATGACTGTGGCCAGGTTTGCTTTTTTTCCAGATAGAATTGGAATGGACATATGGGACAAATCTGGTAGAAGTTACTTCTGCTTTCCAATGCTACCTATGCCTATGTAGATACTTCTGGGCTTAGGGGTACACACAAATTACCAGTATAAAGCTTACTTTCCAGGGAAATTCTATTCCGTGCGAATTGGTTGCAAACCTCAATGCTGAGCAACAATTTTTCAAACACAATACCACACCTCTCTTGTCTGGATTAAGTTTCAACTTGTTTGCCCTTATCAATTCAAAAACCATATTTCAAGAGCTTCAAGAGCTTCTAGCTTTCTTACATGCTTGTCATAGCAAATGTTTGAAATGGCAATGACATGAAATTGATATAGGACTTTATTGCACTAGTTTCACAATCTTGTTCTCTATGGAAATGGGAACACGCTGACACTAGCCTTCTTTTTTTTTTTGTACAGTATGATCCCCTTAAGCATGGAACCAATATTCACTTACCCTGACCCAAAAAATTGTCCTCCCACCAGAAGAGTTTGTGGGTCTATGTTCTCCAGTATACAGCATGCTTCCATTCCATGTATAGTCGAAATATGGGGATTTCTCTTCTCCACATTTTCAGTATCCACTGCAGATGGGGTGGTTGTACTGTAGACCCATTGAGAAAGTTATTTGCTGTAAATGCAAACTTGTGATGATTCTGCCTTTATTCCAGAACTGGAATTCAAATATACGAAAAGTGAATACTAAAATAGAATGAAGCCCTTCATAGCATTAAAACCAAATGCACAGGTATAGGATGGAGGATACACTGCTCAGCAGTACTATGTATATGTAAAAAAGGACCCTGAGGATTATTGTTGATCGTAATTTGAACATGAGTCAGCAATGAGATTCTGCAGCAAGGAAAGTGAATGCTCTCTTAGCCTGCGTTAATAGAAGCATCGCTTCCAAGTCGAGGGAAGTAATAATCTCTCTATATTCTGCACTGGTCAGGTTTCATCTGAAGTTGTGCCTTCAGTTCTCAGCACCTCATTTTAAGAAGGATATAGACAAGTTAGAGTGGGTTCAGAGAAAATCAACAAGGATTATCGGAACTATAGAGACAAAACGTTTGAAGAAAAGTTGAAGGAGCTGGATATGTTCAGATTGGTGAAGACTGAGAGGTAACATGATTGCACTCTTTAAATATCTCAAGGGCTTTCACAGAGAGGAGCAGACAGGCTTGTTCTCTTTTGTCCCAAAGGGTATGGACAGATGTAATGAACTTAAAGGAGGGTAGATTTTGATTGAACATTAGAATTAACATCTTGATAATGTGAGCACTTTGGTTAATTAACTAGAGAGATGGTTGGTGTTTCTGCTATGGACATCTTCAAAAAGAGGGCTGGGCAGTAGCCTGTTGTGGATGCTTTAGCTCAGTGGTTTTCAACCTGTAGATCCCCAGATGTTTTGGCCTTCAACTCCCAGAAATCCTAACAGCTGGTAAACTGGCTGGGATTCCTGGGAGTTGTAGGCCAAAACACCTGGGGACCCACAGGTTGAGAACCACTGCTTTAGCTGAATATCTTGCATTGAGAAGGTTAGACTCAATGGCCCATAAATTTCAAGAAAAATGATGCCACCAAAACCCCAGGAAGAACTGGTGGTAAATGATGTTGGACAATGGAATATGCTGCTTTGGAGTGTGGTGGTTTCCTTCTCTGAAAATTTTTAAGTAGAAGCTAGATGGTAATCTGTTGAGAGTGATTCAATTGAGTGTTTCCACATAGCAGGAGGATGGACTAGATGGCCCTTGGGTTTTCTTAAGGGAGAAACGTGCCAAGAGGAAGGCACGTCAAGCCAACCCTGACTGGGACTGCCTTCCATCTGGAAACCGATGTCTTCGCTGCGGAAGAACATGTGGGTCAAGCATAGGTCTCTGCAGCTACCTACACATCCACCGCCAAGAAACTACCTAGAGGACCATCATTCTCGAGCTACAAGGGATTGCCTAAGTAAGTAAGTATGTAAGTAAGTAAAGGGTTCTCTTCCAATGCTATGATTCTGTGAAGCCCCTAAGGTTCGTTCAGAGATATTCTATCTGACAGATAGCCTGGTTCTGACCCATTTAGAGCTATCTGGTAGAGATGGAGTGCTATCTTTTCTTAAAAGCTTTTCCTGAGAACATTTTTCAGGGGAATTTCATATCTCTGTAATACTATCCTAGCCAGTCTCATTTAGCTCATTCATACCTTTTGCCATATTGACCACACTCTTGCTGTTTGAACACATGTGTCCTGGTCTTTATCTCTGAAATGTTGAAGGCTATTTGTATCACACAAGTCCTGAAAATAGTGATTATACAGATTTCAGTATTCTGAGAAAGCTCATCTTTTAGGTTATGGGCACATTAAATAAACCTCTGGATTTTCAAGCTTTGGCTATACAGTAACTTTGTTCAAGCATTATCTGAGGAAATTTCAAAGCTGGATTGAGCATGGCCGCTGTAGTAGTCTATGGCTCCAAGCAGAATAAAATTATACAAAAGTAAGACTTGCTGAAGATAAGCCCATGGAAACAGGCAATGAAAGCAAACAAAATTTTAAACATCTGCAAAATAGAATGTATCAACACTGAGCATGTTCATCCTTGCATGATGATTTCAAAGACCATTTCAGTTTCCAGAAGTCATCTCCTTTGGTGAATCAGGTGTAGGAATTACAGTAGAGTCTCACTAATCCAAGCCTAGCTTATCCAAGCCTCTGGATAATCCAAGCCATTTTTGTAGTCAATGTTTTCAATATATCGTGATATTTTGGTGCTAAATTTGTAAATACAGTAATTACAACATAACATTACTGCGTATTGAACTACTTTTTCTGTCAAATTTGTTGTATAACATGAAGTTTTGGTGCTTAATTTGTAAAATCATAACCTAATTTGATGTTTAATAGGCTTTTCCTTAATCCTTCCTTATTATCCAAGTTATTCGCTTATCCAAGCTTCTGCCGGCCCGTTTAGATTGGATAAGTGAGACTCTACTGTAATACCATACCAGATGTGGTGATGGTGGTTGGTAAACCAACCATTAATACTGCCTCCCTGTAGGCAACTGCTGATTGAACTTGATGCATAGACATTATTTAAAGGGTGCCCTCCAGTGGCTCTGAGATTGTAATGGGACAAAAAAGAGAAGGAGTGGACAGTCTCCTATATGATAATCCTGCACATACTTACCTAGGTATGAGTCCTATTGCATACAGTGGAATAAACACGTGTAGAACTGTATTGATCATATCGATTGGATATGTGTGCTTAGGGTTTTTAAGGGTGGTAAAAATGCCTTGTGCTTAGAAAAGAAAAGGTAACCAGCACAGACACCAGACACAACATTTGGAATTGGAAAGTCAAAATTCCACTGAGGTTGCCAACTTCAGCTTTTCCCTGAGCCTGGAATTTTGCTCAATTTAGTCCAGGATTCGATCGTTTACTTGTTCCTTCCCACACAACATGGAAGGCCCTGAATAGTTCAAATCAACACAATGGAAAAATATATATATTAAGAATGAAATCAGGCATACATAATTTTAATTGCAGTAAGATCTGCAGTCTTCTTTTCCACATCAAGCTGGGGGTAAGAGCAGGGAGAGTTCCTATTTAATTGAAGCCCCTGATTGAATGGGAATAGGTGAGGTCAGTAACTCCACTTTCCTTTCCAACAAAAGAATCTGCATTCAGTCTATTTGTCGGGATGTCTTTCAAATGGGATACACAGCTTCAGCTGAAGGAGGAAAAAAACTTTGAAAACTGTTCGTTTGATATGTGTATTCACCTAAGAGAAGGGACCACACCCCATCTGTGAATTAAACCCATGTTAGAGTAGATATTATTTTTCTAGAAATCCGAGTTGTTATCTGTCCTGATACCTCCTAATGACGCAGATTAGAACTATAAGTTAATCCATAAACATCTAGACATAAGCTGGTCTTTTGCCATATGATGTACAACAGTTGCTCATAATTAATTTAATATGCAAACTATTTCCCCCTTAAAGTTAAGATAAAAAAGTACAGTACCATACTAGAATCTTTTATCATTCAGGCTTTTTATGTAGTGATATGAATCATTTTCAAAAGCATGTTTTTTGTAACTTAAACCCCTTCCACAGCTGAATAAAATCCCAGATTTTTTGCTTTGAACTGGAATATATGGCAGTGTGGACTCAGATAACTCAGTTCAAAGCAGATATTGTGGGATTTTTTGTCTTGATATTCTGGGTTATATGGCTGTGTGGAAGGGCCCTAAGAAACTGATTGGAGCTTTCACACTACACATTTATAGCACTTTGATCCCACTTTAATTCCCGTGGTTCCATCCTACGGAGTTTTGGCACTAGAGTTTTCCTGCAGAGAATTCTTTCCCTCCCCGAATGGAAAATCATGGGATTTCTTAGGATGGACCATGGCAGTTATATCGGAGTCACAATACCATTAGTGTGAAATATGAAAGAAACCATTATTTGTGGAGCGCCAGCCACTGTTAGTAAAGCAAAGTAAAGATGTTGGCTCGTTCTGCAAGGCAGATTATGAGATATTGGGGATTTTACAGTGTGGCCAACTTTTTATTCCCTATGGGAGGATGGGGAGAGTGTGATTCGTGGACTGCATCTAGTTCCAGCTCCCTTTATGGTCTAAAAATCCCATCCAGATGCTCAGGACCCTACTGAATTGAAAAATCACCCCATATCATCCAAATCGTTGCATAACCACCAACAGTGGGGTCTTTTCTCTCCAAATTGTTCATTTTCTTTCTGAAGGATGAACCATAAAGTGATCTCACATCACTTCCAGTTTGTTTAGGACATGCAGGAGCAACTTTCAAAAAAACCTTCAGGACATCTATGGGCCCTTCCACACAGCCATATAACCCAGAATGCCAAGTCAGATAATCCACAATATCTGCTTTGAACTCAGTTATTTGAGTTCACACTGCCATATTATCCAGTTCATTGTAGATTTTTTACAGCTATGTAGAAGGGGCCTATTAAATGGGACATGGAGCTCCCACTCCCTGTGGATTCCCTGTCCCCAGTCTGTTAACTTCTAGGTAGAACATCTAAATAATGTAAACACAACAGATACCATTTGATCTTGGAAGCTACTCAGGGTCAGCCCTGGTTAGTACTTAGATGGGAGATAGTCAACAAATACCAGGTGCTGTAGGCTAGATTTCAGAGGAAGGAACTGGCAAAACTGCCTCTGAGTGGTCCTTGCCTAGGAAAAACTTATTAAATTCATAAGGTTGCTATAAATCGACAGATAACTTGAAGACACATTCACAGACATCATATCTAGAAAGGGATAAAATAAGACAAAGTCCAAAATTATGCTATGGTTTGTTTATCTGCACTAGAGATACCTCATGTACTTTTGATAGTTGTGTACAAGTGGAAATTTTAGCAAATGTCAATTGCTACACATGCAGAAACAAGCAAAACCTGCTGAAATTTCCACTTCTGCACAACCATCAAACAGGAGCTTTTTCTGGTTGACAGCACATATAGGGTGGGTCAAAAATCGCAAAGGGGTTTCAATAGTTAATAACTGTTTTTTATGGTTTTAAAATGTACAATACCGTAACATCATATACATAATATATAGGAATTAAATTTACACTACATGTGAAAAAGCAAAGCTTATACTTCACATCAAAAATCATAGCACCATATGCACTATATAGAGGACCGCTTTGTGACTTTTGGTCCACCCTGTATAACTAGGAGACATTGTCAGAACTCAGCTTGTTATATCTCAGTATTTTCTACATGTGGCTAACAATCTGCAATATTTAAGTTCAATTTCTATACAGTTTTGACCTCCGAATATGTTGCGTTCACACTTCGGGAATTTGATTGCTTTCTCCTCCTCCCACGCTGTGGATTAGGCCTGACAAGGAATGACATCTCCTCCCCTAGCTTCCCTGCATGTTCCATGAAAAAGATGCCTGCCAAGCATTCCCCATCCCCCAGCTCAGTCATTGGAGCAAAGAAAAGGGGGAAAAATTGGAGCAGAGAAGGGGTCTCTGCGGGGTCAGAGCCTCCCCGGAAGACAAAACTGGTGAGGCGGCTGCTGAACGACCTCATTGCAGGGGCGGATAGCATTGTTCTTGATATGGAACTGAGTCGCAGTCATCATGACGGATGGAAACACAACCTAGTTCTACACCAGAGGAATGGAGTCAAATGGGGCTTCCAGATCATGAATTCTTATTATATATTCTCCAGTTGAATTGCCCTAATCTTCCCCTTCCACAACCTGCCTACTGAACTGGTTATCATACCCACCAACTGTCCTAATTCAGTAAGGACAGTCTGGATTGATTCTCTGTCATACCCAAAAGGCACCAGATCCTATCTGGTCTTAAAGATAAACACTTTCTGCTCTGGTTAGTACTTGGATGGGAGACTGCCAATGAATACGGGCTTTATTTTGGAGGACAGAACTGGGAAAACCATTACTAAGTATGAAAGAAAATCCTATGATAGTCAAGGGATTGCTGTAGGTTCTTAGGTGACTTGAAGACACATACACACAAGTACAGGCAGTCTCTGAGTTACAAACATCCGACTTACAAACGACTCATAGTTAACAACAGGAGTGAGACAAGAGAAAGTGAGAAAAATCTACCCATCAGAAGGAAAATTCACTCCTGAAAGAGTTATCATGGGGAATAGGTGTCTCCATTGAAGCTTTAGCACCAATCCTTTCTACAACAAGCCAATATTTTCAAAATTCTACTGTCACAGTGACAGAAAGTGCAGTGAAATCTTCTGAAAAGGGACACAGCAAAACAAACACCACAGGCATGTTAACCTTTCCCTATGCTATCCAAAGCTAATACATATAGGTGAAGGTAAAGGTTTTCCCCTGAGATTAAGTATAGTTGTGTCTAACTCTGGGAGTTGGTGCTCATCTCCATTTCTAAGCTGAAGAGCTGGCGTTGTCCGTAGACATCTCTAATGATCATGGCTGGCATTGAGCTATTCACATTTGCATGTTTTCAAACTGCTAGGTTGGCAGAAGCTGGGGCTAACAACGGGAGCTCACCCCACTCCCCAGATTTGAACCACCAACCTTTCTGTCTCCATAATATAGATCTCCATATTTTCTCCAAAAGGTAGTGATCAGGCGAATGCACTTACTTTGCAGAAACGAGTATGTTTTCAAATCTCGCAAGGGCAGTAGGTCAGGACTTAAAGACCATGTCACTGAGCAGATTTAGATTTATTTATTTATTTTTAAAAGGTCACAGAGTGACGTAGGGAGTCTTTGGAATGGATTGGCAGGAGCCAGGCTTCTGTGGTGTTCCAGAAGCATTCTCTCCTGACTTTTCACCCACATCTATGGTAGGCATCCTCAGAACCCTTCCCTAATTCTCTGAGGCCCCATCTACACTGCCATATAATCCAGTTATCTGCTTTGAATTGGATTATATGGCAGCCTGAGAGTGAGACACTGAAGTCATTCATATCCGGAACTCCTTTCATTTGTATACTGCTCAATTGAGGTTTTAAGAGATCACAGTGTTAGAATTTGAAGATTGAAGGAAAATGTAATTGAAAGAATTCTTACTTGAGGAGGCAACACACTCATTTTGCATCCTGCAAATACAGTACAAGTCTGCTTTCTACTATCTGAAGTTTGAAAAAATATATTGTGTATTCATTTCCTGACAAGCTCTACCTTTCTAACAGGGAGAACCAAGCAGAAATTCTCAGGCAAACCTCCCCCCCCCCCCCACTCTATTTTGTCTTTCTATTAAAGAACTTTGCTGCTGAATTTTTGGCCTCCATGCAGTTACTGAAGGCACGGAAAATACGCCTGGAGCAAAACTGGAAATGATATTCCACACCCATTCAAAATGAGTCTGGGAAAAAGTAGGGGGGACCCCAAGCCTCAAACTTTGCTTCAGGTGAGTAGTTTGAATTCAGGCCAGGAATTCCGGAGGCCTTACCTTCGCCAGGTATTGTGGGGAGAGGAACCTTGTCAGCAGGAATGCAAATTAAAAAGATCCCACCCAATCCCTCAAGGCCCAATGCCTTTCATTTTATTGGAAAGAAGCCAGAGAACTTGGACTGGATGCAGTGGGAAGTTTATGTCAGGGGGAGAGAATTAGGGAAGGGTTCAAAGGATTTATGTTTGTTTCCCGTTACATGGCAGAACCCAGGCCCAAGGCAGTTTAGCACTCTTCTAAATATATCACAGTTGCAATGTTTGCAGGAGGAATTCAAAAGACCTCTTCCTCCTGTTTATGTGTTAAATCTCACTGAATTTACAATTATTAAAAGCCCATAATTATGGCAACCAGGGTGTGTCTAGTGGGAAAAAAGCTCAGCAAAAAATACTAATGGGACTATAACATGTAGAATTCTCCATTTATCAAGTCCCTTGATTCCAAGAATCCATTGACCATTATGGTTGGATAGAACCAAGAAAACCATGGACCTGGGTTTGTAAGACATAAGCAGTGCTGTTAATAACAGGCCCATGTTTAGTATTCTTTCCATAAGTGAAAGACAACTTGGAGGGCTATAATAAGTCCTAAAAGCAATTTCTTCTCACATTTAAGGTTCATTCTGCAGCTCTCTGTGTATGTGTCATCATAAAGATGTTATTGGATCATGATTGCCAGAGCTTGATAAAATTACATTTTGGGCCACAACTCCCAGAATCTCATAGGTAACATGGCCATTCACCATGCTGGCTGGAGGATTCTGGAAAGGGTAGCCCCCCCCCCCCCCCAAAAAAAAAAAAGCAAACTTTGGCCTAGGCATCTTAATCAGTTGTGATGGAAGTGGCAGTCTAGACTTCTGAAGGACATATGTTTGCCATAGTGGGTACCTGTTTCTATTAGCCCAGCCTTTCAGATGGAGCAGGTTCTCCAATAAATTTTTATAAGGCATCTACTGGGAAACACATTAAATGTTTCAAGTCATGAGAAATGTAACACTTGGGCTGTCAACTGATCTTTTCTGATAGTCAGCAATGCAAGAAGGTAATCACTAGCAATGGAACAGAGTTGGATAAGTATCAAGCATATGTTGGATGCAATTTTTTTCACAACGCTTTAGATATATATTCTTGAATGGCAGAGAGTTGGACTCCAACTCTATGATTCTGTGATCAAAGAAATTGACCAGGGGCAGGCCCGTAGCTAGGATTTTGTTTCGGGAGGGGCTGGGATTTTGGTTGGGGGGGGCTGAGTCTGAGCGGGAGAGGGTCTACCCTAGCAAACCTTTTGTATCCTTACCCCAATACCCCCATGTATATGGGATATATTGAGCATGGTGATCAGATCATGATATGAATAAACATAACAGTTTAAATAATAAATGTAAGGCCTTCTCGCGGACCACCCTGAGAATTTTGGGGGGGGGCTGAAGCCCCTCAAGCCCCCCCCCTCCCCCGGCTACATGCCTGACCGGGGTGTTAAATCCCCTTAGATCCAAAGCTGGGTTGAAGTAGTTGGATACCTACTGTGCTTCCACAATATTGTCTTATTTGCCATGCATATTTATTCAAATTGTCTAATGGAATCATAGAATTATAGAGTTGGAAGAGACCTCATGGGCCATCCTGCCAAGAAGCAGGAAAATCACATTCAAAGCACCCCCGACAGATGGCCATCCAGCCTCTGCCTAAAAGCCTCCAAAGAAGGAACCTTCACCATGTTGCCAATAAAAAAGGCCTAAATACAAACTTGTACCATAAAGATTCTGTGATTTTGTAAGCTAAGTAAGAGTCAGCTCTGATCAGTATTAGGATGAGAGACAACCAATGAATACCAAGTGTTTTATTTCAGAGGAAGGAACTAGCAAAATCACCTCTGAATACCTTACTTGAGGGCCCATCCAGACAGGATGAAAAATCGGGACCTGCCTTAGTTTTTATCAGAGGCATCCACATGACACCTCCAGTAAAAACAAATTAATTCAGAACAAACCAAGGGGTGGGGCTGGGGGTGGGATTTTCCTCCTCGTTCTTTCTGTCTCCCCAGGCATCATTTTCTGGTGGAGAACCTTTGTGGCAGTTCAGGGCTAAATTTGGGGCCTGGGGTGGCTTCATGCATGTAGCCATCTGCTCCTCCCGGTAAAGCCTGAGGTTTGGGTGGGTAGGTGGGAATAGAAACCCACACCTAAGCTGATTATTTAAACCCGCTTTGGCATAGGTTTTGGTGCTGTTTGGAGGTGCCCTAAGAAAACTATGAAATTAATGAGAACGCCATAAGACAAGTGACTTAAGAGCAAATTCACACATACCAGATCAGACACATAGGAAGATTCATGACATGGTTGAAAAAGAAGAGCTCGCAAGCTGTGGTATTTTTGTTTCCTTCCGCACTGGACTGAGAGGCATGGAACAATTATGCCAACTGAACCATTGATAACACTGGCCAACACACATTTTGGTACCCCATATCTTATATTTGACCTGCTGATTCCAAAAATGGAACCAGTTTTTCCCTATCAACTCTAGTTTTTGTGACATAGGTGCCATATACCATCTCCTCGCCTATAGGAAATCATGATAACTATATCAAAGAAATTAGAATTAATGGGGTCTATCCAATGCAACCTTTTTTTGAATCAGCTTCTCAAATACTAAGAATTATTCTTTTTTGATCAAATGTGTAATCTGGTCTTGTTTATATTTCATATTTTTCCTCCCAAATTATTGGTGTGTATTGATGACAATGTAATGATTTGCTACAGCAGTCACAGGCCACCTCCTCTACATTGTAGATTATGTTAGGCCTCGTCCCCTTGAGTTCTTCCTCACTGAGTAACTAGCTAACAAACCTAGTCATGGTTTGTCCCCTCAAGGCTCTCTGATTGTTTAGGCTGAAAATTGGGGCTGCCTGCCTCCGGGTGCAATACACAGCTGGTTCTGAAGGACGCCATGTCCTTCTTCTCAAACACAGCAGGAGAGAGAAGCAGCCACACCAGCTGCTGCTGTGCCAGCCAAATAGGGGAAATGACTAGGATTTTGGCAGCAATGTGTGCACTTCAATTGGTGTGCATCATAAGTACCATGCCTAAAAAAATAATCAAAGTGAGTGATATTTATAATTCCACAGCAGTACAGAACCACATTTTTTAAACCTTGTTGTAATATTATTAAAAACTGCAAACAATTGGGGGGATTTGCTTTGTGATGCAGATGTATACATCCTAATAATTTTAAACCTGAAGCTGGTAGTTCTCATGGGTATGCAAATGATTGATTAGAACCATTTTTGTGTATGTCCTGTCAAATCCCCCCATCCTTTTCCATATGCATGTCTATTTCATTTTTGAACAGTGTTTGGATTAATTGTACAGATACATTTGTGTAATAACTTGTTGCAGACTTTTAAAAAGTATTTTAAAATTGAATAATTTTATTCTGATGGCCAGGTAGGATTTCTGGTGGGGCAACTTGTGGTGTTTTGGTGCAGAATACTAGAGTTTTGTTAAAGAGTGGGAAAATATTTTCAGATTCTAAAGTTTCCTTTTGAAAAACTAAGCTTCCACTATGAATCTGCAACAAGTATTAAATCTATGAATATCTGAGCAACTTAGCATTTGCATGTCTTCCAGGCCTACTTGCTGTCACTTCTCTCCAGCCTGGGGGGGGGGGGGAGTGAAATCTATGATCTTTATCATCTGTGAAATGTTGGTGAGTATCTATTTTTTTAATGGATTATGCTTTTAAATGGCTTTAATTTTAGATTTAGATGCCAACGCTGGGCCATATAGAACCAAATCTAGGACTTCATTCATAAGAAATTATCATTTTGTTTTCTTTAGTAAAACTTTCAGGAGCAGGACACAGTAAATGAAGGGCAGATAACCTCTTTCAACCTGAGACCCCAATTTCAAAATCAGATGTTATCAGGGGTCCACATTTTGGCTGGAAAACAAGGCCAAAGACATAAGAGGATTCAAATAACAGCATGTTTTAACTTACTGCTCTTATTCTTGGTAATTAAGCTTTATTCTTAGTAACTAGGGCCGTGGTGGCACAATAGGTTAAACCCTTGTTGAACTGAACTGTTGACCTAAAGGTTGCACGGAGTGAGCTCCCATCTGACAGCTCTAGCTTCCTATGAGGGGACATGAGAGAAGCCTCCCAGCAGGATGGAAACATATCCGGGCGTCCCCTGGGCAACGTCTTTGTAAGCGGCTGATTCTCTCACACCAGAAATGGCTTGCAGTATGTTCTCAATTTGCTTGTGACACAATAAAAAAACCTAGGCTTTATGAAAAGTCTACTTCAATTATTTTTATTGTTTTACATTATTCTAAGTTGTTAATGCTGCTATTGTGTTGTTGAAGGATTTCATGGCTGGAATTACTGGGTTGCTGTGAGTTTTCCGGGCTGCCAGGCCGCCTGGAAAACTCACAGCAACCCATAGTGATATTATTAGTATACTGTCCTGTGCTCTTATGATATAATAAAGATAAAGTGGTCTACTACAGTTCCTTACTCCTGGAATAAAGGTTTTCATGTCACCGCAGGTTTGTTAGCTGGCCACTATTTGTCAATTCTCTGCTTATAGTTTTAATATTTTCTATTACTATTTTTGATTACAATCCTGCAGTCACTATAGTTCATCTACAGGCTAACCTCAACATCTTGCTTTTGAAATGGATGAAGAATTTTCATTAAATAAAGATTAAAGTTTTCCCGTGACATTAAGTCCAGTCGTGTCCAGTCGTGGGTATAGGGTGGTATATGTTAATAAATAAAGAACACACGCAAAGTAATACAAAGTAATACTGTTTTGAGTTTCAACCATGCCACTAGTTGGGACCCCACTCTGTGAAGACTTTGTTGATCACCTGTGCCAAGACCTCCAGACATTAAAAAAACCCACTCACAGGCGTCTTCCAAAAACTTGGGAGGCCATCATATTCGGACAACGAGGGGTCACCTAAGTACTGTTTTGAGTAGCAAAGAATCAACCCCAAATAACTAGATTTATCAACCTTAAAAGGGGAAACATTACTGGGAAGAAACAGCAAAGCCCCTTCACACCTGAAATATATGCTGTCTTGTGAGAACCCTAACTTCTGAAGAACCATGTTTCTGTTGTGTATGGAGACACGCACTGCAAGCTTTTGAAGTAATGCACCCTCTCTGGATCCACCTAATCTGGAAAAGTTGAAACACACAGTACAGGAATGCTCTCGCACTACCTGGAGGCCAATATAGGTGTAACAGCAGCAACTATATTTGTTTTATTTCTAGGTGTGCCTCATCTACACAGAAGAAGTGGGGTGGTGGGGCTTGTGGATTAAACATCATAAAGAGTGTGTGAATGAAGTCAATTGGATCCCTCCCAACTTCCCACAATCTGTTACTCTTTCCATTTTTTCTCTCCCAGAAAACAAGCTAAGCTAAGAACAAGAATGCCTGGCAAGGGGAGTAAATATAAGGATCACATCAGATGGTTTTCGGGTTTGTGGAAACAGAGTCCCACAGAGGCCATGAGATGATGCAAGGACACTTCTGGTGGGACTCCACAGTGCATGGAAATGCAGCCTGAAGACCATATGCACCTAACTATGCCCCTATGTGCCGTTCGGTGCCCTGGACTCTGATCTTTGATTTATTTTTCTAAAGCAAACCTGTGAATCTTGTAGGAGAAGAGCCAGGATGTGCTGGAACTATTCTTTCTTTCTCTTTTTTTTAAAGGCAATGAATGAAGTCCCAGATTTGGTTGACGTTTAAGGCAGCTCAAGTATTTAAAATACTGTAAAAATGACATACCCACTGTCTGCTGAAGAATTTTGACGTATCTCCGAGCAGAAAATAGCATTTCCACTTGAAAACAAATAGTAGAGACAAGCATTCATGCTTTTTTCTCTCTCTTTCTTTTACAAAGATGTCATAGTCAGAGATAAAATGTCATCTTCAACTGTTTTGAATGACTGACAACCACACCATTTCCAAATGGCATATTGAGAGGCATTCAGTAAAGCACTTCTGCGCAGAACAAAAGGAAGCGCACATTATGAATAAACAGTGTAGCCTTTGTAGGCGAAGGTTACTTCTTTTGATGAATTGTGCAATCCTTAGACCAACCATATAAACTGTGGGTCTTAATGCATGGCAATCATAACCCTGGCAGCTTTGTTTAGCTGCAGAAAAAAAGGAGAGGGGTGTCCAGCTGTTTGGAATATAATTCGGGACTGTGGGGTGCTAATAAAGAGAAAACGTTGCCAGTCAACAACCTGGGCAGGTAGGATAGACTGGAAGTCCATCTAAATCAGTGTTTCTCAACCTGGGGTCCCCAGATGTTTTGGGTGCTTTCAACTCCCAGAAATCCTAACAGCTGGTAAACTGGCTGGGATTTCTGGGAGTTGTGGGCCAAAAACATCTGGGGACCCCAGGTTGAGAACCAAGCAAGATCTTAGCCTCATCCTATTGGGAAAGGCCCTGCTGCCTCCTTTTCTTCTCCATTTAGTAGTTTGAACTGAAAGCAAACTGCTTTTGTATTTTGAACTGAGTTTGCAGCGATTGAAGTAAACTGAGGACAAAGGAAGAAAGTGCAGGGAGGAGGCAAGAGAAGCGGATTGTTTCTTATTTGATGAAAACACAGACATACTAGACTACTCTAACAACAACCATGTCAGACTACACAGAGGAGCCATTGAAATCCACAAGCATGCGAACAATTTCAACAGATAGGAGGAAACCATGAAAATGAACAAAATCTGGCTACCATCATTTAAAAAACTCTAAAATCAGGATAGTAAATACATAAACTCCACTTGTCTAGTTTCCAACAGACCTCAACATTTCTGAGGATGCCTGCCATAGATGTGGGCAAAACATCAGAAGAAAATGCTTCTGGAATATGGCCATACAGACTGGAAAACTCACAGCAATCCAGTGATTCCGGCCATGAAAGCCTTTGACAAAACATCTTTATAGTTGACAATCTAATCAGGAAATTGAACTTCTGATGGTGTGAAAGCTGACTTGCTGAAAACATCAACCTCCTGCACAGCAGCTAAAACAAATCATGCTGGGGATCATTAGGGAAGGAATCAAAAGTAAAACGGACAATATCATAATGGATCTCATGTGGTACAGTATGTACTAGTCACTGCAAATCAACAAGGATATTCTAAAAGTTGAAAAGGGTCAGCTTTTTACATGACACTTTGTAAATAAAATCACTTGTGAAATCCATGCTAATTTGGTTGCCATCAATTTATATTGGCGAGTGGACATAACATTAGTCTCTGTTTGAACAGTTGCAATAGTTACTACGTTCAGCGAAGGACAAGAGGGAGCCTTTCACCTCTACAGGAGTCTACCATATACCATGCAGCTGTGGACAGGTCTACATAGGGACCACAAAACGCAGCGCCCAAACACGAGTCAAAGAACATGAAAGGCACTGCAGACTAACTCAACCAGAGAAATCAGCCATAGCAGAGCACTTGATGAACCAACCTGGACACAGTATATTATTTGAGAACACAGAAATGCTTGACCGCTCCAACAACTACCATGTCAGACTACACAAAGAAGCCATTGAAATCCACAAGCATGTGGACAACTTCAACAGAAAGGAGGAAACCATGAAAATGAACAAAATCTGGCTACCAGTATTAAAAAATTCCAAAATCGGAACAGTAAATAAGGAGCAGCACTCTGCAAACAGAGGAATTCCAGACAGGAATCAATCAGGGGCAGCTAATGATTCTGAATGTGATTAATTACAACATTCACATTGGCCTCCAACAGACAAGAGTTCTTTCCCCCACCTAGGAACTTCTACAGATATATAAACCTTCCTTGCTTAGTTTCTTCTACCTCACAACCTCTGAGGATGCCTGCCATAGATGTGGGTGAAACATCAGGAGAGAATACTTCTGGAACATGGCCATACAGCCTGGAAAACATACAACAACCCAGTTGCAATAGATAATTTTCAATCTGAACAGAAGAATCTTTGAAGAGTCGAGATCCATCACAAGTGCGCTTGACCCTTCCTCCTCCATTTTTATTGAAACTATACGACACAGAATAAATAATATAAGAAGTAATAATAATAATAAAGCAAACAATAATCTCTTGATTACAAACTATAGTCATAAAAAAACTAACTCAAAACTAGGGATTTGTGCTTTTTCAGATAAGTCAATCAACAACCGATTATAAGATAAGTCAATCAAAAACTGACCATGAGGGTTGACTGGGTTGAATGGTGAATGGGAAATAAGTGCCCAATGATCTTAAAATAGTCAGTTTTGGTAACTGCTTGCCATCTTCCTCTGATAATATTAATTTCTCTATCAATGCCAATTTCCAACAATGTCTTTTCCATTCAACTAAAGAAAATTTCCAGGAGTCTTTCCAAGGTAAGTCTATCTCTAGTTACACTGCCAGACTGGGTGTGGGAGGGGGGATCATTTTTATTTATAATTTTTCCTTTGTTCTTTCACTTCACTTTATTTTTAAATAATGAAAGTAAACCGGGTTCCACATATGTGTCTATGATCTCATTATTTATCCTTCCTCTTCCTATAAAATTTTTGCCAGCATTTCCAAAGCAGAGGGAATATTTCTACATATAAAGTAATGTATCTATTTTATCATGTTGATATCAGCAGGTAGCACTTTTACTGAACTAACTCAGCCATAAGGATGTCAAATTATACCTGTGACCCAGATTCATACTGTTCTCCCTCGTCTTGGATGAGAGGTAGTCTCACTTCAGACCTGAACATGAAATAAATGGATCTCTGGTTGCCTTGGTAAACAATTTGCGTTGGAAGCTGAACAGCAAGAGTACATTTCTATTGCATACTATCCTAATTTTGTAGGGACAATCAGAATTAAAATCTGTATTGTTCCAGTTCGTCAGTTGCTTTTAAAATGACTCAGTTTCTGTGTGTTGTCGAAGGCTTTCATGGCTAGAATCACTGGGTTGCTGTGGGTTTTCTGGGCTGTATGGCCATGTTCCAGAAGCATTCTCTCCTGACGTTTCACCTACATCTATGGCAGACATCCTCAGAGGTTGTGAGGTCTGTTGGAAACTAGGCAAGTGGGGTTTATATATCTATGGAGTGTTCAAGGTGGGAGAAAGAACTCTTGTCTGAGGCAAGTGTGAAGGTTGCAATTGAGCTTGATTAGCACTGAATAGCCTTGCAGCTTCAAAGCCTGGCTGCTTCCTGCCTGGAGAAATCCTTTGTTGGGAGGTGTTAGTGGGCCCTGGTCTGGAATTCCCCTGTTTACAGCGGCACTCGAAGTGGCCAGCCTCTGGTCAAAGGAAATTTAATATAATGCCAAGTTTAAAACTGTGTTTGTGGTTTTTCTATACATTATAACTGTATTCTCAGTTTGCTTCTGACACGTTAAATAAGTAAATTTTAATATTCTACACTGACATTTAAAATTTACCAATATCAATTATCTTCTAAGTAGCCAGCCTTCAGAATCAATAATAATATAACCGGTTACCCTGGAGCTAGCTGCACTGAATTTAACATGGTTATTACTGAGCAGGCATTTTAGGATCACTATTTTAAGAAGGTTTCCATTAATAAATCTAGGGCTGACAACTTCAAATCATATTTTTTCTCTGTGTTATAGCCACTTCCTCTAAAAATGGAAATCTTAAGAGCTGCTCATCTTTGAAGGATAAGCCTTCAAAGCTTATACTCTGCACTACCCTTTTGTTAAGACATTCAATATATATCTAACTCCTCCTTTTGACTTTATGTGTGCCTTTGTGTGCAGATATTGCAACTGTCTCTGTTTCCTATGATCCACTTCATGAGTTGTTATTAGAGACAGTGGGCAAGTTAAGAGACATAGAAGATTATGGCACTTTTGCCGTCTATTAGATCTGCGGAGAAGACGAGAGGAGTGTTGAAGAAGAGCCATGCATGCAATGTGATGTCTAGTTTAGCCCAGAGCAACTGTCTGAATTGACAAGGCACAGGCTGCGGTTTGACTTCCTACCTTTATACCTTCTTGCACGCCTGTCTAGCATTGCTTCTATGGAATGCTCACCTGGCTCCAATCTGCTATCTGGCTTCTTTGCATCCAATTACATCCCCACCCAGAGTCTGGAATGTTACATTTGAAAAGAAACGTGCTCTCTTTACTTGTGGATAGTTTCTGAGTGGTATCTTATTTTGGTTCTCATCACTCAAAGGTAAACATGTTTGTTTGCAATTTCCTCCAGCAAATAAATGTATAACATGGGCAAATTTTTCCCCGGACTACCCTCCACATAATAGTTTACACCAGAAACGGTATTGTTGTTACCATTCTGTACGTGCTTACTCAGTCTGTTGTTTAGGAGTTATATGTTGAATGGAATCTTTAGGGTTGCAATCTTCAGATGATTCTTTGTCTTTAAAATGGATTGATTGGACTACCTTTCAGAGGGAGGTGTGATGTCTTGGCCTAGCTTTTTCCCTCCTCTGCTTCATTTCCTTGTTTAGTTCTCCCTTTGGTGTGGACTTTTCCATTTGTAGTTAGTTTTAGGGGTGGAGCTTAACCCCCCCCCCCCCCCAGAGGCCTGGGTCAGTTGGTTTAGCCTTTTTGCCTCAGAGCTTGCCTGAAAGGCTTTTCCCTCCATTTTATTCTGTGTCAGATTTTTAGAGGAGAAGGCCAGAAATTGTCTGGGTTCCTTGGCCTTAGCAATCCAGACAGGCATCCTTAGCATGTTCCTTACCATTGTAGCCAATACCTTACCATATAGTCATCAAACTCCAGAATTTACCATAGCAAAGTCCAGTATTTTACCACCAAAACAGTATTTTACCAATATCTTAGGGTACTTCACCATAGTTCTGTACTTTACCATCTTAGTTCTGTATTATATCTATAGCCAAGTTATTACCAACATTATAGTCCAGTATTTTACCTTCAATAGCTGAGTATTTTACCAAGTGACTTTGTCAAAAGTCAGACGCCAATTAGAGAGCAAAATAGAGTTTATTAAAGCAACAGTCCAAAAAATAGCTCAACAAACTAAAAAGACTTAAAACACTTAACTTTCAGTGTCATTAAGTAGAACAAGCGGGTAAAACCCCAAAAAACAAGAACTGGCAAATAATCCGGATTAGACAGAGATATAATCCGGGTTAAACTTAAAGTTCTAGAACTTGACCCAAAAGTTCACAATGGGCTGAAAAACGGAGGCATGAACTAAAGCAAGCTCAAAAGTACAAAAGGAGTTCAAAACAAACAAATGCCCAAACTGAGCTAGGGAACTCCCAGTTGAGAGCAGCAAAGCCAGCGAAACAGCGAGACGCTGGCGAGCTCACAGCAACCGCTGCTGGAACATACACCAAATCAAGAGTTAAAGGAGCAGAGCGGGAAAGCGTCGTCAAGCCGGTCCGAAGTCGGGATAAACCAGCAGCGCCAAGCTGCAGCAGAAGCAAACGCCAGGCCAGGAGTTGAAGGAGCAGAGCGGGAGAACGTCGTCAAGCCAGTCCGAAGTCTGGATAAGCAGACAGCGTCGGTATCAGGAGTGATTTATTTATTACCAGTGTAACTAAGTTCAACCAACAAATTTCGTCTTTGTAATATATTATTTTGATTCACCTTTCAAGAACCCTGACTGAAGTTAACTTTGCCTTTTGTTTCCAGTAAACTTATTTGGTTAACTTTATCCTGCCTCAAGAGTCTTTATTTTAAAGAACTGAAGTACATCAGAGGGTATATCAATAGCCACCGGGTATAGCCAGACATTATAGTTTCACTTTAACCCTGGCGTGCCATCATATGAGGAATTCTGCTACCTTCCCAATATTTTTTCCTTTGGTCCATAGATTTCTCAGTTGCACTAACATTTCAGCTTTTTTATCATGTCAAAAGCGACTTGAAAACATGCTACATGTGAGAAAAATGGCCGTCTACAGAGATGTTTCCCAGGGGATACCCGGATGTGTTACTGGGAGGCTTCTCTCATGTCCCTGCAAGTTAGAGCTGACAAATGGAAGCTTACCCTGTTTCGCAGATTTGAACCAGCAACCTTTAGGTCAGCAACCCAACTTTCAGGTCAGCAATTCACAAGGGTTTAACCCATTGTGCCACCACGGCTTCATTTCAGCTGGCGATTGGGAAATACAATTTAGACAACCAAAGTTACCAAGGGAATATGAACCCAGCGAATACGAATTTTAAATGTTAATTATTTTCACGCTTTTGTTGGCTTCAATGGTTCAATGGTTTGCCTTTTTCTAGTTCTTTACTATCCACAAAAGCAACTAAGTCATTTTCAGTTCTACAGATAGGCCAGAACCCCAGACTGAATAAACAATCTGTTTTATTGACAGAATCAAAAAATGTGTCCTGCGGGAAAATATCAATGATTACACTAATTTATTGAGGGACTGATGTGTTGTCTTTTGGCATGTTTTTGTGTATTCTGTGCCAAAAGGCAGCTCTAGAAGGGGGGGGGATCATCAACTAGAGCAATTTGAGACATTTATTAAAATAAAGATATAAATAGCAAAAGTAGAAGAAAAACAATGTATGCTTTGTTCTTTTTGTCAGGTCTCCATATCCACAAATTCAGTCACCCAGGGCTTGAATTTTTTAAAAAAAAAATCCAAAAAAGAAACAAACCTTACTTTTACCATTTTATATAAGAGACCTTCCTTTACGATGTGAAAGTAGATAATGAGGCTTGAGCATTCACTGATTTTGATATTCATGGGTGGTTCTGGAATCAAGGGCACATCTACACTGACCATTTAATGCAGTTTCAAACTGGTATTGAATGAAGTGGTTTTGCTATGCAAATGATTATATAGAAAATCCTGGAACCAGTTTGAGGCCCAGATGTTGATTACATAAACCATAGAGCGCTGATGTGCATTAAAGGCTTTCTTTCATCTGTTTGTAGGTTTTGCTGCCAGACGGCCACAGTTTGAAGCTAGCTTGAAACTGCATTAAATGGCCAATGTAAATAGGGCCCAAATGTATTGTTCATTTTACTGTACAAGCAAAGTAACTTTGATACATTATTATTTTAGGCAATTTATATATTCATTTCCTTCTTTCCTTTTAAAGATACACTTAAAGTATTTTGCTTCTGCCAGTTGTAGGGAGGCACACAATGTTGACATTGAAAATCTACTGTTGTATTGGAAATTTTATTTTGTATCTTAGGCATTCTGTGGTTGAATGAATATAGCAGGTTAAACCGCTGAGCTGCTGAACTTGCTGACTGAAAGATGGCGGTTTGAATCCAGGAAGCGGGGTGAGTAGATCAATAGGTGCCGCTCCATGCAGTCATTCTGGCCACATGACCTTGGAGATGTCTATGGACAACGCTGGCTCTTCGGCTTAGAAATGGAGATGAGCACTAACCCCCTAGAGTTGGACACGCCTAGACTTAATGTCAGGGGAAAACCTTTACCTTTACCTTAATGTACAAATATTGTTTTACAATCACAAGGACTTGACACTTTAGAATTTTCTTTTAGTCTTAAGTTTCAATATTCTACATATGAAATTCTGCAGTGAATCACAGACAGAAGATTTTGCCATCCCACAGAATTGTGACCAAAGCACAGCCCTCATTTTGGGGATAAGGGACTGCAGTAGATGGCCTCTTGACAATGTCAAAATCAGAATCTATTTCACTATGTAAACTGTCTTCCAAGAAAGTCTAGGTCACATCTGTGGCAACATCCATTCCTTGGGCAAGGAAGCCGACAGCTCAGCAGGCTCCCGCGTTCGGTGAATCAATCTCCACCTCCTCACTTTCATTTTCATGTTGCTGCTTGATTTTTCCAGGCAGATGGCGAACACCGCAGAGTCCTCCACTAGAAACAGACCAGCACATGACAGAGATGGATGCTGGAATAGTCAGAGATGTGAGAACTACAGACAGCCAAAATGTGACTTTCTGGAAAGGCACAGAAGACGAGATTGAAAGAAAATGTCATCAAATTCCTTGATGGGAAAAGCAGGCTTTTTATCCAGTGAAAAGGTGTCCGTCTTTAATATCCTTACTGGTCAAATATAGCTGTGCTTCATATTAAACAGAGTCCAAATGCTGCTTTCATGCAGGAGGTGCTGCTGGCAGGAAGCCATAGAAAGACAGAATGGGTTTGCTAACCTTACCTTTCATCCTGTAAGGTAGTCTGCTGCCCTTAGGTGATGTTTCTAGACCATAGAAGGTACTGAAACACATGTTATCAAAGGTACTGGATGATACAGAACTGATCAAATACTCTGTCTCTGACCTGTGGCAGTAGCGGGGTGGAGTCCAACCACACTGAAACTGTTTTGGCACTGCTAGGCTGTCTTGTTGTGTTTATTGCCACAGCAGCTGGCCATAGAGCGAAGCTACCCAGCGATAACCAAGAGATCTCCACCCAGCTGATGTGGCAATAGCAATCCCAATCCATCTTCTTTCTCTTGTGCTACTAGGTGCATGGAAAAGGGAATAGTGGTGCTGGCTCATATGGACAGTGGACTGGTTTGGATTGCAGGCAGTTATGTTGTCCACATTCACCTTGAAGTACAGGGCTGCTCTAAACTTTGCCATTTTGTCTTTTTCCCATTCTTTGACTTTGTTTAGTGCTGGGTTAAACTGGGTTAGCCCAATTTACCCAGAATTAAGGACCAGAAATCCCTAGATAAGATGGGACAGTCTTGGCTTCTGTCCTGATGGTAGTTTCTTATCCTGAGTAGAAGTTATGCAACACCCATTCCTTTAAAATTAATCCCAGATTTTTCATGATCTACACAATCAAATATTATTTGCTATAATCTATAAATCAGAAACTTTTCCTGAAATTCTTTTGTGTGTTCCATTATCTTGCATAGGTTTGCAATGTGATCCTTAGTACCTCTTCGTTTCCTGAACACCCAGCTTAGACTTCTGGCATTTCTAACTTCATTTCTGGTTAAAGGTTACGTTGAATAATTTTATTTTGCTTACATAAGAAATTAATGTAAAGGTCCTACGGTTACTACATTCACCAGTGTCCCCTTTCTTGAAAATTGAAATGTATATTGACTATTTCCAATCGGTGAGCCACTGCTTTGTTTATTGTATTTGTTGCCAGATTTTAGTTAGCATTAGAATATATATAATAAAATAATAAAACTTTATTTATATACCGCTCCATCTCCTTGAGAGGACTCAGGACAGTTTCCAACATGAACACAAAAAACATTCAATTGTCAGAAAACACCATACAACAAAGTTAAACATACCGTGTTTCCCCGAAAATAAGACAGTGTCTTATATTAATTTTTGCTCCCAAAGATGCTCTAGGTCTTATTTTCAAGGGATGTCTTATTTTTCCATGAAGAAGAATTCACAATTATTTTTGAACCAAAAAAATGAACATTTATTATATACTGTACAGTAGTTGTCATCACAAACCAGCATAACCAGACAAACTGAATCCTATCAAGAATTTCTTGTTACTACTGTTTCCATGTACAATACTCTATGGTACGTACATTTACGGATCCTTTATGCTCTGGAGTTCTGTTTGGCAGGCGCTGGGCATGCTTCCAAACAAAACCTTTGCTATGTCTTACTTTTGGGGGAGGACTTATATTTAGCAATTCAGCAAAACTTCTACTAGGTCTTATTTTCTGAAGATGTCTTATTTTAGGGGAAACAGAGTAGTAAACATAATAAACAACATCGCAAGACAGAACCAAAACAATTCTATTAAAAACAGACACAACATTACAAATCCAATATATTATTTCTCTTAGCCAGTATATTCTTTCTCTTAGGGCCCTTCCACACAGCTATATAACCCAGAATATCAAGGCAGAATAACCCACAATATCTGCTTTGAACTGGATTATTTGAGTCCACACTGCCATATATCCCAGTTCAAAGCAGATGATGTGGGATTTTATTCAGCTGTGTGGAAGTGACCCCAGTCTAAAGCCACTCTCTTGGCATACCATCTCTTCCTAGTGATTAATTTCTTCCAAGGCTCCTTCCACACAGCTGTATAAAATCTACATTGAACTGGATTATCTGGCAATGTGGACTCAGATAATCCAGTTCAAAGCAGATATTGTGGATTATCAGCCTTGATATTCTGGTTTATATGGTTGTGTGGAAGGGCCCCAAGTGTCTTGAGTGCAGCTTCAATTCCTATTTCTAAAAATATAGGTTCAAATACAAAATGTTCTTCATTGAATAAATCTGCCATCCTTTCAACTCATTTATATAATCTATCAGTATATTGTCTCCATTATCTTTTTATTTTTTCTTGGTCATGTAGTGTTTTTTTCTGGTCATAGAGCACCCCTCATCTTGGTTTAAATTTCCCTTTGATTCTCAGATCCTGTAGAAGAAATCTCATGGGCTTCCTGTTTTGTTGTTATCTTCTATTTATTTGCATTGATTATTATAGTAGTTCTCCTTGGCACTGTATACAAGCAACGAACAATTACATTCAGGATTCTGACTCTGTTATTGTTGCCTTCATACATTGCTTCTTGTTTGTTCTTAACTGCTTGAAGAGTTACATGTGTCCATTGATACAAAGTTGTGTTAAGGCTTCTCTTTCTTTTTGGATTCAGATATTGTCTCTCTCTCTCCCCCCCCCCCCCCCCCCCCACTCTGAAATGTCCCTGGCTTTAGTCCACAGTTCTTCTGGCTCCTAGTCAAATAGGCTTAAAAGTACAAAATCTATTTTTACATTATCTTTAAATTCTATGACGATGTTCTTTAGGTTGTATTGTGGCACAACAGTTGGTTTAAGTGTTCTTCCTTAACTTTGACTCTCATTTTTTTAAAAGCCTCTAATAAACTCTTTTTTGCAGATATTCCTTTGAAAATTTAAATAATATTATTTATTTGTTGTAATACAGCCAATTTAATTTAAAAGGGAAAAGAGGGGGGATGGACGGACGGGGACTAACAATAAAAAAACCCATATATTCATGTATGTATATATAACTAAAGCCCCTTCTACACTGCCAGATAAAATCCAGATTATCTGCTTTGAACCGGATTATATGGCAGTGTAGACTCATATAATCCAGTTCAAAGCAGATAATCAAGATTACATGGCAGTGTAGAAGGGACCGAAGAGTACATCTAAACTTAACTAATGCTCAAACAAATGCTATCATAAATGACTATGATACTAAACTAATACTTAAAACTAAAATGATAAATACTAATATTGTAAATAATAACTACATTCCCAATCTAAACTGTAATTAAAAAGCCCACATATATTATTGAACTATTACAGATATGGCTAAATTAAACTTACTAAGGTTATTAGTTAGTACAGTAGAGTCTCATTTATCCAAGCTTCGCTTATCCAAGCCATTTCTGTAGTCAATGTTTTCAATATATCGTGATATTTTGGTGCTAAATTCGTAAATACAGTAATTACAACATAACATTACTGCATATTGAACTAGGTTTTCTGTCCAATTTGTTGTATAACATGATGTTTTGGTGCTTAATTTGTAAAATCATAACCTAATTTGATGTTTAATAGGCTTTTCCTTAATCCTTCCTTATTATCCAAGATATTCGCTTATCCAAGCTTCTGCTGGCCCGTTTAGCTTGGATAAGTGAGACTCTACTGTAACTATAGCCAGAGATTATTATATTCTTATATTGTTTTTATTGATTAGTGACTGTTTCCTTCCAAATTTTTTTCAGTTGGTTTATCTTTTAAAATTAACATTAATTTGGGAGTTTGGGCAAAATCACCAACTTTAACAATCCATTCTGCCGTCATTGATCTGTTTAGGAGTTTGAGCAAACAGTATTCATGTGATTGTTACCGTATATGGGAGAAGCAGTTCACATTTACTGTCCATTTTTTATCTGCAATATCTGACAAAAACATTTTGATGAATTGCAAAGTCTACTTTTAAATGTCTTAGACCAAATGCTTTTTGCTTTCCAGCATGAGAAAAAACTTTCCTTATCTTGACAACCTCAAGATTGAATTAAAGCAGTTGTAGACATTTTTGACAGCTCATTTGGGTTAATACCATCTGTACATCATCTTAGACATATTTTCTTTTAAATCACTGCACAAATTTGATATCTTTAGTCCAGGTATTTTTAATACATCCATTGGAACACTATGTCCCAAATTTTGGGCCCATGTTTTGGTGCGATTTCAGCTCCTCTAAATCACAGGGTTTGGATGCTCAGAGTGTTCAGCAGCCAAAAGGTCAAAAGAAACACAAATGGGTTTGAAGACAAGGCAAAAGTCTTCATTCTTCTTGGTCAGAAAGGATATAAACAGAACTAGTGCTTGAAGCACTGATATAAAAGATGGAAAACACAGAACATACCTGTTTATTTTGACAGCAATTCGAAATACCTGTGCAAGCCCGTTTGGCTGAGAAACGCCCAGATAGGGTCTGGGCTTCTATTGGCTGGGAATTTCCTCTGATGTCATCACTGGTTGGCAGGGAAAAATAAACAGCTGTCATTTGTTGGTTCAAAGTTTTAGTCCATCCTCTTTTCCGCCCCTAAGAAGGGTATGAACCCAAGGAATGTGGTGTGGTAACATGTAAATAAGAACTTGATTGACTTTAATGGTCCAGTCCGGATAAACACAATGGGAGGCATCTGCTGTATAGAATATTTACAGCGTAATGGACAAAGATTGTCTGAAACGTAAGCAATGAATCCCATTAGTAGATATCAATGAAAGCAAGAAAAACTTCTCAGCCACAGCAGTAATTATCTCAGGGCCCTTCTACACAGCCATATAACCCGGAATATCAAGGCAGATAATCCACAATATCTTCTCTGGATTATCTGAGTCCATATAATCCAGTTCAATGTGGATTTTATACAGCTGTGTGGAAGGCGCCTCAATGAAATGAGAGTTTATAAATGGAAAAGGTTTTAGTAAATAACGTCAGTAAGGATTTTATCAATGGGGTTAAGAAGCGCTTTGAGTGCATACATTAAACATCTCTTCGGTCCCTTCTACATTGCCATATAATCTGTATTACCAAAGCAGATAATCCACATTATCTGCTTTGAACTGGATTATCTGAGTCTACACTGCCATAAAATCCAGTTCAAAACAGATAATTTGGTTTTTATATGGCTGTGTAGAAGGGGCTTTCCTTTTGCTCTCCCAATCCATTGAGAAGCGATAATGCAGAGATAAGTACACATCTAGGTATGACTAGGCAGACATTCTAAAAGTGACTTCATTTATTATAATTTTTAGGAAAGAAGGGGATGCAGTCTGCCTGGCTCCTTTGGGGATGCGGAATATAGAAAGGCAATCTGTTGGCATTGTGAGATTGGAGGAAAATATTTTATCAAAATTCATGAATGAACCTCTGTAATTTATGAATTAAGGCAAGGGATGTGAGAAGCTGACACAAGAAGTCCATGAATATGATTGAAAATCAATGAATGGCTTACATACAGATACAGAAGGCTTTCATCAGTCAGTAGGAGTGGAGGTTGGGAGCTCTCTGCCATTTCCTCTCGGGCTCCCCTCAGTTGTTCCATAAAGGGATTGTGTTAATTTAGGGAATTGTTCCCTGAAGTCCAAGGTGTGGTGAAGCAACATTCCAATGAAAATCATCAAAAGTTACTTTTTAGGGCATTTGGAAATGACTACGTAGCTAGCTATATTTTCCAATTGACCCATATCTTTATAATTAATATATTTTATATAATTCATATTGTTGGGGAGGGGGTCTGATTTCTCGATAACAATGTTATGTTGTCACCTTTTAAAGATCCATGCTTTGTCTCAGTTTTCAAAAGGCATTTCTACACTTTTGAAACCATACAATTACATAATGTAATAAAATTCAAAAACGTTTCTGTTCCTGGTTTGAAAGTGTTATTTCCTGTTTAATTGTGTGGTACTAACTTTGAAAGAAGTTGTTCTACTCCAGAAACTTTTGTTTCTGTGGCTGCCACAAACTATGTTGAATCAGATGAGATATTCATTGAAAAACTATAGCAAAATGTGCTGCAGGACGTCCCGTAAAAACAAAAATTTTGCAGTTTAATACACATTCGCCATGTTTTTATGATAGAACCAATTAGGAAATGACATTTATTATCCAGGAACAAATATTGTGTTACATAGTGTTATCATCCTCACACACTTCTAGAGAAAACTCATTTCCTCCAACTGAGAATCATAGAATCATAGAGTTGGAAGAGACATTGTGGGCAATCCAGTCCAAGGAGCAGGAAAATTGCATTCAAAGCACCTCCGAGGACCATCCAGCCTCTGTTTAAAAGCCTCCAAAGAGCCTCTACCACACTTCGGAGCAGAGAGTTCCACTGCTGAACAGCTCTCGCTGTTAGGAAGTTCTTCCTAATGTTCAGGTGGAATCTCATTCCTGTAGTTTGAAGCCATTATTCCAAGTCCTAGTTTCCAGGGCAGCAGAAATCAAGCTTGCTCACTCCTCCACATGACTCCCCCTCACATATTTATACATGGCCTTCATGTCTCCTCTTAGCCTTCTCTTCTGCAGGCTAAACATGCCCAGCTCTTTAACCACTCCTCATACGGCTTGTTCTCCAGACCCTTGATCAGTTTAATCGCCCTCCTCTGGACACATTCCAGCTTGTCAACATCTCTCTTCAATTGCGGTGCCCAGAATTGGACACAGTGTGATTCCATGTGTGGTCTGACCAAGGCAGAATAGAGAGGTAGCATGACTTCCCAGGATCTAGACACTATACTTCACTTTTTATATCTTGTTTGTCTTGATTAATACTCTCTTTAATTTGCAAATACGGAAACCAATTAATTTATTTGCCTTCCTTAAGATGGATATCTTTTGAGTTAAGATCTCAGCCGTTGTTTTTGAAGTATACAATAGAAAATCCTAACAAAAGTTTCCTGTAATAAGATGGCAAGTGTTACCTTGGGAATAAACCCGAGTTCATATTTATATTAGACTAGTACAAGAGCCTTTCTAATACAGTAGGCTCTTGGGTCCTTTCCACACAGCCATATGTAAAGGTAAAGGTTTCCTCCTGACATTAAGTCCAGTTGTGTCCGACTTTGGGGGTTGGTGCTGATCTCCATTTCTAAGCCGAAGAGCCAGCGTTGTCCGTAGACACCTCCAAGGTCAGGGAGCTTTGTTACCTTCCCACCGGAGCAGTACCTATGGATCTACTCACATTTGCATGTTTTCAAACTGCTAGGTTGTCAGAAGCTGGGGTTAATAGCAGGAGCTCACTCCGCTCCCCAGATTCGAACCTGGCAACAACCCATAATATCAAGGAAGGTAATCCACAATATCTGCTTTGAACTGGGTTAGCTGAATCCACACTGCCGTATAATCCAGTTCAATGTGGTTTTTATACAGCTGTGCGGAAGGGTCCTAATTTAACAGGGGCCCCTTTCAGACTGGCCCTATATCCCAGGATCTGACCCCAGGATTTCCATTTAACTCACATAATAAAGAATAAAAGCCATGGGATAGTATGAGCTTTGCAGAAATTATTTTCTTTACTTGTGAGTTTAGTTTGTGTGTGTTCATTATAGTAGGCAGAATGTAAGTGTGCTCCTTTGTATTATTATGGCCTTTCTATTATGTTTACTCTCTGTCGAATAAAACAATTTCTTTTTTTTTTTTAAAAAACCCATTGCACTACATTGGCTGCAAGCAAACTACATCCCCCAACGTCCCTTGCGCCTCATGGATCGCTGCCAGCCAATCAGCGCACGGCTCTTTGCGAAGTGGGAAGATGGCGGAATCCAGGAACTGAGAGGCGTGTGTTTCTTTGTATAGGGAAGGGAATAGGTAAGTGAATCAAAGGAAGGCAATGAGGAATCCCCAGCTTTTCCCTGCTTTAATAACCAACCCCTTCCTTACAATGTTTGACCCCTTCTACACTGCCAGATAAAATCCGGATTATCTGTTTTGAACTGGATTATATGGCAGTGTAGACTCGGATAATTAAGTTCAAAGCAGATAATGTGGATTATTTGCTTTGATCTGGATTATATAGCAGTTTTGTTTGGTTCATGGGTCTTGCAGGAAGTTTATTTTACTAAAAACCACATGGTCTAACAATGTATCTTAAATTTAATGTAAAATGTAAACTTTCCCAGCACAGTTCTATATGTCCATTAAAAATAGTGCATTTTCAAAATATGTTTGTATAATATTGCAACCTAACTACTATAGTGTGTTTTATGTGATATTGAGTAATGTTTTTCTCCATACTCTGAAAGCTGCATCTACATTGGTGAATTAATGCAGTAAGATACCACTTTAACTACCATGGGTAAATACTGCAGAATTCTGGGAATTGTAGTTTGGTGAACGCCCAGCACTCTTTGGCAGAGAGAGTGAATGAACCCCCATCATTCCATAGCATAGAGCAGTCATGGGCAAACTTAGGCCCTCCAGGTGTTTTGGACTTCAACTCCCAAAATGCCTAACAGCTGATGGCTGTTAGGAGTTGAGGGAGTTGAAGTCCAAAACACTTGGAGGGCCCAAGTTTGCCCATGCCTGGCATAGAGCCACGGTGATGTTCAAGTGGGGTCAAACAGCATTAATTCCACAGTGTAGATGCACACTGAGGCTCCTTCCACACAGCTGAATAAAATCTCACATTTTCTGCTTTGAAATGAGCCGCCCCGAGTCCCTTCAGGGAGATGGAGTTGGGATATAAAAATAAAATTATTATTATAATATGGCAGTGTGGACTCAGATAGCTCAGTTCAAATCAGATATTGTGGGATTTTCTGCCTTGATATTCTGGGATATAGGGCTGTGTGAAAGGGCTCCAAGTGTCATCCCTTAGATCTCCTTAATCTAATACTTTAATTTTCCTTTTTTACTTTGCAAAACTCCTTGCAAGCATGAAATGATCCAGCTGAAACTGGCTATCAGTCCCTCAGGGTACATTTTCAGTTGGACTAATGCAACTTGACACCGCTTTAACTGCCATGACTCTATGTTATGGGAGTTATAGTCTCATTGGGGGTACTAGACCCCTTTGGTGGAGAAGGCTAAAGGCTATGTGAAACCACAGCATTGAGCCGCAGCAGGTAAAGTGGTGTCAAAATGCATTATTTCTCTAGTGTAGGTACACCCTCTGATATATATTCTCCCAGGGTTCCATATAACCCAGAATATCAAGGCAGAGAATCCCACATTATCTGCTTTGAACTGGAGTATCTGAGTCAACACTGCCATATATTCCAGTTCAAAGCAGATAATGTGGGATTTTATTCAGCTTAGTGGAAGGGGCCCCAGACCCCATCTACACTGCCATATAAAATCCAGATCATCTGCTTTGAACTGGGTTATATGGCAGTGTAAATCCAGCTTCAGTTGATTTTTTTTAAAGAGAAGGATCCAAGATGCAAAATGACCTTGTACTTGCAGTATGTATCTATAGAGGCCCTTCCAAACAGCCATATATCCCAGAATATCAGAGCAGATAATCCACAATATCTGCTTTAAACCAATTTATATGAGTCCATACTGCCATATAATCTAGTTCAATGTGGATTTTATACAGTTGTGTGGAAGGGGCCTAGGACTACAAATTTAATTTCCCAACAAGAATAAAAACAAGCTCTCAAGTGGCTCAAATCAATAGGTCTTAGCCTTTGACAGGGTTAAGATTAATTGACTGAAATTCCCAGAGAGCCTTTCCATCACTCCTGAATGACCACACTTGTGAGCCAAGTGCTCTGGAAACCAGGTTCGAATCCCTACTCGGCCATGGAAACCCATTTGATGACCCTGGGCAAATCATACTCGCTCAGACCTCTTCTACACTGCCATATAAAATCCATCTTTGAACTAGATTATATGGCAATGTAGACTCATATAATCCAGTTCAAAACAGATAATGTGGATTATCTTCTTTTTGGAATTGTTAAGTCATTTTTGATTCTTCCATTCTGAACTAGGCTTGGAATGTTATTTTAAAAAGAAATCAGTTACGATTGCTACTGATGCTACTACCGACTGCTGTTTTGCCATTTTAGGTACTTTGTATTTATATATTAGCATACATTTTAAAAGACAAGATATCTTGCAGTGTTTTAGGTGTAATGAATAAAAAAGGAACCATTGTTTTCTTTAAAGCAAAAGAAGCCATGCCTTCAGTATCCCTAGAAGTGACAGGAAATAATGTGAGATGTCACTTTCAAGCAAACAATTGAGTCTGAATAATTTAGTTACCAGCCTCCTGCATTTTCAGGTCATTTGTGAATATTAACAGCATGCATCTACACCGTGGAATTAATGAAGTTTGACACAACTTGAACTGCCATGACTCAGTGCTATGGAATCACAGGAGTTGTAGTTTCATAGGGTCTTGAGCCTTCGCTGCCAAAGAATTTTGGTGCCTCACCAAACTACAAATGCCAGGATTCCACAGGATTGACCCATGGCATTAAAGCAGTATCAAACTGCATTAATTCTGCAGTGTGGATTCACCCTCAGTTATCAGCTCCAGGAAGAATTCCATTTCTTCCTTGCCCTCACCTTCTTATTCCACGGATTCCCTTTTTAATAAGAAATCTTTGTGGATAGCTGTAGATTTACATTCACCTCTTTTTTTTGTGGTAGGGAAAGGGAACTTAAGAACTTTTGACTCTGTTTTTAAAAATAACTAATTTGCAGTTTGTGTTCAAATAGGGATCATTGTTTCTCCCCAACTATAATTTGTTTCAAAGCAACCTGATTTCAAATTGTGGTTTCTACAGCTGACTTGGTTCCCAAGTTTGATGGAACAATAAACTAAGTTCAAGGGGAAGTCAAAATAAGTTTCCAGAGTTATCCTTAACTGGTTAGAAGGAAGGGCAGGACAAGGTTTTGAGCATAAGTAAAACAAGCCTCATTCATATCAGTAATGTGCATCTTCCTGAAAAAGTAGAAATGCTTCTGGTGTTCTTAATAATAATAATATATGTGGCGCAGTGGGTTAAACCGCTGAGCTGCTCAACTTGCTGATTGAAAGGTCAGCGGTTCGAATCCAAGGAGTGAGGTGAGCTCCCGCTGTTAGACCCAGCTTCTGCCAACCTAGCAGTTCAAAAACATGCAAATGTGAGTATATCAATAGGTACCACTTCGGCAGGAAGGTAATGGCACTCCATGCAGTCATGCTGGCCACATGACCTAGGAGGTGTCTACGGACAACGCCAACTCTTCGGCTTAGAAATAGAGATTAGCACCAACCCCCAGAGTTGGAAAAGACTAGACTTAATGTCAGGGGAGACCTTTACCTTTATGATTTAGCATGTCTTGTTGACAAACTTCTAAAGGTTTATGTGGAATTTTTTTACATTGGAATAGGAGTAATAATGAAACAGATAGAGCATATACAGCAGGACTCCTGTATGCACTGGACAAGTAGTAGAGGTTTCACTTGCTCATGTCCAAAAATACATTCTCTAAGCATTTTCTAGATTCTCCGTCATGATTCTATGGTAGGCTTCTGCTAAAAGTAGACAATAGTTGCTATGGAGGACCTAGAAATGCTAAAGAGGTGTTATCTTGATGCATTTTAGGCTCTCCAGTGCTATTCTATGGTATGACTACCAGAAATCATTCATTTCAATAGGGTTTGCTATTAGCCGCAGTTTTGTGTTTTCACCTGAAGTCCAGGAATGTATTCCTGTGGGTATGGGAGTTGTACTGTATTTAGGAACTCTTTGGCAATGAAAGTTGCTTGCGGAGTTTACACCGATAAGTCCAATATGTACAAACAGCCAAAGTTTCCAAAATAATGCTGCACAGTGCCAACGGGAAACAATAGGCTTAAAATGAAGCAGAATTGGAGCAGGGTAAAATAAAAAAGTGAAAGTCAAAACAATAAAGATATTGGAGCTCAGTTAAATACCACCTATCATTCCGGTGCCATATTGAAGTCATACTTTACTTATATTCAGCAACAAATGGCTGTACCTGGAAGAACACTTTTTAAAGTACACATAGTTGAAGAGAATCAAAACAGGTATATTTTACCGTATATCCACAGTTGCAGAGATACTGCAACGTTTTCATTTTGAGAAATGCGTGATTTAATACAACCCATTGAACATATCTTACTAAAGGCTGGATGAGAGTCTGCGGTCACAGGCAACCTTTTACATTTTGTCTTGACTGTTTGGGATACAGGAAGTTTTGTGAAATAGAAACTTTGCAATGTGTCCATTTGCTAGTCTATTCCTCTGTGCATTAGGCTCGTCAAGCCTTGTTTCTGTGGAAAAAGGAATAATTGGAAATTCATATCCTATAGTTAGCCCATTTAACTTGATTGATTTCAGTACAGCAGCCCAGAAAACTTTGGATGTAATTTTGTGTGGATGAATTGGAAATTTTCCAAGGCAAAGCAGAGCATTGGAAATTTTCCATTTTGCAAAAAATTCCACTCTACATCTCTGCATGATGCGTCATGTCCAACAGATCCAGTTTTCACAAGTTTGTTTCTGGTTCTGAGTTACTCAGATGTGACCAATAAATTAGAAAAAATTGGTTTACAAATGTGTTACTCAGTTCTACTTTGTACTAATAAAACCATTAGAAATTGCAAGCGTAGTAAACTGTGCTTTGTTGCTAGACTTGAACTGTAAGCAAGGAATTGAGTTCTGTACTTCCTGTACCACTCACTAATCTTCAAGAAATGATACACTCCCATTCAAAAAGGAAGAACAGAGGACCTGCTAATCCTAACTGATTAGCTATTTCAAATTTGCTGGGTGTATTTGTATGAATATATGAGATTCAAAGAAAGAACTATTTTTATTTATTTGAGTAGTTGAAAATTCCAAAATAACGGAACTGTGCAAAGAGCATTCTAATTGTAAAGGAATGTATGCCTTTATGCATGCCATGCTATTATTTGTATCAATCCTCATTCAGATTGCAATCTAGAGAGGAAGTCCTGTTAGGCACAGTGGTTTTTCTGATTTATCACAGATAGGATCACATGGTATAAATAGGTAAATGACACATGGCAGTGTGAGTTTTGGTTGAACTACAACTCCTTGCATTATTTGCTATTGGATATTCCAGCTAAGGCTGATGGCAATTGCAGTTCCACAGCATCTGAAAGGCCATCTGTTTCTCCTGAGATAAGAGAAAACTAGCAAAATACATAATGGCTCCTGTAGGATTGTGACATATCTTGTAAAACTTGAGGAAGTTTTTGTGTTTGTGTGCATAACAAAATATACATTAATGATAGAGGCCTAGCTCAAGGAGAAAGCACTTATATTCATATTATATATGTATAACTCTGAATGCTTTTCAATGCGAGCAAGATAAAAGTCGTACCATGAACACATACTTTAAGATGTAGTCTTGAGAAGTTGAAATGGAAAATGTGACCTTGGTCTCTCAGGGTTGCTGGTCTGTTGAATAAGTTCTGGGTTTTGCTAATTCCTAGGTTTTCAGTGTGAATATTTAAATATGGTTTGAAGAAACCATAATTAAATATTCACACTTGAATATTTAAAGTGGATCTGGTGTGTGGTATAATAAAGGAAACTGAGTTATGATCTTGGTGTTGGGAACCTCTGGCCAAAGCCTTGTGCAGTCACGAATCACATGGTTGCCATTGAGAAAGTATTTCTTTAGCAAAATGAGAAATATATTTTGAAGACCATTATTGTTTTTGTTGTTGCCATTCTTTATTTTTACTCCCAATTTTTCCAGGTTTGGGACACAAAAGGGCTTACAACTTAAAAAGCACTACATTTAGAAACATACAAAAAGTAAATCTTAAAACACAGTTGTCTCTCTGCATTTGTGGTTTGTTGTTTGTTGTTTATTTGTTCAGTCACTTCCGACTCTTTGTGACCTCATGGACCAGCCCACGCCAGAGCTTCCTATCGGCTGTCCCCGCTACCAGTTCCTTCAAGGTCAAACCAGTCACTTCAAGGATACCATCCATCCATCTTGCCCTTGGTCGGCCTCTCTTCCTTTTTCCTTCCATTGTCCCCAGCATCATGATCTTTTCCAAGCTTTCCTGACTTCTCATTATGTGGCCAGAGTACTTCATCTTTGCCTCTAATATCCTTCCCTCCAGTGAGCAGCCGGCATTATTTCCTGGAATATGGACTGGTTGGGTCTTCTTGTGGTCCAAGGCACTCTCAGGATTTTCCTCCCAACATCACAGTTCAAAAGCATCTATCTTTGCGGTTTAGACTTCTGCAAATTTGAACATTTGAGGATTTTATTCTGTCTAGGAATCTCTGGGACCTCAAGTGTGACTCCATGGTCATTTTCCTCTAGTCATGCTAGAATTTTCTAAAGAGAAGACCTGCTTTCTTGATCTCTACCCCTTTTGAGAGGAGATGCAATTCGATTTCAAATGCAATAAATTATGAATGCATCTCTCAGGGAAGGGAAGTTTCCATTTTGTTTAAAAGAAACAGTAGTTACTGAAAAGCCTTCCCTGGACCCCCTGGACCTTAATAACCACAGATCAGTGTTACAATTAATAAATACATTTAGTTAAAATGTAATTAAAAATAAAAAGCTGCTAAAATAGCTTAGTGTAAAACAATGTATCACGCTCAACCCATTTTCTAACAGCATTCTGAACTTTAAAAATTATGTCTGAATAAAAGTTTTAGCCTTCTGCCAGAAAGCAACAGGGAGGAGACCATTCTGGCCACTGAGATGGCCCTTTCTTGCATCCTTGCCAACCAGGCTTATAATGGTGGCGGGACTGAGAAAGGGATCTCTCTTGATGATCTTGGAGCTCAGTCTGGTTCATATAGGGAGATACAATTTGTCAAATAGCCTGGACGTGCGCCATGATGTAGATTTGTTTATCAAGCTGGAGGCTTGGAAGCTTGATAGGGATGCATGATGGAGTTGCTGTGTCAAGTTTTCCTTTTTCTTAACAGGATAAGAAGATGATGAAAGTGGTCAACCTCAAGCAAGCCATCCTCCATGCTTGGAAAGAAAGGTGGAGTGATTACCAATGGGCCATAAACATGAAAAAATTCTTCCCCAAGGGGACCACGTGGGACATTCTGAATTTAGCAGGTCTGGTTTATAGTTAGCACAGATTATAAATGTTCAGTTATGTGTTGTTTCCCTACACAGTGTGCTCTTTGCAGTACAAATTTCATTGCCTATTGTTTTGACAGTATATCCATTAGTGCTCAACCACTGTTTGGCTGCTGAAAATACCCCAGCCACTGCAATGGTTTCCAGTTCCTTTTAAGTGCTGTATTAAATCAAGTCTAGTTACTACATGATGATCCATCAGTGGTGTCATGATATTGATGATGCAGGTAGTTTTGCAGATTTGGAGTAACTACTGCTTTCTTCCTAAAACAAATGTTCTGTGTTTCGGTTATGCGTGTCCATTCTTTAGTGACGTGACAGTTCCACATTATGAAACAGGTACCTTAATTAGGTGGTTGCCACAATTTTTCAAAGTGTCTCATCTGTTCCTTCACATGCTGTGCTACCTGCAAAGTTAAATATACACAGAGGCATTATTGCTTTTTGAAGTGTGTATTGGGTCTGAATTTAGAACAGTAAAAATGTGTGAATCACCTTAGAATTGTGAACTCTAATGTTACAAAAGATAATTAGTGAAGTTGAACTTATAGTTAGACATTATATATTCATTTTTTGGTTTCTACTTTGAGTGTTCTATTACGGATTTTGGTTTGGGAAAGGTAGGCTTGAAATTTATGAATTTGTACCAGGTGACATATCCCTCCTTGGTCTGCTGAAATTGAAGTTATTGTTGTTGCTTCATTTTTTTACTCACTGTTGTTTTTATTATTGTTTTCTGTTCTTCTTCTTATTGTCTACACAAAATAGATCCATGTAGGTACTTGGCAAAAACATATAAGAATGCATATCTTTCTATTTTGCAATGGTCATCTTCAACATTGAGTTGATTAAGTAGCAGATGAATTTACTTTTCTTTATCAGAAATTGGAGGCTCATCTACACTGTAGAATTAATGCACCACTTTTAATTGCCATGCCTCAATGCTATGAAATCATTGAAGTGGCAGTTTTACAAGATCTTTAGCCTTCTCTGCCAGAGAATAATGGTGCCTCACCAAACTACAAATTCCAGGATTCAGTAGCATTGAGCTATGGCAGTTAAAGTGGTGACAGTGTAGATGCACATTGAGCCTTTTGGCTGTACTTCTATTCCCCTATTCGGGTATAACACTAAACCATGTTTTGACACCATGAATATGAGAATCCTGATAATGTACTCACTATATGGTTTTCACCAGCTATGGTTTGCTGGGTTCAGCTAAAATAGTAAAACCTGTTTTGTTGCAAACTGTAATGGAATGCATCTAATGTCTTTCCTTTGTGTGTAGGAGATGACGAAAAGGTACAGCATGAACCTGAAGCTACTTGTGCTCATGACACAAAATTATAGTTTGGCATGTGATGAATAAGTGTGGTGTGTGTGTTTTGTCAGTGCCAATATAAAGGAAAAAAATGGGAGATGTCCATATTGTTAAGTGTGGATTCAACTATTTTAAATTTGAATAAATATCCATAGACCAAACCTTAAAGGGGAGCTAAAGGTTTTGTGGTACTTAAAAGGACTAACATATCTTCTTTGGCATAGGGTTTCATGGATTGCAGCCCATTTTATTAGATACGTGATATTGCCTCTTTGGACTAGATGTATAAGAAGGGATGTGAGACATTAAAATGTAAAATGTATTCTGGCACACTTAATAATTGTTGATCAAGCATGGCATCTGTATAGTGTTTGGGAAGCGAGAAGACATTATACATACTGTTGCTGTTAGGAGACTTCAGGTTGACACTGACTTATCATGAGGTTTTCTTACAGGATCTCTTCAGAGGAAGTTTGCCATTGCTTTCTTCTTAGACTGAGAGAGTGTGATGTGACCAAGGGTTTCCTTGGCTGAGCAGGCATTTGTACTCTGTTTCCCAGAATCCTAGTCCCACACCATTATACTATACTTGATGCATTTTGGCACAGATAAACTACTGAGCTGCTGAACTCACTGACTGAAAGGTCAGCGGTTTGAATCTGGGGGGCGGATGAGCTCCTGCTGTTAGCCCCAGCTTCTGCCAACCTAGCAGTTCAAAAATATGCAAACGTGAGTAGATCAATAGGTACCGCTCCGGTAGGAAGGTAATGGAGTTCCATGCAGTCATGTCAGCCACATGACCTTGGAGGTGTTTACGTACAACACCGGCTCTTTGGCTTAGAAATGGAGATGAGCACCAACCCCCAGAGTCGGACACAACTAGATTTAATGTAAGGGGAAAAGCTTTACCTTTACTTAATGAAAATTCTTCATCTATTTTGAAAGCAAGATGTAGAGGTTAGCCTGTAGATGAACTATAGTGAGTGCAGGATTGTAATCAAAAATAATAACAGAAAATGTTAAAACTATAGTCAGCGAATTGACAAATAATGGCCATTTAACAAACCTGCAGCAACATGAAAACCTTGAAAAGTAGGGAACTGTAGTAGACCACTTTAGCCCCCAGTGAGACCTTGGGAGATTGTCCACTCCAACACATAAAATAAAATTCATTTCTCACCCCAGTATTGTCTAGCAGGCATTGACAACATTTTCACCATGTTTTAAGATTCCTCTGGTTTATTTTAGATTCATTTGTTGTTTAATTTAGCAACACTTCCTGTTTTTAATAACGCCGTTTCTAGACCCCATTGAAGTGGATTATATGGTCATGTGGACACATATAATGCAGATTGAATTGGAGCATCTTCATCTACACTGCCATATAATCCAGTTCAATGCAGTTAATCTGCATTCTGAAACTGCATTATGTGGCAGTGTAGATGGGGCCCTGGAGGTAATAAGATGCTTCTCAAAAGTGGCTGTAGTGCCTCCTACGCTCTCTAGAGGGCATTTCCGGACTTCTTCTTCTTGAGGACCATGGGGGCCATAAGAATGGTCCATCGGCCACACTTTGCCCACCTGTACTTTATTCCTATTTGAGACATAAATGCCCTATAATACTGATGTATATGTTGAAAAATTTTTAGTGAAAAAATCAGTTCAGAAAACTGATCAATAAGAATATTTTACCTTAAAAACAAAGATCCTCTTCTCTGATGAAAGTCAAGAGCATAGTCTGTCCTAGGAGAACCTAAAAGAAGCATGAGTCCCCTTTCTATCTCCATTTTCTGGCCTTTTTAAAAGCCTGGATAGGAAACTGATAATGGCAGCCAGAACGGTTGGCCTCTTGAGGTGATACATGTGCTTTCCCCTCTTCATGGATGACCTTTGTCCTCACCATGAGGTTGACTTATACATGAGTATATATGGTAGTTAAACCTTTTGTTCAGCTTTTTCCTTCTGGATTATATCCTTTCTTTGATGGCCACTTACAGGTTGGAGACAATGGCTCAGATAGGCACATGTGTCTCTTCCCATGCAATTTCAGGTTCCCCAATCTCTTAGCAACTATCAGATGCTGGGAAGAGTCCCTTGCCATAATAGCCTATGGGGCAATTCAGATCATAGGAAGCAGTTAGTCTCATCTTAACTGCTTGGGGGAGAAATGGCAATGCACTCTCATTTGGAGTGCACCCGCCTTTTCCTTCACTGAATTCAGAACAGTCAGGTCTTCATGGTCTGATGCATCCTTCCCTCTGGTAAGAAGGAACAGCAGGAATCCTTCCCAAAATTTGACAGTTGCCAGGGGAAATGCGGTTCTTGGGCAAAAACAATAGCCCTCCCTGTTTTAAAAGGGTCTGATGCATGTACAAGTTACTATCTGGATCTGTGTATCCTAGGACAATGAAGCCCTTCTCTTCCGCTTTGGGGATAGTATTTCTTTAATGTCATTTTTAAAAAATGGGTTAGTTCTTTGATGTAGAAGCTGCTTTGTCCTCTGTAAAATGCAGCAGGGCATTGTTGTCAAATAATGACACACTGTATATACTCATGTATACGCCTAGATATTTCAGTAAAAAAATCAATCCCCAAAACATGGAATGACTTCTCCAAGAATCAGTGTGTAAGCAGTATATCTTAACCCTTATTAAAAAAGGAATAATTTCCTTCTCTAAGTAGAATGGCGAAAGACAAGAGCTTAATCCATCCCTGGAGAACCTAAAATGAGCACCAATTCCTTCAATTTTCTCTGCTATGGCTCTGTTTCTGGCTTTTTTGAATGCCTGGGTGGGAAAATGGCAGCAGTGGCCAGAAGTGGCTGACCTCCCAAGGCATCATTGGTGCTTTCCCCTTCTTTGTTGAACTATCCTTGATTTATCCACAGGATATATCAGAATCCTTCATTTTGCTCCCCCCCCCCCCCAACCTTCCCTTGACTTTTACATGAGATTGATTTATACACAGTTATGTACGGCATAACATATTGTCAGATGAACGTGTAAGTATGGGGTCCTTTAATAGCATTATCAAAGTGGATATGGTAGTAGTAGATCCTCTGGGTTTTCCATAGCTTCGGTGTATCTGTTGCAAAGTCTTGTTGCTGTTGAATAACTTTAAAGAATTGCAAAGCTGTCTGTAAGCAAGGACAGACATACAAGTAAATTGTTGTTTTTATATCATGGCTCCCAATAACGAACGATGGAAAATGTCTAGTTCTGTGATTTCTGCAGTTCACCTTTCACATAAAACTAATTTTGAAGGTTGTTTAGAAGTCACAGAGGCATCTACACTGTAGAATTAATGCAGTTCGATACCACTTTTCATTGACTTGGCCCAGTGCTGTGAAGTTATAGGATTTGTGGTTTGGTGAGGCACCTGCACTATGGCAGAGAAGGCTGGACAGTTCCCATGAGTCCATTACATTGAGCCATTGTAGTAAAAATAGCACCAAACTGCATTAATTCTACATGTAGATACAGCCACAGATAGGGAAAATCATGGTTTGTTACGTTCTCAAAACTTGGATTTGTATTCTCCCATCTTTCTGCTCTTACCTCACTGAAGCCATAGAAAAGAGACCGAAGGCTTTCATTGCCATTATAAACTAACTGTAGTTTGAATTGCTGTGAGTTTTCCAGGCTGTATGGCCATGTTCCAGAAGCATTCTCTCCTGACATTTTGCTCACATATATGGTAGGCATCCTCAGAAGTTGTGAGGTCTGTTGAAAACTAGGCAAATGGGGTTTATATATCTGTGTAATATCCAAAGTGGGAGAAAGAACTCTTGTCTGTTTGAGGCAACTGTGAGTGTTGCAATTGGTCTGCTTGATTAGCATTGAATAGCCTTTCAGCTTCGAAGCCTAGCTGCTTCCTGCCTGGAGGAATACTTTGTTGGGGGGGGGGGTGTTACCTGGCCCTGATGGTTTCCTGTCTGGAAACAACTTGAACACACTATGTTTAATGTTAAATATGGTTTCCTGAACTTAATAAACCATTGTTGCGGTTGGCTCATTTCAGTGAGTAAACCCAACTGCGGTTTGTCTCAGCACAAACATACTTGTGAAATATGCATAATTAAAAAAAATAGAAACGAAAACCTTCAACCTGCTTGCAGCTGTGTCAGCGGGAGGGGGTTATGATCTTCTTAATCACATAATTATGTTAGGGTTGGAATGCAGTGAAGCAGACAGATATCAAACAGATTTTGTAATATGAATGCACCTTTGGATCTTTTAAAGCTGCATGATGTCCCTTTCCAGATTTTGACGCTTAAGTAGACGTTTCCCACAAATTGTCATGCTTATTATAAACTCATAGCAGAAGGGGCTAGAAATTAAAGGGTGGGGGAAGTTTATGAACTTTGGAATTTTGCATATAAATTATTGAGTTTATGTTATCCCTATCCTCATCACTGGCTGATGTTTGCATTCCTCTCTTCCTCCTCCTTGGTTTTATCTGTTTTGAAGAGCAAAATGAAGCTTTTATGTTAATTCTAGTGTCCTAGCTTGTATGGTACAAATTTGTGGAATTTTAAGCTTGCTCAGCACTTCTTTTTTTAAAAGACTGTAAGGCTTTTAAAGCTGGGATCTGTTCTGTTTAATTTTGTAACATACCATGTGGATTAATGATGAAACATAAACAACGGGGATGATTATTAATACGTCTGTGGGACTGTTGTAGCTTTCCAGCTGAGATTCAGAGGAGGACTTTTGGCTCATTCCTTAGACATGACAACTTTGTGTCTGCAAAGGTTGTGGAAAATATGCAAGGGCTATGGACCATTATTAAGGTAGGTTATATTCTGGGTGGGTGAAGTAGTTGGTTGGAGAAATGTTATGAAATTGACACGGATACTGTACTTCCAAAATAGTGTTGGAGAATAGATATAGGGCAGTTATTGCTGGCTGCTCTGATGCCATGGACATCTGGGCAATGGATGGTACTATTGGCAGCCTATTGGTTGATAGGGAAAACACCAAAGGAACATCTTAGAAAGGAAAAATGTGCTTTTTTGGGTCTTAAATATGAGCATCCATAGTGGCTATTGCTTCATGCAACCCCAGAATGTGGATAAATATGAAGAACTGGAAGTAGTGGAAATTACAGGTAACCAAGATAGTGCTGAGTACAGGCCTCTTTTCATAGAATCATAGAGTTGGAAGAGGCCACAAGGGCCATCCAGTCAAACCCCTTGCCATACAAGAACACACAATCAAAGCATCCCTAACAGATGTCCATCCAGACTCTCTTTAAAAGCATACAGAGACTCCACCACCCTCTGAGGCAGCATATTCCACTCTTACTGCCAGGTAGTTCTTCCTAATGTTTACTTGGAATTTCTTTTCCTGCATTTTAACTCCATTGCTCAGGTCTTAGTTTCCAGAACATCAGAAAACAAGCTTGCCCTCTCTTCAATGTGACATCTTTTCAAATATTTAAATATGACTCTCAGCCTTCTTTTCTCCATGCCAAACAAACCCAACTCTTGAAGCCATTCCTCATAGGGCTTGGTTTCCAAACCTTTGATAGTTGGTCGCCTTTCTCTGAACACATTCCAGATAGTCAATATTCTTCTTGAATTACGGTGCCTAGAACAGGACACAGTATTCCAGATGAGGTCTGATCAAAGTAGAATTGAGTGGAAATGTGACTTTCCTCGATCTGGACACTATATTCCTATTGATGCAGCCTAGGATTGAATTCGCTCTTTCAGCTGCCACATCACTGTTGACTCATTTTCAGCTTATGGACTACTAAGACTCCTAGATCCCTTTCACATGTACTGTTTTCAGGACAGGTATTCCTCATCCTATATCTGTGCATTTCATTTCTATTGCCAAAGTTTAGTACTGTACATTGAATTTCATTTTGCTAGTTTTAGTCATGCTCTGTGATCTATTAAGACATGTTCTATAATAGCCATCGCCATGAAAAGGGACCTTTATTCAGCACTGTTGTTTTGAAATCTATGTAATTCTGAAATCCTTTATAACTAAGGCCCCGTCTACACTGTCATATATAATCCATATTATTTGCTTTGAGTTGGATTGTATGGCAGTGTAGACTCACATTGAATGTTTGCCAATGTTTTTGTTGTAAACTGGTTTGAGTCCTCTCAGGGAGATAGGATGGGATAAAAATAAAGGTGATTATTATTATTATTATTATTATTACTTCAATAATCTGAATGTTATGGCAGTGTAAATTCAGTCTATATAACACAGATTGCCTTTGGGCACATTAGGGGTTTTCACAATAGAAAATAATGAATTATAAAATGAGGTGGGTAGGATTCTTGAGATTCTTATGTAGAAGACTACAAAACAGCTGAACTGAGACGAATCTCCCTGCCTGCTCCAGCACTCATCTATAGAGTCATTCAAACTGTTAATTAAAAGCTTGACTGAGCAGATAGGGCATACGCTGCCCCTTTCCGTCTTGCCAAATCTGGCATGTTGGCAGGATGCCACTGGGAAATGCGTGCCAGCAGTCGGCCCACATTCTGCGGAGAGGTTCCATGTGCCAGGCCTCCAAAATCCTCTTCACCTTCTCTCCTTCAATCTTCGGAAGCGTTTGACACATACTGCTGGGTAACAGAGATGCTTTGCCGAGAAGTGCTGTATACTAGTTGATGCTACAGAGGTCTATGTGAAGGTCATGTGCATCGATCACAGCAAATGCAGCACATGGGGAGGGGATGGTGTGACAGTGGTGTCCATTTCTGACCCATAATTCCTTGTGGAACAATGACCTGCCTCCCCCTATTCTCTCATTATTTACTCCTCCAAAATTATGGAAAATTGGCAGTTCCTAAGAGTTCAGCACATTTTTTATCATTTTTCATGAGCGTGTATACACATAACCTAAGTTGATTTTCCCCCTCTTCTTCATTTTCTTTCATTTTTCATTGCAGAAGCGCTTCTTGAACAAGCCATGACTGGCCTAGCGCCAAACCCACTGATCCTGTCCTACCTGAAATATGCCATCAGTTCCCAGGTAATAATCCCATGGTAAGGCCTTTCATCTTCAGAGGACATAAATAGATGTTAGTGGGATGAATCATTACTTTCACATGGATAATTTATGTATACTTTTTAAAAAATGATTCTTACAGAACCCAGATGTAAGTAATAGCAGGATGTTCCTGTTCTTCCTTTTTGTAATATTGGACTGATTCGGATAGTTTTTCTTAATGTACATGCTCCAAAAGCAGTTTTCTTTATTAAATGTCTTTTGCATTTTGGTTTTGCTACGTCATGGGAAATCGTCTGCGTTAAGCACTGAACCTCTAATCTCAGTCTTTTGAGATGTCCGAAAGCATTGCCTGCTTGATTTTAAGTATAACTTTACTTCCATAAGAAATCTTAGGAAGCAATATTCTGCGCTTGTGACTATTTGTGCAGTGATCACTGCTTTGATTATTATCTGGCCAATTTTATTGTGGAGATCTTCAATCCATTGGATGATCTGGAAATTGCAACAAGCAATTTTGTGGCTAGCTGATAAAATCAAAATAAGCAATGAAATTAAAATGATTCTTTAATGCCTTACTCAGTGGTTTGAGTGTTGGGCTATGGTTCTGGAGATCGGGGTTCAATTCCTTGTTTGGTCATAGAAACTCACTAGGTGACCCTGGACAAGTCACACTCTCTCATCCTTAGAAAATGGTTGTGATAGGCTCACCTAAGGGTCACCATATGTTGGAAATTAAGGGAAGGCACACAACAACAACAACAACAATATGTAAATGTGTGTAATGCCTCCGAAGTGAGAAAGACACATAGCATCTCCCTTTTATTACTGATTTTTCTCAAAATCTTACAACAGAAAGAATATTTTTGGATGATTTTTAACCTTTTCTTTCTTGAGTTGCTCACTACAAAGTTGATGTGAAGCAAATATGCCATCACCTAAAAATGTCTGTTTAAATTTGTGCCAGACCAGTGCTCGAGCAACAAGCTGCGACGCTGTTAAGTGACCTTGTCGCCCCCCATGGCGGTTGAAATGGCAGGGCTTGTTTGTGGCTTTGGAATTTTTTTTCAAAAAATCTTACCATTTGCTAGTAACCACTTATCTCCCTTTCTCTTGTTTCTGGTTACAGATGGTGTCGTCCTCTAGCGTTCTTATGGCCATCAGCAAGGTAGCATTCGGATACTTCTTTATGCAACTTCAGCCATAATTTTCCTTTCTAATATCCTCAGATCAGAGTGATCAGTTTGCGTTCAGGGACCAAAGGATCCTCATCACCTTCAAAAAAAGTCTCAAAAGCCTAGCAGCTTTTGCAAATTTAGGAGAATGTCTGGTTTATCTTAAAGTCATAGCACGTTTCAGTTTTCATGGTTGTGTATAAAAGATATTTTTTTAAAATGATGATGCCTGAAGCCTGAAAACTGCCTAAACATGAACATTGGGAAATGTTTTCCAAACATTAAAACTGAACATTTGTGAGGGAAAGGTACTTTTTTTTACTTGTTATCCTTGTTCTTGTTTTCCTACACATCTTTTCCCATCACTTTTTATTACCTCGTCACAAAGAGAATAATTAAATAGCCCACAGTTCTGAATACAATTAATTAAAACTAAAATACAGAAGCATCAATTAGTCCTACTTATTCTCAGTGATGGGATGGGCACTTGCATGGGGACTAAAACCCATTTCCTCTTTGCTGAATGGAAGATTTGCAAATACAGTAGAGTCTCACTTATCCAAGCTAAAAGGGCCGGCAGAAGCTTGGATAAGCGAATATCTTGGATAATAAGGAGGGATTAAGGAAAAGCCTTTTAAACATCAAATTAGGTTATGATTTTACAAATTAAGCACCAAAACATCATGTAATACAACAAATTTGACAGAAAAAGTAGTTCAATACGCAGTAATGTTATGTTGTAATTTACAATTTACAAATTTAGCACCAAAATATCACTATATATTGAAAACATTGACTACAAAAATGGCTTGGATAATCCAGAAGCTTGGATAAGCGAGGCTTGGATAAGTGAGACTCTACTGTACCACCTTTCAGGGCTTTTGCTTATCCTGAAGTAATAACAAAAAAGGCTCCATATCCTTGTTCAGATATAAAAACTGAGACACATCCCATGGTAATTTGGAGATCCCTCCAAGCTGGCTTTTCAAAATACAAGCATCTTTTACTAATGTGTTTCCAGCCCTCCCGTCTAAACATTGGCTGGGGGAAAATTGGCAAGAAATGGCCAACAACAATCCAGATGTTTCCCATAGGGTGAAGAATAGAGTACATTTCCTCTAACCCTTCTTTGTGAAGTTGCTTTTGACAGCTGCTAAAGAATTTACAAGATAGGCTTACTTCAAACTTATATGCCACGGGGGACAGGGGACAAAGCTGTTCATAATGAACTAATCCGTGTGTATTTTTCCCTTGCAATAACCATTCGTACCAAGGACATTCAAAATCACTTCTAGATACTATTAATTGAAAGCTAGAGTAAGAGGTAATCTAAACAAAATAAGGTGCTGTTGGTTGGTGACTCAGTGAATTAGAGAAATATTACCCTGTATTCTTGGGAACAGGTTTGAATGGTAACTTCAGGTTGCTCTTATATCTAGCCTTCCCTTTGGCTGCTTGAGTTGTACCTACAATGCAAAGAACCTTTACCAATGGATTAACAAGCTGTAGTCCCTTGTAGATAGATAATACCATGTCAGTATTTTTTAATATCAAAGCTAGATTGCTGTATAATAATAATTTTATTTGACCAGTCATATGACCATTTCAAAATACAATACTAATAAAAACAAGGCAAAAAGGATGAGAGGATGGCAGCCGACCTTCTATTTACAGTCAAAATCTTATTTTCCTGATTCTTCTTTCAGGAAATGTGCTCTTTTCTTGGTAGCTTTCAGAATAAAAAGGCTTACTCTGATTATGGTGGATCTTTCTAGATTGCTGTACTTCCAGATCCCTTTACCAAAAATGAGTGATTAGTAAAGGTTATATATTCTATGTAGGTTACATCTTGAAATGTAGGCCGTAAGAACTATTTCCAGTAAAGTAGAATATATGTAAAGTTGCCTATAGGGAATATTTGAAAAAGCATTGAACTATTGAGCAAAACATCAAGTATTGCCTGTATATAAAATAATTATTTTACATGAAAGTCATGTCCAGGTAGGAAGCTTTATCCTGTAGAAAGAATAATACTACTGGTGTATGTTTTCTGTTTTCCCTCGTTTCTCTTGAGCTCACATCTTTTGATTTTCTCTTGCTTCTTTCAGTTTGATGACTTCTCCCGAAATATCTGTGTCCAGGCATTGCTGGGAATTATGGACATGTTCTGTGACCGGCTCAGGTAAGGACTAACCAATATGTTGAGTCCCCCACTGGGGAAGTGGCAGCATGTCATACACCAGGAAGGACAGATGATAGACCATGGTCAGCCATGGAAAACTAAGCACCTTTTTTTTGCAGGGATTCTTTCTCTCTCCTCCCCTTCCCCATTTCTCCATGTTACAACAAAACATAGAAATAACATGAAAACTACTGAATGAGGTTATAAGTATATAAACATGTCACAATAAGCTGAATGAGTTGAAAAGTCCCTGACTGTATCATAACAATTGTGTCCTTTTCAATAAATTTGCCATACATTATGAGGAAATGTAGACATGTCACAGTATTCCCCCCTCTTGATGATGACCATTTTACAAATTTTCTTACAAACAGCTCCAACTCAGATGAATTAAATGATACTTAGTTTAATTGAATGGATGAAACAGCCATTCCTGCATATGGCAGCATGGAATCCTTGCTCTTCCATCACATATTCCTCCTCATACAAGCTTAGAACTTGTTACACATGCTTTGGATGCTGTTGTCTATTGTGGCTTGTACAACATGTCCTATTTTTGGGTCCCATGGACAGTGAAAACAACATAGGATTTGTGACCCCAGACAAGAGGCTGGCATGGTGCATGATCTTCTTTCCATACTGTTTCATAACTCCTCTGGTTGGTAGAAGTCTTTCATAAGTTGCTGAAGCACAACTTTCTTTCCTTATCAATTTTTGTAAATAATTTGGGTTCATTTATGTAACAGGATGGCAGGTGCTCATGGTGTCACTTATTGCACAGAATCTGCCAAGTATAACATCAGGCACTTTGGTGCTTTTCAGGCAGTTTGATGGATCAATGCTATCCGAGTAAGCAGTGAAAATTTTTATTAAAGTGGGCTGTGATAAAACTTTGGAAGCATTTCTTTTTTTCTGATGTAAGAGTATATAATCTGCGCCATTTAATACGTATTACTTGTGCCTTACCTGTTAGGAGATCCGTGGTATGAACCAGGAGTGTAGCTAAAAGGTGTCAGATTAGGGTATTATGCCCCAAATAAACATTCTGCTTCAAATGAAATGTTCTTCAAGACCCCACATTTCTGGCATTCGAGAGAGTGAGACATTTAAAATTATTCACATCTATAACTCTTACATTTGCCGTCTTTGCATTTTCGTAGTTATTCTTTGCTGCCCCTTTTCTTTAGAAACGTAAATTATATTTCTGAAAGATCAACTGAATAATTAAATTACTGCAATGCTAAAATGTGGGACAAAAGGAAACCTTCATAGGTGAGGTGGAATTCATATTGGGAACCCCTGTAGCTAGACTTCTGCTATGCACGTCTTCATTATAAATTGTAAAGTCATGGGTGAACAAAGAATTTCTACTAAAAGGAAAAGAAGTGGATCACGCATTAATGAAATTGGTGCCCTCCAGACATAAAGACACAGCTAATATCTAAAAGCATATGGATTACCTAACCAGTGGAATAGATTGAGGTCAGCGTCTAGGGCCCCACTGCTGAGCAGGGCCAACAAATGGCCTCAGAGCATCACATGTGATGGCGCAGTAACAACACGTTACTATCAGCATCTAGGTTGAGGACATCCCTGCTCATGCACCTTCCTTCTCCTTATTCATAAACACATTTTATAGTCAGAAGTAACCTGCTGGGCATAAACATGATTACAGATGCTCATTTTATTATTGTTGCTTTCAATATATATTATCCCTTTTAACAACAGAGTGATGTTTTATTATCAAGTATATGTTACCATCAAGGCCACAGAAGCAAACTCCCTGTTATTTCTGTATTCATGATGGTGCTATAATTTAAATTGGTTTTAAAAGTGCAACTGCAAGATGCTCAGAATATCTTTTAAGTTAAGGTTGACAAACTGTACTTTGACAGATCAGGAATGTATAAACAGTTCTAAAGCATGTGGTGATGATGGTGGGTAGAAAAGTAAAGTGCTACTTGTATGCTTCCCAGTGCAAGGAATTTATATGGCTATCTAAAGCATGGATGGTGATCTTTTTGTCTTCCAAATATTGTTGAATTTCAGGTCCCAGCAGCATAGTCAATGTTGGGAGCTGCAAGTCAACCGTGTGGTCTGCAGTGAGTTGCTATAAGGCCATTACATTGAGACTAAAATTACCCTTGTGTATAAACCTAGGAATTTTAGTCAAAAAAACCACTCCAAAAATTCAGTGTCGACTTCTCCATGAGTATGTGTGCTTACTGTGCCTCTCATAAAAAATGAACCGTCTCCTTCTCTTAGTAGAGTGACAGAAAGTGAAAATCTACTCATTCTGGAAGAACTTAAAAAAACAAAACAAAAAAAACAATTCCCTTCTATTTTCTCCACCATGGCACTGCTTTCTCCTCCTCCTTTTCAGCTTATTCACATTTCATAAAATGGAATGAGCTTCAAACATATCCATAGGTGATATCACAGTCCATGATTTTGGTCCCAAACCCTGCCCATGACTTATACACGAGTTACTTATACATGGATTTATGTAGTAATTAATCTGTACTGAGTATACACTCCTGCTTAAGAACATAAAAATGTTCTCCAAGCTTATACTGAGGGCCACCTAATCCAGAGCATGTTCTTACTTGGTGCAGGAGACTGTGATGGAGATGCCAGTTTTCTTGTGCACATTGACTAGAAGTATTAAAGCTTTTATAACTCACAATCAGCAACTAGAAGTGTGTTATAAAGCAGTAGGGAACCATTGAAAGAGCCCTTTTGCCTAGCTGTGATAACTGGCTGTTGTTTCAGACATTCATTAATTGGCTCATTCAGTGCCCAGTGTCAGATTGATACAAAAAATATATACACAACCTTCCCAAATCTCAAGAGACTGCTACGTTTTTGGTTTTGTAAGAGAGGGATCTCTGGAGTGAGAAGAACAGATTAGGCAGCAGTGTGTACTATACAAGCCCCGTATTTCATGAAGTGATTAATATTGCAAGTATTATCTCCATAACCATTAGAACGAAGCATACGTTTTCTAAATGCCTAAAAATGAGCCTGCTGCAAAAGGAAACATAGGAGTTGCCTGGAATCCCAGTGTTGCCCTTCTTTGCAAGAGATCACAGCCTTCCAGGTCACTCATTTATCTCTGGGTTTGTCTTTTATTTCAACAAATGAATCCTCTCCAAAACCATGCCTTTCTAAAATATGACAGAATCTTTCATTTGAATTCCCTTAATTTAGAACTGACAGGTGGGTACACTGTGTAAAGAGAAATGTGAGGAAATAGCAACCCTCCTTTTGTACAAGAAAATAGAAACAATGAATATTAACCTGTCGCCAAAAAGCTGATAAACAGCTGTTCTCCGCCAGATACAAATCCACTACTTAATCCTTCCCCTGTTTAATTCAATCTCCTGGTTTTTCATTTGATCAAAACGCTTCAGTTCTGGGATTATTTGTGCCAATTGCAGTAGCGTTCATCCCATCGACAGGGTTTCTTCTTCAATCCTCACTTTTTTGGAGCAGGCCATTTTAATCATAGGCCTGGATAATATTCCTTTCCCCTGTTTTAAATTTGTTTAAACAAAGGAGAGTACTGTAGTGATTGTGAATGTGGCAGTGTATTCTGTCGTGCCACACTACGCAAGCCACAGATGCTTGTTTTTTTTTTCCAGTTGTAGATTTTTGTGCTTTTGGATGATTGGAGAGATCCCTCATTTTCTTGCTGCTGTAAAACTCTGGTAAAAAAGGAGATTGATCAGTGTTTTCCCCCCTTTCTTTTTGGTTTAAGGAGATTGGGTGCATCTTTTCCCTTGATCCTTCTCTTGGTTCTTTTCTGCCCTATATACTGCTGTGTGATAACAATAAGTAAGACTTTGTGTTTTCATGTGTTTTAGGGATTTCTGATCATTTTATATAGGTTGGGCATCATCCGGCATCATGGGAAGTCAGGATAATTGAAAATTCTGGCTTACTGTCTCAGTGACAGTGTGCTAATGCATACTGACCTCAGAATTTCTTCCCTTAAAAGCATATGTTGCTAAACAAACTAAGAACATTTAATCTGTGGATTGTTTTATGATGTCCAGACCGGAAAGTCTGGCTTGTTTTTCCATTCACAAGCCAGGGATATATCATGGCAAATCAAAATTCCTCAAGAATTCCGACTTACCATGATGCATGAACCCAACCTTTATATCTGTAACCTTTAAAATCTTTCTGTAAGGTAGATGAGTATTATTTTACCCATACTAATAATGCTGACTTGTTAGAGGAGAAACCAGGGATCCCCCCGGCTTCCATTTTATTCTATTCACATAATAGCAAGCGACATTTTTCTGCACAAACACGTGATACCACAATAAGCTGTGGACCATATCTATCTAACTTTAGACACAATAAAAGTGAAAATGTGTATGTGTTTATGTGGCATGGGTGTCTGCTCACACCAACAGAGTCCTGCCTCCACAAACAGGCTATAGTTCTCACCAAGCAGGAGAATCCATGTCCCTCCCTTGAATGACATTGCAGGTTATAGAGAGAGCCATGAACATGTCCAAGAGCCCTGCCAATGTCTTCCACAAATGTCATACTGAAGTTCTGTTTTTCCTGCCACCAAAGACACTTCCAGGTTCCTTTCTCTTTCAATAGGTGTGGAATTTGCATGACCCCTCCCACTGCCTTTCCCTTAACCATTTCCTATGGTACACAGCAAACAGAAGAATTCATCAGCAACTGAACATTTTGGAGGGCAGGCATGGGCAAACTTTCTAACTTGGGGGCCACCGGAGCGGGATGGACGGGCCAGGAGGGACGGGGTTCTCCCCAAGTCCCCTCCCTGCCCTTTTCCTCCCTTTCCTCTTTTTTGGAGAAATAGAAAGTAAAGGGAAGACGGAAAACATTTGCATCCCAAAGGGGTTGGCCTTCGTCAGGATGCGATGGTGGACTCAAGAGAAAAAGTGTCTCCACAAGACCCCATAATGCCTACTTCTGATATAGAATCCCAGAATCCTAGAGCTAGAAGAGATCCCCAAGGGCCATCCAGTCCCGAAAGACAGCCTCTGCAGAAAAGCCTCCAGAGAAGGAGACTCCACCACACTCCCAGGCAGCCTGTGCTACTCTCCAGGAAGTTCTTCCTAATAATTTCAACCTATTGCTCCCTTGTGCCCTGGTCTCTAGAGCAGCAGAAAAGCAATCCCCCCCTCTCATGTTCCCTCTCTACCTTCTCTTCTCCCAGCTAAACATCCTCCAGGAGGAAAGGAGGAAGGAAAAAAGAGAAGGAAGGAAGGGTGGAAGAGAATGGAGGGTGAGAGGAGGAAGGAAAGACAAAAGAGAAAGGAGGGAAGGAGAAAGAGAGAGGGAAGGAGGGAGGAAAGCAGAAAGAAAGGACTAAAGGGTGGAAGGAAAGGAAGTGGGGAGGGAGAAAGAGGGAGGGAAGGAAGGGAGTGAGGGAAATAGAAGGAAGGAAGGATAGGATGGCGAGAGAGAGGAGAAAAGAGCGCAAGGGTCCAGGCCTGCTGTAGGGGATTGAGGGACTGACTCCACAGGATGGAAGTTGCAGTTCACCCTGCATCTGTGACCCCCACTGTCAATGGACCGGAACCAAACTTGGCACAGAGAAGTCCCATGACCACCTGAACATGCTATAGGGGTTCATGGGAAGTGACCTTGATTGTGGGACCTGTAGTTCGCCCTCATCCAGAAAGCATTGAATCCAGGCAACATCGGATCTGGACCACAGTTGGCACACAGACCCAACATGGCCAACTGTTCATACAGGCCTGGCTTGGGGAGGATTGACCCATGATTCTGGGAATTGTAGTTCACCCACATTGTTATGTATTTTCTAATGGGAGCATTGATAACAAACAAAATCAAAGTCTAGCTTTTTTTCTAATAAATACTGTTACTAATTAACTACATGATATTACCTAACACCCAAAACAAACAATCCCCTTTTGAAATAACCCAGGCACCGCCGGGTACCCAAGCTAGTATATATTAAAAATTACTGAAATTCACACACCTCATAGGAACTTGTGGGGTATGTCCCTCTCCCAAGCTGTTTTAGCACCAAGAAAGCTGTTTTTTGCTACCAAGAAGTAAACCTAAGCGGAGTGGGGACATTTTATTTTAAACGAGCCAACATTTTTTGCAAAAATAAGTACATAAACAAAATTGAGCAAACATTAAAAGGCCTTGGGCCCATGTAATCTGCAGGCCACACCTTGCTCACCTTGGCTTAATATTTCCATATAATATAAATGGTTGCTTCCTGCCTGCTATATTTATAAGATCCTTGATGCTCTCAAGAATGGGGCCACTGTATCTCTTCCCTATCACTGTTGGGATCTGGCTTTTTCTTTGAATACTTCAGGCTTTCTCTCACATCTGTTTCTTTTGGTTAGTAAAACAGAACGAAAAAAGAAAAGCCATTACCTCATGTGTTTCCATCAGGATTGGTTGGGTCTACTCTTCCCACCCTTCTTAAACTGCATGATATCTAAGTCTCTGATGGGACTGTGGATTTTGAATTTTGGATCACTGAATCTCTGAGCTCAGCCTAAATGTATGTGAAGCCTGGAGTGAACAAATTACTGTAGATTAGAAACTTTATACATGGATGCTTCCATGGTGGAGTGCCACAGAATTTGCATCACTCTAGGTGAGAAAAGGGAAATAGTCTCATTGCTACGGTTTTGCCTTCTGCTTTTTCTCCCCGCAGCTGCCATGGCAAGGCAGAAGAATGTATTGGCCTCTGCCGTGCTCTGGTAAATATCCTCAATTGGATGCTCCGCTGCGCTACTTTCTACACAGAGAAGATGAAAGAACCACTGGAGCAAGGCGCTGCAGAGAACCAACTCAAAATGTGCCTGGACCGACTTGTCAAGATCCTGTCCAGCACCAAGAACAGGGCTCTGATTCATATAGCTAAGCTGGAAGAGACACGTATGTAACTGATACTTTATTAGTTGTAGTATTATTCACATAAAATGAATACCTCTCGGGGTAGAGAAAGGCGGGATATAAATATGGTAAATAAATAAATAAATAACATGTAAATTGTAGATTCATGTGCTAGAGCTTAGGATTCACCTGCAGCCCTTTATTAAGAATGATTTCAGGAATATCCTTGTTTGAACCCCATTTTATTTATTTCGTGTCAAAAGCATTGTACAATAAATACATTTCAAAATGATGGGGGGGGGGGGGGGAAGGAAATCACAAGCAGCTAAATAGTTTTGGGCCAAAAGCGGGCAACAGCAACCGCATTGTCCGTAGCTTTAAACAACTCCTCCTCCGTACATGAGTCAGGGCATTGTGGGCAAGCATACATATGCAGAGTTGTTTGTTCTGCTCCACAGTCACACAAGGTGGAGGATTCCTCCAGGTAGTGCCACCTTGCCAAGTTGTCTTTAGATCTGCCCACTCCGCTTCTGAGTCTGTTCAGGGACTTCCAGGTTGCCCATTCTTGGTTTGCCCCTGGAGGAAGACCCTCTTGGGGGGCCATCCAGTTAGAATTGCCAGGTTTAGCTGCCCAGAGAGACACCCTTGCTGTTGCTGGAGGAACATCAAGAGGAGTGGTGGTTCTCATGAAGCCCTTCCTTGATTTGAGTCTGGTGGGAGGAGGCTGATAGTCATGCAGTGGGTGGCTTTCACAATGTTCAACCTTTTTTCTCTCGCAGTTAGCATGAACTTGCCGTCGCACGTCAGGAGGGGCCATGCCAGCTAACTTGTAGAGTTTATCAACAGGTGTAGGTTTAAGGCATCCTGTGATGATTCTGCATGTTTCATTCAGTGTTATGTCCACCTGCTTCGCATGGGCAGACTTGTGCCAAACAGGACAGGCATACTCAGCAGTTGAGAAAGACAAGGCCAGGGCTGATGTTCTTATTACTTGGGGGTCTGCACCCCATGCGCTGCCAGTCAGTTTCCGCAGGATGTTGTTGCGTGCAGCTACTTTGCGTGCAGCTACTTTGTGCTTGGTGTTCATGGAGTGTTTCCTATATGTTAGTGTTCGGTCTAAGGTGACACCAAGGTATTTAGGATGCCTTGGGGTAAACCATTCTTTTGCCTCCTCCATCTGCTTTTCTGGCCCTGAAACTCCACATAGAAGCTGCGGTTTTCTAAGAGGGTCTGGACAGTTTTTGTAAAGTCAAAGTCCTGGGTGATATGGTAGACTTTATGCAGCATTTTTCTATGTTGCACCGTGTCATAGGCTGCCGTAAGGTCCACAAAAACTGTTCCCGTAATGCAGCCTTTCTCATAGCCTTCCTCGATATGCTCAGTCAGATGAAGAATTTGACCTGTGCAGTTTTTCCCTGGTCTGAAACCTGCTTGTTGTGCAATAAGCTTAGGTTTGATGACAGGTCCTAGTCGATTTAATAGCATCCTCTCATAGACTTTATATAGATGACATAAGAGGGAGATTGGTCGATAATCCAGAATGTTGGATGAGCGAAGGTTGGATAAGCGAGATTCTATTGTATTGCTTTGTTTTCTTTAACTTTTAAGGCAGAAATAGCCTTAAAATAAAAGCCTGATAAAAGCCTGAATTTGAAGAAAGATAATTCTGGAAGCAGAGCATGCTTTTGTATGTAGATGGTCTTTAATTCAAACTGTTGCACCTCCAGGAAGCAAAGCTAGGAAAAATCTCTATCATAGAGTAAGAGCTTTGGCAATTAATGCAGACCGTTAACCTGCTGGGCTTGGGAGATCATTTTGTATTTCTTAAATCCCATAAAACTTACATCTGTGAAGATGTTGACATAGATAAAACATCGTATATAAGGTAATTTCCATATTTGCTTCTGGCTCTGACCTGTATTGTTTGTGGGTCAGGAAATATAAGGCATATGTATTTTGTGTTATTGAGCCTTTTCTTTCCTACATTTCATTCTGCTGAACCTCAATTAAGGCCCCTTCTGCACAGCTGTATAAAATCCAGATTATCTGCATTGAACTGGATTATATGGCAGTGTAGACTCAGATAATCCAGTTCAAAGCAGACAATGTAGATTATGTGCCTTGATATTCTGGATTATATAACAGTGTAATAGGACCCTGAGTTAGTTCCAATTAGTTTATCAGTGAAGCTGGATCTACACAGTCCTATATTCCAGGATTTGATCCAAGATTATTTTATTATCCCAGACTATCTGGCAGTGTAGACTCATATAATCCAGTGTAAAACAGATATTCTGGAATCAGATCCTGGGCTATAGGACAGTGTAGATCCAGTCGGATATTATTGTTGTTGATTTAGCTGATTCATTTGGGGTGGCAGTTGGTTTTAGACCATTATATACACCAGATGTTTACTCTTACATTTCTGGTAACAAACTAGACATGGATTTTCATCTCTACTACTTTTAGCTGAATTAGAGATGAACTTGATAGACATTTAAAATCCCTGTTTTTCATCTCCAGCTTCTTGGAATCCTGTTGAACAGTCACTTGCTAAGTTAACAGAAAATTTGGGGCACATCAACAACAACCAGTTGAGGAGCCAAGCTGAAGAGTGCATCAGTCTTGTCAAGAGGTGAGTAGGCCACAACCACAATGCAAGAAGTGAGGGATTTTTCCCCCTTCTATGCAACTGAAATTGGAATTTAATCTTCTGTTTCTTACCCCGGTCCTTATTTTCTACCTAGTATCCCCACCATGCTTTCAGTGCATTCAGAACAACTGAACAAAACTGGTTTCCCTACCGTCCATGCGGTGGTACTGCTTGAGGGGACAATGAACCTGACTGGAGACCCACATCCATTGGTGGAACAGCTCATGATGGTTAAAAGGATGCAGGTAAGGCTGAACAACAAAAGGGATCTTCTCTGTTACTGCATCTATCTCTTTCTGTTCTTATCAAAAACATCTGACATGTAGCATGTAAGAGAGAGGCTGGAACTGTTTGTCAAGACTGGGCATCCCTGTAGCATTCTCAAGAAATGAGAATAAAGCAGTTAGAACAGTATATGCAGGAACTGAAAGAGAAGAGATGTGGTTAGAATCCTGCTATTTAGTTCTAACTAAATTGGACCCATTCAGTTAATGCTTGGTTGGTGAGTCAACACATAGGAAAACACAATTAAGTCAATGATTCTAGTTTGGGTTAATAGAAGAATTAGGCCTGTGTTTCCTTTTTGTGGCCATTCAGAACTTGATGAACTTGATAAACTTGATGAGCTCTCTGGAGTACAGCCATCACAGTTGTTATTCCTTTCAACAGAACAGGCAGGTTAGGAACCAAAGTTTTCCTGTGGCATGTTTCTTACCTCTTTGTCCCCCACCCAGTAACATCCTTGTTAATGTTGGCTAGTACAAATTATTATTGGCAGCCATGTCCCGATATAGGAGTCTATGAAACTCAGCATGCTTTATATAAGAGATTGGGTGAGGAGGGGTTGGGAATGTTAGCTAAGCCCATGGGTGTGTTGTAGACCTCATGTTGTCCTGATCATGGAGGTTGGGCTGCTCTGTGTATAAATTATCTGCCCTGTGAAAGGTCTGCTTTCACCGTCTATCATTCTCTTTCCCTCTAGCACATCCCATCTCCACTTTTCATTCTGGAAATCTGGAAAGCATGCTTTGTGGGGCTGATTGAGTCTCCTGAAGGCACAGAGGAGCTGAAATGGACGGCCTTTACTTTCCTTAAGGTAAGGCATTCTTAGGCCTTTGTGCTGGGCTGAAACAATCAGGTTCAGCTCCTTCATACCATTTTAATTTTCTAGCTTTGTGAACAATGTCAAAGAAGTGTGGAGGACTGAATAGTTTCATAGTTTCATTGTTGTGGGTCCTCAGGAAGGAGAGCAGGTTGCAGCTAAGTAGTAGAAAAAATGTTTTGCATTGAGAAGGCCCTTTATCAGTCTCTAACATTTTAGGATAAGGATTGTGAAAGAACTTTCTTCGAGATGTTAGAGTCTCACTGTCAGTTAGGGCAAACTATACTGAGCTTAGAGGCATAAACAGCTTCCTATGTTAACAGAGAAAGTTGCTGTTGCCTCCTAACTCTGGCTCCTTCCACACTACTGAATAAAATCCCACATTTTCTCCTTTGAACTGGGATATATGGCAGTGTGGACTCGGATAACCCAGTTCAAAGTAGATATTGTGGGATTTTCTGTCTTGATATTCTGGGTTATATGGCTGTGTGGAAGAGCCCTCTGTTAGCTTTGTGTGACTGATAGGGGATTGGTGAAAGGGTTTCTCATTAAACTCTTACTGTTTTCATTGGAAATGCTGCTTCTACATTCAAGGTTGCTTCCCCTTCTGAAGTTGTAAGAAGTGACTTCAAGAAAAATATGAATTAAGAATGTTTCTTCTTAAGAGATAATCCCAGTATGTGCGGAGCTTCAAGGCTTCAACTAGAAATCTCAGAGTATAGATATTATACTCCCTATTATAATACTCCCTATTATACGAGCACCCTCTGACTGTTGGTGCTTCCACACAACCACATAACCCAGAATATTAAGGCAGAAAACCCCGCAATATCTGCTTTGAACTGGGTTATCTGTCTCTACACTGCCATATATTCCAATTCAAAGCAGATATTGTGGAATTTCCTCCCTTGATATTCTGGGTTATATGACTTCGTGGAAGTGCCCTGGGTTATGAATAACACTGCCATATATTCCAGTTCAAAGCAGAAAATGTGGGATTTTTTTCAGCTGTGTGGAAGGGGCCTGTGTGTTCAACACAGAAGGCATTGACTAGAAGAATAGCATCAACTCCTACAGTTGGCAGGCTATATAATATTTCTGTATTGACCAGTCTAGATATACAGGACAACTATTTATACACAAGGCTTTGTACTGTTGTCTTGTTACCAGAGCAGTTCCTTCTTCCTGTTGTATTCCAGTCCCCTTGGAACCTTGCGTTGGAAAACACATTGCTAATCTAGATCAGGTGTCATTGTCTCTGAACCAATCCTAACACAATACAGCTGCATATTTTGGAGATTAGAAACTTGCTGTAAAACAAAAAGGCAGAGCATTTCAAGGCCCTACAGGATCTATGTGAGAGGCCTTTCCCACACACTGTGGCCTGACCCTTTCCTCAGTTAACTTTTATAGCTGTGGCTTCTTCCTTTGGTTCAATACATGCGGTCAGATATACAAGGTGCCCAGTGTAATGCGCTACAATTATTGTGATCTGGAGTACATAAAATAATCTTCCTAAGATGTTCTTGCTTTCTGTCTTTCTGGACTGTTGTCTTTGGTACAGCCTGGAGGAGTCTCTCCATTTAGCTGTATAATTTTTTCACTCTGTGTAAACATAAGCCAGATGGCTTCTGCCTTTCTTCTCCCTGGCTTCTCGGTAAACATTCTCTGACGCTGCTAGATTCCCCAAAAGAGACTCAACAAATTGCAACTTAGCATTCCCTGCCTGCTCAAGTAAATCTTAACTGCAGCTCAAGTACATTGTGTAATTGATCATCCATGGAGAGAGGAATAAATTAAGAAGTAAGAAAGAGATCAATAGACATGCACCCGCACACACACATGCATCCTGGATTAAGTTGGAATGTTCTAGAACAAAACAAAGATGCAAGAAACAGCCGCCAGAATTTATTGCCTCGTGGGAACATCAAGTTCAAGCTACAGACTACTTATTTTTGTTTTTTTTTCTGTTTTTCTTCATAATTTGTTGTGCAGGGGGCTTTGGAAAGATTACACCAAAAGGAACAGTTGATGCCACCTAATCTGTTTCATAATCAAATAGAGATTTGAAACCTTAGCTGTACCAACTTCAGATCCCATATTCTCCATCACATTAACACCTGTTCTCATTAGATAATTGAAAAGATTAGGTGAAATTACAACTTTGCTTCCCCTAACAGAAAGCAACAGCAGAAGAGTCTGCAATTGTCCTGAGCTTCTGAGTGGGCTACTTTAATACCATAGAATGTTCACTGATATTCCAACTTTCAGGGTGAAGGATAGTAACAAATATTGAAAAAATAACCCAGTAACAAAATGTTGAAAAGCAATGCATTTTTATAGGGAAGCTGCATAGGGGATTCAAAGCAAAGGAGGCTTGGGAGTGGTGGGGCTTCAAAGGGCAAGAATAGAAGGCTCAGGGTGCATTTAGGTTGTAGAATTAATGTGGTTTGACATCACTTTAAGAGCCATGGCACAGTGGTGTGGAATCCTAGGATTTGTGGTTTGGTGAGGAACCAGAACTCTTTGGTAGAGAAGGCTAAAGACTTAGTAACATCCAGCTCCCATGATTCCATATTATTGATCCTTGAAAGCGAAAGTGGTGTCAAACTGCATTCATTCTAAATTATAGATGCATCCAAACATAAGGGAAGTCTACCTGTCTCAACATGTAAGCCAGAAAGTCATGAAGGAAATGAGGTAGATCATTGCTGTATCTCATTTTACTCTTTTTTTTTTAGATTCCACAAGTTCTGGTGAAATTGAAAAAATATCCCCAAGGAGAAAAGGTAAAAGCATGCTTTTATGTTGCCTAAATAGGCCAAATGTTTATAAGGAAGGTAGAAAAAAAGTGAAACAAGTCCTCACAATGACTGCCATAGTGCTGGGATTAGAGGTGATGTTTATAGGATCAGATAATTTCAGAAAGAAAATATTTCATAGTGGCTGCCAACCATAGAATTATATATAGAATTACATTGTCTCCCAGAGGAAGGATACCTCTAGTGATCAGGTTTTTGGAAACAATAGTTTCCACGGTTTGTGAACCTTGTGGTATCATTTGATTCCTTGCCTAGTAAGAAGCAGCACATGGTTAAATGGATCCTTTGATTTGATTCAGAAAGGCTGTTCTCCAACTTCCTGGATAATTCCCTATACTGAGATAATTGTATAAAACACAAAGTTTAATATATCTCTTGCAAAGAGCAGGCCACACAAATAAGTCCTCTTTCACCATTGTACCTTGAAATGGTACTGAAATGGGTAGACATTTTTTCCAGTTTGTCATGGATGAAAGGTATTGCTTTATAGCTCCACTAATGTAAAAAACAAAACAAAAACCCAATTATAGTAGAGTCTCGCCTATCCAACATTTTGTATTATCCAACATAGTAATAGTCAAATATTTTTGTAGTCAATGTTTTCAATACATTGCAATGTTTTGGTGCTAAATTCATAAATACAGAAATTACTACATAATGTTATCGTATATTGAAATGCTTTTTCTGTTGATTTGTTGTAAAATATGATGTTTTGGTTCTTAATTTGTAAAATCTTAACATAATTTGATGTTTAATAGGGTTTTTCTTAATTTTTGCTTATCTAACGTTCTATCAGCCCGTTTATGTTGGATAAGTGAGACTTTAATGTATTGTCATCTAATTAACCTGCCAATATTATTACAAAGTGCAGTCTTTCTTCTGTTTTTAATAAGAGAGTACACTTTTCTAATGCACAGTTTGCAAAGTCTAAAAGAGAAAGTCTTGTGCAATTGTAGGATTTCACAGACGATGTGAATTGTGCCTTTGAGTTTCTCCTGAAGCTGACTCCACTGCTGGACAAGGCTGATCAACGCTGCAAGTAGGTCCCCCTTCTTTCTGGTCTTAATCAAGAACCAACCTTTACATAGACTTGATTTAAGAGTTGTAAGTGTAAGTCTCATCTTCATGTCCATCAGATTCAATTCACTGTTTTATAGCAAGACTCTTCTTCCTGAGCTTTCAAGCACCATCCCTTAGTTCTCAAACTCTACTCCTCAAGGCTCAGACACAGAAAGTTAGGGAATCTAACAAATTCAGTCTGACTAGTAGGGTAAACGTTGGGTTTAAGGGAGCCATTCGTTTTGCTGTTGGATTCCAGAGCAATCTGATTAAGAACAGGTGGAGCAGAGTGAAAGCATGAGTGAGGTTAAGACAGGAATTCCTGAATTACATTACAGGGTTGAGCAGGGTTAAATAACAAGATATGTTTAATATAAGAGATCATAGGGTTATTTTAGCTAGGGAGCTGACTTAAACATTTGTAGCTAATCAGATGGGTGAAGTGGGGACTTCCCTGGTTAGTAGAGACTAGTGAAAGATGTAGACTACTTCCTGTGCTGTCCAGACCAACTGTAGCACTACAGTTGGCCCTCTGTATCTATGGATTCATCCATACATAGCTTGAAACTATTAAACAAAAATTCTGAAAAGCAAACCTTAATGTTGCCATTTTATATAAGAGACACAATTTTACTATACCTTTATATGTAGTGGGATTTCAGCATCCATGGATTTGATGTCTGTAGGGCTCCTAAAATCAAATTCCAGTGGATGTTTGATTCCCACTCTATGTCTTTTTAAATGCTGTGCCCATTGACATTTTAGTTTACCTTCTCCTACTCTGTACTTGCTAGCACATAACATTTTATGATATCATAGAATCATAGAATAGTAGAGTTGGAAGAGACTTCATGGGCCATCCAGTCCAACCCCCCGCTAAGAAGCAGGAAATCGCATTCAAAGCACCCCCGACAGATGGCCATCCAGCCTCTGCTGAAAAGCCTCCAAAGAAGGAGCCTCCACCACAGCCCGGGGGAGAGAGTTCCACTGTCGAACAGCTCTCACAGTGAGGAAGTTCTTCCTGAGAATGAGAACAATTCTTTAAAGGAGTGTGAAAAGCAGCATTGGACACAAAAGAAAGCATAGTAATACCATTAGGATGTATGGCATAGCATTATAAATAGTGCCAGCTATGAGCCTCCTATCGTTTTCATATAAATTTAGTGCCTCGCTTAAAAAAATGAAAAAAATGCTTAATCATGACTATGTTATTGCTGGATTCTGTGTGGTTCTTATAACAGCCTTGCAAACTAGTTTTACATTTATGTACTAATTGCATTTATTTTCCAACAACACAGTGATCCAGAGGTGAATTACTAGAAATTGAACTTCAAAAGATCTGAGTTGAATTACTCACTTTTTCTAGGATTCTTGCTTTAACAGAAAAAAATTGCAGGGCTTCCAAAACCCGGAACCAATACTCTTAAGACGGATTACACTAACTAGAGCATTCCAGAGTTGTAGGATGTTCCTAGAAAAGGTCTTGAAATTTGCTGGAATTATCCCATCCTTAGAAGGGCCTGCGGTGGCACAGTGGGTTAAACCTCTGAGCTGCTGAACTTACTGACTGAAAGGTTGGCGGTTTGAATCCAGGGAGCGGGGTGAGCTCCTGCTGTTAGCCTCAGCTTCTGCCAAATTAGCAGTTTGAAAACATGCAAATGTGAGTAGATCAATAGGTACCGCTCCAGCAGGAAGATAACGGCGCTCCATGCACTCATGCTGACCACATGACCTTGGAGGTGTCTACGGACAATGCCAGCTCTTCAGCTTAGAAATGGAGATGAGCACCACCCCTCAGAGTCGGACACGACTAGTCTCAATGTCAGGGGAAAACCTTTACCTTTATCTAGAAGGGTACCCATGCTGAACCTTTCTTATTAATCTTGAACTATTGACCTCAAATGTTTTTCTCAGATCTATTGAAGAGATAAATACTTGTCTGCTGTGAGCTCTTGATATTTGTGATTTAGCAGAAATAGGAATTTGTAGTCCTGGGACTACATTGCTTACATTTCTCCTCAGACTGGCCAGTATGTTCATCTGAAAAACAGACGTCTGTGCCATCTTTTTCTGAAATGAGGATTTTTAAAGGCAAATCACGGTTACTTTCCCTCTTCTGTGGCATGGAACATCAGAGATTATTGAATCTGGGGAAGGGCCAGCAACGATGGATAGCCTTGTAAACAGAGTCCATCATGCTCAGGTTTGCTGCTGACGTGGTCGCAACTAGAACTGTTTGTTCTGCATGATAGATTAGGACCAAACCTCCCCAAACGGTGAAGGGGTTAGCATTGCTCTTGCATAAAATAACATGCTAAGTTTTCTTATGTTCAGCTTTGAACTCTTTGTTCTGTTATGCTAAACCTGGCTGCTTCTTTCTCATATGCAATCCTTTAACCAGGGCCAAATATCAGTTAGTACTACATACAGAACAAGCTGCCTGTCAAGGATGTCAACATTGTAAACATCCTGACTTTCATTTTCATTTTGTAAAATAAATAAGTGTGATAGGTGCCTATGCAACTGATAACCTTGAAAATGTGTGGTCCGGAAGCCCTCATAAGGTCTGAGCAGGATTTCCTCTGGTTGCAGTCCTTTTCCAGATAGCTGATAAGAGAAGTGTAGTCTATGCAAAACAAGCAAGACCATGAAAATGTGTTATGTTTACAAAACAGACTTGCTCCTGTATGTAACTGCTGTTGTAGCATCTGACAAATTATGCCCTCTATGGGAATTTTCTGAGTTCCTCAGGCATTTTTTGTGATATGCTTCTGCTGGGCATAATAATAGAGTCACAATGGCAATTCTTCTATAGGACTTTTCAAGGTCTCCCAGTGCAGTTCTCTGGAAACATTTTGATAAAGCGCTCGTATTTCTCGGGGATTGGGGTGACCGATATGATCTTGTCATCTCACATATCTAAGAATTTTAAAAAATCTGCCTTTCTGAAGTTGAGTCTTTTAAATTGAATTTCCTGAGCCCTTATCATTGGAAACAATTGGCATATTATCGGCCGATGCTGTGTGTTTGGTATTGGTGGTCCCACTGATTTGGTGCATTGCTGCACAATGTTGTCACTCACAAATAGGAGGTCTGGGTTATATCCTCGGTGCCATCTCCCACTGTTGTAAGATGGTGGGAGCGTACTGTCATGAATAAGCAATAGTTTATGCAATTCAGCCCAGGAGACAACAGCCTCTCATTTTTGTCCTTCTGAGAATAGCCCCACATGTGGCCCTTCCACATGTACAATGGAGGACCTTCTTACAGCAACAGCCAGAGGCACCAGCCAGCTTCTGGTCAAAGGAAATCTAGTATAATACCAAGTTTTTAACTTTGTGTTTTTCTATACGTTATAACTATTCTCAATTCGCTTCTGACAGGATAAATAAATCTGGAAATGTGGTTTTCGTTTCTTTCAGTAGGATTCATTATTATCTATGGTTTCCTGTTTTCACACTAAATTCAATGATATTTCCTTTGCGGATATGGGATAAAAATGGGATGGCAGCAATTTTGTTATATATAATTTCCAGCTTCTAATTGTTAAGAAAGCAAAGAACCTGTTTATATTCTACCCATCTATACTAAGTATTCCCAAGGTAGTAATAACAAGGTTAAGATGACATGACCGGCCTAGGGAGTGAATTCTACTTTGAAAACATACCTTGTTTGGGTGTCTGAGTGATCACTATTTTCCGTGTAGTGTTCTTTTCTTAAATGTCCAGTATGATCATGCTTGCCCCTCCTTATATGCTGTTTTTCATTCTAGTATTCATACACATATTTCCTTGCTTTCCAGCTGTGATTGCATAAGTCTCCTCCTTCAGGAATGTAGCAAACAAGGTCTGCTCTCTGAACCCAACATGAATAACCTTACAGACAAAAGGTATGCTTTATTTAGCTTTGTCTAAAAAGTGTATCAACAGGGATCAGTAAAAAAGATCCTCAGAGGATGCCTACCATAGATGTGGGCGATATGTCAAGAGCGAATGCTTCTGGAACATGGCCTACAGCCCGGAAAACTCATAGCAACCTAGTGATTCCAGCCATGAAAGCTTTCGACAACATATCTTTGTCCTGTTATTATATAGTGGCGACCTATTTCCCCATCAAAGTGTTTTTCTATAAATATATGGTTTTATTTAAATTTTAAAGTGTATTGGTACTGGTGGGATGTTGTTTCAACAAATTCATTTCAATTTCCCCCCAGTATTTGGAGGACTCTTGGAGGACTATTTGGAGGATATAATTATTCTTATATTATTAATACATTGTTTTATGCCTGTGAAGTGATCAATCACATTGCCTTTAAGACTGTGGAGACATCAACTATGGATAAGTTCACACCTTAAAGTCAAGATTAAATATATAGCCTTGTCATCATATCATATGTACAGCTCCCAAATTTCAGAGATATGATTCTGTTTCTCACAGAGCAAACAAGAGTTCAAGCTGATTAATTTGAATGTATTATTATGGCCCTGGTAAAACTTCATTCTTAAGACATTTTCATTTTAACTTAGATGGTTTTTTTCCACTTTACCCAGGACTGCTGATCGAGAACATGCCCCACGCTTAAAATCTGCGGAGAATGCTAATATCCAGCCCAACCCAAGTCTTATCCTGCGGGCAGAACCTACTGTCACCAATATCCTAAAAGTAGGTCTTATGTTAGTGATATCATCCTGTGCATAGAAAAACAGTTAACCTTTCACTGCTACTAAGGCTTTTGATTATATATAAGCTTACCTGGAAGTAATGAACTCAGTTGTATTTTTTAGTGTATTTTATATTTGGATGGAAATAGGAAGAATGTTCTCAAGTGTGTTTTTAGCCTTCTCTCAAAAAAACGCAGAACATCTCAAAGCATTGTTGTGAGATTAAGTTTGGTGGGAAGAGAACTTTTCTGTTGCTAACAAGTGAGTTTCATGCCTTTTTACCCTATCATTTTAGTATTCAGCTTAGCACTTTCTTCTTGTCTCCATGGTGCAGCAGCATCCTTTTTTTTTTAGGTAGAACAGTTGGTGTAATTAGGATTTTTCCATTCAGCTACCATGCCAAAGCATAGTTGACGCAGTATGATTTGCAAGCCCTGTTGAAACTAATTCTGGCTTGTTGATCAATTTTTATTAGTGCCTTGTTGTTCAGACATGATTTATTGATGTGTATTTATAAATTCCTTACACATAAACATCTCAAAGCAATGTACAGCATTAATCAAACATTTAGGATAAGATGGGGATAGGCAACACACAGATGACATACAATGCCCTCTTATTTCTGTTTTTGCTTTTGAATCTCCACTGAATTTCTAAACAAAAACATGGGGTCTACAGGAAACACAGTGCTTCTTCCTCTCCACCAGTTTTAGTTCCTCAAAAGGGGAGACAATGTTAGTGAACATCTGGTTACCTTTAGTTTTATTGGGAAGGATGGATACAGCCTGTAGTAGGTTCCAGGGTGGGCCTAAATTGCCCTTAATCTGATATAAAATTATGCCTAACATCTAATATAACAGTGGTATTATCCAGAAGTATAAAATTCTTGATATGCTAGGTTTCATTGAGAAGGTTTGCACATTCAGTGAAGGTGCTGTGTGCTACTAGCATTCTGAACTAGCTGTGGTTTCTGGACCGTCCTTAAGGTTAAGGTTATCAGTTTCTGGATCACTATCTAGTTCAAGAACAGCTTCAGGTAGCGTAGCAACTGAAGCTGGTAAAAGGTACTTGCCGTGACTCCTTAAGAGTAGCAGGCATGTAAAGATAGTAAATTCATCACACTATCCTTATGAGTGGCATACCAAAGATGGATCAACATGTGTCTAGATCAGTGGTTCTCAACTTGTGGGTCCCCAGATGTTTTGAGTTGACTCCCAAAAATCCTAACAGCTGGAGTTGTAGGCCAAAACACCTGGCGACCCACAGGTTGAGAACCATTGGGCTGAATGAATTAGTGCAAGCAGTCTGTTTGTGTCCTTAGGCCAAATCAACATAAACTGATCCCTGAACAACTGGGAGAGACAAAGCATTGGACAAATTGGTTGGGTTTGCCACAATAGCAGTGTTGCTGTCACTGTAGGAGGGAAACAATTCTGTCTTCATGGATGATATCAGTAAGGTCACAATTGATCATTGATGGAGTTGGTAATTCCCAAGTCACTTTTGAGTAGTTCTTCTGGAGCGGAATGCTGAAATCCTAGCAGTGGTTGTCCTGAGTCAGGCCAGCAGCACTATCTGCCATAATAGCAGTTAGGTTCCTGGAGACTGGTGGTGGAACCAGAGAGAGGAACTGTGTACAAATCTCCCTCTCCCCCACTAGCCCTTTCCTTGCTATATAATCGATGAAGGAGTAGAGACGTTTCCTTGTAATCAGCGTCATACAATTACTGATGCATATCCTGATACCATACACACTGTGACATGCATCTGCAATCCTTACATCCTCAGCCAATCAACCTGTTGACATGCAACCAACACCCAGCAACCAAGTTGTCCAGTGCTTTGTCTCTCCCACAACCTGCCATGCCAAGCAAGCATTCATGTCTTAACACTTGTAACTCTTAAATCAGCCGCTGTAAACATACTGGTAATAAGCGATCTCTTATTTTGAAAATTACATCTCACCTACATGATTTAGCAGTACACTAAACCTTCATCAATCCCTCCGCTTGTGTATACTGCATGAGAATTCCCATTTAATGTGTGTAGGATGCAGTGATGGAATGTTTCTAGGAGTTGCTGGTTTTAATGGAAATGAATGAGGATAGCCTTGTCACAGTATCTTCACATCTTTTCACTACAGTAGAGTCTCGCTTATCCAATTTTCACTTATCTAATGTTCTGTACTTTCCAATGTCTTTTAGGAGTCTGTTTTTGTAGTCAATGTTTTCAATACATTGCGATGTTTTGGTGCTAAATTCGTAAATACAGTAATTACTACCTAATGTTATTGTGTATTGAAATGCTTTTTCTATCGATTTGTTGTAAAACGTGAAGCTTTGGCGCTTAATTTGTAAAATCATGAGTAATTTGACATTTAATAGGCTTTTCCTTAATCCCTCTTTATTACCCAACATTTTCGCTTATCCAACATTCTACTGGCTCGTTTATGTTGGATTAGCGAGACTCTACTGTATTACATTGAACTCTGATAAGTCTTCATAGGGTCAAACCATGTGAAGTATGCACTGCAACAGAGATAACCAACCAATGTTGTTGGTGGTACTGTTTTGTATTACTTTCCCTACTACACTATCACTGTGATGTGATGCAATAATGGAGCCAGTTATAGGTTTCTATCCTAATTCTTTTTCCATTATTGGACAAAACGTGGATTCTTTTAGCAATCAGGTCTCTTTCTCTTTTTGTCAAATAATTGATTCATATATATTTGTACCTCACCTAGTATGTCTTTGATCAATTTGAAGCAGAATGTTTAAAATTTTGCAAGGGACATGGAATAATTATTACACACATAAGAAAAGGATGGAAGTGCTCAGAAGATCATCAGATGTGCACTTCCAGCCTTAGGCAGGTTCTCTCCATGCAACAGCTCTCTATTGATTAATTAACTTTAATTAATTAATTAATTAATTAAATTAAATTAATTAATTAATTAATTAAATCCAAGTGTACCGTAAAATATGACCATCAGATCTTAAGAATGAAGCAAAGAAAAGCAGAAACAGACGTCAAGTAACAAATATTTGTGGTATGTAAATAATAACAGTGAAAGACATTCAGAGCTTCCTGATAATAGTCTGGAATGGCAGTTGGGGAAAAAGATGTTATTTGCTGGATAATGTATTATGTGGTTGCTGAGTGCTTAGAAATGCTAGCGGCCATCTTGTTAAGGAAGCAGGAAGTAGCCTCTCTTACAAAAATCCACAGCTTATGTTCTGTTGGAATGGCTACAAATCAGAAATCTTCCTCCACAACATTTTCCTCTTTACATATTTTTCTGCCACCACAGACAATGGATTCAGACCACTCAAAATCCCCAGAAGGGCTGCTGGGCGTTTTGGGACATATGCTGTCTGGGAAGAGCCTGGATCTCTTGTTGGCAGCTGCAGCAGCTACAGGAAAGCTGAAATCCTTTGCTCGGAAATTCATCAAGTGAGTGTGTATGTATTTGTGTATGTATGTATGTATGTATATATAGGAGAGAGTTAAATAGTTCTTGGAGCTGGAATGTAAAAATCTTAATTACAAAATCTTTATTGAAGATGTGTGTTTTTCCACCCCAGTGCTTGAGCACACAACTGTCCAATGTTTTCCCCTTAATAAAAACAGGATTGAAGCATACATTGCAAAGCCATTTTCACACTCTTTGAATTTTGTGGAATGAAATTTTAGTTTCGCAAAGTCTGAAATTTTGCTATCCATGTATTAGCTTTATATTTTTGATATACGTTGTTTATTTATATTTCTTCTTGGCCTCCTTACGGTACCTACATCTATGTAGGGATTTCTTTGGAGCTTGCATCCGTCACCTTACCTTCCAGGCACATTTGGAAGAGGGACCAATAGAGAAGGCTGAAGGAGGTTGAGGAAAGTACTCCCTGTTATTAATCATTTAAACATTAATAGAATGTACAAATAGTGCCCTTCTTATTTTTACTCTGATCTCCTGTTCTTCCCACTCCCTCAAACACAGTGAGGCAGGTTATAAGCATTTTGATTTTACCAGTAAGGAACTAGGATTCAGAGCGTCGCCTAATCTGACCAATCAGTTAGTGAAGTAAGCCTCTGGGATATGCCTGAGCTTTGTGCTGCTTTGGTCTCTCCTTTCACTCTTCCTTGCATACAAGCAAGTAAGCAAACCAAGGAACTATAGATAGCCATAGTTTTCTGTTCTGTTGACATTATGAAGCTAGTTAATGTCATCCACACAAGTCATAATATGAAGCCATAGCTAGTTTCCAATTACTGGTTTCTTTGCAAAGTTTGAACCATCATCATTAATTCATTTGATTTATATCCTACCTTTATTCCAGTGCAGGACATAAAGCAGTTTGAAAGTAAACATAGTTCCTTATATTTCTGATTATCTATGGCTGACTGGCTTACATGCAGACAAGAGTAAAGTGTTAACAGGCCAGAATACTTAGTTGTTAACTGTAACCTTTAAAGTACAAAGTGTGACTTAGTATATCCTATAAAATATATCGTAGAAGATGTAATACATGAAGCTAAATTTACGAGAGTCTGTAAGAGATCTGTAAGTGTCTGTGTATGTATCAACAATTAGGAAAATGCTTACTGGAATGTAAACAAGATAAGAAATATGACTGTCAGTGCTTCTAGCCTCATCTTGTGAAACATGAGCAGAGGTGGCCTATTATAAGCCTTAGCAGACGTCCAGTAGAAAGGGTAACCTTCCAAGCTAGTTCACAGGTTGATGTAATCAAGATGGCATGCAGCTAAAAGACTCTTGCTTACAATGGTTGGAGTCAAAGACAAAGGTCTTTGCTTTGATTGGATAAGTATAAGCAACACATAGTTGTTTGTTTTGATTGAAGAACTGATAAACTTGGAGGAAGCTAAAGTGAAAATAAATAGCCCCAGATTAGATTACCTTTGTGGCATGTATTCACTGAGGAAGATTGATGTGTCAGACAACTAGGCTGTTCCTGATAGGCTAATACGCAGACAAACTGCCCTACTATGTGGGTGTATCCTAATTCTGGGAAAGTTGTGATAAAATAGATAGATAGATACCTTATTAAGCTTGTAATGAATGCTGTTACAATCTAGGTGCTGAACAGATGAAGAAGTATTCTTAAAACAATAAATAATAAATACTGAAAAATATGCTAGAATGTAAGGAGGATAATGATGAAAATAGATGCATAAGTTAAGTTTGATAATGTTCTGCTCTGTTTTCATTATTGAAAGTTTGCTTTATGAATTAAAAAATATTTTGGAGCAACATTTGGTTGATGCAGAATCTGTGGGTGCAGAAACGGTAGATATAGAGGCTCCTCTGTAATGTAGTGAATACTCAGAGCTTAGATATCTACATGGAACTCCCAGTGGTGCAGCGTGTTAAAGCACTAAGCTGCTGAACTTGCGGACCAAAAGGTCGCAGGTTCGAATCCGGGGAACGGAGTGAACTCCCGATGTTAGCCCCAGCTTCTGCCAACCTAGAAGTTTGAAAACATGCAAATGTGAGTAGATCAATAGGTACCGCTCTGGCAGGAAGGTAACAGCGCTCCATGCAGTCATGCCGGCCACATGACCTTGGAGGTGTCTATGGACAATGCTGGCTCTTCTGCTTAGAAATGGAGATGAGCACCATTCCCAGAGTTGGACATTAATGTCAGGGGAAAACCTTTACCTTAGATATCTAGATGTCTGTGCTTACATGTCTAAAGGAAAGATGTGTGTATCTATATCTATGATTGTACATAAAATAGCCCAAAGAGTACCAGAGAGACTCTTCATTTGGCACGTAAATGTCCTGAGATTCCAGTACTTGAGAATGTTTGAGTGAAGTGTTGATCTGACTGTCTGGTCTAACCATCATCATGACTTGGAGTAGTCATTGGACAAAAGTTGATAATGGGATCTCAGAGAGAATCCAGATTAATTGGCAAGTGGCAAGGACCCTTGATACCTGGTCAAAGAGACAAGAGTAGGGAATCATGCTTCTTTCAAAAGGAAGCATATGCATATCCTGCCTTATTCCAACCATGGTTTGGTTGTTTATTCAGTTAAGCTGTGGCCCAAGTACAAGAGGTACTTTTGGTTGATTTGAGCCATAGCAAGAGCTATGTGGCTGCTGCTGAAAATAGAAGCCTCTTGAGATTTCACTCTCGTCTCTAAAGTGAAGCAGAAACAAAAAACCTGTGTATAGTTAGTTTCTCTCTGCTGCAAATGATAGTCAAAGAAGTAGAGTGGAGGCAGGAAGATTTGCAGTCTGCTGACATTGTTTGTTTGATTTATGCCTAATCAGAGAGAGATGATGGATGAAATATTGAGCTGTTGCTTTCTGTGGAATCCAGACATCTCCCCTCGCATTTCACTCTCTAGCCTTAGCTCCAAACTTTCAAGATTGTAAGCTCTTCTGTCCAGTGCTAATGGAATGTAGGTGCTTACTCTCTCTTAGCTGTATACTCACTTGCATTTCTCATTCCGGCCCAAGAGAGAAGAGTAGCTTTTCTTGCCTCCATTCTCCCATCCACCCACCTCTTGCTAGTTACAGGGGAGACTGCTGCATCCTTTCTAAACGCATTTCTGTCTTTGCTTCACTGAAGCATCTATTAGATGGCCACTCCTAGAGCTATTAAACCTCTCACAAATGGCTATTTACAAGCATGCTCAGACTTTGTTCTTGAGCAAATCAGGCAACATGAGGACCTCTTCTCTTGCCCTCTGCAATAAGCAGCCATTTCTCCTTTAAGGGAAAAGCAGATTTGTTTTGCTGTCTCGTGCTAGGAGAAGGAAATGGGGAGGGGGACTGGAAGTCATGTGGTGATGTATTTTTCTGTCACAAGACTCTGGTCTAAGTAAAGCTATTGCATTCTTCCAAAAAAGATGAAAACATGAGAGATGTAGTATGAAATTGTGGCTGTGCAATGTGTCTTTCATAAAGGTGACACTGTATGATCTTGAGTGTGGCTGGCAGTGGAGACTTCCCAATCTACCCTCTCCACTATCCTAGTAAATGAATCAAGGTGCTTGGGTTGCATATAGGTTTTTTTTTTGTTAAAGACTTGAAAGTGTTGTAGCACTGCATGTTGGATGTTTTATGTGTAACTTTAACACATTTCCTTTTATGGGAGCATCCTGAGCAAAAGGGTGAATTGCCTGGATAGTAAGGCTTATGCATGAAAATCTGAATTGAGAAAAAAATGGGGGTGGTGGGGAGCCAGACTAAAAGAAGAAGATGGGAGGCAGGGATTAGCTAAGAAGGTTGTGTCTGGATCAGATTAACTCAAAGAGCAGGGGATCACTTTGTTGGAGCAGTGCCCAAATTCCCATTGTGTCTGAGTTGCACTTTCAAGTCCTGGGTCTTTTGGCCACGGCTTTTCCTTATCTGCAAAATGGGAGTAAATATTTTTGAACTGTCTTGCACATCACACATGAAAATTATCAAAATGTTAGCTTATTTAAGAGATCCGATTATACAAAAGCATCCTTAACTGTTTCTCTTTTGTTTTCCTTTCCTTCTCATATTAGGCTCAATGAATTTACCAAACACATCAGTGGTGAAGGCTGTAAGTCCCTTGTCTTCTGAACTCTTTGGGGAGTTTTATTTTGAAAGGCAACTGCTGCAATGACTCCCCCTGTGACTTTAGTTTTTAAGGCTTAAGTTGGAAGATCTGTGGAGGTTGGGGGTGGGAGAGGGGGGAAGCTCATGAAGAAGAGTCGAAATTGAGCCATGGTGCCTGGCAGCGTAGGCAGCACTGGCCTGGCATTCCTGATGCAACAAGGGGGATATTCAAGTTATGACTGGGGTCTCTTTGTCTTTTTGGTTACCACGTGCATCCTCCCTTTCCCCCCTGCCCCTGAGAATAGTGACTTTGTGCTGTTGGGTGGGGATCTCAATTTTGGGAGGCAAAGAGTTAACCTGCAGCTGTGAGCCTGCTTTCTAGCCTCCATTCCCAACTGAGCCAATGGAGCTCTTTGCCTCTGAGCACCCATTTTGCTCAACTCCTTTGGAAGGAATGATGTTTGCATCCCACTCACACCAAGATAAGGATTCTGAATATATTTGCATGTGATTGAACACGCAAATGGCTCTCTGACCTTCCACTGGACTGTGGGAGAAAAGCTCCCAGATTTTGAGACTTTTTATATTATTCTTCATTTCTCTAGAGGTTTGGAGGGCTTAAACATTCTTAATCATTTCCACAAAGATCTGATAAAACATTTGGAGCTTTAAAAAGGGTACAAAGTCAGCTTTTAATAACATATTATGTTAAACTGTCTTCCCTTTAGCATCAAGAAAGACAATAAATTATACTAATAGATTTGTGTCAGTGTGTGTCCATAAGATTGGGCATAAAAATGTGTGAGAGAACATAGGCCTGAAGTCTCTGGAAGCAAGCATTTCTTCTGAAATATTTGTCTCACTCAAAATTTGGGTTCTAGAATTCAGTTTTTTATGTGGAAGATTACTGGCACAAAAATGTTATTGGTGAGCTTGCACAGAGCATTTATCCACAATTCTAGTCATGGTAGTGTTGGTAGAATGAACAAGACTATTACAAAGCACCTTTTATATCAAACATGATTAACGGTTATAATAAAACATACACTTTTTTTTGTTCTATAAGAGGAATTGTTATAAATTGGCTTCTTCCTTTTTTCAGCCAAAGCAGCTTCAGTCAGAGCACTTCTCTTTGATATCTCCTTCCTTATGCTGTGTCATGTTGCTCAGACATATGGCTCTGAGGTAAGGATCTTCTGTGTTACAGGGAAGAGGCAGCAGTGAGAGATAAGGACTCAGATTATGTCCTCAGACACATAAATAAAAGGCATTTATTTCTGAGTTTATGCAGAATACTTTTCTGCAACAAGATCAAGAACTATCACTCTAATACTAAAGCCTTGAATAGTTTTTTAAAGTGTTTGTAGTACTTTATGTGCGTAATGCAGCTCAATTCCTGACAGCAACTCTGTGAAATAAATCAGCTTGAGTATTATCAGCACTGCAGAGGAAAAGATTGAGGCTGAGAAAGAACGGCTTACTTGAGGCATGTCTTGTTAAAAAAAAATCCAAGAATTACTACTTGTACTTGAAAGGCGTACTGTTTATTTATTGTTATTCTATGAGTCATTTGTCCAGACAGATTTCTTGAAGGGACATCCAGTGCTATAGCAAAGTAACGGTTCTAAATACATAATAAGATATTATGAGCAATAAAAAACTGGCAGTGCAGTTTTTGCAGACCAACAAAGCGGAATTGCCTCATACGTGTTATCCCAAATTAGCCTGACAATGTGTGGTAATTTGTAGAAACTTGTATGTATAGGTGAATCTCGAAGCTTTTTTCCCTTCATCTCCACATCTAGATCATTTTCCCCCTTCTCTCCCAAACTGTTTTGACAGACCATAGTATAGGTGTCTCTCCACCTTTGCAGTTTTTACTTTAGTGGATTTGATTATCCACAGATTTGATTTAAAATATTCTCTCTAGAAATCTCTAGGTCCTCTAGTGTTATTACGGTCAACTTCCTCAAGTCATGCTGGAGAATCTAGAGTAGGGGTCCCCAAAATACGGCCGTTTTTTTTTTTTTCAATCTATAGTCCGGCCCCCTCCCAATAGTCATGGTTGAATGTTTTCTTGACTGCTTTTCCCTCAGGTGATCCTTTCGGAAGCTGGTCCTCCAGGGGAAGTGCCTTTCTTTGAGATCTGGATGCAGAACTGCATGCCAGAAGAAGGGAAGATCCTCAATCCTGACCATCCTTGCTTTCGGCCTGATTCCACCAAAGTGGAATCCTTAGTGGCTTTGCTTAACAATTCCTCCGAAATGAAGTTGGTGTAAGTAGCTGAATTATTGCGAGATGTCGACCCAGAAACTGTCCTTTTAAAAAAGCACATGCTTCTGTTCATTCTCTTCTGTTTCCATTCTGTTGTGTTTGGAGTCATAAATTTCTTGGGCATTCCGTTGTTTAAATGTGATTCTAGGAAGAATATAGTGCTAGCTACAGATAAGTTGCATTTTGAGCCAAGGAGATCTGCAATTCTGTTTTTTCTTATTCAGGAAGGGGATACTGGAACCTTTCATTCTCTGAATTTGGCATCTATTACAGGTTCAATATCATCCAAAATGCTTGAGACCAGAAGTATTTCAGATTTTGTATTTTAAAAAAATATAATTTGGAATATATGCATATTTTATACATAAGGAAATATCATGAAAATGGGACGCAAGTCTATACATTGGATACATTGAAGCATCAATAACAAAATTGTCACTCTCAGCATGAGGACAATACTGAATTTTGGAGTATTATGAAATGTGGATTTCCAGATGATGGATACTCTGCCTGTTGTTTGTCTTTGTATTACAGTTATATTGTAGTTGTAATTTAGTTAATGGAAGAGAGAACTAATTACAAAGAAGTAGCTATTTGCAACTACTCACTTCTAGCATCTGATTTCAGCACCGTTCTTAGCAAACATTATCCTGTCCTCCTTCCTCCTTCCCTCATACAATTCTAGACTGAGATTTTAGAAGCAAGGTGGAAAATAATGCCTAATGATGGACTGGGTTCCTGACCAGGTTTCCTGTTTTTATTCTTTGCCTCCATCACAATAGACAGATGAAATGGCAAGAAGCATGTATGAGCATCTCTGCAGCCATCCTGGAGATCCTGAATGCCTGGGAGAATGGAGTTCTCACCTTTGAATCAGTCCAGGTATTCAGTCCAAGAGGTCCCTTTTCTAGTGAGCCTGTGAACATTAAAATTGGACACTATTGGCCTTTGAAGAACTGGGTGTACTCAGAATAACCATAATATTGAACTAATGTGGTCCTGTATCAAACTAGGGCAGGTTGCATATCCATGGATTTTGCGGCCACAAATTCACCCATCTGTAGCTTGAAAATATTAACAAGAATTCAAGAAAAGGAAACCTTGACATTGCCATTTTACTGTGTCATTGTGTATAATGGATATGCTCACTCCACTGTGTTTCCAACAAAAATTTTAAAGGGGCATGATATGTCCACTAAAGATTGGGCTAAACTTGTAGATTTCTGGCATGTAGAATGAAATAGCTAGGTTTTCATATTGAGCCATCTCCAGCAAAGCTTTATGTTTCCCAGTTTGTCCACACTCATGTCAGTTGACATAGTCTAAGTCAGGACAACAAAAATAAAAGCCTGTCCCAGTTTCAGTTTTCTTCTCTGTTTCAAAGTATGTGTGTGTGTGTGTGTGTGTGTGTGTGTATGTATGTATGTATGTGTATATGTATGTATATATATATATATATATATATATATATATATATTCATATTCTTTGTAAAACTCTATAGTTACCTATTTGCTCTCTTCCCTTCACTTCCCTAGAAAATCACAGATAACATCAAGGGCAAAGTGTGCAGCATGGCTGTATGTGCAGTGGCCTGGCTAGTGGCCCATGTCCGCATGTTGGGCTTGGATGAGAGGGAAAAGTCATTGCAGATGATCAGACAGTTGGGAACACCCCTGTATGGTGAGAACACCCTTCAGTTCTACAGTGAAAGGTGGGTATCCTATATGTAGCCTGTCCAGATGCAATGAGATAGGTATAGGGGTACAAAATGTGGAGCAAAGGCTACAGTTGCACTGCTGACTAGCCTGGTTACATTCTGCTCCATTTTCTAGTTCCTGTGCATCCACTATTTGCATGATTGTGATGTCCTAAGACAACTCTCATAGGAAGGGCAGAAGAGACCAATTATACTCCATATTTATTCAAGTCACAATGTGCCATCAAATCTATTGCGCACCTCAATTTTCAAAACCCTGAAACCCAAAAAGGCATTTACCAGATTACGCAAATCTAATGCAAAGGTGAGCATTAGAATCGAGTAAATATGGTAATTGTAAAGTCCAGGCATCTTGTTGAATGAGAAAAGGTTTAAACTGATGTGGGCAGCTATGTCCCTTCAGATGTGGGTGAACTGCAGGTCCTTTCATCCTTAGCTTATATAGTTTATAATTATGGATACCTTGAAATGTAGTCTAGCAATAAGGACCACAAATGTCCACTTAAGACAGAGGTTCTCAACCTGTGGGTCCCTAGATGTTTTGGTCTTCAACTCCCAGAAATCCTAATAGCTGGTAAACTGGCTGGGATTTCTGGGTGTTGTAGGCCAAAACACCTGGGGACTCCCAGGTTGAGAACCACTGACTTGAGATAGATCAGCAAAACAGTCAATGAAGACTGGAATTGGACCACTACCCATTCCTGTCTTCATCCAGGAAGGAAACCCAAAAGTTGTAGGCCCTGTTTGCCCAAGGATTTTTTCTTATTGAATCTGATTATAAATTTGGGGACTGTAAAATATCCTAAAGGCATGAGATCCTGTCTGATCTTGGGAGGTAAACAGACACACCACTATTTAATACTTGGATGGGAGTCTGCCAATTAATACTGGGTGCTGTAGGGTGTATTTCAAAAGGAGGAACTGACAAAAATCACCTTTGAGTATCCTTTACCTTTAAAAGAACCCTATAGAATTCATGGGGTTGTCGCAAATCAACAGGAGACTTGAATGCACAGGCACATGCATAGTAACTTGACAGCATCCAAGCAAGCTTTGATATTTAAGAAGTCCAGTAAACATCCTCTTTCCCTTATCCAGGGTACTGATCATGAGTTCGATCCTTGAGCACATGTGTGCTGATGTTGTACAACAGACAGCTGCACAGATCAAGTTTCCGGCCACTGGAGCAGATCCCATGCCCTACTGGAACCTCCTCCCACCCAAGAAGCCTATTAAAGAGGTGCTGATGAGTGTCTTTTCCAAGGTGCTAGAAAAAGGCTGGGTGGACAGCCGCTCCATCCACATCTTTGACACTCTTTTGCACATGGGTGGTGTCTATTGGTTCTGCAACAACCTTGTCAAGGTACGTTGGGGCAGTGAGGACTAATGATGGCCATTAACTTGGAGGATTAGACCAATTCATGGGGAATAAGGTTGTCAGTGACCAGTAGTTGCATGTATTATTTTGTGTTTTTATTTATCAATTTTAAGTAATCTTTTAATGCCATTTTATTTTTTAAAGAGAAATTTAGTTTGTGTTTTAATGTTTCTGTAAGGGGTGATTTGGGCGTCCCCCAGACATTTATCCATTACCCGAGTTCGCCAAGCCGCTATGAGACCATTCAAGAGCCCAAAATAGTTGAGGACAAAACACCTTTATTAGGTAGCTACCGACAGACAGGGCAACACGGGCTGTTGCTGATCCAAACTGTCTGTCCAGAGCTAATCAGCCCCGGACAATATATACCCTACTTGTTTACTACATTTCTAGTTCCCCTTTCTGAACTTCTAGTTCCCCATTCTGAACTGGGCTTTACTGGAAAAACCACAAACACTTCCTGAGTTGTAAACAACTTCGGGATATTGCCCAATCATGAACTGTAGAATATTTCAACAGGTGCAGCAAAAAGTACATGTATTGCATACATTGCATAAATTTCTCAGAATCAACTGATTATTGCTAAACATAGAACATCTGCTATCTGTCGCAAGACAGCCAGTTGCAAACTTTTATCTTTAATTCAGAGGGGAGACTGGTCTTCTAAGTTCCAATCAGACAGGCATTCCAAAATGGAGTCACTTTGGTTCAGTGACCCCTTCATTCCCCCGTTTTTTCATGTAACCAAGAAAGACAATTTCTTGGTTGCACAGGTATCCAATTATAGTGGGGTGGTTCCCTTTTCCAGGGTGTTCAGCTGTATGTAACATGTTGAACTTTTCTGTGCTGAGTGAAAGTAGCAGTGATCAGTCTCGCCATTATTTTATCTTTAAGCATGACATGATACATGGCAAAAAGAAACAAAGCAAGAATCATGATTTGTAACATGACAAATAATATTTTGCTGAGGTCCCTCAGCCACCCAATCCACAAGGTAATCAGCGAACCTGTTTTAAATCTTTCTCCCTCAGTTAGATATCAGGATCATAGCCACGTTTTTCATCATAAGCTCTTTTAGGCCTGTTTCACCGGTCTGTTGCCCAATGCCTGCAGGGGCTGCTCTCGCGGGTGTATCTCAATATTGGTGGGGACTAGGGTACCAATGGTGCAAGTACCAACCCACAGTGGGGGTAAGATTTTTACCTCCCCACTTCCCACATATCCAGAAATACCCCGGAGGCAATCCTCCCATGGCATGGTTGTCAAGCAAAATGCCGGGCCTTGGCCTACCAGGAATTTGATATTCCATTGGGAAGTTTCCTCGTGTCCGGACCAGATCTTGCCGTGGTGGAGGCTTGCCTCCCGCCGCAGGTGGCTGAGTTGCTGCACGAGGCAGCTCCGACCCGGGCGTAACCACATACATCTTAGGGGGCGTATTTGTTTTCCCATTACGTGCCGGACGAGAGGGTGGTTTCTTGTCATCACCCTCTGGCGAGGAAGCTTGCCTTCTCAGTCTTTGTGGTTGTGGCTGTTCAACTCTATGGTGTATGTTGTCATAGTATACAGGGAGAGAGAGATTACAATGGGGGTAATCTCCTACCTCTATGAGGGTGGCTTGGGGAGAGTTCTTATGATCAATTCCTGAGATCCCATCTTTGGATCTTGCCAAACAAGCTGATGCAGTTGGTGCAGAATCATCATGGGCCAACATAAATTGAGCCGAATCAGTCAACCCCTCTTGGTCAGCATATGTCCAAGGGGTGAACAATTTCCATCCAGATACATCCAGCAGTGGCCCTGCTTTCATGACCCAACCCTCATATTGGGAGTGAGGGCTATGGGCACAAATCCAGCAGTCTTTAACCTCTGCTTCTTTACTATATCTTTAATTAGTTGTTGGAACGTGTTTCTGTCCCAACCCATATGTGCCCGCACCAACGGCATCATGATCAATATTAAAAAGCATAATTGTGTCCTCATTTTCACACTTGTGTTTGTCCTCAATATTACAGCACAGAGCACAAAAACAGAATACAATACAACCCACGAATCCCCACACCCAAAACCCAGTGTCCATTCGGTCTTTTGGGACACTCTCGGAAGTGTACCCTCCTTCCTTCTTCAAGGCGGTTCTAGGTAACCTGACCTCTGGGGCTAGCTCTAGGTAGCTTCGGGCCCCTCCTCTTCAGGGCAGCTCTTGATAGCTTGACCCTTAGGGTGTATGAATTTGAGTGGATTGTCCTTATGCAGGTTTACCTTCCAGATGTCAGGGTCTTTGGTGGTGTAGTCCTTTTTTTTGGTACCCCCGGCTTCACATCTCTTAACTTCACAGTAGTAAGAGCTATTTGGACCACCTGCAGTGGTCGAACACCTCTGGTGGTCCCTTCCACCTTGGGCCGAGGGTATCACACTTCCAATCTTTCAGCCAACCCTGGTCTCCTGGTAAGAAAAACATGTAGCGCAGTAACCGGGAAAGGGATAACGCAGCATTCAGTACATTTATACAGTTTGTTTAACACCATATCCAAAATTTGGACTTCTTTTATCAATCCTTGTTTTCTCAATTCATGTATGTCTCCTTGCAGAGATCTAATTTTTCAGAGGGGGTCTTCCATACAACAACTCATAAGATGACAAACCCCCACTTTCATACATGTTGGTTAACAACCTGTCCAAAGATTGGACTTTTTTCCAGAGCCCTGTTCATTCTTTTACCCGAAGATTAGGGTCAATTACAATGCAATTTCCAAGCGGTGCCTCCCACCTGGGCTAGGCACCCAAGGACCTGGTGAACAAAGGCCGCGGGCCTCTGCCACCTGGTGACCAAATGACTGAGCCATTGTCACCCCAATGTGTAGAGCATCCCGTGCCCAGGGATTGCATCCCTTGACAAGGCACGCCTGACCTCTACAACTCTTTCAGCGGTGGTTGGAATCCACCCTGAATACTCCAGACCCTTGGCATCTTCGGCGAAATCAACTACCAAGGACTCAAAAGATTTAAAGGGTGTTGTTTACAAATTTCACATCCTGGGGCAGCAGCTCCGGCCAAGGCCTGCAAGCCATCCACCCAGAGCTGCCCCTCCAAGAGTGAAGCTATTCCAATTGCACCTAAATGGGTTTATCTACGAATTTCTTTGATAATTTCCATCCCAAAGCTTTTGGGACATAAATTTTCTCATTGGGTAAGATAAAAACCTTACCCTTCCATTTTTCCCCTTCTGCTAGGGCCCACTCCTTCTCTTGTGCGGAGTAAGTCATGGACTCTACTACGGGCGTAACATCCAATTGTAAAATTGCTTCTTCTGATGTGCTTTCATCTGCTGCTTTCCTAGCTTGTTGGTCTGCCAGGCGATTCCCGTGTTACCTGATCCTCACCATACTGATGTCCTTTGCAATGCATGACTGCTATCTCTTTTGGCTCCCATACTGCATTTAAAAGTTGCAAAATTTCTGTTGCATTTTTGATCTGCTGTCCTGCAGAGGTCAGCAGTCCCCTTTCCTTATAAATGGCACCGTGGGCATGCAAAGTGGTGAAGGCATATTTCGAGTCAGTATAAATATTAACTCTTTTTCCTTTAGCCAATTGGAGGGCCCCAGTCAAAGCAATCAGCTCGGCCCGTTGTGTAGAAGTCCCCGGAGGCAACCCCTTTGCCTCTAGGGTTTCCCCATTGCTATTCACCACTGCATACCCCGCTTTCCTTTCGGAACCAACCACACGACTTGACCCATCTGTGAAAAGCACCCATTCCGGAGCCTAAAGTGGCAGATCTTTGAGATCTGGCCTACTTGAATATACTTTGTCCACTATTTCTAAACAATCATGCTGCATCAATTCTCCTTCCACAGGTAACAAGGTAGCTGGGTTCAAAGTGGCACACACTGACAATTTAACCTGTGGACTGTCTACCAACATGCTCTCATACTTAAGCATTCGGCTATTGGTGAGCCAATGGTGTCCCCTTTGTTCCATTAAAGTCACTACCGCATGGGGACATTTTAAAATCACAGGCTGCCCTAAGGTCAGCTTGTTTACTTCTTCCACAAGAACCGCAGCAGCCGCTACAGCTCTCAAGCATGAAGGCCATCCACAGGCCACATTGTCTAATTGCTTAAACAAATAAGCCACCGGCTGAGTCAACACTCCTACAGCCACTCCTTTGCGTTCTCCTACATACATACATACATACATACAATGCTGGGGCAAACATCAAAGCTTTCTTCAATTGCTCAAACGCATCTTGCTGTTCAGTTCCCCACGCCAAGGGGTCTCCTGACTTCCCTTTGGTAGCCTCGTGGAGGGGTTTGGCATATAGTCCGAAGTTCGGAATCCATATACGACAAAACCCTGCCTCTCCCAGGAATTCTCTAACCTGTTTCCTAGTCCGGGGGTAGGGATGGAGCAAATGGCTTCTTTGCATTCCACCTCTAACCTCCGGAGACCTTTTTTTTTCCAAACGAAATCCCATGCACTTAACACTGGCTGAGCCTTTTTCCCAAAACCTTGTAACCTTTATCACAAAACAAAGCTATAACAAAGCCTTAGTTCCTCTCAAACATTCTTCTCTACTATCTGTTCAAAGAACACGCAACAAACAAAGCATCTTAGGTTATAATGACACAAAACCACACTGGTCCCACAAAACTCACAAAACACACCTTGAGTCTGGATAGGGGAGGTCTTGCCTTCCCCTTTTCCTTTCCATTAGGATGCCAATTTCCATTTGGGAACCACCTGTAACTATAACTCTATTCCTTCCAGTCATCCCATTGTTTTCTGCCATACACTAACATTCTTCCACCCATTCTGGATCCTTTCGCACAACCTCACACAGATACACAAACTCTTAACCTCTTAAAGTGTAAACAGGATCAAGTGAACCTTCGGAAAGTCACTGGGGAGTGAAGGGGAATGAGGGCCACTCTATCTCACGCGACACACGCAACTTGCATGCCTTTATTCCTTTCTATTATCCGCCTGCAAAGCTTCCAATAAGCTATAGTGTCATGCACTTTATGTTCTTCTCATACACACACAAATAACAGCCATATACATTTTCATACAATCATGCATTTTCACTCTTGTAGGGCACAATGCCTCAGCTCCCATTTCTGTTCATTTTATATAGATATTCCTGGAAACTCAAATTCATCATCTTCTCTCAGAAAAACCAGCCCATGCTTCATCCAATGCAGGATCAACCAATCCAATTGCAACCGGACCCCTACTGGGCTGGTTAACAGCTCCACGGTTCTGTCTCCTTCCTTTCCAACTTCCACTTCCATTTTGCACTTTCCTATTCTGTCCTCCTCCAAGATCCACCTTACAATCCGCCGCCCAGTGCCTTTGCTTGTGGCACCGTGCGCATTTATTCTTTCCAAGCTCATGCCCTAACACAGCGGCTATAACCTTGGCCCTACGAGACACCGCTGCCTCTTCCCGTTTGGCTTGCACGGCCTCCCGGGACAAATAAACCTGATTTGCTATTTCCATTATCCTCTCCAAAGTCAAATGAGTCAATCTAGCATCCTTTTGTAACCTTCTCCGTATATCCGGCCAACATTGGCTGGCAAAAACACTCTTCAGCACTATCCTTCCTTCAGCTCGATCACTAGGATCATCCATATCATAAGGAGAAAACTCCTCAAATGCTTCCCTGAGCCTTTCTAGAAATGCTACTGGACTTTCATTCTGCTCCTGCTCCATCTGGTAGATCTTTCTCAAATTTGGAACTCTTGGAGTCCCTTTTTCCAGGGTACAAACATTCAGGTTCTGATACAGCCTCAATGAGTTTCTACCATTTACTATACTCAGATCCCCTTGAGGGTCTACTCTCACTGGGAACACTTTCTCTTGGTATACATCCACAACATCCAAACTTCCAAACAGTGCACTGAGCACAAACACAAACCAAATACAGCATCCAAACCACCAAACACAAATCCAAACCAAACACAGCATCCAAACCTCCAAACAAGGCACCATTTCTGCCTCGGCTGTGTACTCCTTCAATTGCTCAAAGTTATTCAACATACATCGGAGGGGGGTCATTGGCCCTCCTGTCCCTTTCGATTCTTTCCCACCCATTGGGGTACGCGGATTTGACCCTGGCCCGTACAGCCGGAAGATCAACGGTCTTCCTCCGCTTTCCCACTGGACGTGAAAGATTATTTTCCTAGTGGAGTATGTCCCCAGACCGTGGTCGGACCATCCTTGCACGTCTTGCTACTAGGGCCTGCCTCCGGACCTGGTCGGATTCCCCTTGCAGGTCTTTCCCAGAGCTCTCTTCCCTTTGGGGTTCTCTTGGTTCCCAAGGGATTCCTACGGGACCCAGAACTGCTTCTACAATTTAAAACTCTCCCTCCCCGCAATGCTAAACAACAAGCGGTTTTAAGAGGTATACTTGCCTAATTCTCGTTCCGTCCCGCGGCGGCCGGCCGACTTTCCCAACGGTGGTTGTCTCACAACTTCTGTTTTGGAGGAGAGCACGCCTTTCCTTCGCTCGGGTGCCGCGAAGGGAACCACCGGTCTTTACCTCTATTGAGAGGCCGTGCGCACGTCTCGGCGCGGACCGTACGCAGCACCCCGGAAGGGGGAAGCGGACACGCCTTGCTCCCAAGAGCAGCTCCGAGTGGGCTACAACGGAACCTTGGCAACTAAAAAACACTACAAAGCCCAAAATTTCATCACTACAAAGCCCATAATTTCATCCCGGACGAGCCCCCAGAAATGTAAGGGGTGATTTGGGCGTCCCCCAGACATTTATCCATTACCCGAGTTCGCCAAGCCGCTATGAGACCATTCAAGAGCCCAAAATAGTTGAGGACAAAACACCTTTATTAGGTAGCTACCGACAGACAGGGCAACACGGGCTGTTGCTGATCCAAACTGTCTGTCCAGAGCTAATCAGCCCCGGACAATATATACCCTACTTGTTTACTACATTTCTAGTTCCCCTTTCTGAACTTCTAGTTCCCCATTCTGAACTGGGCTTTACTGGAAAAACCACAAACACTTCCTGAGTTGTAAACAACTTCGGGATATTGCCCAATCATGAACTGTAGAATATTTCAACAGGTGCAGCAAAAAGTACATGTATTGCATACATTGCATAAATTTCTCAGAATCAACTGATTATTGCTAAACATAGAACATCTGCTATCTGTCGCAAGACAGCCAGTTGCAAACTTTTATCTTTAATTCAGAGGGGAGACTGGTCTTCTAAGTTCCAATCAGACAGGCATTCCAAAATGGAGTCACTTTGGTTCAGTGACCCCTTCATTTCTATTGAGAGTTTCTGAAATTGTATCATGCTTTTAAAACATTGTATGCCACAGTGGATCCATGTTCAGAGAAAGACAGGATATAAATAAATTAAATTACTAATTGAGGTAACTAGTATTAATAAATATTAGCTCCATGATCAGAAGCAGCGCTGGTTTCTAGGGAACAGGAGTAAGAGGTTGTCACTGTTGTGTCTGTAGAATACAAAATTTATTATACATATTTGTTTGGGCATGATGAAACAGAGTGCTTTATAAGATGCACTGTAAATGTGATTGAGCATGGTTGCCCTTGAGTTCTTTCTTGATAGCAATGCAGATCTTAGCATATTTATTGCATATAAGATGGATAATTGGGGTTGTGGGTATGGACTGATTGAGCTCCAGCCTAAAATGCAAGTTAGAAATACTGAAATTAACCAGGGTAATAGTTTTGATTTTAGTAATGTACATAGCTTTTCACAAGAGCTTTCAGTGTTTTACATTTACAGTAAGACTCCTGCAATGGTGGAGTCCATATCCGTGATTTCACTTAGTTGCACACAGAGAAAAGTGATATCTCTAGGAATTTGCTAGGTCCTCCAGAAGATACTACAATATGCTTCCCCCACATATTGTCACAAAATTGTGTTGGGAGTCCTAGAAAATACTTACTGTATTTCAATAATCCTTGTGATTGTCCTATAAGACAGAAGGGCCCTGTTTTTGTCTCCATGTTATTAGCAAGTGTTAGGGGAAAAGTGGGCTGAAACAGAGAGGTAATAACTCACCCACTCTATTTTTTTAAAGGCAGTATTTTAGGCCATGTTATTAGGCAAGGAGCCAGTGTCACCTCCAAGGGATCCTCCCAGTTCCACTCATTTGTTCTCTCACTTATCTTTTAGGAACTCTTGAAAGAGACACGAAAAGAACATGCCATGCGAGCTGTGGAGTTGCTCTATTCGATTTTTTGTCTGGATATGCAGCAATTGACACTCACTCTGCTGGGACACATCCTGCCCAATCTCCTCACAGACTCCTCCAAGTGGCATATGTTGATGGACCCTCCTGGCAAGGCTCTTGCCAAGTAAGAGACAGTACTAAAATCAAATTCTGTATCCAAACACTGATATCTGTAAGGTAATACTTAATGTAAATCAGGACTTTGCAGTGCCTGGACCCCCATTTTGTTGCACCTAAAGCCCCCAATGGACCTCAGGTCCTTCAACTCCCTGCCATTTTAAAAATGACTTGTGGGGGAATTTGCCCCATAAAGGCATGCAGAAACCATCACTGTCACATGAAATTATTTATCTTCTGAAGGGAACCCCATAACTCCATATTATCCACAAATATTACAACGTTCTTGCAATATTTCTTGCAACAGTCTCAAAATGCTATCACAAATTGCCATAATGTATTCCAGCTTGCTGCAGCGTACAGCATGTGGATATTTCTGAAGGTGAAATTGGCCCCTGGCCCCCATGGCTACCACTGAAGCACAGGCATAACTTCTTATTTTTGCATGGTTTGCTTTGTAATGGGAAAGGGAAAACTTTGTGCCAGAGCAACGAAGACTTGTTCCAGCAACTCTGCAATTTCTCTTTTCATCAGGATTGTCCATACTTTTTCATGATAGTTTATTTTGAAGTGAGATGAAAGCATTCTCTGACAGATGATAAAATGTTAAATGTTGGTACCCAGAAGGCTAAAAAAGATACAAGAAGACAGGGAAGGATAGAAAATGTCAGTTGCAAATTTTGTTAGTTAGGATTAAAAAATAGGAGCTTTATCTTCCACCTCAGATGTTAGACCTTTAGAGCATGAGGCCTGGGAATTAGAAGACCTCAGTCCCTCTTCAAAGCCATGTTTTCACAAGCACCCATCAGTACATATAAACTGAAACAGCAAAAAAGAAACAATTTTGCAGCCCAGGGGCAACATTTGGAGGTTACTCATCTGCAGTAAATATGAAGTGGGATTTATGTTTTGTCAGTACTGTCTGAGAAAATTGTAGTCAGTGGACAAACATCAAGTAAGAGTAAGCAAGGAGGTTCAGTGTAATTCACGCGTGTATCTTCTGGAGCTGATATTTCCCCTCTATTTTTCTCACCAGGCTGTCTGTATGGTGTGCCTCCAGCTCCTACACCTCCCACAACCGAGGACAGATGTCTGCTTGGCAACGCAAGAGGCATCGAGAAGATATAGAAGTAAGCTGTCATTCCTGCTTCATCATTCTGTAAGGATACATTTGAGAAAGAACAGAGCACAGTGGATTGATCAGAGTGAATTTGATCAAAGGGAAGAAGAGATAGACTGAGGAGAGCAGCACAACTCTTTTGCCAGGAGCATTCTGTGCTTGACGATAGTGACTTAGATTTGGAGTCTCCCTTTGCACATGTTTGATAGCTTTGGCAAAAGAGATATGCTTCTGATATCCTTATCATATCTGATAGGTTGCAGTAGTTTAGCATAGTAATACTCAGCCATTCTCAACTTGAGAACTGTAAATGGAATGTCAGTAGACAACAAAAAAGATTTAAAGATGGCCTAAAAGCTAACATAAATATGTGGTATAAACACCAAGAACTGAGAAGCCCTGGCATTTGAGGATTTGTAACTGGAGGTCAGCTGTTACCAATAATGCTAGATTTTGAAGAGACACGAATAGAAGACGTAAGGGAGAAAAGTGCCGAGAGGAAGGCACATCAGGCAAACTGTTGTCATGACCGCCTTCCATCTGGAAATCTATGTCCTCATTGTGATAGGCCACATGGATCCAGAATAAGTCTCCACAGTCACTTATGAACCCACCACCAAGACTCTACCTTTGGAAGACAGTAACACTCTGTCACGAAGGGATCACCTATTGATTGGTTGACTCAACCATTGGTCCCCTAGGTGTTTCAAACCTTAACTCCTAGAAGCCCCAGCCAGTATGACAAATGCAACTTAATTTTCTAAGTTAATGTCCAAAACGTCTGAGGACCAAAGGTTGGAGACCAGTGGTCTAGAGGGAAATTACACCAAAAAGGTTGTCTGATTCAGAGCAGTGAAAACAGAAAAATCTCATTGCTATAGTCCAGCATTTCCTTTCAACTAGCAGCCTCCTTGTATATAATGAAATAAAATCTATATTATAATAATGAAGAGGGCGGGGATGAGGTCATGGATATACACACACACAAATATTGGATCAGGGGGAAAGATTGCTGAGCTAAAACAGGGAGGAATTTACCTAGCGTCTCCATTTCTGTGATCCAGCCTGTTAGATTTATGTGCAGAGGCAGTCTTCCATTTACCTGACATATTTTCTTGAGTATACATATCCAAATGTACATCATGTTGTAAGTGTTATCTCTCAGTACTACATTAGTGTCAGTGGATTGTGGACTTCAAAACTCCCATAAAAGCTTGATATCTAGGGATGGAATCCCTTTTGTCTTCTAATACCTTTGTGCATGGAAAAATCACCTTACAAACAGAAAGAACACAAGAGTGACTGGGAATAAGTCCAGTCTATCTCAAGTGAGCCTATTTTAGTGTAATCAAATAAAACAGTGGTTCTCAACCTGTGGGTCCCCATATGTTTTGGCCTTCAACTCCCAGAAATCCTAACAGCTGGTAAACCGGCTGGGATTTTTGGGAGTTGTAGGTCAAAACACCTGGGGACCCATAGGTTGAGAACCACTGAAATAAAGTATTGAATTGTTAGACCTTAGATCAGGCATGGGCAGACTTCAGCCCTCCAGGTATTTCGGACTTCAGCCCCCACAATTCCTAACAGCCAGTAAGCTGGTTGGGATTTCAGGAAGTTGAAGTCCAAAACACCTGGAGGGCTGAAGTTTGCTCATGTCTGTCTTAGGCTGAATGTACGAAGCGCATTGTAGCAGTAGTGCTCTCTCCACCCCCTTGCAGAATAGGAGAAGCAGTGGTAGTTGTAAAAGGAGGAAAAGAAACTGCACACCCTTTCTTGACTGAAATCTGATTATTGTTTTATTTTAAGGATTACATCTTAATATACCTGCAGAGTTTGGCTTGCAATAGGATGAGTCCTCTGTATCTATGAATTCTACCTTCCATGCTTGAATATGTATATCTCTAAATATCTAAAAGCTTGACTTTGTCATTTTATATAAGGGGCATCATTTTACTACATCCTTGTATATCATGGCATACAAGTATCTATGGATTTTGGTATACAGTGTGGGTCCTGGAACAAAACCCCACCAAATATTGAGGGCCACTGTATTTGACTTAAGGTGTTTGGTTTGTATTAGAGTCTCACTAATCCAAGCTAAACGGGCCGGCAGAAGCTTGGATAAGCGAATATCTTGAATTATAAGGACCGATCAAGGAAAAGCCTATTAAACATCAAATTAGGTTATGATTTTACAAATTAAGCACCAAAACTTCATGTTATACAACAAATTGGACAGAAAAAGTAGTTCAGTACGCAATAATGTTATGTTGTAATTACTGTATTTACGAATTTAGCACCAAAATATCACGATATATTGGAAACATTGACTACAAAAATGGCTTGGATTATCCAGAGGCTTGGATAAGCGAGGCTTGGATTAGTGAGACTCTACTGTACTTGGAAATTAGGCATAGCCTAATTGTTATTGAGGTGGTACAGTTGGTCCTTCATATCCATGAATTTAACCATTTGATATTCAAAAAAAGTTTGATTTGTATACCTATTTTATATATCTATACACCCGGGGTCACATAAAAATTTCTTGAGCAAAAGGGGGTTGCAAATATAAGACTGGTGCTAGATCAGACCAAATGTCTGCTACATTCATCGTTCGGTTTCCTGTACTGAACAAGCAGCTTTATAAATACAACATGTGCACATTAGCACTCTCTTGCTCTGTTTTCTATCAGTTGCCATTCCAAGAGACGCTGCTTCTCATTCTGGAGGCAACATATATTCATAATGTATAGTACCAATGGATAGTCTTGTTGTCTGAGTATTGGTCCAATCCCAAATTAGTCCTGTAAGATGGGTCACTGGTATTATCCCCAAACAATTCCAAAAGAGGTGGCAAAGTTCTTGGGGTTTTTTTTGGGGGGGGGGGAGGGATTTGAACTGTGGCCTAGTAAATCAAACCTTAGTTTACAGGTGTGGTCCTTCGTTTCACTAGCTCTCTTACACTTCTGAAATATTTCTAATCACTTCCCTTCATTCTTTTGGAAAGAAGGAATTATAGAAATTGAGTACATGAATCACTCTTAATCCGATTGTTTGAGAAGAAGGGTTAAGAAAGGCCATTAGAGTACAAGCCCGGGCATGAATGAAAGGCACAGGATGCCTGCCTTATTCATTTTATCAATCATTACAACTGGCTCTTCCTGTCTTTTTGTGGTCCCTATTCCCAGGATTACATCAGCCTCTTCCCTCTGGATGACACACAGCCATCCAAGCTCATGCGCCTGCTCAGCTCCAATGAGGAAGACACCACCATCCTGTCCAGTCCCAGTAAGTGGAATCACGGTGAGGAACTTTTCCTGAAATTGAAGTGGGCCGAAACACCCACCAGTCCACTATGACATGTTCTATTTCGTCTTTCCTCCTTCAAGAAAGCCAGAGCAATACTTTTTGTTTCTGAGTATTCAAATTAGATGGATGCACAGTATGTTCCCCCAATATCTGGGGAGGGGGGACTTCATGTGAATATGTGAAACCATGGATAAATAGCAAATACTATTATTTTCAATAGGACGAATAGTAGGGATAGTGAGAAAAAGTGTAGCTTGTACAGAAGGCCCTGAGTGAATAAGTGAAACATTAAGTGAAACCATATAAATACTACAGATATGTGGGTCGTAATGTATTTTAGAATATGTAATGTTCTTTAAATCAATAAGGTTATATATTGTAACCTACACTTTCCCCAGGAGACTGAAAAGTAAGTATAAACAGCAGGGAATGAGCAGAAATATAATTTGTTTTTGTTTTTTTCTAGATACGAATAGATATAAGCCTAAATTCAGTTGTTAATCTCTACTAAAGTACAGTGTTCCCTCACCTATCGTGGGGGTTACGTTCCAGGACCACCCGCAATAAGTGAAAATCCGCGAAGTAGGGACACTATATTAATTTTAATATTTATACATTATTTTAGTACTTATATATTATTTTAAGTTTTTATCAACCAATTGTGTGTTGATAAATCGCCTCCTTCTCCTCCCGTTGCCGCTTGGGCTCCTTTTCTCTCCCTTCGGCTTCTCCTTCCTCCCTTCCTTAGGCTGTAAATGGTAAATTTTTATGATTTATAATTTTTTTTTAGAGTTTATTGAAAAACAGCGAATCCGCGAAAAGTGAGCCGCGAAGTAGTGAGAGATCACTGTAGACTAATTGAATCAGTGGATGTTAGATACAAGTTGATTTACCAAGTTCCCATTCATTCAGTGAGTTTGCTGTACTTGGGATTAACAATTGGATTTTGGCCTCAAAACCTCCATCAGTCTAACAAATTCTCCAACTTCCCTCACCCAATTTTTACACAAAAAGGTGGTGTAATTTTGTGGCGGCTTTACCTCAAAACCAACAGTGGATACGTTTTTGTATGAAAACACAGAAAAAACATATCCATTCCACCTGCAGAATTAGGCCTGTGAAGCTTTTTTTCAATATTGTAGTTGCTTTTGATGTATTTTTAGGTGCTGCATTTTAAAAAAGCACAAAATGTCATATGCACAGAGTTCGTTATTTCACAAATTTCATTATTGATTTCAACATTGATACCATTCATTTTACAACATCAAAATGTCAAATCTAGGTGTGAAAAAACACTACATGGTGGAACAAACTCAATGTTACTTTTGGGTTTAAAAAGCCAAATTCCTATACAATCAGCATACATTAAAAAAAAGTTTTTCAGGCTGGTAGGACGCACGGGATGTGTGTGTGCATTAAATGAGAAGTAAATGCCAGAAGTAGGAATGGGAACAATGTTTACCATTATTTGTTTCCGAGATTAAAAGTTATACTCATGATACACATCACAGAAGAATAACACACAAATGAGAATTTCACAAGTTTTTCCAGTTATTCCCAAATCCCAAAGTGTTTTTGGGAAACTATTGTGTACAATGGGGGTTTGTGCGAAAACACTATTTTTAGCATTTAACAAACACTATCTCCAGAATCCCAAGTGCACAGTTATTTTATATGGAAGTGTCTTTTTGCTTAAAAGAAATTACATGTGAAACTCATTTTTGTGCAAAAATCCCAATTCCAGAAACTTACATGGAGTTTTGTGCAAAAAATCATGTTTTTCACCTAGAAACGTTTTTGAGGACATCTAGAAACTTCTCTTTTTTCTTCCTCACAAAAACTCATGATAATTGGGCAGAAAAGCCACTTTAGGATGAGCAAATAAAATGTTGAAACTGCATACAACTCTTTGTTGAATTCCACAATGCATAAATTACATGCAGGGGTGGAACAGTTGAATATTAGCACCACTAACCAGGAGAATACACTGCTTACCCATGGTCTATATCAGTGGTGTTCAATCTGTGGGTCCCCAGATGTTTGGCCTTCAACTCCCCCAAATCCTAACAGCTAGTAAACTGGCTGGGATTTCTGGGAGTTGTAGGCCAAAACACCTGGGGACCCACAGGTTGAGAACCACTGCTCTATATAGATGCAAAATATCACTGTCTATCACGTGGGATTTTTGCCCAGTGAGTCAGTGATCATTTATATTTCCATTCATTTCAAGACTTTTATGTTTGTAATTTCCCCTTATTTCATTTAAATTTTTTGCATTTTTTAAAGTTTCCACCATGACAATGCAATATGTGGGTTTTCACCCTCTAGTTTTGTAATAGCAATGAACTGGCACGCCTATTTCCTCTCTTCTTTGAGGTATGCGCAAGATGAATTACAACTAGAAAACAAAGATGAGCAAGCAAAAATGCTTCCATTTTGATCCAGCTATGATTCATAACTAGGGAGTTTCAGGATTTCACTTCCTTCCTCCCCGGAGGCATTGCATGCAGGTCCACCCTCATAGTAACTGCGTTAGCGGAATCTTAGGGTTTATTTTCTTTTTCTTTCAGAATACATCTAATTCTCAACAAATAATGTAAGAGATTCACCAGTCACAGTTCTTGTTGATTTTTCTCTTACTGTTCTATCATGAATTGAACAATGATAAAACTGCAACAAAGTTGTTTCCGTCTGCAGTGTCTTCCTACTTTCAAAGAAGTCAGTTATTGATAATGTCATTTCCTGAGTATATAAAGGACATAGCAAACTAAGAATGGTGTAGAGGACAGGAATCTTTTGGAAAACGGGATCACAATGAGCACATGATCACAGATCACTGTCACAAACAGAAATGTCTGTCTTACCTAGACCTGGTCTGCTAACATCCCATGGCCATGGTAACATTGTTAGCACTTGGATATTGCTTTCATATATTCAAAATGCTTTACATGCATTATCATGTATTTCCTCCCAAAATTCAGCAAGGTCAGAATTAGTAATCCTTGTACCCTAATTTTAAATTCAGGCCTATGGTTGAGAGAAGCTGTTTTAGTTGAAGCTACCTGGTGAGTTCATGGTACAGTCTAGATCTGGGCTTCCAAATTTGGGCTGTGTGGTTTTACACTGCAAAAGCTTTCTTAATGACTAAAAATCCCAAAACGGGATGGGCTTCTCCTCTCAAGCCAATTATTTTAATAGGATACAACCCTCCTCCATTTAAGTGAATTGGGATTACCTTGTTCTCTTAAATGGGGAGGGAAAATGGTTCTGCGGAAAAATGGATGTGGTAGTGGATGACAATTGCATTTACTACCTCCCGTCCTAAAAATCCTTAGTAAGGATGGGTTTCCAATCCTTTTTTCAAATGGGCAGCTTATTCCTTTTGTCCCTGCAAAACTATAGAGCAATTACTTTCTTATTTGCAAAGGGGAAATATTTCTCAGCTTGGCTTAGGTGTGGTCATACCTGTGAGCACCACGTAGGGAAACACCATGTAGAATAATCATGTGAAGAATTGAGAATGACAACCTGCGTATTCAAATAGATTTGCCAAAGACTGGTAAAGCAAAAACTCTTTGCCACCATTCTCTTGGCATCTGAGGATTCAAGGTGGACCCTACACACGGGATGGGAGGTATGGATGAAGGGCATTTCATTTCGGAGATTCAAGTACATGTGTTACACTGGGTCCCTGGTCAATAGGCTGAGTTCTTTTCTTCTCTTTCAGCAGACCGCACTATGAGCAGTTCATTGTCTGCTTCCCAGCTCCACACAGTCAGCATGAGGGATCCTCTCAACAGAGTACTAGGTAAACCTTATAAATTTTAAGCAGGCTATGAAGAAAGTTCTAGAAGGTTCCAACTCATAAGACCGTGTTTTCTTTCGCTTTCGGCTCTTCAGCCAACCTTTTCCTCTTGATTGCCTCCATCTTGGGAGCCAAGACAGCTGGAACGCACACACAATTTGTCCAGTGGTTCATGGAGGAGTGTGTGGATTGCTTGGAACAGGGAAGCCGTGGCAGCATCCTACAGTTCATGCCTTTCACCATGGTGAGCACTCTCAGGTGTCTATGAATATTTCTTTGGAGACAGGAAAGTTAATTAGTAAAACCTTTTAAAAAAAACTTGAGTTCATTACATCTGAAAGGTGTGTGTGTTTATTTGAATTCTGTCCATTCAAGCCAGCATAGTATATTACTCAACTAACTGTAGCACTTCGTATTGAAATTGACAACATGCATGTATGTTTTCTTAATGGGGTTGATAGCACTATGTAACACTATTTTTGTCCCTGGGTTATAAATGTCATTTCCTGATTGGTTCTATCATAAAAGCTTGGGAAAAGTTTATTAAACTGCAAAAACTTTATGTGGGACATCCTGCAGCACATTGTGCTGTAGCTTTTCAATGAATATCTCATAAAGTCTCAACCAATTCAACATAGTTTGTGGCAGCCACAAAAAACAAAGTTTCTGGAGTATAACAACTACTTTCAAAGTAAGTACCGCACAATTAAGCAGGATATAACACTTTCAAACCAGGAACAGAACATTTTTCAAATTTTGTTACATAGATTTTTAATCCCCATTTGAATGGAGTGGGTTCCTTTTTAAAATAATCAATACTGCAATGAAATCCTAGTTCCATGAAGTAAAGAGTCAAAACAGTTCTATTTTCTGGAAAGAGGGGAAAGTCAATTCGGTTTTTAGTTCTTCTAGTTTATCGTATCCCATTAGATTTCCATCCGCTCCTTCTCTGTCACTCTATAGCACTGGTTCTCAACCTGTGGTCCTCCAATTTTTGGCCTTCAGCTCCCAGAAATCCTAACAGCTGGTAAACTGGTTGGGATTTCTGGGAATTGTAGGCCAAAACATCTGGGGACCCACAGGTTGAGAACCACTGCTCTATAGCTTTCTTTCTTCATGGAGCGCTGCATCTCAAGACTCAGCTCTATAGGCTTCTCTTCCAGCAGTTCACTCCTTTTCTCAACCAAAGAAGAATCTATTGTTAGATCCTTCTTGAAATAAGCCATGACATGTGAAATCTAATCATGATTGTTAGTTTGGATGAGACAGGGAGGGAGCAGCAGGTAGAGGAAGCCTGCAGGGCTGTGCCTTGAGAAGCAGAAGGGCATGGAGCAAAGAAAGTTTTATTTTGAGACAGACCCAGCAGTGAGAGCCAGATGATGATATATTAAACCAATGGCTTAGGAAATTAATGAGCTTTAGTTTGAAACAACAAAATGTCATCTACCAGCAAGAGTATCACTGGAGTTGATAGAAAATAATACGTGATCAAAAATAATATGCCGACAATTGTAAAGTGCACACTAATTTCAGTACCACCAACAGAAGAAAAGCTATATGTATATATAATATATACATACACGCATGTAGGCATCTGCAATTCTAAAATTCACCCCAGTTTTAGAGATGTTTATATGGGGGAAAGTCCATCTTAGAATGGAAGAAATATATTAACTTTCTTTTTTTTTTCTATTTGACTTTCCTGACACTAGGGGGAGTCATTTTGACTTGAAATTCCTACATGGAGTCTATCAGATTCATTTAAAAACATATACAGTAGAGTCTTGCTTATCCAACATAATCATAGAATCATAGAATCATAGAATAGTAGAGTTGGAAGAGACCTCAAGGGCCATCCAGTCCAACCCCCCGCTAAGAAGCAGGAAATCGCATTCAAAGCACCCCCGACAGATGGCCATCCAGCCTCTGCTTAAAAGCTTCCAAAGAAGGAGCCTCCACCACATTCCGGGGGAGAGAGTTCCACTGCCGAACAGCCCTCACAGTGAGGAAGTTCTTCCTGATGTTCAGGTGGAATCTCCTTTCCTGTAGTTTGAAGCCATTGTTCCGTGTCCTAGTCTGCAGGGCAGCAGAAAATAAGCTTGCTCCCTCCTCCCTATGACTTCCCCTCACATATTTGTACATGGCTATCATGTCTCCTCTCAGCCTTCTCTTCTGCAGGCTAAACATGCCCAGCTCTTTAAGCCTCTCCTCATAGGGCTTGTTCTCCAGACCCTTAATCATTTTAGTCGCCCTCCTCTGGACGCTTTCTAGCTTGTCAGCATCTCCCTTCATCTGCGGTGCCCAAAACTGGACACAGTATTCCAGGTGTGGTCTGACCAAGGCAGAATAGAGGGGGAGCATGACTTCCCTGGATCTAGACGTTATTCCCCTATTGATGCAGGCCAAAATCCCATTGGCTTTTTTAGCTGCCGCATCACATTGTAGGCTCATGTTTAACTTGTTGTCCACGAGGACTCCAAGATCTTTTTCGCACACACTGCTGTCAAGCCAGGCGTCCCCCATTCTGTATCTTTGATTTCCATTTTTTCTGCCGAAGTGAAGTATCTTGCATTTGTTCCTGTTGAACTTCATTTTGTTAGTTTCGGCCCATCTCTCTAGTCTGTCAAGATCGTTTTGAATTCTGCTCCTGTCTTCTGGAGTGTTAGCTATCCCTCCGAGTTTGGTGTCATCTGCAAACTTGATGATCGTGCCTTCTAACCCTTCGTCTAAGTCGTTAATAAAGATGTTGAACAGAACCGGGCCCAGGACGGAGCCCTGCGGCACTCCACTTGTCACTTCTTTCCATGATGAAGACGACGCATTGGTGAGCACCCTTTGGGTTCGTTCGCTTAGCCAATTACAGATCCACCTAACCGTAGTTTTGTCTAGCCCACATTTTACTAGTTTGTTTGCCAGAAGGTCGTGGGGGACTTTGTCGAAGGCCTTACTGAAATCTAGATATGCTACATCCACGGCATTCCCTGTATCGACCCAACTCGTAACTCTATCGAAAAAAGAGATCAGATTAGTCTGGCATGACTTGTTTTTGGTAAATCCGTGTTGACTATTAGCAATGACCGCATTTGTTTCTAAGTGTTTGCAGACCACTTCCTTAATGATCTTTTCCAGAATCTTGCCTGGTATTGATGTGAGGCTGACCGGACGGTAATTGTTTGGGTCGTTCTTTTTTCCCTTCTTGAAGATAGGGACCACATTCGCCCTCCTCCAATCTGCTGGGACATCTCCTGTTCTCCAAGAACTCTCGAAGATGATTGCCAGTGGTTCTGAAATAACTTCCGCTAGTTCCTTCAATACTCTTGGATGTAGCTGATCTGGCCCTGGCGACTTGAATTCGTTTAGAGTGGCCAGGTGTTCCTGGACAACTTGTTTCCCTATTTGGGGTTGGATTTCCCCCAATCCTTCGTCCATTCCATGTTGCTGAGGTTGAAGATGGCTTTCTTTTTGTGAGAAGACCGAGGCAAAGAAGGCATTAAGCAGTTCTGCCTTTTCCCTATCCCCTGTCACCATCACCCCATCTTCTCCTTGCAGTGGCCCTATTGCCTCCTTTTTCTTCCTTTTTCTACCAACGTAAGCAAAAAAACCTTTTTTGTTGTTTTTTATGTCCCTGGCAAGCCTGAGCTCATTTTGCGCTTTAGCCTTGCGAACCTTTTCCCTACAGGAGTTGGCTATACGTTTGAATTCTTCTTTGGTGATTTCTCCCCTTTTCCACTTCTTGTGCATGTCACTTTTGAGCTTTAGCTCAGTTAGAAGTTCTTTGGACATCCATTCTGGCTTCTTTGCACTTGTCTTATTTTTCTTCTTTGTTGGCACCGTTTGCATTTGCGCCTTGAGTATTTCACTTTTGAAAAACTCCCATCCATCCTTAACTCCCTTGTTTTTTAATATCGGCGTCCATGGAATGCCGCTCAGTAATTCCTTCATTTTTTGGAAGTCAGCTCTCTTAAAGTCCAGAATGCGTGTTTGACTTGTCTTAGTTTCAGCATTCCTTTGTATTGCAAACTGCAGGAGCACATGGTCACTTGCCCCTAAGGATCCAACCACTTCAACTGTATTGATCAGGTCTTCCACATTTGTTAAGATTAGATCAAGAGTTGCTGATCCCCTTGTTGCCTCTTCTACCTTCTGGACCATAAAATTATCTGCAAGGCAAGTGAGGAATTTGTTGGACTTTGTACTCTTGGCTGAGTTTGTTTTCCAGCAGATATCGGGATAATTGAAATCACCCATGACTACTATATCTCTTCTTTGTGCCTGTTTGGTCAGCTGTTGACAGAAGGCTTCATCAAGTCCTTCATCCTGACTCGGAGGTCTGTAGTAGACACCCACGACAAGATCTTTTTGAGTCCCGGTTCCCTTGATTCTTATCCAGATGCTTTCAAGCTGGTTTCCCGGATTACAGTCTTGCATTTCTTCTGCAACGTAACTGTTTTTGACATATAAAGCTACTCCCCCTCCTCTCCCCTTTGTTCTATTTCTGTGAAAGAGGTTATAGCCCTCAATGGTTAAATTCCAGTGATGGGAGTCATCCCACCAGGTTTCAGTGATGCCTATGACATCGTATGTGTGGTGCTGTGCTAGGAGTTGGAGTTCATCTTGCTTATTTCCCATGCTCCGAGCATTAGTGTAAAGACATGTAAGCCCCTGTGACCTCCCCTCGAACTGTTTATTTGGGATTATTGTGCTCTCTGTACTTGGTCCTTGCTGTGTTTGTGCAGCCCTCCGTTTAGCCTTTCGGCGGTTCCCTGTGGTCGTGGGTAATATAGTGTTCGCCAGGCTGTTGTTCCCCTCCCCCAGTGGATTTAGTTTAAAGTGCGCCTGATGAGGTTTGTGAGTCTGTGTGCAAAAAGATGTTTTCCTACTTGTGTGAGATGCACCCCATCGCTTGCCAGTAGTCCATCCTCTTGGAAGAGTAGACCATGGTCAGCAGAACGGGCCAGCAGAACGTTGGATAAGCGAAAATGTTGGATAATAAGGAGGGAGTAAGGAAAAGCCTATTAAATATCAAATTGCGTTATGATTTTACAAATTAAGCACCAAAATATCATGTTTTACAACAAGTTTGCCACTTGTTTGGGAGCGTGGCTGCACTTCTGTTATTGCTAGGCATATTGGCCCTCTGCGCGTTGCTGCCTAGAGAAACAGCTGTGGATCCAGGCAGGAGGCAGACTGCATTGGATAATACAGAATGTTGGATGAGTGAAAGATGGATAAGTGAGACTCTACTGTACTTGTAGAAAAGCAGTTGGGAAGCAATGGAATCAGGTCCATTGTAAGCAATGGTGCTTCATATATAGTCAGAGAATATGTATTGTTAAAATGCCTTCGGCAGAGAAACCTCAACCAGAGGTTCTAGACAGTCCATATCATACTACTTTAGATACTGTCAATCCCATGATAAGGTAATTTAAGACATAAGTCTTTGCTGGGGATACATTTTCATTATCATCTCATCCATGACTACAGTGACCTCTTATGGGTAAATCCAAGCACTTCTCTCTCTCCATCTCCCAATCCTGATTCCGAGGATTCTGAGTAAGCCTTCTATTGTGCAATTTTGTCAATTTATTTGAGAATTGTTATTGTTACTGTATCTATTTGTTACTGTATCTAATTGTATTGAATACTTTGTACACAAAATAATAGTCATATCCCGCTCTTCAGGTAATCACGTTGGAGACAGCATTTACAAATATAATAAAGTTGTTTATTTCTTCTTATTGCAATGGTAAAAAATAATTCCGCTTAAAAGATGACACACACACAGACCCTGCTTCTGAACTGTTTCTGATCGTGTTTGGTTGTCTACGTTGTTTCTTCTTTGATTTCATTCTCTGCTTTTATTCCTGGGCAGGTCTCGGAGTTGGTGAAAGCATCCACAATGTCCAGCCCCAGAATCGTGTTGGCCATTACAGACCTCAGCTTGCCTTTGGGCCGCAGAGTCGCTGCCAAAGCTATTGCTGCTTTATGAACCTCCCATGGACCCAGTATAAGCAAAGACAGAACTCTATGAAGTCGGGCACTGTTTTAAAGTTGCCACGTGGCATCTGTGAACTGAAGTGAAGCAGACAAAGATCAGTGAGAGAAGATTATGGAGAATGATTTGGTCTCAGTTTCTCCTGAAAAGTACTTTCAATCAGACTTAGACCCACAATGGATGGTTGTTATCCCCAGTTTTATTTTTTTATAAACAATATCACTGTTTCTTGACACCATGACAGTTTTTGAAATGTGTTTACTAATATTTAGTTATTATTTCTCCTTTGGTTTTCCTGTTTTACCATTCTGTTACATGTATTGTTAAAACATGTCTCCAAACCATCATTTTTAGTTGACATTTTATCAGTAATGACTAAAATGATTGCAGAACTATCATTTAAAAGCATCATAATAGACTGTTTTTGAGAAGAGGCTGAATTTCACAAGGTGACCATGATAATCTAATGGACTGTTAATTTTCTTTGCCTTTGTGTATATAGGTATTTTTTTGTGAAGCTATTATATTTTATAAATTTCTAAATTCATAAGCCACCTTCTTTCTGTTCTTCAGGAATTCATTTAGTGAGTTAATTTGAGATAAAAAAATGCAGCTATCACTTTTTCTCACTATGAAGATGGAGAACCATAAAGAAACAAAATCAGTATTGAATGATTCTCATTGCGTTCCAAGTTCTTAGAGCTGCAGAGCTAGACGTTGAAATCCCAGCACCAAGGGTGTAATAGAGTTGTAATGCTGAACATGGTTTCAAAAGCTGTCATGCCTAGCTCTACTTGGCTCAATACAAAATAAGTATAGGGAGTGGGCCCTTGGTATCTGCTTGGATTTGCTTTCAGGACTCCCAGTAGATACCAAATCTGGTGTTGCTCAAGTCCCATTATAAGAGCAGTCCCTGAGTTACAAACAACTTATAGTTAAGAATGAGGATGAGACCACAGGAAGTGAGGAAAATCTTCTCCTTGGTAGGGAAATGCACTCCTGAAAGAGTTATTATGGTGAAAAGGTGTCTTTACTGAAGTTTTTATCACCAGTCCTTGTTTCCATAACAAGTCACATTTTTCAAAATCCAGTTATCACAGGGACAGAAAGTGGGATGAAATCTTCTGGACAAGGGGACAGACAGAAAAACAAACACAAGGCTGTTAACCCTTCCTTATACTATCCAAAGCATGCATGCATACTGTATATATGTATATGTGTGTGTGTGGAGTTACACTTTAAAATTTACCTGTTCTGACTTGCATACAAATTCAAGTTAAGAACAAACCGACAAAACCTATCTTTTTCATAATTTGGGGATTGCCTGTATACAATGGCGTAGTAAGATGGTGAATAACTCAAACAAATGCTAGTGAGAGCATGAGGATCTGTGAAAGTGTGGGTGTCTACTGCAGGATATGCCTGCACATCAGTGATTTCTTCACACCCTGTGAAGAAACCATTGGATATCAAACTAGGAAACACCAAAACTGGCTTAATGAAAATGATAGTGAGAACCAACAGTTAATTGATAAGAAAAGGATCACAGCCTTCTTAACCACACCTCCAACATGACCGAAGAGATTATCTTGCAAATCCCACAACAACAAACCAGGGATGAGCTTGCAGCACTGCATAGTTTGGAGAAAGTCAGCAAAGTCATCAACTAAAAAATAAAGGCAGCGGACCTGGCGGGATCCCTACTGAAATCTTTAAAGAGGGTGGACGTGAATTGACACAAAAACTCCACCAGTTCATTGAAAAAGTGTGGCCGACAGAGAAAATCCCAGCAGTCTTCAAGGATGCTACCATCATCAGCCTTTTCAAAAAGGGGGAAAGAACAAGAGATTTAAAGATGGCCTTAAAGCTAACCTTACAAAATAGATGTCTACACACTTATGGACCCATTGCCAAGACTCTGCTTCTGGAAGGCAGTCATATTTGGCCACAAAGGATTGCCTGCGATGATGATGCCTGCACATCAGTGTAGTGCTCAATGTACAGCAAAATTCAAGATTTGTTTACTTGATTTTTAAAATTTTCAAGCCATGATTGATAGAATCTGTGGATTCAGAGGACCAACTGTATACATAAATATATATATGCAGTTCTGCTGAAGTCACAATTGCACTTTTTTTGGTGTGGAATTTGGACTGATATCAACACATTTCCCTGCTAACCTTAAATTGTGAAGGGACTGGTGTCTTTCAGTGAGCCTTATTTTCTGTAAAGTGTTTTGAGTTAAGAATCTTCAGCAATGGATGCAACATTTTGTAGTCTTTGAAGTGGAAGTAGTCAAGAAGAAAAACCAAGCTTTATGGAATGTACATCAGCTTTAGAATTGGTTTCACAATTGTAATCTAGAGTTGTAAATGAGGAAATGCATTCCAAATTCCCAATACTGTTGAAATTCCAGAATTTGTCAATACAGTGGCTCATCATAAGCCATCTGTCTTTCATTGGATGCATGAGTAACAGGCAGCTCCTTTCACGTTCTTCCTTGTTGCACTTTCCTGGCTAAGGGTGAAAGAGTTTTATGAATGTTTGAAGTTCTTCACTCAAGTGTTTGCCTATTCAGGTTAAGTATCCCTTACCTGTAATGCTTGTTTTGGAGTTTGGGGGATTTTAGAACATTTGCATACACATAATGAGATTCCTTGGAGATGGGAGCAAAATCTAAGCACAAAATTCAATTATGTTTCATATACACCTTATACACATAACTTGAGGGTAACTTTGTACACAATATTTTTGTGCATGAAACAAAGTTTATGTGCATTGAACAATCAGAAAGCAAAGGTATCACTTTCTCAGCAATGAATGTGAACAATTTTGGATAGTGCAGTATTTTGGATTTCCAGATGAGATATGCTCAACCTCTATATTTCAAGTTCTGAATAAAGATCAGAATGAGGCATCTACAGTGGCCAACAGGTTTTTATGGTTTGAAATAGTCAAGGCTCCTTTCTACCCAGAGAAAACGTATTTGAGATATTGTAAGCAGGGCACAGAAAGAGCTGGTGAAATGGAGTTAAAAAGGGAGAGTCTGGCTAACACCAGAGGCATCTTTTTTAGCAAAAGCTGTGTACAATTTGCTGATGAAAGCCAACAAGACTATGCTTGTTGACCTATATCCCTATTTCCTTGTGTCGTGCTAGAGGAAAAATGGAACACAAAAGTGTACAGACCCAAAGCATAACCCCAGTTTACCCCGCCCTGCTTTCTTCCATACCTGTTGCATTATGGCATCACCTTGGCAAAATGACAGGCGTAGTGGCTGGAGCCCCATCTTGCCCTCAAGCAGTGTGTATTTCTTTGTGAATGAGGATATTGCCCGGAACCAAGTTACGGAGATTACTCTGGTTACATTGTCATCGTATATAGGTCATGAGAAGCAAAATCTCACTGCTTTATTTGGATAAAAAAGTGTTTAACGCTACTCCTCAAGTCAAGCTGTCTAATAAAGTATAAATGCTTGGAGGCAACTGCAGTGGCTTAGAGAAAGCATGTGAATTTCAGTATGAATCCGTCCTTGATCCAAAATGCATTTGCCAAAGGCAGCCTTGGGCATAAGGGAGGAATCTGCTGTAAACTTACACGTGCAAGTTTGGATTGAATGCATTTATATCTCTGCTGTAGGCATTCTTTTCAAGGAAAGCAACTGAGACAATCATCTCTGAATATTCCTTGTCCAAAAAAACAGTATGAAATTCATTGGTTCAGAATCAGTTGATGGGCGACTTGAAGACATACGCAAGTCACTTGTTTGGACATCACAGGGAGCGATTCTATAGCTCTTTGCACCCAGTTCAAAAACTTCCACCCTATGCAGGTGTCAAGCTCCAGAGAGGCCACTGCTGCTTTTCCCCTATAGTGAGGGAAGGAGAATGGCGAAGGCAAGGGTAAGGAAATTCCGACAATGAATATGTGGCGTTCTTGGCCTCGGGGAGAAAGAAGAAGAGGATGACTTCATCTATGTCTCAAGTCTAAAGCAGTTGCATCTTCACCATTTGAATTCTGTCTTCCCTCCATCCCTTCCTCATGGATAAGCACTAGCTTTTTTTGAGGCCAGAGGGTTAGGAAACGGACATGGGATTGCATGGGGAGAGCATTGCACTCAGTCTGGTTAATGTGGGATTTTGACCATCATGTGCTGAAAATGCACTGAGTGAATTCTTAATCTTCTTTGAACACTTTTAAGTAGTGTGTGCTATAAATATCTGCTACTTGTCTTACTGAAAGTTATCAGATACTTTGCCTACAGCATGTAGTGGAAGGAGATAGGACACACTGTTCCACTTCACAGTGCAATTCGGAGATGAAATTACTGAATTGCTCTCTTATGTATAATCAAATAAAAAAATCTTCCCTGCAAATAAAACAATGAGGAGAAAGTTTCTAGTCCTATCTCCTCTCTATTTTCCTAGTGTAAGCTTGTGTTTTTTGTTTTCTTTTCATGTTTTTTTGCAGGGGCAGTTGATATGTTATCTCTCTTACAGTGGTACAGTACCCCCATTCCTACCTCAGCTCACAATATGTGAAGTTCAAGTCTCAGCCGGGATGTACATCTAGACAGGGCCGGGCTGTGGCGCAGCTGGTTAGTAGCCAGCTGCAATAAATCACTAATGACCAAAAGGTCTTGAGTTCGAAGCCGGGTTGGATTGAGCTCCCGACCGTTAATAGCCTAGCTTGCTGCCCACCTAAGCAGCTCGAAAAACAGTTGCATCTGTTGAGCTAAATTCACTAATTTATGACACCATAAAAACTGCTAGCAGCATTCGGAAAGGAATGAGGAAATACTACCATCAAAGGACTCAGTGTCACAGTGGATGATGAAGCAGCAGCTTTCCCTGTGGCCGGAATTGAGCATACTCTCATGAAGCCAGAAGCTGGAAAAATGTTAAATTGCCTTGTATGTCTAATAATGGCATGAATGTTTGCCATGTATCTGTGCATTATAATCTACCCTGAGTCCCTTTCAGGGTGAGAAGGGTGGAATATAAATACTGTAAATAAATAAATAGACATTGTGTATGGTCCTCACAGCTGAGGAGCTAAGTCATTGGGCAGGACATTAGCCAAAAGCATAGAAAGAAGATGCTTAGATAGTTTACACATTCTTTGCCACACTTTTGTGAGGCATCCAAAGCCTCCCCAAAGGAATTGTGACTAGATCTGAGTCTGTTTCTCCTAATATCCTGTCTGTGATCGGGAAGAGAAAGGAACAATTCCTATGATCTTAGTTGGGGTACACAAATGCTTTATAATCCCCAATGGAACATGATTGCAGTCTTCTCTGAGTGATTTGGAGTTGCATCCCTAGAGTTCTTCTGTTCAGGACATCTTGAGACTCGAAGCATCTCTTGTACATTTGACTCAAGATGGTTACTAACATGAACCACCAAAGGGGAAAACCCATTCCCTTCTTAATTCCTGCTGCCTGCGGCAATTCGGATTATAATGAGATAACCCGCTGTCATAAGCAGGAGACAGGGAAAACCCTTCGGCCGTTGCCTCTCTGAATTGCTGGAGATGAACTGCAAAGTGTCAGGGAAATTGGGAACTTGCAGGATTTCCAATCAGATTCCAAGCTGTTTGTTTGGCTGGCGCATAGCAACATCTTCATGCATCAGAAACAGGCAACCAGCCAGTGGACATCACTTCTGGAAGATTCCACCAGTTTTTGCCATTGGGACAGTGCTGACGTACAGCCTAGATGAGGAAGTTCGACAAGAACTATGTTTTTGATGTGATATGCAGGACATTCTTTGGTCTGGTTGATAATATTTCAAAAGAACTTATAGTAGATACGGCAAGTATTGTGCCTTTGTGGCATGATTTGTGTTTCCTTCCTGTTTGGCTGAAGAAGGAAGCCGCAATTGGGCCCAAATGGTTGTGCGGAACATCTTTTTGGCAGCGTTTACATATGGAATCATCCCAGGCTGACTCAAGCCCAAGGAGCTTACACCTCGTATTGGAAAATGCTTACTTGCGTATTTTATGGGTTTTCGTCTTATTTCCTTCTGGAGAGATAAAAATAGCAAGATGACTGGACATTCTAAATCTTATGTAACTTCACATCCTGGAGTTGGTTTGGCTTTTGAGAAATGACTGACAGGGGCATTGCAACCGGAGGGGTGGTCAAGGATTGTTGTCTGAGACAGTGGTTGACCAATATCATCAGAGTGATGGGAGGAGATAGAAACCAGGGTTGTTAATTTGCGGAATGGGATATGATGGAGGTCTTTGGCATGTGGAGTGTACACATCTGCATTGCTCAAGTTCTAGTATTAAGACTGTAAACGTTACACATTGTATCCATTCATTGTTTTGTGAAGTGCCTTCACGTCAACTCTGATTCACAGTGATCTGATCTGAGGTTTTTCTTGAGCTTTGCCTTCCTATAAAGTTGAAAGTGTGTCTTGCCCAAGGTCACCTAGTGAGTTTCCATTGCTGACTTGGGATTTGTGCCCTGACTTTCTACACTCAACACTCATACTTCTGTACCACACTGGCTTTCTATTGTATTCAGATGATCCTCAAAATAGTCTTTCTTCTCCACCCTCATTCCTGCAAAGCTGTGGTTTTCAACCTGGGATCCCCAGATGTTTTTGGCCTACAACTCTCAGAAATTCCAGCCAGTTTACCAGCTGTTAGGATTTCTTGGAGTTGAAGGCCAAAAACATCTGGGGACCCCAGGTTGAGAACCACTACTGGGAAAAATGGAAAGGCAACCTCTACCATCAAGAGTTTGGGAACTTCACAACTCCCATTAAGCTTAGAAGTTGGAATCCCAGCTATTGTTGCCCATCAATTGCTGTGATATACTGCTAAGGAAAGGATTCAGAAGGGAGAGAATGAGGTCCATGTCTCCTACAGATCTACTCCTACTTCATGGGATTATTTTGAGGGTGAAATAGGGAGGAAGAACATGTATGCCATGCAGACTTCCCAATAATAAAGCATTGAATAAATGAAATGTTTGGCAACATTGCGTGAACTGTTAGGTGTGTTGCTCTTACCAAATGCTTCCTGGACAATAGAGTTAGGTATTCACTGGCTCAGAAGACGTGCTTAAATTAATAGTTATGAATACAGTGTATATGTGGTGCTTTATAAAAACCCTGAAGCAAAAAGATAGGTCTCTGTCTTAAAGAGGTTGCAGACTAAATGTCAACAGTGGGCAAAAAATAAGGAAGCCAAGTGGGAGTAAGGGTCAGTAGCAAGAATAATATAACTGTGTTTATATATTAGTGCTTTTGAGTGTTAAATTCAATTTCATGTTCAGTCTCAAAAACACATGCATGAATCCTGTTAATGAGGACATTATTACTAACTATTCTCCTGTGGCAATTGCAAGCCAAGTCCAAATTTCTAATACTTTGGGATGAGAATTGGACACCAAAACAAACCATATTGTACTGCCAGTTTCCAACGTCAGATCACAGTTCCCAGCACATCAATCTTCTTGGTAATAGGTTGTCTGGACCTAGGCATCCTCTGTTGAACCCGATTTTTTTTTTCAATGCCTGCAGATACATCTGCTACAGAACCTGGGAAAAATTACTTTTAGATACTACAGTCTCCATAATTCTCTATGGCCAGTAGCCATGCTGGCAGAGCTTTCTGTGAACGATAGTCCTCTGAAGCAACTATCCAATGATTCTACATTTCCGTAGTCTGCCCTTCTAGAGACAAGTTTTTTTCTTTGTGTCAGGAGCGACTTCAGAAACTGCAAGTCTCTCCTGGCGTGAGAGAATTGGCTGTCTGCAAAGACGTTGCCCAGGGGACATCAGGATGTTTTACCATCCTTGTGAGAGGCTTCTCTCATATCCCCACATGGATCTAGAGTTGATAGAGGGAGCTCATCTGCAAGTAAAAATGAGTAACTTACTTACATTTGCTTATCCCTTATGCTAACACATAAAATGATTTCCACAATAAAATGTCATCATTTTTTTAAGAAGATGTATTTGGGAAAGTCAAACACTCTCAGCCTCAGTGGAAGGCAAAAGCAAACCCCTTCTGAACATATTTTGCTGAGAAAACCCCATGGTAGCTTCTTCTTAGGGGCACTATAAGTTGGACATGAGTTGAAAGCAAACACAAGAGCCAGAGGCAACCTCACTAAACTACAAATCCTGGGATTCCTTGGGATAGAATCATAACAGTGTAGTGTGAAAGGGTCCATGAAACAGAGCTTACGGGCCCCATGAAATGCACATATAGAACAAAAATATACATTGTACACTTATTTTCTCGTATCAGGAGCGACTTGAGAAACTGCAAGTTGCTTCTGGTGTGAGAGAATTGTGTACCTCACAACCTCTGAGGATGCCTGCCACAGATGTGGGTGAAACGTTAGGAGTGAAAGCTTCTGGAACTTGGCCATACAGCCCAAAAGACTCACAGCAACCCAGTGATTCCAGCCATGAAAGCCTTCAACAATACATGTTTCACATTTCGAAACATGGAGTAGTAATCCCTACAAAGTTTAGAGTTAGGTCTCCAACCACATCGTTTTGTCAATTTGTCACAATATCCTACATAAATGGAATTTGCAAACGTCTCCCTGTTAAAGGGGAGAGGAGAGGCTGACTAGCCCTGGAAGGTGCGACAAGAAGCCTCCTGACTGCTGCTTCTCTTCCTCCTCCCTCCCCCTGAGCAGAGCTGTTCCATGTGGCACCTGGAAGCAAGGGTGCCTTGGTGTCTTCATTTTTAGGCCTGTTCCTGGGGTTATTTGGGGTGCTGATTCTGAAAATTGCATTGGATAGACCACATCAGTTCTAGATTATTAAATATGGTATAAGTTTTGTGTCAGAAACTAGAGCTGATTGTTCTATCCAATGCAATTTTCTGAATCAGTACCCCAAATAACCAAGCCAAATCTCAAGTTGACCAAAAATGATTTGTAACCTTTTTGGTACTAATGTTGGAGAGTGGTCCCTGGTCAAAGCAGGTAATTTGGGGTCAGATCCTAGGATATAGGGCAGCGTAGATCTAACCTGGGTGACTCTCAGGGGAAAGCCATGACAAACACATTCCAAACAAATTTTGCAGAGAAAACTCCATGATAGATTTGCTTTACCATAAGTCAGTAACAATTTGAAGGCATACAACAATATCACAATTGAAAAATATATTTGATTATTACATTTCTGTCGCTAGCCTTTCTTCACAAAAGGCCAAGGTAGGCAGGTAACATTTAGAGTCCTACCTTCAAGCATAGTAATATCTGGGAGCGGTAATCCAAAAGCTAATTTTTGTACCTTTGCCAAGGGATAGCAGCAATTTAACGAGGACATAATAATTTATTGTTGATTAAAAACCAGGAAAAAAAGAACAGTACAGTATTTATTGCTTTACTGCTCTTTTTTGTGCTTTAATTACCACGCTTTTCAATTGCTTCAAACTTTATTCCTCTTTTAATTGCATTTCACCTTTTAGTATGCCTTTATTTATGTGAGACTTTATTGTAAGTCCCTGGTCTAGGAAGATGATGAGATATTAATCTAGTAGTAATAGTAGTAGTGGTAGTAAAATAATTTTATTGTTCTGTTTGGGAATTTGAGTATAGTATTGTATGCACATCTACTATATACAATTTGAATGCATTTTAGTGTTTTGAACACTTTCTTCTTGACTAATGCATCTCTGAGTACATTTTTCAAAGATTTCAATACTGTGGTGTGCACATTTATTTCTGTATAATTTGGAAAGGAAAAAAAATCATTGGAAAGTTTAAGTTCCTTCCAAATGGTAGAAAACTGAAAGATGTGCTCATATTTTTGCTGATGGTCTCACACATTGTTCACTGGATATCATCACTGAAAAGTTCAGAATAATATGAATTTCTTTCCCACCCTCCAAAGTAAAAAAAAATGTTGATTTATTTAATCACACATGCATCTAGCCCTTCATCAGTGGGAGTACAAAGGGAAATGCATATGTTGTTTTCACCATAGCATGCATTTTATCAACCCATGGCACAGGCAGACAGACAGTAAGTGGACCAACTATGGCATGGCATAAATTGGAAATGCTAAAAGTGCCTTTAAAGGACATATGAGATGTCCTTTGCCCCATTTCTTCTGTTCTGCTTGTTCCAGATAGAACAATAAAAGCCACAAGTGAACTCTGGTTACCTTCTTACGCTGACTTTCCATAGAATTGTTACACAACTAGTCAGCATAAAAGGTGGCTTTTTGAGTTTTTAAGGAAACACTCTTGTCATCACTGTGGCACCCTGATTTTGGTTTTCCAAAAGCCTGGTTAAAGTTTTCACAGAAACAGTTGTGACCTAAACTGGACAAAGTGATGGATCGTGTGCAAGTGGTGATCTTCTAAAGCAGTGGTTCTCAAAGTGTGCTCCGCAGAGCCCTTAGCTGTATACCTTGCCTTTTCCACAAAACTGGAGTCTAAAATGGAATTCTCTATAAATTAACAGATTGTCCACATGTATAAATAGCATGGTGCTATTTATTTATGAAATCACACTGAAAAATTCAGATTTTTTTGCACTTATATAAAACAAAAGCTACCTAATTCTCAAATAGGGGGTGCCCACAATAATAAGAAACATTTGTCCAAAAAGGGGCAACTTTCCCAACCCTCAAATAAGAGACATTTACCTTGAAATAAGAGGCTCTTGGTAACCTTAGTTTCTCACCATCTTGCAGTTTGAGACTGTTCCTTAATATTAGCTTAGAATGTGAACTTCTCAAGGAAATTTTAGACCGTGTCTACACCAGGCAAAATATTCTGGAGTAATCTGCTCTGGAGCTGCAGCAGATGCACCACAGAGTCTTCTTATAGTCCTTACAACTGGCTGTGCCAATGGCGCATCAGTCCCAGTGACTTGTCCTCTCCTGCTCAGAAGAAGCTCTGTGTTGAGAAGTGGTTCCCAACCTGTGGTCCTTCAGGTTCCACAATTCCTAACAGCAGGTAAACTGGCTGGGATTTCTGGGAGTCAAAGTCCAAAACAACTGGAGGACCAAAGTTTGGGAACTTCTGGTGTAGAGCCTTCTTGGCAACATTGCTAATGTTGAGGTCACATCAGGGCACCACCAAAGCAACGTTGCCAGTAAAGGTCTGCCATGGAGCTTTTTCTGGCAAGCAAAACAGCAGTGAGTCTTTTTGATGTCTGGACACTGGATTGTCCTGGATGCAGCAGTCATGCTGAAGTTTCTGGGAAGCTCCAGAGAACCTTGTGATTCTTCTTGTTATTGACTAATGGCTGGAATCAGTGCTTCTGCTTCAGAACCAATCATACGTCACATAGACTGCCTGTCTACAGAGAGTTGTGTGGCCAGGAAATGTGGCCCTGCTTTGTGGAAAGTGAGTTGTGTCGCCCAGGAAATGTGCGCTCAGCAGGCATCGCCAGGACCTTTTGAAAGCAAAAGGAAATCCTCTTGCTTTCTAAGAACTTGGTCTAGCCATGTAATGTCAGCATGTTGTAGCTTGGTAAAAAGAGGAAGCCATAGAAAAGCCCTGGGTGCGGAAAAGGCACGAGGCAAGATGAGGTGGCATGTTCATTCATGCTGAGGGAAGGAGTTTGGCTTTGGAGTGTGGGAGAGTGCCAGGATGTGTCCGCTTGGAGGAGGAACTAACAGGAAAGAATGAGGGAGACAACAGTCTGTCATGCATTTGGGTGGTTACTCCAATGTGAGAAATTTAGCTTCCTTCCTTTACCTCTCCAGGCAGAAGGGATTTTCCTTCTTTCTTACCAGTGAGGCACCATCTGCACTGCCATATAAATTCCAGATTATCTGATTTGAACTCGATTATATGGCAGTTTGAACTCAGTACAAAGCATTTAATCTGGATTTGATAGCTCCAGCCCGAGTCAAATGAGCTTTATATGGAGAATATCTGTATCTAACTTAAATGACTACTCTTATTAGTTTTGCAACTGCACAGAACCACCTGAGAACATTTAAAATAATAGAATAATAATCATAGAATAATAGAGTTGGAAGAGACCACATGGTCTATCTAGTCCAATCCCCTTCCATGCAAAAAAAAAACACAATCAAGGTACCCCTGATAGAAGGCCATCCAGCCTCTGTTTAAAGGTTTCAAAGGAAGGAGCTTTTACCACATTCTGAGGCAGAGAGTTCCACTTTTATCTCAGCGTCTATCTGTTCATTCATTTGATTTGATTTATGCCCGGCCGTTTTCCCAATAAATAGGAAAAAGGCAGCTAAGTAAAGGTAAAAGTTTCCCTTTGACATTAAGTCTAGTCGAGTCTGACCCTAGGGGATGGTGCTCATCTCAATTTCTAAGCTGAAGAGCCAGCATTGTCCGTAGACACCTCCAAGGTCATGTGGCCATCATGACTGTATGGAGCACCATTACCTTCCCACAGGAGCAGCACCTATTTATCTACTCATGTTTGCATGTTTTCGAATGGCTAGGTTGGCAGAAGCTGGGGCTATCAATGGGAGCTCACCCCATCCTGTGGATTTGAACTGCCAATCTTCCAATCAGCAAGTTCAGCAGCTCAGTGATTTAACCCACTGCACCACTGCCGCCCCATTAAGACAGCTAGCAAAATACAAATAAAAATGAATAAAGCAGTGCAAGATTTATTCAAAATTATCTTGCTCCCACAACCTATTGGGTCATCAGATTGAAATGGACCCAAATTTTAAGTATTGTTCAAAAAGCTCTAGAAGGAAATTCACTAAGAAAAGACAGCAGATACAAAATGCTGAGTAGGATGATGTTTGACAATGCCAGCTCTGTGATAATGCGCACATAATATCTTGGAAGAGTATGTCTGTAATGTAATATAGAATTCCTAGGAGTTGGGCCCATTGAATGAAATGAAGCTCGTTTCTGACCAATCATGAATGCAAAGTAGGACTGACTAACATTGACGACATTTATGTCAAATTTGTCCTGTAATTTTAAAAGCCTAGAAAGAAAACCGGAAGACCACTGAAAATCTTGAAAACAAGCCCATCTGAATGAATCTTGCATGAATCTCTGTGTGTGTGTGTGTGTGTTTGTGTGTATATATCTGTATGTCTTTGACCGTGTTACTCAGAAAGGTAAGGAAAAGAAAGTGCCGCCCATCAATGTGGCAATGCTGGAAAGCTTTCTTGTTGAGGGCTACGACGTCATGGCAAAAAGATTGGGAAGTGGGAAAGCAGATAGGAACCAACAAGCCTCAACCGAGATCTAATCTTGTGACCCAGCCACTGCGGCTGGATGCAATGTAATCCTAGTGTTAAACCTTGGAAGCATTTTCAGCAATCTCTTTCTCGCCTTCACTCTCATTTTAGCAATGTAGCCTTGTTCTCTATTATCTTTCACCCCCATCATGGCATAAAATGTGTCAGCAGTTTCCAGGTAGAATTCGATTCTGCTCTGGTTATGTTGCTCACTCCATGAACGCAAAGCAGCACTAGGAAAATTTGAGGGGGTTGTTTGGGCTACAGCTTCTTGATGTTTCTAGGTTTAAATATGGATTCTAAAAAGTATCACACTACTTTTGCATTTTTGTAAGGAATGATAGAAATGAAATAATTAAATCTATATAAAATTGGCAAATAGAGGGAGAAAACATGGAGGCAGTGACAGACTTTGTATTTTTAGTCACGAAGATTACTGCAAACAGACTGCAGCCAGGAAATTAGAAGACATTTACTTCTTGGGAGGAGAGCAATGAATAACCTTGATAAAATAGTGAAGAGTAGAGACATCACACTGGCAACGAAGGACCACATAGTTAAAGCAATTGTATTCCCTGTAGTAACCTATGGATGCAACCATAAGGAAGGCTGAACAAAGGAAGATAGATGCTTTTTATCTAAATTCTGCCGCTTGCATCCTCAACCAGCCGGTCACCCCTTCCAACAGCTGTGCAACGTCGCCAAAATACTGCATTGCCAGCCACACCTCCATTGTTGGAAACAAGTGGTTGAGGACGCAAGTGGCAGAATTTAGCGGGGAAGGAGTTGCAAAACTCATTCATCACTATGGTAAGTACCTAGATTTGAATGACGACTATGTGAGATGTGGTATTTGGGTGTGGCTTTCAAATGCATATGGTTTTCTCCTATACTTTGTTCATTTTTAATTCCAAAACGTAATCTACTTTCTGGATAGCCCTCGTATATCCACCAACCATGGATCTGGACCAAACTTGTGCACATACCTTTCATGATCCAACTTTAAATACTTGCAAGGTTAAAGGGGCATGATAGAGGAGGATGGTAGTTCAAATCCAATCATGTGAGTCCCGTCCATGACCAAAAGTGTGCCGTTCCTAAACCAGTCAGAAGGCTCACCCTACTTGCCAGCTTGGACCTTCCAATATCTCTACCCTTCACTACACAGCATGGGGATGATGAGAATTACATCCCAACAAAAAGGCTGACTTGTCTGATTAGTTAAGTGCAGACCCTCGACTTCCACTCACCCAGATCTAAAGCCAATGGCAGTTAAACACTGGACAGATCTGGGGCTGATGGGAATTCCACCCTGGGAGAAATGGGAATTATAGCTGATCATATCTGGACCTAATGAGAGCTACAGTCTGACCAGGTCTTGGGCTGATGGGAGTTGCACCCTATCAGTTCTACGATTTTTCTTAATGGTCCCATTACACAGTCACGCAATTTCAAATGGGACCATTTAGAAAATCCAAAAGCAAACAATGACTATTTCTAATAAATTGCATCATAAAATTCCTAACCAGGGCACATAAGCTAGTAGTACATATAGATAAAAGTATGATATTGGGTGCCTTCACGTTGTTTCTGACTCAATGGTGAAGAAACCATGGAAAGGTTTGTTCAGGGGGGTGTTTTTGCCATGGCTTTCCTCTTAAGCTGAGAGAGAATATCTTGTTTGAGGTATCTCACTGAGCTGGGTGTCGGAACATTTAAACAAGAAAGTATGTGTGAGTGTGTGCATGCCTTCAGGTCACCTGTTGACTTATGGCGACTCGTGACTTTGAAAGTATTTTCCTAGGCAAGGTGGTTTTGCCAGTTCCTTCCTCTGAAATATAGCTTCCAGCACCTGGTATAAGTTGACACTCCATCATCCAGATAATGAGTCAGTTGTTAACGTACTCAGCTACCCATAAGGAAGTCAAAACCACAGCCACAACATTTGAGAGGCTGAACAGGATTTTAAAATCACAAAGACAGACAGGTATTTCACAATCTCCACCTGTGAATTACAGCCCATGAGAACTCAAACAACAAAAGCCCAGAATGTGAAATCTGGCACAGGAGAGCGGAGCTCAAGTACGCAACGACACAAATACATATGCAATGACACAAATATATTTCCAGGCCTTCTTCCTGGAAAGATGGAGAATGGCAGAAAGGCTGAGCAATAGTCATGGCCATAGCACATTGCTACGCTCTGGGCCCCTTTGGCTGTGGGTACATCTACATTGTAGAATTAATGCAGTTGCTGCCAATTTAACTACCACGACTAAATGTTATCACATGATGGGGGATGTAGTTTTGCAAGGTCTTTAGCCTTCTCTACCAAAGAGTGCTGATGCTTTTTCAAACTGTAAGCCCCCTGACTTGATAACATTGCGACATGTGATGTCGAACTGCATTGATTCCACATTGTAGGTGCATCTTCTATCCCTGATGTCCTTCTTCTTATTCAAGTGCAACTGCCTGTCTGTGAAAGTTTGGAGTTTCAGAATTTGGGTGCTTCTAAATTCTTAATTTAAAAGGGGGCCCAAGGTGGTGCAATGGATTAAACCCTTGTGCTGCTGAACTGCTGACCTGAAGGTTGGCAGTTCAAATCCACTAGACAGGGTGAGCTCCCGCTTTCAGCCATAGCGCCTGCCAACCTAGCAGTTTGAAAACATGCAAATGTGAGTAGATAAATAGGTACCACTTTGGTGGGAAAAGGCAAAGAAATGCTCCAAGCAATCTTGCCAGCCACATGACCAGGAGGTGGTTACAACAATGCAGGTTCCTCAGCTTGGAAACAGAAAAAAGCACTTTCCCCAGAGTCAGAGATGAGCACTGCCTCCAGAAGATGGAAATGAAAAGAGAAGCCTTTGTCTTTGTCTGTGTGTTTGTGTTTTACTATACTTCCATTTGTAACAAGGTATTGACTGTTTGCCTCTGTTTGTGTATATGTTGTAATCCGCTCTGTCCCCTTGGGGAGAAGGGCGGAATATAAATAAAGCATTATTATGATTATTTATATCATTTCCACTTATGTGCTTTTACAGACAGTTTTATTCATGTTTCAATACTATAAAAAGGATATCAGCCTGTTTAGCAAGTCTTGCAACTGCTGATTTATTATCAGTAAATATTTGGTTTTTATATCTATTTTACCTATCTATATACCTGGAGTCATGTAAAAATTGAGAAGAGGTCACGAGCAGAAAAGGTTAAGAAGCTCTGTTTAAAGTACCTACAAGTTGGAAATTACTTGAAGACACATGGCAACAATACTGTCTATCCAGTAGGAACTAGGAAACCTGGCAGAGCACATGGAAGCACCCAAACAGACAGTGGGAATATTTATTTTGTTAGATCATAGCTGTCCTTTATCTTCAGGAGTTACCCGTTTTGGTTTTAACAGTGATACCTTAGTATATGGCAGTGGTCCCAACCTTTTTTTGACCAAGGATGACATGACCAGGGACCACTTTGACCAGGGACCACTCTCCAACATTAGTACCAAAAGGGTTACGAATACGTTTTTGGTCAACTTTAGATTTGATTTGGTTATTTGGGGTTAATTCAGAAAATTGCATTGGATAGACCACATCAGCTCTAGTTTCTGATACAGAACATATGCCATCCAGTAGTCACCATCTGCTTGCCCACAGTAAACCATATTTAATAATTAGAGCTGATGTGGTCTATCCAATGCAATTTTCTGAATCAGCACCCCAAATAACCCCACGAACAGGCCTAAAAACGAAGACACCAAGGCGCCCCTGCTTCCACATGGAATAGCTCCGCTCAGGGGGAAAGAGGAGGAGGAGAAGCAGCAGTCAGGAGGCGTGTTGTTGCGCCTTTTGTGGGTAGTCAGCCTCTCCCCTCCTAACATCCCTGTTGCCTCAGCACTATAAGAGGGTTTTTTGAGACCAGTCACTCTCATTGCACCAGTGTAGTAATGGTGAGGCCGCAGACCATAGTTTAGTTCTTGGGGACCACGGGTTGGGAACCACTGATTTATCTTCAGGAGTTATCAGTTTGGGTTTTAACAGTGATACCTTAGAATAGGGCATTTTTATTTGGGAGTTTTCTCATCTCCCTACATGAACCTGCCAGTTTCTTAAGAGCCTCAGGGCTTTCTCAAACCAGTTTTCATGGTTAATGGGTTGCTGGTAGCTCTTTATGGTTTGTGTGTGCTGTAGTTTTAACTGCATCGTTATATGTTTTATAATAGAGATATACTTTTAAAATGTGTTAATGTAATATTTTAAAATTGTCTTTAACTTCACCACCAGGTTTTTAACCTTATAGCTTTAGACTTTGTAAGCCCCCTTGGGCCCCATGCTGGGAGGATAACATCATATAAATTAAATAAATGTAGTAACACCTATAAAAGGTCTCTTTAAACATGATCGTAACAGAAACTCTGCTGTAGCAAGTTCCATTAATTCCAATAGCTCTGGACTCTCCATGTGTTGATATTTGGCCTCTTTGTTGCCGACTCCAACATCAAGTTCCTGTCCTATTTCTATTGCTTACTGGCTGTACCTGAATCTGGACTTAAGCCATTAACGATTTGTTTAAGCAGCTCCGTAAACTGACCTGTTTTCTCTGAATTTCCGCAGAGGAGGGAAATGAGTCAGAATAGTTGTCCTAACGTTGCAGCCACTTTGGGATTTCCATGTTTGTACTCGTAACTATCAAGTTAACATTCCACTTTTCATAATGGTTACTCCCACTTCTGATTTTTTCTCATTCATGTTGAACTTGGTCCTGACCCATTAACAAGTAATTCACATGTTTGATGGCATAAAAAGGATGCATTTTATTTTTGTTCACCTCGTTATGAATTCATACATACATTCCATGTCATAAATCAAATACATTTTCGGAACTAGAGAAACATTAGCCATGATTCAAAAACATTAACATTAACATTAGCCATGATTCAAAAACGGATTGGTCACACAACAGAATTAGAGACTGTAAACACAAACAGTATCCATTGAACAATCCAATCATTAGTTCCCTTTTAACATGTTGCATTGTCATATTCATTAAGTGGTTACATAGAACATTTTTAAAGCTTTAGTTGTTATTTCTATCATTATACTTTTACTTCTTTCATCCAAGCAGGTCATTTGTAATTGAGGAAGTTTACTGATATAACAGAAGCACTGAAATTTGATAAAATATTCACGTAGTTCAATACAAACATGAAAAAACAGCATTTCAATGGAAAGTTGCAAAATATTTCACTTGAATATGTTCAGAGAATGATGCCAGCTATTTCTCAATAATTTTGCTTGATTATTTTCTAGACAGATTATTTGAGCAGCCTTCTGCTTCCGATATTGCCGATAAAGCTATGCAAGCTTTGAATGGAAGAAGCATTACATAGCCCAGCAATAGGTTTTAGGCTTGTTCTTCAAGTTATTGGAGTGCTGATTCAGAAAATTGCATTGGATAAACCGCATCAGCTCTAGTTTCTTAGATATGATTATTACAATTTCTATGGATGAGCAGATGAAGACTCGTGTATGGCCTTAGTACTATATCTCAAAAAATAGAGCTGATAGGGGAAAACTGGTGTCATTTTTGGAATCAGCAGGTCAAATATACTCAGAACCAGGTCTAACATTTAAGGCACCAAAATGTGTGTCGGCCCTTGTTATCTTTGAAGGACTAGCATCTATAGGCAAAGCAATTTGGGAACAGAGTAGATTTCCATGTCAGCCAGTAAATAATTTGACACAATTCTTTATTTTAATAAGTTTGGAACCAGCAGGTCAAATATACTCGGAAACCGGTCTAACATTTAAGGCACCAACATGTGTGTTAGCCATTGTTATCTTTGAAGGATTAGCATCTATAGACAATGTAATTTGGGAACAGAGTGGAATTCCATGCAAACCAGTAAACAATCTGACACAATTCTTGATTTTAATAAGTTACAATCACAAATGAAAAAAATTAAATATGACAATTCAACATAATATAACATAAACTGGACTTAATAAAAATTGATGTACTGTATTTTTTTTCTGGCAATAGAAAATTAGTTACTTGTACTTCTATGTTTTTTAAGGCTTGACTACATATCTCAATACCAGTTGGACACATCTATGTGAAAATGCCATACAAAACAGTGAAGCCTGTCAGTCTACCACCACTTCAACCTAAAACCCTGAAATAGCCTTGAGTTGCTAGATAAGGGGATAGGAACCTTGCCTCGCCAAGATGTTTTGGACTACTTCTACAATCCACAATGGTGGGAGATGTAGGCCAAAATATTTAGAAGCCTGTGGTTCTCTGCCCTTGGATAGATGAAGATAGGAATTGATTATAGCGAAGACAGCAAATGTTTCGGACATGGAAACACACCATCTCCAGATGTTGGTGGACTGCAATGCCCGTAAACTTAAGGCAGCACTGCCAGTAAGTGATAGGAGTTGATGCCCAACAACATCAAGAATCTCTGGTTCAAATATTTGTCCCCAACAATAAAGTGTTGCTATATGCAGATGGAAGAATATCTTTACAAAAAACCCATGGCAAATACTGTACCAGCAAGTAATTTCAAAAGGACTCTGTACTAACCCTGTCTAAACATGCAGCATATGCATACTTGCAATCCAGGGGCTAGATCAAGATCTCATCACATTAATAATAGACCCACGGGGACTTTCATTGGCTTGGTTTTTAGGATTATTCCTGGGATTCTTTGGGGCACTGATTCAGAAAACTGCATTGGATAGACAGCATCAGCTCTAATTTCTTAGATATGGTCAAGTCATCATGATTTTTTGTGTGCAAACAGATGAAGATTGTTATATAACGTATGTTCTGTATCTCAAAAAGTAGAGCTGATAGGGGGAAATTGATGCAAGGTCAGTGCCAAAATACCCATGCCAAAATTCCTAGCTATTATACCTACTTTACATTCTGACTGATGCAAGATTCGGTGGAAATTGTTTTTTAAAAAGTAACTTTTGTGATGAGTCTGTTCTAAGTGCAAGTAAATCACGATCAAGCCCCATGTTAAGTATATCCTATCTGTAATGAAAGAGAAGATGTATTACATAGTGCGCTCAAGAGATTCGCAGAGGTGAGAACGTGGGACTCCCTTGTCCATCACCTTACAATTTAATCTACCGACTAACACAGCCAGTACTTTTGTGTTTAAATATTAAACAGTAGTTTAATGTTGTCCATCTCAACATACACACCACAGCAAGATTGCAGGAAATCACACCCTGCATGTCTATGGCTTGCCAAGACAAAAGTGTATTTGGATAATCACTTTTAAAAAAACCTAAGGATTGTATTGCGAGCACTGTTATAAATATTAAATAAGTGATAAATACTGTCGTACCAATGACATTAAAGCTCTAAAGTCCAAACGGAAGATTTGACATTTTTCTAGCACATAAAACATACAATAAATAAAAATAAATAAACCTAATAAATTAAAAAAACCCTCAAAATAACTTAGGAGGAGATAGCCAAAAAGGCTAACCGATTAGATATTTGGCAATGAAAATGGCAGAGGAAAATACCAATAAGCCAGTAAAAATGGCTCTTGGTTGCTGCCAGTTTTAAAACCCTGTTTATTCTATGCCACTTTAAATAAAATATACGTCAATGTGTTTAAAAACAAATAAATAATCAAATTCAGTGGCCCTGTCAGTCTAAGCATTTCTGTCAGGAAAAGGGCATCCATCTCTCTTTAGTCTGCATCTCTGGTAAAAGAGAAATCAATCAGGAACATCCGCCTGGGAAAATCCTTCATGTCTCCCTTCAAATTACACAATGCAATGGTTTAGTGCTCGTGTAATGACATCCATGAACAGCATGAATTTGCGGAGGACAAGATAGCTTCCAATTTCCCTTTGCTCCTGTAAAAAGTTGGGCTGGTTTTCTGCTTGTGGGTAGGTGACAACAGGCAGGCTACTTTCTTCGAACTGCAAAAGGGAAAGAAGAGAAAGATCTCATATTAGTTTTTAACCTGAGTCAAGAGCGGTGGCCTTCTTTCCTGAAGTTTAGAAATGCATTAATGTGATCTAAACTCATCTACGGTAAAGGTAAAGGTTTTCCCCTGACATTAAGTTTAGTCGTGTCCGACTCTGGGGGTTGGTGCTCATTGGAGAAGAAGGGAGACTGGGAAATTATAATAGCATTTGAAAAAGTGGGGTGAGAGAGGATTAATTGGGATGGCTGGAGGGCACATGATCCTCTTAGCCATCATGAAGGACAAAAACACTGTTTTGTTGAAGGTTTTCATGGCCAGAATCACTTGGTTGCTGTGAGTTTTCTGGGCTGTATGGCTATGTTCCAGAAGCATTCTCTCCTGATGTTTCACCCACATCTATGGCAGGAATCCTCGGAGGTTTTGAGGTCTGTTGAAAACTAGGTAAGTGGGGTTTATATATCTGTGGAGTGTCCAGGGTGGGCGAAAGAACTCTTGTCTGTTTGAATTGCAATTGGCTACCAAGATTTGCATTGAATGGTCTTCCAATAGACCTCACAACCTCTGAGGATGCCTGCCATAGATATGGGCAAAACGTCAGGAAAGAATGTTTCTGGAACATGGCCATACAGCCCGGAAAACTCACAGCAACCCAGCAAAAACATTATTTTTACTGACAGTTGATACACTTCTAGTTCTGTATACAGTTGATCAAGGCCCCATCTACACTACCCCATCCACAAAATCCAGATTATCTGCTTTGAACTGGATTATATTAGTCTACACTACCATATCATCCAGTTCTAATCAGATAATCTGGATTTTATATGGGAGTATAGATGGGGCTCAAGAGCTACAGCTAGTAACCAGAAGGATTTTTAGCAAATGATGCACAGAAGATGGCTGTTCGACAGTGGAACTCTCTCCCCCGGACTGTGGTGGAGGCTCCTTCTTTGGAGGCGTTTAAGCAAAGGCTGGATGGCCATCTGTCGGGGGTGCTTTGAATGCGATTTCCTGCTTCTTAGCGGGGGGGTTGGACTAGATGGCCCATGAGGTCTCTTCCAACTCTACTATTCTATGATTCTATGATTCTAAGAATAGATGGCAGTGTGGACTCTGATGATGCGATTCAAAGTGAATATTGTGGGATTTTCTGCCTTGATATTCTGGGTTATATGGCTGTGTGGAAGAGCCTAAAGTGTCTCCATTTAATCTGTGACTCGTGATAATATTCTTTCCCCTCCCCAACATAGTTTGAGCAAGCTATACACAGGTTTTCTCACCTGCAGTTGGATGTTGGTGGAGAGGTTTGAGGTGTCCAGCTGGAGACTTGACACTCTGTTAGTGTAGTTTGGCAGGATCTGTTTAATGTGTGAGAAGTAGCCATAGTAGGTGTGCAGGCCTGCCCGCAATTGCTTGAAACAATTTCCCTGCAAGGAAAAGATTTAAAAGGAAAAGAAAGAAAAGTTAAGTCTTTAATGTGGCCAGACCTCTCCTTCCACCTCAGTTTTCTATTGGCAACACTATTTAGGCTGGAGAGCATAACACTTCCTGGAGTGCTGAAAGTGGTTTTGAAGATATTTATTTTAGTATGTTTTTAGAACACCCATAATAAATAAAATAAAGGACAGTAAACAGACATATTCTAAGTGATTGGTGATGTTTTAAAATCATAACAGCTTTGACAAGAGGGTGGGAATGGATGTGAGGGTAGCGAGACTCTTAGGACACTCAGTTTCCATCTGTGCCAAAAAACAACTTAAAAACAGGCTGTAAATTGATATATTAAGGACGGATATATTAATTAGGTTATAAGAGGTGAAAACAAGGAAAAGGATTTTCCCATGAAAAGCAAGAATTGTATTTTTATTTTTAAAATTCTGGCGGCTATGCTTCTGCTCCGGCTTTCCCAATTTTCCCAATACCCACTTTGTATGCTATGAGTTGCTAGATCATTAAGAAATATTTGCTGGGAAAGCAGATAAGGGAAGCTCCCTTGAATGCTGTTATCTGCGATATTTATTTAGCTATTTGGTAATCTTCCTTTTGAGGGATTGAATAAAACATATTGCACGATGTTAGACTCCAAAATGATCTTCTGAGAGTTGGGTGCCAGAGACCGACAAAATCATGTAGTCCATGGGGCAAATGTATTCAAAGCTAATGTAGGTCTTTGGTTAATCTATCAGTGCAATATGTGAATGTGGAACTGTGCAATGATAACTGGAACGGCCTGGACTATGATATTGTATTATGTGATTTTAATAATTTTAATGTTGAAACAAAAAACGAGTAATGTCAAAATGACACTTAGAAATGATATTCCAAAACGTTCCCACCAATTCCCATCTTGTAGGCATTGTAGGGGGAGGAAAGACAATTTCAGATCCAGAGTCTTGCTTTTGCAGTTGGACCAGCCCCTTCTGTTTGTCTGTATTCCTTATCTAATCTCCTCTCAGAATGCTTTTCAACCTTGCTAACGTGTATCTTAAAACTTTCAAAAGTGCTGAGCAAGGATTGCACCATTTGATCCCCAAGACGATTCATTTCGCTCTGAGTTTGGTTACTAAGAAGAACTTCTTCCCCTGCCCCCAGTTTTGTTAACTAAGGTCAGGAAACTTGTCATTATCCAAGATTTGTTTATAAATAAACAAATAAAGTTTGCAAATGGCACACACTCAATTATTCCCGCTCCCTTATTCTAAGTTTTTCTGTGCTGGATATACTGGTAAGGAAACAAAAATGAGTAATTTATGGTACGCTTTATGAGGAATGGGGCTAGATCTATTAGATCAGTGGTTCCCAACCTTTTTTTGATCAAATACCACTTGACCGGAGACCATTTTGACCAGGGACTACTTTGATCTGGGACCACTTGAGTAGGGACCATTTTGACCAGGGACCACTCTCCAGCATTAGTACCAAAAAGGTTACGGATCAGTTTTTGGTCAACTTTAAATTCGCTTTGGTCATTTGGGGTGCTGATTCAGAAAATTGCCTTAGATAGACCACATCAGCTCTAGTTTCTGATATAGAATATATGCCATCCAGTAGTCACCATCTGCTCGCTCACAGAAAATCATATTTAATAATCTAGAGCTGATGTGGTCTATCCAATGCAATCTTCTGAATCAGCACCTCAAATAACCCCAGGAACAGGCCTAAAAACGAAGACACCAAGATGCCCCCGCTTCCAGGTGCCACCTGGATTGGCTCTGCTCGGGGAGGGAGGAGGAGGAGAAGCAGCAGTCAGGAGGCTTGTTGTCATGCCTTCATGGGTAGTCAGCCTCTCCCCTTGCAACATTACCATTGCCTCAAAACTATAAGAGGGTTTGTGAGACCAGTTGCTCTCATTGCAATGGTGTAGTAACGGTGAGGCCACAGACCATAATTTAGTTTTTGGAGACCACTGGTTGTCCACAGACCACTGTTAGATAATCCAGTTCAAAGCAGATAACTGAATTCAGAAACTGGATTATATGGCAGTGTACTTGGGGCCTGGCTAACATTTTATCTAATACATGGATCATTGCTCCTGGAGAACCTACATCACAACTGGCTTCTTGCCATGGGTGGTTTATGAAAATGAATTTATGGCCATCATCACACTGATCAAGTAGTTGTTTTCAGTTGACAGTGTGGCACTTAGACTTACACCATGCCTCCTAGCCCTGCTGTAGATCTGCAGTATTCTGTGTTTGTCTCCCATCCAAGCAATGACAAGGCCCCAAACTTGCTTAGCTTTTGAAATCAGATGAGATTGTGTATGTTCAGGTGATATAATGGTGCTTCAACCCAAAAAGAACTACTTAAATAAACTGGTGGTTTTTTTTGGTTGTTTTTTTTTTTGGTTTTTTTGCAGTAGAGTGGTTTGGCTGGATTTGATCCCAGGGCTGAAAGGAGCTATCATCTAAATTAAGAGGTCAAGTGCCCATGCTGTCTTCAGATTCTGTGATTTGTAGTCCAGAAAAGCAGTATTTGAAGTTCTGGAACTAGTACTGCCTTATTCCTAGTTATTTATACCTACTAGTATAGTACTGTTTTATAAACCAACACAAGTGTAATTGGCACACAAGGGAAAGTCAAATGCTAAACCAAGAACTTTCTGTGCATTAAGGGAAATGAGCTAAAATAAATAGTAACTGCGACTCACCAGATCACAGGTTGCTTTCTGGCAATGGGAATGATCCGCTTGCTCAATGCCCAGGAAATCCTGCATGAAGAGGAACTGATCATCGGTACCAAGGCTGAAATCTGTACGCTGAAAGACAGAGAAATAAACAAGGAATCATAGTCAGAAGGAGCAGTGGCCTGGTAATAATATATGAGGTGCTCAACATATTACACTTCAAATTATTATTATTATTTGATACACAACAAGATTAGTACACAGCAAATAAGATTACTATGCTGGACATTTCCCAAGTGTCTAGGACTATGTGATGCTTCGGCGAATAATGTGTGCAGATCCGAGTAGGGTGGCCTTTTGCAGCTGACAGATGGTAATTTTGTCAGCAATGACTGTTTTTAAGTGCTGGCCAAGGTCTTTAGACACTGCACCTAGTGTGCCGATCACCACTGGGACCATCTTTACTGGCTTGTGCCAGAGTCTTTACTGTTCAATCTTTAAATCCTCGTATCGTGAAAGCTTTTCTAGTAGCTTCTCATCGATTCTGCTGTCACCAGGGATTGCAACAGCGATGATCCACAATTTGTTTTTTAACACCATCCTGAGGTCAGGAGTATTGTGCTCCAAAACTCTGTCAGTCTGAATTAAGAAGTTCCAGAGTAGTTTGATGTGTTCATTTTCTGTAACTTTTTCAGGCTTGTGATCCCACCAGTTCTTTATTATTATTATTATTATTATTATTATTATTATTATTATTATTATTCTACTACTTCTACTACTATCATTGCCCATGTTTTTCTCAACATTGACATCCAAAGCAACTCACACTTAAAAAGCTGTACCATTAAAACATACAAAGGGTAAATATTAAAATGGGATCAGACTTCCTTCTCTCTACCAGACAACACCCATGATTTTTTTGGCAATATTTTAGTTGTCGTGGTGCCATGAGGAAGTCTCGGCAAATCCTAAGTAAACAGGTTAGGTTTTGAATAAACAGAGATGTCCTTCTCCCCAGAACTCTCCCCAGGATTCAGCCCCCCAACTAGAACAAGATGTACATATAGGAGGAGGATCACAAAGAAGCTGAACTTTATCTGTGGAATAATTTGGAATGCATGTGCAAAGATGGCAAAAGTGTGTGAAAAAGAGGATTCCACAAGAACATTGAAAAGCTGTGAACTGTACAGTTTTTATCCACTATACAGAAAATATCTTTCTGGGTACTGAATTTAGATAGCCTGAACAAAATATTGGTTTTCTTCTTAAAATTCAGGGTCAAAATCCAATGCTCAAATGACGACATTATGCTGGCTCCTTCCAAAGGCCTTTGCCAACCTCCCTGCACCATCCAGACTAAGGAATTTAAATGGTTGCAAAATGGGTAGCAAGTAACTCCCCTTGTGGTGTAATTTTTCTTTCAGATTAACAGATAAGAACACTATGAAATACATTTCATTTTAATTTGACAGATGTAGTCAAACTGGCCCCCAAAAGGAAGCTAAGGAGAAGGCCAACACTTTACCAGTTCATGTCTGCAAACCATTTTGCTCCTTTTGTCAGTGAATGGTGACCTTTCCGGGTTGGCAAAAACTCACCGGTGCTGGGAAGTGTGAAACCAATGCATTTGCAGAGATTAAATGGGGGGGGGGGGGCTTGACAAAATTCACAATGCTAGGAAAAACGAAAGCGACACTCTGTACGGGATTAAGACTTCTTGGAGGAGCAAACTGTAATTTAGAGGAAATGGCTGGAAGAGGAGTCCCATGGCAGAAGGACTTGCCAACTATTTTGTTTATATGAGAACTCCACTTGGCGGGAACAAGCCATTTTAAGTTATGTTTGCCCAATTATGCAATCAAGATTAGTACATTAGGACCTTTTTGGATATAGTTGCTTTCCTAATACAGTAGAGTCTCACTTATCCAAGCTAAACGGGCCGGCAGAAGCTTGGATAAGCGAATATCTTGGATAATAAGGAGAGATTAAGAAAAAACCTATTAAACATCAAATTAGGTTATGATTTTACAAATTAAGCACCAAAACATCATGTTAGACAACAAATTTGACAGAAAAAGTAGTTCAATACGCAGTAATGTTATGTTGTAATTACTGTATTTATGAATTTAGTACCAAAATATCACGATATATTGAAAACATTGACTACAAAAATGGCTTGGATAATCCATAGGCTTGGATAAGCGAGGCTTGGATAAGTGAGACTCTACTGTAATTAGATGTTGATAACATAAGTAGATGGTAGTTTTTTCAGTACTGGTTTCAGTAGTGTTCAGATCTACTTTTTACCCTTTGATCCATCAGATTTTTTGGATTTCAACTCCCAGAAGTTCAAGGCAGTATGAGCTTACCATCGATTCTTTTAGATCACTGATCTCGCTCTTCATCCTGGCGACAAATTCTTTGTTTTTCCATTTAAACTGGATGAGTTCTGGGTCTCCAGAGGACTCTGGCATGGGTGCAGCTGAGCATTTCAAGAACCAACAAAGTGCGATGCAAACGAGGGAAAGAATGCCATCTAGAACAAAATAAGGTGGCGGCATTACGAAAAACCCATGTCAATATCCATCAGAAGAATTAGCAGCAAGGAGTATACTTATTTAGAGTACTGGATTATATGAGTCTACACTGACATATAATCCAGTTCAAAGCAGACAATATGGATTTTATATGGCAGTGTAGAAAGGGCCCTTGATGTCATTGGACTGCAGCTCACTTTTCTGTCAGGAGTGACTTGAGAAACTGCAAGTTGCTTTTGGTGTTAGAATTGACCATCTGCAAGGACATTGCCCAGGAGACACCCAGATGTATTTGATGTTTATATCATCCTTGTGGGAGGCTTCTCTCATGTCCCCACATGGAACTGGAGTGGATAGAGAGAGCTCATCTGCGCTCTCTCCGGGTTGTATTCAAACTGGCAACCTTCAGGTCAGCAACCCAACCTTCAAGTCATCAGTCCTGCCGGCACAAGGGTTTAACCCACTGTGCAACCACATCAGAGGAGTTCATTTGAACAGTGAAGTGTGGGAGCTGCAGTTCAGCAACATCTTAAGTGGCCTTAGATCATCCATTGCTAATAATGGATGATAATAATGATAACAATGAAATCTAAGTTGGATGAAGCAGGTTTCCAGATAAAGGTGAAATACAACATGCCCAGTTTTGAATCTAGAAACAGAATAAACAAACACAAGGATGACAAAATACTTATAACACCTTGAAGTGTTTGTGACACTTTTTTGGTTGTTGCAAATGTTGCAAATGTTTTGGTTGTTGCAAATGTTCTCATTGAATACAAGTCATTTCATACACCTAGTAAAGTCCTTTAAATCCCAAGCAAGCATAAATTATTATCTTAGGGCCCTATTATACTGCCATATAAAATCCAGATTATCTGCTTTGAACTGGATTATATGGCAGTGTAGACTAAGATAATCCAATTCAAATCAGATAATGTGGATTTTCTGCTTTGATAACCTGGATTATCTGGCAGTATAGAAGGGGCCTTAATGTTATTCTGGTGCAAATTTTTGTGAACTACATCTCACTTCATTAATTAATGTAGAAGACTATGGCATCTTCTACTCTGTCATATAATCCAGATTATCAAACCAGATAATCTACATTATTTGCTTTGAACTGAATTAAATGAGTTCTCACTGCCATACAATCAAATTCAAAACAGATAATCTGGATTTTATATGGCAGTGTAGAAGTGTAGACCTATAACAGTTGACGAATGCTCGTTTGGTTGCCTTTAAGGTGCCACTTTATCATTTTTACTGCTTTGAACTAACCGGACGAATCCCTTTGGAAACTAATAGTGTGCCTCTATTTGCTTTACTAGTAAAATCTTTTATCTTGTGATCAAAAATTGTGCAAAACTTTAAGAAATATTGGTATGATTTTCTTTTTAAAAATTGCAACTTTTACCTGTTTCAGTATAGGTTTCTGCCTCTGTTTCACCTTTTACCTGCTTTTAGCTTTGTACGTGTTTTTAATCAGTTTTCATAGATTTTAACTGTGATTTTTTATATGATTGATATTAAATTCTGTTTCACAATGTTTGTATATTTGTAGATTTTAAATTGTATTGAAATGCTTGTGATGTAAGCTGCTTTGAATCTCCTTTGTGGAGAGAAAAAGTGGGGTATAAATAAACATAATATAAACATTAATAATAAATAAATAAATAAATAAATAAGCAGGGAGAAAGGCTGAGAAAGGAGTTATGACAACACCTCTTCAAATGCCCCTGAAGATGTGGGCTGTAGTCTATGGCTGGCTCTACACTGGCATATAATTCAGTTTGAACTTCATTATATGGTCAGCGTAGACCCATACAATACAGTTTAAACTGCATGATATGGGTCTACACCAAAGGTTCCCAACCTGTGGTCTGTGGACCACCAGTGGTCCCCAAGAACTAAAATATGGTCTGCGGCTTCACCATTACTACACCGTTACAATGAGAACGACTGGTCTCGTGAAACCCTCTTATAGTGCTGAGGTAACAGGGATGTCGGGAGGGGAGAAGCTGACTACCCATGGGCTGGCTACCCATGAAAGGTGTGCCAAGCCTCCTGACTGCTGCTTCTCCTCTTCCTCCCTTCCCCTGCGCGGAGCCATTCCATGTGGCCCTTGGAAGTGGGTGAGCCTTGGTGTCTTCATTTTTAAGGCCTGTTCCTGGGGTTATTTGGGGTGCTGATTCAGAAAATTGCATTGGATAGACCATATCAGCTCTAGATGATTAAATATGGTTTTCTGTGGGCGAACAGATTATGACTACTGGATGGCATATGTTCTGTATCAGCAACAAGAGCTGATGTGGTCTATCCAATTTAATTTTCTGAATCAGCATCCCAAATAACCAAACTGAATCTAAAGTTGACCAAAAACAGATTCGTAACCCCTTTGGTACTAATGTTGGAGAGTGGTCCCTGGTCAAGTGGTCCCTGGTTAAAAAAAGGTTGGGAACGACTGGTCTACACTGACCATATCATGCAGTGTAGATTCGCCTAAAGAAAACTTATGTGGAAATAAAGTAAGACCTCATCTACACTGCCATGTAAAATCCAGATTATTTACTTTGCGCTGGATTATATGGCAGTGTAGACTCATATAATCCAGTTCAAAGCAGATGATCTGGATTTTAGATGGCAGTGTAGATGTGGTGTAAGTCTCAAAAGTGCCACAGGATTCCTTCTTTCCTCCTTGATGTTTAAAACAATACGGAGTAGTTTGCGTACAGCAGAAAGGAAATTAAAAGCAACCCTCCAATATTTTCATATGTAAAGGTCAGCCACTGCTTAGTACAGCCCACCCTAAGCTTCTGCAGACTGCTGCAAATAAACTGGGTTCATTTGTGAGCAAAGAATAACTTGCTCCACAACTTCCCTGAAACTCCCAGCCTTGGATTCTGTTTTGCCCTTTTAAAGCTCAACGTGGGGCAGGATTAAACCGCAGACATGCGGTTGAGTTTTGGGAGTGGCTTCGGCCTGATTGGGCAGCTTTGGGCAAATCAAGACTTTGGTAGCCTCAAGCATAAATGTCCCAAAGGCACCAGATTCTGACTGATCTTGGAAGCAGGATCAGCCTTAGTTAGTATTTGGATGGGAATGTGCCAAGCTACTAGATACCGGGTGCTGCAAGCTACTAGGTTTCAGAGAAAGGAACTGGTAAAACCACTTCCTTGCGTAAGAAAACCCTATGAAATTCATAGGTGGACAGGTGGCTTGAAGGCACAGAGACACAAGGATAGAACAAGTGTGAAGATGACTTACATTAAACACTTCTAAGATGTCCAAAAGTACTGCCGGAGAGGAATATAAATGAGATTAGGCTACATTTTAGGTGCCTTCTACACTTGCATATAAAATCTAGATTATCTGCTTTGAAGTGGATTCTATGGAAGTGTAAACTCATATAACCCAGGCCCCTTCTACATTTCCCTATATCCCAGAGTCTCATCCCAGGTTATCTGATTTAAACTGGATTATATGGGTCTCCACTGCCATATAATTTGGGATCAGATTCTGGGATATAGGAACAGGATACTCTATATTCCAGTTCAAAGCAGATTATGCCCCCTTCCACACAGCTGAATAAAATCCCACATTTTCTGCTTTGAACTGGAATATAGAGTAGTGTGGACTCAGATATCCCAGTTCAAAGCAGATATTATGGGATTTTTTTTTTGCCTTGATATTCAGGGTTATATGGCTCTGTGAAAGGGCCCTATATGGTAGTGTAGAAGAAGCCTTATGACCCTTCTACTCTGCCATATAATCTGTATTATCAAAGCAAATAATTTGCATTATCTGCTTTGAACTGGATCATATGAGTCTACACTAACATATAATCCAGTTCAATTTTTATTGATTTTATATGGCAGTGTAGAAGGGACCTTAGGACCCTTCCACACAGTCATATAACCCAGAATATCAAGGCAGATAATCCACAATATGTGTTTTGAAGTGGGTTATCTGAGTCCACACTGCCATATAATCCAGTTCAATGTGGATTTTATGCAGCTCTGTGGAAGGGGCCTTAGAGGCATTCATCTGACAGAAAGCCCCATTGAACCGCTGATGACAGGGTGACTTTGGAGAGATTTCATTCAAAATTCGAAGTCACCATACTGTAGAATTAACACAGTTTGACACCACTTTAACTGCCATGACTCCATGGTATGGAATAATGGAAGTTGTAGTTTGCTGAGGTGTCAGCACTCTTTGCCATAGAAGGCTCCAAGCCTTGTAAAACATCAAGTCCAGCAAAAACACCTATCCATTAAAATACTTAAACTAGATGCAATACAAAGAGGGAGGATACATTTGACCCTGGCATATCGATCTATCCATGGCTCAAAGTGTCATCTATACTGCAGGATGAATACAGTTCAAGACACTATCGAATCAATACTATGGGATACTGAGATTTGTAGTAAGGCACCAGCACTCTTTGGCCCAAAAGTTTCAAGACCTTGTAAAACTGTAACTCCAACAATTCCATACTGTTTTAACTATGGCAGTCGATACCAAACTACATTCATTCTACAGTGTAAATGTTCCCTGAGGCACTGAGAAGAGGGAGAAAAAAAGTTTCTCTTCTTCCACAAACCTTTCAGTTTTTTCACACTAAAGGAAGAAAGAGCCCTTTCCTGAAGAAGAACTAGCCAAACAAGAGATTCCATGATTTTATGACCCTTCAAAACCAGCCTCTGACCAGCTCAGCGCCTTTCCCACAATAAAGCCTGGCCTATTTACCCCATTGGAGGGATGGCATGTGTTTAGATATACCATGCCTCTCATTTAAAACCTTATTTGTTTTAAAAACAAAACAAAACACTTTCCTTTCTATTGCAAGCGTGAAGAGCCTGTCAAGGAAGTGTGTCTTGTCACACACTGGAGCCTGTGAAGTGAGAGAAGCGCAACTGAAGCAAGAGTCTAAAGTTTAGGAAAGTTTGCACTTCTAAGTTTGCATGCTGATATTCTATAGTAACTCGGCTATGAAGTCTTTGGATGGGGACCAAAAGGGTCCTCTCTCCTGGCTCTTTAACCCTAAATAAAATAATCCAGATGTGCTCAAAGAGTTTGGAAAAGCGCCTTTCCAAAACGGAGCCGCAAGAGAACTTACCCGCTGTTGAGAGAGAAGGGAACTGGCCAAAGTCCTACTACTTACTTTGTGCTGCTGACTTCATCCTTCTCTTGGCTGCGGATTTCCTCCTCCCTTTCTTCCTTTGCTTTTTCTTTTTTTCTTTTGAGGTGGCTGCTGCCTCTGACGCTTGGCTCTGCAACTGCTGTGAAGCCAGAGGGGAGAGATTTGGCCCTGGCTGTGTCCAAAGGCGACTGTGAAAGCCTTCCTTGGCCATGAGGGGTATTTATAATGGAGTTTGAGGAAATTCCAGTGAAGGTGAAAGGTGTGGCCATTAATTGTGAAAAGGGGAAAAAAGGGTGTCATTTTTTTGTTATAATAAGCCCAGAGGAGGAAGGCTTACTAGGCTGGGATTCTGGTAAATTTTCTTTTTCTCTAATTTGAATATCCTTATGTATCTGCCTTTAAGGCAGGGTTCTCAGCCTTCCTAATGCCGCGACCCTTTAATATTTTTGGAACATGGCCATACAGCCTGGAAAAGTCACATTAACCAAGCCACTCTCTTAGCCTTACAACTGTGGTTCTCAACCTTCCTAATGCCATGAACCCTTAATACAGTTCCTTATGTTGTGGTGACCTCCCAACCATAAAATTGGTTTTGTTGCTACTTCATAAATGTAATTTTGCTACTGTTATGAATCATAATGTAAATATCTTATATGCAGGATGTATTTTTATTCGTGGGACCAAATTTGGTATAAATACCCAATACGACCAAATTTGAATACTGGTGGGGTTGGGGGCAGGGATTGATTTTGTCATTTGGGAGTTGTAGTTGCTGGGATTTATAGTTCACCCACAATGAAAGACCATTCTTGTCTCCACCAACAATGGAACTGAACCAAACTTGGCTCACAGAACTCCCATGATGGAAGGGTTTGGTGGGCATTGACCTTGAGTTTTGGAGTTATAGTTCACCTACATCCAGTTAGCACTGTGGATTCAAATAATGATGGATCTGGACCAAACGTGGCACAAATACTCAATATGCCCAAATGTGAACACTGGGGGAGTTTGGGGAAAATAGACCTTGACATTTGGGCATTGTAGTATTTTCTGATGATCTTTGGTGACCACTCCGACACTCCTCTTGTGACTCCCACAGGAGTCCCGACCCTCAGCTTGAGAAACGCTGCTTTAAAGCCTCTTGTTCACTGCCATACAAAATCCAGATCATCTGCTTTGAAATAGATTATATGATAGTGTAGACTCATATCAGATAACGTGGATTATCTGTTTTCATAATCTGGATTATATGACAGCGTAGAAGGGGCCTAAGCCACCTGTCCACTTATCATTCGGTTTTTACACGTTTAATTCAAGCCTGTTTTATTTCAGTGGGTTTGCTTTATTTACTAATACATTCATCCCATTATAAAAAATAAGATTTATCTCAAGACTCCAAAAGGAAGAGCGTTCTCTGCATTCTCTTCTTACCATACAAGCTTGCTTTATTTTTTTCTCTACGGCAGTGTTTCTCAACCTGTGGGTTGGGACCCCCCCCGGGGGGGGGTGTCATGAGGAGGTGTCAGAGAGGTTGCCAAAGACCATCAGAAAATACATATTTGTGATGGTCTTAGGAACCCCTTTAGCAGAAAAGGCTGAAGATATTTCCGCCTGTTTTTTTCTTCTCATTTGGAAACAGACGGCAAATCCGCCCAAGTTTGTGCCAAATTTGGTCCAGATCCATCGTTATTTGGGTTCACAGCTCTGCAGATGTAGGTGAACTACATTTCCCCTAAATGACTGATGATTAGTAAGTTAGAAAATCACTGCTTTATGGGGTAGATAATCCATGTATGGAATATAATGTCAACTGCCAGGCATGTCCTTCTGCAATGTCATTTCTATAAGGATATTTGACCTGTTTTTATTACACCCATTATACAGAAGATCCCAGGCGGAAATGAAGAAAATTATTTAACACATCTTATAGAACAGTGTTTCCAAACCTTTTTTTGACCAGGGACCACTTTGACCAGGGACCACTCTCCAACATTGGTACCAAAAGGGTTACAAATCCATTTTTGGTCAACTTTAGATTTAGTTTGGTTATTTGGGGTGCTGATTCAGAAAATTCCACTGGATAGACCACATCAGCTCTAGTTTTAGAAACAGAACATATGCCATCCAGTAGTCGCCATCTGCTCGTCCACAGAAAACTATATTTAATCATCCAGAGATGATGCGGTTTATCCAATGCAATTTTCTGAATCAGCACCCCAAATAACCCCAAGAACAGGCCTAAAAATGAAGACACCAAGGCACCTCCGCTTCCAGGCGTTATATGGAACGGCTCCGCTCAGGGGAGAGAGGAGGAGGAGAAGCAGCAGTCAGAAGGCTTGTTGTTGCACCTTTCGTGGGTAGTCAGCTTCTCCCCTCCAGACATCCCCTTTGCCTCAGCACTATAAGAGGGTTTCACGAGATTGGTGACTCTCATTGCACGGGTGTAGTAACGGTGAGGCCGCGGACCATATTTTAGTTCTCGGGGACCACTGGTGGTCCACGGACCACAGGTTGGGAATCATTGTTATAGAGGATAGGGACCCATCAATCATTTATATAGTGGCTAAGCTATAAGAATTAGGAAACATTGTGTGGATGATTTTAGTGGATAAGGTTTTAACTTATTTTATTATCCATGGACTTTCTGCTTTTAATGTTGTGATTTTTTTGGTTTTGGTGTTGACACTGTTTTTAAAAAAATATTTTTTAATGTTGTAAAGTTTTAAAGTCTGTGACCGGAACAATAAAATTAATTCATTCAAAATGTCAATTTAATTTAAAATGTGAAATGTATAGTATAGTATAGTGACCCGGTTGGTTTTAATTAAATATACTTCAATAGAGGCCCCTTCTATATGCTATATAATCCAGATTATCAAAGAAGGTCATCCACATTATCTGCTTTTAGCTGGAGTATATGCATCTACACTGCCATATGCACGTCGCTTCTGGTGTGAGAGAATCAGCCGTCTACAAAGACGTTGCTCAGGGGACACCCGGATGTGTTAGTATCCTGCGGAGAAGCTTCTCTTATGCCCCCCCCCCCCGCCCCCCTGCCCAGCACACAGTAGACTGAGCGACTTGGCACCACGAGATGCAGGCCAATATTAAGAAATGAGGCTATGAAGTAGAGTCCATGACATGCGAGAAGGGCAAACCACAGACCACTTACTACAATGCAGTCTGAGACCTGCCACTTGCACAAGGGAGGATTTTCTCACAATGACACCAGAGGCACTCCAAGTGGCCAGCTTCTGGTCAAAGGAAATCTAGTATAATGCCAGGTTTTTAACTTTGTTTGCATTTTAAATACCTTATAACTGTATCCTCAATTTACTTCTGACACGATAAATAAACAAACTGCCTTATAATCCAGTTCAAAGCAGATAATCTGGATTTTATATGGCAATGTAGAAGGGGCCTTACTGATCCATTTGTATTTCCCACCTTAGTAATGCAAGCATGGTGCCATTTTAACTATTTTTGACTATATTGAACTTGATGGTTTCACACGGATGTGGCCTTAAGAGTTGTGCAATAGTGATTAGAATGTGGAGGGATGGATGCATTATATATGAAATTCTATATATCTATAACGTGTATTGGGGATGGCATTTAATTTTGTTGTACAATATACAATGACAATCAAGTTATTCTATTCTAAAAGGAGTATCTAAAAGGAATATCCTTTCACTTTCTTAGTTTTTATATACAGTAGAGTCTCACTTATCCAACATAAACGGGCCGGCAGAACATTGGATAAGCGAATATGTTGGATAATAAGGAGAGATTAAGAAAAAGCCTATTAAACATCAAAATAAGTTATGATTTTACAAATGAAGCACCAAAACATCATGTTAGACAACAAATTTGGCAGAAAAAGTAGTTCAATACGCAGTAATGCTATGTAGTAATTACTGTATTTATGAATTTAGCACCAAAATATCATGATATATTGAAAACATTGACTACAAAAATGCGTTGGATAATCCAGAACGTTGGATAAGCGAGACTCTACTGTACAACAATGAAACTAAAATAATTGAAGATTGTAAACACATGATCAATAAAAGGAAAATGGAAAGAGGATAATATTCCAGAACAAGGCTGTTAGCCCCCTTCTACACTGCCAGATAATCCAGGTTATTAAAACAGAAAATCCACTTTATCTGATTTGAACTGGATCATCTTTGTCTACTCTGTCATATAATCCAGTTCAAAGCAAATAATATTGATTTTACACAGCTGTGTAGGTGAACAGAATTTTGGCACCCCCCCTCCCCCAAACCAATCACTGAAAAATAAAAGCGTTGGATAAGTGAAAATGTTGGATAATAAGGAGGGATTAATGAAAAGCCTATTAAACATCAAATTACATTAAGATTTTACAAATTAAGCACCAAAACATCATGTTTTACAACAAATCAACAGAAAAAGCAGTCTCGACTGCGCCCCCGTATGTTTTGCGCCCCAAGTGACTGCTTAATTCGCCTCATTGTTGGACCGGCTCTGTTTATAACCCAGGATTGAAAATCATGTTAAATAATGTTATCCGCTGCAGTTGATTGGCAAGTGATTATCACTTTCATTTTTCCTAACAGTAGGAACACACAAATGACCTTAAACTGGGCTGTTGAAATGGAAAAAAAAACCGGGGGAGGAGAGCATAGTTGCAACCAGGGATGAACTTTTGGGAATGGAAGCAAAGGATTGTGAAGTAGATTCAGTTCTTCTGATGTTGAAATAAGTTTCCAGTCTCAGAAGTACTCTCCTTAAGTCTTTTACACTCAACAACAGTAGGGTGGTAGGTTTTAGGGTTGTAGATAAGCCAAACAGGTCCAATAAGCCTGAAGCTTTTCTGCTTAATCCAGTGACAGAAGATGGACTGAGTCATACAGAAACACAGTGAACTAAGTTATTGTTTTTTCACATGCAATCAAGTTTAGCTGGCCAACTAATTTCCTTCTGTTTGGAAGTGGACAAAAATTGGATAAGAAATTTTCACCAGCAGACTGCTCACCATGAATTTACCGGTTCACTGTTTGCATTTTCTCATGTAATCTACACTGCACATGGTAATCTTCTGCTCCAAGGGCAGTTCAGTTCAAAGCAGATTTAAAAGTTCAAGAAATGTAACAGCAGTGACCATGAAGCTGCCTGTCAATTATGCAGGCAGGCTATGATCACCTCCACACTTTACAACAGTGGTTCCTAACCTCTTTTTTGATCAGGGACCACTTGACCAGGGACCACTCTCCAATATTAGTACCAAAAGGGTTACAAATCAGTTTTTGGTCAACTTTAGATTTCGTTTGTTATTTGTGGTGCTGATTCAGAAAATTGCATTGGATAGACCACATAAGCTCTAGTTTCTGATACAGAACATATACCATCCAGTAGTCACCATCTACTCACTCACAGAAAACCATATTTAATAATCTAGAGCTGATGTGGTCTATCCAATTCAATTTTCTGAAACAGCACCCCAAACAACTTCAGGAACAGGCCTAAAAACGAAGACACCAAGGCACCTCCGCTTCCAGGCGTTATATGAAACGGCTCCGCTCAGGGGAGAGAGGAGGAGGAGAAGCAGCAGTCAGAAGGCTTGTTGTTGCAGCTTCTCCCCTTCAGACATCCCCTTTGCCTCAGCACTATAAGAGGGTTTCACGAGATTGGTGACTCTCATTGCACGGGTGTAGTAACGGTGAGGCCGCGGACCATATTTTAGTTCTCGGGGACCACTGGTGGTCCACGGACCACAGGTTGGGAATCATTGTTATAGAGGATAGGAACCCATCAATCATTTATATAGTGGCTAAGCTATAAGAATTAGGAAACATTGTGTGGATGATTTTAGTGGATAAGGTTTTAACTTATTTTATTATCCATGCGTCCAGGTGCCACATGCAATAGCTCCACTCAAGGGGAGCGGGGAGGAGGAGAAGCAGCCGTCAGGAGGCTTGTTGTTGCGCCTTTTGTGCATAATCAGCCTGTCCCCTCTCAACATCATTGCTGCCTCGGCACTATAAGAGGCTTTCATGAGACCATTCGCTCTCGTTGCAACGGTGTAGTAACTGTGAGGCCGCCGTAGACCATATTTAAGTTCTTGAGGACAACTGGTCGTCCATGGACCACAGGTTGGAACCACTGCTTTACAGAATGACAGCACCATTATTTCACCTTAATGACCATGGCTGCTATGTCCTATGACATTCTGGGATTTGTAGTTCAGGGAGGTGCATTTAGAGTTCTCAGCCAGAGAACTCTAGTGCCTTGCCAAGCTACCAACCCCAATATTCCAGTCAAAAGTGGAATCATAGTGATAGTGTGAAAGGATATTATGTGTGACAATAACTCAATATCTGTAGTGCTATAATTGTGTAATGTGATGAGCCTCAATAATTTTCTGCAGGTAGATAAATGATATATTTGATTATACAAGTATGAGAATTATTTTAAAATTGGCCTCTATTAATTTGCACGGCCCGGGCTGTGGCACAGGCTGGTGAGCAGCCAACTGCAGCCAGCTGCAATAAATCACTCTGACCAAGAGGTCATGAGTTCGAGGCCAGCTCGGAGCCTGCGTTTGTCTTTGTCTTTGTTCTATGTTAAGGCATTGAATGTTTGCCTTATATGTGTAATGTGATCCATCCTGAGTCCCCTTTGGGGTGAGCAGGGTGGAATATAAATACTATAAATAAATAAATAAATAAATAAATATGAAGATTTGATCAAACCCATGTCCATTTTCTTTTATGGTGGTTTATGCTCTTGGTGAGACAGGAGGGTAATGTGTAAATGGTCCCATTGAAAGAAATGAGAGCAAAAGGAACAGCCACCTTGAAGCAATTCACAGTAGGCTGATTTGATTTTAAAAGAAAGACAAAAGTGACAGTAAGTGGATAATAAAATTCTTAGTAGAGTGGATTAATTTGCATTTGTATCCTGTAACACTGGATCATCTGAGTCTACACTGCCATATAATCCAGTTCAAAGAAGATAATCTGGATTTTATATGGCAGTGTAGAAGGGTCCTGAGTTTAAGAACAAGAACATACCTGCAAATAATTACAGCTTTTAGTAGTCATTAGATCATTGTGAATCCTGGGCCCCTTCCACACAACTGAATAAAATCCCACATTATCTGCTTTGAACTGGACTATATGGCAGTGTGGACTCGGATAACTCAGTTCGAAGTGGATATTGTGGGATTTTCTGCCTTGATATTCTGGGTTATATGGCTGTGTGGAAGGGCTTCTTGGGGCTGTATGGGATGCATAGAGTTTACTACTGGAAATTTAAGTCTTTCACAATCCTATTCATAACAGAAGTAGGGAAATTCATAATGTGATTTCTACATGTCACATTGATATTAGAGATATCTTATGGACCATGGGGTTGATCGTCTTCCCACTTTTGTCCAACTTCATGGTCAAGATGCCTGCTTCATGGCCTTTTATGACTGGTGGCACTTTAAGGCACTGGCTTTTGTACTATTGCAGTGAAGGTAAAGAAAAATAAGCCCATGTTCTGCAACAACAAACAATAACTATGGAAAAATAATATAAATACATGATCTTGCTTTTGCAGTCCTAGTGCTGCAATGTGTTCGCGTTTTTCCTCTGTGTTCAACCTCTGTAGTTATGCAAAAAGGTCTTACAGAGTCATTTTAGGACCGTGCTACACTGGTATATAATCCAGATTATCAAATTAGATAATCCACATTATCTGCTTTGAATTGGATTATATGAGTCTACACTGCCATATAATCCAGTTCAAAGCAGATAACCTGAATTTTATATGGCAGTGTAGAAGGGGCCTTAAAGACATTCATCTGATAGAAAACTCCATTGAACCATTGAAGACAGGTCGATTTTAAGGAGCATCTATATTCCCTATGGCCAACACATTTCTCCTTTTACAATTAGGATTCATATCCCTTATACACTGCCCTATATCCCAGGATCTGATCCCAGATTGTCTGCTTTAAACTGGATTATATGAGTCTCCGCTGCCAGATAATCTGGGATAAGAAGATAATCTGAGATCAGATCCTGGGATATAGGAGCAGTGTGGAAGGGGCCTTACATATGTGGGCCTAAATATATCAAACTTGCAAATTAAACACAGACATCTTCTCCAATGATCAATCACAAAAAAAAATTGCTGAACATTAGACCAATATACACCTAACTTCTGGATACACATAACTTCCGGACTTGCATGGCAATGTAAAACAGTGAGCAATAGCAAACCCTTTTATTCTTGATGGGACAAACAGATGTACCCAGAAAAAAAATAATTTGCACAGGACACTCTAAATTGATAAGACAATAAATTCACTTGAGGATTGCTTGTGTTGGATCCGCAGTTATAGAACATTTTATGACGAATAGATGGCTGTTACCACTTGGGGGAGCTCTACAAACCTTTTTGCTAAACATCCTGTTTAGTTTTACCTACAGAGTCACTTTTCCTCCAGCAATCTAATAGGTTTCTGTAAAGAAGTGTGAATTTTTTAGTTTACAGATGTCATGTTTAATTGTGTTTTAAAAGTCATGTTTAACTGTGTTTTAAAAAAGGGTTAATATTTCAGGTGGCAGCGTTTAAACAAGACATCTTTACTAACTGGTGGCAGCAGATATAGTTATATAAAATATATATAATTAAATTAATAAACACATCATCCTTCTCCACATCTCCACAAATTGGTGGCAGTGGTGGGATTTCAAAAGATTCCCCCGCCTGAGTTCATTACAGTTTCCATGAATCCTTCTTTGGTGGGGACTGATCCCGGAAAGGCTTTTCCTTAATTCAGGAATGAATATCCTTTAAACTCAGGAAGCTGCTCTAGCAGTGGTTCTCAACCTTCCTAATGCCATAACCCCTTAATACAGTTCCCCATGTTGTGGTGACCCCCAACCATAAAATTATTTTAGTTGCTACTTCATAACTGTAATTTTGCTGCTGTTATGAATCACAATGTAAATATCTGATATGCAGGATGTATTTTCATTCATTGGATCAAATTTGGCACAAATAACCAATAAGCCAAAATTTGAATACTGGTGGGGATGGGGGGGGGATGATTTTGTCCTTTGGGAATTATAGTTGTATTTAAAGTTCACCTACAATCAAAGAGAATTCGGAACTCCACCAATAATGAAATTGAACCAAACTTGGCACACAGAGCTCACATGACCAACAGAAAATATTGGAAGGGTTTGGTTGGAATTGGCCTTGAGTTCTGGAGTTCACTGTGGACTCCAAACAATGATGGATCCTGACCAAACTTGGCACAAATACTCAATATGCCCAAATTTGAATACTGGTGTAGTTTGGGAAAAATAGACCTTGACATTTGGGAGTTGTAGTTGCTGGGACTTATAGTTCACCTACAATCAAAGAGCATTCTGAACCCCACCAATGATAGAATTGGGCCAAACTTCCGACACAGAACCCCCATGACCAACAGAAAATACTGGAGGGGTTTGGGTTCCAAAGATCATCAGAAATATGTGCCTCTGATACCCCCCAGGGATCCCGACCCCCAGGTTGAGAAATGCTGCACTATTGGGACTTTTTGAGAGCTATCCAAATTTTTTACATACCTTTACATTTTAAGTGCAAGCCTACATTGCATCAGGCACTAGCTAGATTAGCCAGACAATCTAGATTATCTATTGCCTATACTGCCATATAGTCCAGTTCAAAAAAGATAATCTGGATTTTATATGGCAATGTAGATGGGGCTTGAGAGTTCCCTTGAGTTTGGAGTGTGAGTTACATCTTGAAAACTAGTTTGAAAAACTTCTGATTACTATTTTAAATGCTCAACTAATCAATCAATCAATGTCCATATGGAAATGTATAGCTTGCGTTTCCTCCCAAAACTGAAATATTGGAAATGCCTTCACAGTACCTTCTTGGGGATACATCTCATCTCCTTTGAAATATCTCCCCTTTAGGGTTGATATTGTCAGAATGAGGCAGATACTTCCTTCAGCTGATTCTGGAATTTCATGAAAGAGAAGTTATTAATGTATTAGTATTATACTTTTTGTTTATTTCTGCGGAAAGGAGGGAAGCACTGGCCAAGTTTTCTTCATCAGGTGACCGAAAGTGTGGCCAGGTTTCGGGATAAGGTCATTGGGTTTCATCATTTGCTCCTCTGCTTCAGGAAGCAAAACCTATTGGGCCATGATATCACAGAAAAACCGCTTTTTAAGCACTTTTTATTGGCTCCCAAAATGTAACTTTTCCAAGTTACCAAAGTTTCTGCAACTCTGTTTTTCTAGGAGCTGCTGTTGGTTGTTTTCCTTTTACTGGAATTCAACAACCCTTCTTTGAAATTGTTTGAATTGCTCCTGTTCCAACCCGTTTCTCTTTTTTAAAAATGGAATATAGTGTAAGAGGATATGACAGCAGCAGAAAAACTCCATAGACTAGTGAGTAAGAGCAAAGAAGAGTCTGATGTAATACAACAAGAAAAAAATATAAGTTATATCTTATATCTTTTAATCTTTTTCTTATTTTTCATCTCTCTGTTTATTCCTTTTTTAATGCATATTACTTAGATTGTAAATTAGATTGTGTAAAAAAATAATTTTGGATTTACTCAATAGGATTTAAGTCTTTTTAAAAAATGACATTTGACCCAAATAATTGTGAAAGTAGTCTAGCTGGGGGTTGCAATGTGTTCTGCTGTTTCAGTCGAGAGAAAGCATGACATGAAAAAGTTGCTTCATTTTCATACAGGAGGTATATGGAATAAAAGAATTACATTGATGTTACTGCATTACAGTCTCAAACCCTCTGCCATCAACAGAAGACCTGGTGGCTGAGGCTGATGGATGTTTCAGTCTAAAAGTATTAGAAGGCCTCATCTGAAAAGAAAATTATTACTACAACTGGTCTTCCATAGCACTGCTTCCCCCACCATTCCAATGTAATTTTTAATATATGTTTTGGACCTCACTGAGTCTTGTCTACAGGTGGCATTCTGTCAGTTAGTCAGTCCCAGCAAGAGTAGATCCTCATTGAATCCTCATTGAATTGGTCAATGATCTGTCAATGTATAGAAAAATCTAGTAGTCAGATCTTCACATTTGCTGGAGCTAGGAGTGCACAGCTTCTGCAAAAGTAAAAAAAAAGAGAGAGATGAATTTTAAAAATGCTATTTTTTAAAAAAATGCTATTTTTACCTCTGAGAACATTTCTCTAGGAGGCTCTAGGTCCTCCTGTGTAATTGTGTGGTCCACGCCTGTTGGAGATTGACCATAGAATCACACTGGACGACCTACAAATGCCTAGAGGAGTGTTCGCTCTAGAAATCTCCAGGTTTTGCAACAGAACTCAATGGAGGAACTTGACCGTAGAGTCACACTGGAAGACCTAGAGATTCCTAGAGAGAACATATAACATTGTTCATTTACTTCTACTAACATTGGCCGAGCTGTGGCACAGGCTGTTGAGCAACCAGCTGCAACAATCACTCTGACCAAGAGGTCATGAGTTCGAGGCCAGCTCGGAGCTCCGTGTTTGTCTTGTCTTTGTTCTATGTTAAGGCATTGAATGTTTGCCTTATATGTGTAATGTGATCCACCCTGAGTCCCCTTCGGGGTAAGAAGGGCGGAATATAAATACTGTAAATAAACAAATAAACAAATAAATATAAACCAAATCCATGCACGGTGAAATCTGTGAAAAGTGAAATCCGTAAATGTGAAGAGCCGGCTCTAGTTTTGTTGTTGTTTATTCGTTCAGTCACTTCCGACTCTTCGTGTTCTCATGGACCAGCCCACGCCAGAGCTCCCTGTAAGCCGTCGTCATCCTCAGCTCCATCAAGATCAAGCCAGTCACTTAAAGAATACCATCCATCCATCTTGCCCTTGGTTGGCCCCTCTTCCTTTTTCCTTCAATTTTAGGCTCTAGCTTAGTCAGGACTAAAAGATAATTTAGGCCTATGGCTGAAATCCTACATTTATTGGAGTTCAAAGGTTGCACAGCGGGTCATACCACTGAGCTACTGAACTTGCTGACCAAAAGGTTGGAGGTTCAAATCCGGGGAGCAGGGTGAGCTCCCGCTGTTAGCCCCAGCTTCTGCCAACCTAGCAGTTCGAAAACATGTAAATGTGAGTAGATCAATAGGTACCGATCCATACAGTCATGCCGGCCACATGATCTTGGAGGTGTCTATGGGTTTCTAAGCTGCTCTTCAGCTTAGAAATGATGGTGAGTACCAACCCCCAGCATCAGACATGACTAGACTTAATGTCAAGGGAAAACCTTTACCTTTACTAAAACTAGAGCCAGCCCTTCACATTTACAGATTTCACTTTTCACAGATTTGATGTAGAGGAAATATCCACCAGCAGATTTATATTACACTCTTGACAAATAGTCCCTATGTTGAATAACTGTGTAGCACAATGTATGTGGTCGTTCAATGTACATGCTGACATTACACTGTGTAATGCACATTTGCCTGCTACTCTGTGAATCTGAGTATGATATCATCTGTGCAGCAGTTCCATGCATGGATTTCGTTTGCACCACCATCAGTTTGATCTAACTATTGTCCATTGTCAGTAATAGCAAGCTGCCTATGTGTTCATTTTGCCATGCTTTATTTACTCACTTTTTTGTGGAGCATCTATATCAGGGGTCCCCAAACTTTTGAAGCAGAGGGCCGGTCCACAATCCTTCAGACTGTTGAGGGGCCGAATTATCATTTGAAAAAAACAAAACAAATTCCTATGCATACTGCACATGTCTTATTTGTAGTGCAACAACAGCAACAATGAAAAAACAATACAATATTTAAAAATGAAAACAATTTTAACCAACATAAACCTATCAGGATTTCAATGGAAAGTGTGGGCCTGCTACTGGCCAATGAGATAGTCAAGTTAATTAGGATTGTTGTTGTTGTGCTTTCAAGTCATTTCAGACTTTGGCCGAGCCTAAGTCTAAAATTAATTATTTATTTACTACATTTATTTACTACATTTATATCCCACCTTCTCACCCTGAAGGGGACTCAGAGCAGCTGTATGTACATACAATATATTATATTATTAGCATAACACAATATTAGCATTATATATTACTATATTGAACTATACCACTATACTATTATATATGTAATATATAACATATAATTAATATTATTATATGGTATTACTATTAGTATTATATTGTATAACATATTATTATCAATATTATACGTATATACAATATATTATATTATTAAAACTGATATAAAATATTATATTATAAAACTGAGGGTGGGGGCCAGGTAAATGACCTTAGAGGGCCGCATCTGGCCCCCGGGCCTTAGTTTGGGGACCCCTGATCTATATGATAGTATTATCAAATTATGATCCTAAGTTTTCATAGAATCATAGAATCATAGAATCATAGAATAGTAGAGTTGGAAGAGACCACATGGGCCATCTAGTCCAACCCCCTGCTAAGAAGCAGGAAATCGCATTCAAAGCACCCCCGACAGATGGCCATCCAGCCTCTGCTTAAAAGCCTCCAAGGAAGGAGCCTCCACCACGGCCCCGGGGAGAGAGTTCCACTGTCGAACAGCCCTCACAGTGAGGAAGTTCTTCCTGATGTTCAGGTGGAATCTCCTTTCCTGTAGTTTGAAGCCATTGTTCTGTGTCCTAGTCTGCAGGGCAGCAGAAAACAAGCTTGCTCCCTCTTCCCTATGACTTCCCTTCACATATTTGTACATGGCTATCATGTCTCCTCTCAGCCTTCTCTTCTGCAGGCTAAACATGCCCAGCTCTTTAAGCCGCTCCTCATAGGGCTTGTTCTCCAGACCCTTAATCATTTTAGTCGCCCTCCTCTGGACGCTTTCCAGCTTGTCAACATCTCCCTTCAACTGTGGTGCCCAAAATTGGACACAGTATTCCAGGTGTGGTCTGACCAAGGCAGAATAGAGGGGGAGCATAACTTCCCTGGATCTAGACGCTATTCCCCTATTGATGCAGGCCAGAATCCCATTGGCTTTTTTAGCTGCCGCATCACATTGTTGGCTCATGTTTAACTTGTTGTCCACGAGGACTCCAAGGTCTTTTTCGCACACACTGCTGTCAAGCCAGGCATCCCCCATTCTGTATCTTTGATTTCTATTTTTTCTGCCGAAGTGAAGTATCTTGCATTTGTCCCTGTTGAACTTCATTTTGTTAGTTTTGGGTTAGTTTTCACCACACTTCATTCAGTTTTTTTTATGTGGCAGAAATCTCAGCCTTTTGTACAGGGCGAGGATGGAAGAATAACTTAATTGTCAATGACAGTTGCTTTACTGTTACTTTTTTTAGAGAAAGAGACCGCTTTTGTCATGCACAGTGAAGTACTGGGTAAGTGAACCTGTTTCTGGCTCCCAGTCCTGAGTTGAGGTCAAGGCTTTCAGGGTTCAAGTGCCAGAATGTTTTGAGGACCAGGAGTTATCTTCCCCTTACCTCTGTTTTTCCTATTCCTCCCCAAAGTCAGTTGTCATTCTCTGAGCAGCTTGGATCAGAATGGATTTCCACATCAAAAATTACATTGTCCTAAACTATTTCTACTGTAATTCCAGATGAAAACTGGGATATGCATGGCCAAGCATATGTTAAGGAGGAAGAAAAAACAATTTATGAGAGCCTGCAGCTATTTGTTTTTGCTTGGGATTATTGGGAAGGGTACGATTTTGGCCCCTCCCGTTCCTTTCTCCTTTGCTGCGTTAATCGAGTGCAAACTACTTCTGGATTTTGAACACAGTTTGCAGCAATTGAAGTAAGTTGAGGACAAAGAGGGGAAAGTTGGAAGCGAAACTCGGACATTATTTCAAAAAGATGAAAACCATGGGATTTTTTTTATTGTGTCAGAAGCAACTTGAGAACATATCGCAAGTTGCTTCTGGTGTTAGAGTATTGGCTGTCTACAGAGACATTGCCCAGGGGATGTCCAGATGTATTACTATCCTGCTGGGAGGCTCCTCTCATGTCCCCGCAAGCTAGAGCTGACAGTCGGGAGCTCACTCAGTTTCGTGATTCGAACCAGCAGTCTTCAGATCAGCAACCCAAACTTCAGGTCAGCAATCCAGCCGGCACAAGGGTTTAACCCATTGTGTCACCGCGGCTCCTACTACGGGATATAGTTGTCTATATAGGATAAAAGACCTGTCTGCATTTCAAGGAGTGTCTTTCCTCCAGTTAAGAATGTACTATCACTCTTTATCAAAGATACTTACAGTAGAGTCTCGCTTATCCAACGTTCTGGATTATCCAACGCATTTTTGTAGTCAATGTTTTCAATATATCGTGATATTTTGGTGCTAAATTCATAAATACAGTAATTACTACATAGCATTACTGCGTATTGAACTACTTTTTCTGCCAAATTTGTTGTCTAGCATGATGTTTTGGTGCTTCATTTGTAAAATCATAACCTAATTTGATGTTTACTAGGCTTTTCCTTAATGCCTTATTATCCAACATATTCGCTTATCCAACATTCTGCCGGCCCGTTTATGTTGGATAAGTGAGACTCTACTGTATGTACTTAAACTGGTCATAGGATATATTTATCACAAGTTTTAAAAACGTACAACTCTCAGCTGCCTTTTTATTCATTACCATTAAAATGTTTTAACGTCATATTCATTCTGCAGATTTGCCATAAGACTCTATACAGAATGTTTGAATGAAAGATGTGGGAAGAAAAGAGAGACAAAAAGAGATTGCTGCAATTGTGGACTCTGCAGAGGCAAAAGTAGTGATATAGAAATCCTGGGTTTCCCTCTCCATTTCTTTCTTTTTTTACTGTTTAGCAAATATGCGAGTCATCTCCTTGATGGAACACTTCTGGAGAAATTGATATGTACCAGCAGTTAAAGATGAATCAGAATACAGATGAAAGTGGAAAATGTATTTCTTGGGAAGGAACTCAGCTTTAACGTGAGGGTCAAAGTAGCTTCAGTAAAAACTAAAGGCCCGATTGACACTTGTAGATCCGTTTCCCTGGAAGACAATTGCTTTTAAGGCTACCAGTGTGGCAGACTGAAGTAAAGCAATTTCCTCTATCTCTTCTATCTCAAGACAACAGATCTGTCTCAAGATATTTTGCTGGGTGAAATGCAGTTTCATCAGGAATACCCTGGGTCCTTCATCATTTGAAATGTTTTGGTGGACCTTTCCAACAGCAGCTCTTGCCCTAATCTATTCCCTCCCTCCCATGCCAGGCAATTTGAAATAACACTAGAAGTCAGCAATCGGTTTGGATAAAATAATATTTTACCTTGGAACCACCTGTTGCATTTGGACAGCAGAAATCAAAGTCAGAATCAAGTATAGTTTAGGGAGAATGCATCTATTGCAAGAATTGTATTGTTATACAGTACAGTAAGGCTCATGTATATGTGGCTCTGGCGTCTGCGGTTTTATTTATTCATGTGTTCTCTAGGCATTTTCTAGGTCCTTTAGTGCCACGCTATGATATTCTTGGGCCAAAAGTCCTTCATTTGCTATTATCCATAATTTTGTAAAATCTGGGAGCATATCTCCACAGAAATGAGAGCCAAACTGTATGTATTTGAACTGTGATTTTGTGTGAATCTGTTTATATTCCAAAACATAGGAGAACTTATCTTTATATCATGCTTTGGCAATTAGCATTCATAGAAACATAGAATCATAGAGTTGGAAGGGACCTCATGGCCATCCAGTCCACCCCCCTGCCAAGAAGCAGGAAAATCACATTCAAAGCACCCCCGACAGATGGCCATCCAGCCTCTGCCTGGTTTTTATATATGAAATACTGCAGGTATGACACATGTGATTGTTGGAGTATCCTGTATTACATCAATACAGAACAGGATTTTCATCCTTCAATAAAGGAACATCCTGGGATGGCTATGCTCAGCTTCCACTATTTGATACTAGACAGTGATTGCCAGTCACCAATCTCTGAAACAATCAGTCCAACTCAAGTGTTTAAAAATGTTATTTGGCTTTATAAATGGCCGTGCTAATTAGAGGGACTCTGGAAATTGTAGTAATAGCCAATAGAAGCCGTGGTAGTGCAATGGGTTAAACCCTTGTGCTGGCTGGACTGCTGACCTAAAGTTTGGATTGCTGAACTGAAGGTTGCTGGTTTGAATCCGCAAGATGGGGTGAGCTCCCATCTGTCAGCTCTAGCTTGTGGGGACATGAGAGAAGTCTGAGACCTCACAACCTCTGAGGATGCCTGCCATAGATGTGGGCGAAACATCAGGAGAGAATGCTTCTGGAACATACAGCCCGGAAAAGTCACAGCAACCGAGTCACTCTCTTAAGCCATGGAAGAAAGCATTGGCGAAACGCCTTAGGTTCGCTATAAGTCAGAAACAACTTGAAGGCACGCAACAGCTTGAGTGTCTCGAGAACTTACTGGAAGTAGCCACAGTTTATGCAGAAAGAGAAGACATTTCACATGATTTCCCTAGCAACAGCTTATTGTAATCAGAGAGTTAGGATGATGAAATAGCACTGGAAAAGGAAGTTCCACCTCAAGGAAAACTGACAGGTACTTGTACTGACAAATCTCATGTATGTTTCTGTTGTGATAGAAAAGACTAAGAAGGAAAATCCTTCACTGTGATTGGAACTAGAGATTTATTCCTTCTGCATCTTGTGATCAGTCCCCTCTTGGGAAATCCAGGACATTCTGGTGTTTCCAATCCTACCTCATGCACTCAGGATGTAGTGATGGAAAGGGAGTATTATACTCTGAGACATCACACTTCCGTTTGACATAATGAAATAACACACATGGGATAAATGTGTGAGGTCGCTGAAAAAGGTTCTCGTGTCCAAAGAGTACTATAATGCGGTGGAATAGGTTAGGAAGGCAGGAATTGTCAATCTGGGGTATGTCATTCAGTGTGCACTCATCAGCAAAGCGTGCCTCAACTGTTATTGGTTATCATCAATCAAATTCCTTTCCAATTACTTAAAAAGTTGGGTGGAAATGCCACTATTTCATCAGGCAGTTAGAAATCTGAAAGTAGATTTACTGATGAATTGTTTATACATATTATTATTTACGGGAATACAGCTGATCCTCCACTTTTGCAGGACACTTGTGAAAATGGAAGTAAATCCATGCATTAAAATAACCACATTTTCCAGGAATGCTTAGGCCCTCCATTGCGTCTACGAGAATTTGACCATAGAATCAACAGGATAATTTAACAGATATATGACAGTTCATATTAATCAGATCTATGAATAATCAAATCCTCAAAAGTTACATCTGCAAATATGGAAGGATGACTGTAGTGTGGATTAATTGCTTGATTCTAACCTTTCGGGCCCAAAATGGATTCAAGGCAGCTTCCAAAAGAGTAAAAAGTAAAAAAAAATAAGATAAACGATTATATTAAAATATATTTAATATAATCTGAAACCTCAGCAGAAAGAAATGTTAAAAATAAACACACTTTGGTTCAAAAAAGCAGTCACTCACTTAATATCAATTAGCCAAAATCTACTTGAATAAAAAGATCACAATTTCTGGATTGTGGAACCCACAATTATTTTCTAGAATCCATGCTGCACTCTGGTTGGCATATCATTTTGGAAAGATTATATGATAAGAATTAAAGAAGGGTTTCTGGATGATTGGAACAATTGTCCCATCAACCCAGCAACTATGAATCCATGTTTATTTTTATCAAAAGCATTGCACAAATCAGTATAAAACTGATAAAAAATTCCTTGATTTGAGTCTACTGGGAGGAGGCTGATAGCCATACGGAGTATGGCTTTCACACTGTTCAGCCTTTTATCTCTCAGTTAGCAGCAACTTCCCGTTGCACATCGGAGGAGGGGGGGGGGCAATGCCAGCTAGCTTGTAGAGTTTATCAACAGGTTTAGGTTTGAGATATCCTGTGATTATTCTGCACGTTTTGTTCAATGCTATGTCCACCTGCTTCACATGGGCAGACTTGTGCCAAACAGGGCAGGCATACTCAGCAGTTGAGTCAAACAAGGCCAGGGCTGATGTTCTTATTAATTTTGGGTCTGCGCCCCATGTGCTGCCAGTAAGTTTCCGCAGGATGTTCTTGCGTGCAGCTACTTTATGCTTGGTGTTCATGCAGTGTTTCCTATATGTTTGTGTTTGATCTAAAGTGACACTAAGATATTTAGGATGGAAACAATGTTCAAGCTCTTGGCCTTCCCAGGTGGGGAATCCATGTGGGGACTGGGAATAAAGAGCAATAAAGGAAAGGCAATAAAATTTCAACTTCATGGCCCAGAAGGCGAGTGGCCTCTGCCTATGTTGATATTCCTTTACATCATCTTAATGACAGAATTAACATCGCAAACAAAATGTAAGTCTGTGGCTCTAACATAATAATTCATGAAGAAGACAATGAAGCTTTGAAAGCTAGCATGTTTTTTTTTTAATTTGGCTCAACAAATCTATCTCTGTTTTATGGATTTTGGGTTTCGTTACAAAATTGCTATTTTTGTTGCTAGTAACAGGCAATGAGGTTTCCTCCCTGTGAACTGAGAAGCTCAGGTAGATAACAGCTATTGGTAACTATTTATTTATTTAAATTATTTCAGTATTGTCTCCCAGCCCACAAGAGTTCCCCATAAATTTGCCTAATCTTCTTTAAATCTAAGTTGGTTGTCGTCAAACTCCACATAGTAAATGATACTGTGCTTCTTTCCTAAATTTTGTACCAATGATGTTAACTGATCCAGTTTCCTGGAAGTTTCTAAACTCCCTTTAAGAACTACCTAACTTTGAGCACACAAAGGTAATCCATAGATGTGACTACAACAAGCATGGTTCTTTGCATTTTGAAGACAGAGTGAAAAATAAACAATATTAGTCTGGATTTGAGCAGCTATTATGAAGGTCAAACTTGAAATTGAATAATGGCAGCTAAGGTCGGAAGAATTTCTGCACCATTTTCTTTTAGTTTAGTGAAAACCTTTACTCTCCGATGGATGTCTGCCAATTAATTGGCCAGAATCTTCTTTCCTCCCACCAGAACTGCTTTTGGGAGGGGCGGGATACCAATCCATTGCCAGTCCTTATAGAAACTAACTTGGGGAAATAGTATTTTTTTCTTCTTTCTTTTAGGAACTCTTGATATTACCCCAGTTCAGTGATTTGTAATGTTAGTCCATAAATTTCAGAATGCCATCTCATCACTTTGCTCTGTACAAGGTGTAACTCTAAGAGCAAAACACTCTTTAGAGGTGGAAAAAAATGCTTGCATGCTCAGTGCAGCATATAGATGAATGCAAACAATTCATTTAGCCACTGTGCAATTTCACCTTCTTTTTTAGCACACCTTTCACTCCTTTGAAATTAGCCCTTTTCCTGGTCAGTTTAATGCTTCTGATTAATGTAAAATAATTTTTATTGTCTTACTGTTTATATTTGTCAAACAATGCACTCCTTTCTCTTTCATATTCCCTATTATCTATCAGGCCTTGTGTTCTTTTTCATTCCTTTTATTTGGGCAAGACTTCCATTTTCTGTAGGAAGTTCTCGTCTTTTATGCTTCCTTTGTTCTGCTTGTTAACCACCCCAGCATCCGCTTGCACTTGATGGTGCTTTTCCGGTGGTATACATTCCAATGCAGCATTTACTATTGTGGTTTTCAATGACCTCCAAGTCTTCAGGGGAATTTTTACGTCCCTTCCATTCAACTTCCTCTTAGCCATCCTTCTCAGGATTCTTTCCTCTTTTGAAATCAAATGTGATTGCCTTGTGCTTTCTGGGCTGTTTTTGACTCCATGAGGTTGTGAAGGCAGGGGGATGACTGATTCTTTCAGTTCTTTCATTCAATTCCACAACTCATTCATCTTTTTCTGTGTTCTATACGGCAATTACATTTGAGAGCACCTCCTCTCCAGTTGGTTCCATGGTCAACGGTTGATGTGGGTTAATTTACATTCAGTTATAAAGTATTTGGAGGCCACAGGTCATTAGATCTCTCCATTCCCAATTCTGTGATGGGAAGGAAAAAGGGAGTCCAAAGATTCATAGAATCCAACGTCAACCCTTTTTTTGTGATATGCCCCTAGAACTGACTTGAGGGCTCAAGCTGATCTTGGAGATAGTATAATTTATGTCCCTTTTACTAGACACACAAGAAGGCAAAAGATATATAATTTAATTGCCCTTAGGAAGTCAAATATTTTAAAGGATATGCTATCCTTGCGCAGAGACTATCCTATTTTAAAAAAACTAGATGAAAAGTATTTTGCCCTTCTTGGACATACAGGCTAGCACAAGCATGGTCAAACTATGGCCCTCCAGGTGTTTTGGACTTCAACTCCCAGAAATTTCAGCCAGCTTACCGGCTGTTATGAATTGAAGTCCAAAACAGCTGGAGGCTCAAAGTTTGCCCATGTTGGGCTACCACCTTGTTCATAAATTGGACTCTTGGAAAGTCACATTTATTGTTCATAACTCAAGCCTACTTTATCAACCAAGCAGAGCCCTAGGCAAAGAGTTTCTGAGATTCTAGTAAACAAAGGAGATATAGGCAGCCATCAAACTTACAAACGACTCATAGTTAAGAATAGAGGTGAGAGTACAGGAAATAAGAGAAATCTATCCTTAGGAAAGACAATTAATTCTTGGAAGAGTTATCATGGGGAAAAGGTGTCTCCACTGAAGCTTTCTCACCATTCATTGTTTCCACAACAAGCCAAATTTTTCAAAATCCAATCATTATAGGGACAGAAAGTGAGGTGAAGTCTTCTGAACAGCAGCACAGACAGCAAAATAAACACCACAGGGATGTTAACCCTTCCCTATGCTATCCAGCCTAAGAACAATCCTACAGAACCTATCTTGTTTGTAACTTGGGGGCTGCCTGTATACAGAGAGACGTTGCAGCAGGGTCCCAAGGAGTCTCTCCAGCTATTTGTTCTCAATGCACCCCATACCCAGGAAAGCTCTAGATATCATTTCCCAGCATTGCCATCTGCAGCACTTCAGAAACTCTACAGTTGGGACCCTAGCAGGATGAAAAGATAATTTTTGGAGGGTGGTACTGTCAGACTAAGTATGAAGATAGATTTCCATCATCACAGCAGCCTTCAAGAACACAAACAAATTAGAGCAAGATTGGAAAGAGAGACACCTAAAGTGGAATATATTTACAAATTCCAATCCATTAGTAGAGGTTTGAAAAGAGATAATGATTTCTTGGCACATTACATATATTACTATATAGGTTCTCACAACAACAAATTCACTTCAGCTACATTTCTATGAAAAATTGACTTTTGGGAAGCAGATTTATTGCTTTCATAGCTCTATACTAAGCAGCTGCTTGAATTAATTGTATCAGCTTCCACAGATGATCACCTTGAAGTGTTCTTATGGTATCAAAGTAGATCAAAAGATGGCTTAAATCTGAAGTGCCATTGCTGAACACCTTTTGCCACTTCTGAAGCTCTGTAGCACATCTCAAAATCTCCAGAAATGTTTGGTCTCAAAATGATCTCAAGCAAACCAAAACTGTGCATAAACAACATGGTTTACTTCCCCCCACATGACTCCATTAAATCTTTAAACTAGGCTACCAAGTGGTTGAAGTGGGAATTAGCAATAATGCAATGTCACTTTCAGTATGTCATCGATGTGCGCAAAAACTGAGCTGAATTCCACAGAGCTATCTCACCCTTGATGCCAAACAAAGAGCTGGTTGCCTTCATCATGAGTAGTAAGATGTAGTGAAGCCCATGGTTTGCTTTGTCATTTCTAACCAAAGCCTTGAGCACATGAAGAGCTTGACAATGTCACTTAACCCCTCCCCCCCCCCCCGCACCAAATGTTCATGAGAAAATGTAACAATCATGGAGCAAGATGGCAGGAACTCATCTAGGGCAGTAATTGGTTAAACAGGCAGAAATAAAGGAAGAGCAAAAAGGTGGCTCTTCTGATGTGAATAAGGACTTTATTAAAACTGATGAAATTCATAAATTATCAAAAGGACTGAAGAATAAGGTGGCTATGTTTGCAAATGACATTCTAGATTTTGAAAATCAGGTCTATGAAAAAAATGGTTTGCTGCCCATATTCATTTCTATTTTAAAGATTCCATTTTTATTACTTCAAATGTTTTTGTACATATTACAACAGAAAGTATTCTGCTGCCTGGAATTTTGGACATTTCTTACCAAAGCACATGTAGTTTATTGGAGATGGGGTCTTTCCTGCAAATGTATCAGCTACTTACAGCAATAATGAATTTTTACCTGCCACCACTGTATCCAATTATTCTTTTGTACATCAAAACTTCAGGCATTTTACTAATATTCGTCGAGTTCCCACCTTTCGGAGCTTTTCATGTGTCAGAGTGCTGCTCTTGTATTAACATTCTGGACAAAAAGGCATTCCATTTTCCCCAAACTTTTATTTAAAAGCCCTAAACAAAGTTTGACAAAACATTTCCAAGTGGAATTACTCCACCAGGTGGACTGAAAGAGGTATACCACCAGAACTGCCACTCCCCACCCAACCCATCCCTTTGTTTACTGAAAAATCAGAAAGGGACAACAAGAGGGGATGCATTCAGCCCCTTATGGGGACATTTAAACTTGAAATCCACAATGTGGGCTTCAGTTGAATAGGACCACCATCCCTTTAATCAGAGTGGGTGCGTTCTCTCTTTCAGACCAGCTAAAGGGTGGTCGGATTGTTTTCTGTTTTTTTTGTGCCACCCTCAACATGCAGGATATAGAAATAAAGGCAAGTTCTGGGTTTTAACCAGTAGACCACGGTTTGTATTGAGCAAGAAACCAAAAAAAACCAAAAAAAATAAATGCAGCAATCCCCAGAGCATCAAGGGAAACCGTCATCATCGTCCTCGGCCATTTCCTTCGCAAATTCTAGGTCCTGCTGCTCACGCTCCCGGCGCTCCTGTGAAACAAAAGTAGCCATATGGTTTAGTGCAACATCTTTGGCATGAAACAAAACTGAGCTGTCCAATAGGCTGGGATTAAAGACACTTCCCTAAGCAGGGTTGAATTTCTACAGGACAATTTGAACAAGCACCAAGTCGTTCAGAGCCACTGACTTCAAATCAGGCTAGATGATGAATGAGAGATCTCCCAGTCATCCTGTTATTAACAGTTCTGCTCAGGTCTTGCAAGCTCAATGAATGTCCATATACTTGTGTGGAAATATGGTTAAGAGCTGGTTCTAAGTAGCCATTCCTCTCTTTTAAAATTGCTTAAGTAGCATATAATGACAGAGAGCAATTTAAAAACTAATGGCAGTGATGTTTCTGCAGAAATATCATGGAAACACTTTCTATGTGGTTGAGCTACCCTACACTAGAAAACAGCAACTGTGCTACTGTCAGTATACATTTGGGCTATCCAGGACCCAAGATTATGCTCAACTGTTCAGAACAGGTCAGAATTCATACACAGCCCCTTTCTTTTAGAAATAGGAATTGTTTTTGTTCCCATGCTCAATTTTTATCATTATATAGATCACTAGATTCAACTTTTCTTGGCACAAAAATGTACATTCTTATGCAGAGTGCGAAAAAGTGTGAATAAGATAGTAAAATTTATTTATATACCGCCTTTCTCACCCCTGGGGGAGAATTGGCAGTTTACAACATATTAACGGCAGAAATACAGTGCCCACATACATATAATAGAAAAAAATCATAATAACTAAACACACTAAAATAACTAAAAATACGGCACTGGTTTAAAAGGAACTCTTGGCCCAATAAAATATTTTATGAATCTAAACTATCTGGATAGGATCCAGATTGAGTCACACTCCAAGCAGGCCTGCTGAAATGAATGAGACAGATCAGTCATATTTAACTGAAATGCCTTTGATTTCAGTAGCTCTACATGCAAGTCACTTTGATTCAATTCAATTGTCGGATGAGTTTACCACTCTGTGCTTGAATAGTGCTGAATAGGGTTGTGTAGTGTCTTAAATAAACCGAGACACTGAGACTAGAACAGAGGAAGCCTAGGTAGTACCAGGTATTGCAGAAGTTAGTGGTGACAGAGAGAGACTGAGAGGACTGCTGGTTCATGAGAGGTTTAGAACTTAAATAATAACATCTCAGAGCCAGTTTGGAGCAAGTAGCTTCTTGTCGTCAGAGAAACCTACCTCTGCAGACTCCAGGTCCTTATTATAAGACTTCGGAGGGAACCTCATAGCCTAAAACAGAAAAGGAATTAAAGTAAGTAGAAAAAATGAAGCCACTCTCACAAGACACAAAATCTAGTACTTCTGACTTTACTATTGAAGGCTTCCCTAGCTAGGCTTCTTGCTCAGAACAACAGTAGATTCAGAGGTGCCCGATTTTGGAAAGTTACTTTTGGAATTCAATCTGCAGGATTCCTCAGTCAACATGGTTACTGGTGATACTAGGTAAGGTATTTGGGGGACGGTATTTTTTAAAAAGCAACATTTCTAAACCTCTAATAGTACAATGGCACCTATGCTGTCTATGTTCTTTTTGCATATCTCAGTGATGCCTGCAATATTATTAGATAAGTGTTCTTTAGCCCCACATGTTGGCCAGGTCATCTAGTAGGCTCATGCCTCTAGGTATGAGATTTAAATTCAGAACGTTTTGATTCATAATTTAGATACTACTTTACATTAGTTAAATGCTCCCTTCTTTTCTATCTGCCCGATAATACACCAATGTACACTTGTTCCTTTACCTTGACAGACATATTGTGAATGTCGAGGCAGAAGGAGATACGTTGGTGGAAGGCCAGTTGAGGTTCCCGTGTTGAATAGATGTCTGTCATTTCCTTGGACTGGATGTAGCCCTTCTCATGGTTGATGCTGGCTTCAATCACACCATCCCGAATGGCCTGAGAATCAGAGACAAGCACAGAACCCATTATTTTCCAAAACAACATCTACAGGGGAACAAATGCACATAATATGTCTTATTCAGCATGTGCTGGATGGGGTCACACTCCCCCTAATGACACAGGTTCACAATTTGGATAGCGAGTCTGAGAGATTAATTCTAGAGAAAGGCTCACAGGATGTATGGTTGCAAGCTTATGTTCAGAGCCACTCAGTATGTTATTAGTTCCTATGAGCTGATCCCACATATTAAACATACACAACAGCCTCTGAAACTTTGGGTTTGACGCGAGAGTGGAGTGGAGGGTTTTCTATCATCAAAGGTGTTAAAGGACTACCTTCAAGGGGAGTCTTGCCATTTTCTCATTGGGCCTGGTAACAGACAGTAGATATAGAGCAGTGGTTCTCAACCTGTGGGTAACCAGGTGTTTTGGCCTACAATTCCCAGAAATCTCAGCCAGTTTACCAGCTGTTAGAATTTCTGGGAGTTTAAGGATAAACTATCTGGGGGCCCACAGGTTGAGAACCACTGGCTTTCAGAAAACATGGTAGAGTGATAGGACAGCAGTGAGACTTTATAGCCTGTTTTGCTAAAAGAAACTAAAAAAATTTCTGTTCATACATTTATAGAATCATAAAAACAAAGGGTTGGAAGAGATCACAAGGGTCAACCAATCTGATCCCACCATGCAAGAAATGTAGTCTGGATAATTGGTTTCAGGAAAACAGGATGAAACAGGACTGTGATCTGGAGCATGATGGCCCAAATCCAGACAGCTTGCACTCTCATGAAATGTACAAAGGTAAACTGTCTAATAATTCAGACACAGAACATTAAAAACATAGATAGCAATGGAACTCCCATAGTCTGCCAAAGTGACAGTACAAATGGGAATTCTCATTCAGTCCAACTCTGCAGTCACCTACCTTGGCAACAATGAATTCAGCATCCTCTGGGCTATCCAGCTGCAACTTCTGTGCTATGTCAGCCAAGGAGATCCTTGAATAGGAAAGGCTGATCATGCGAACACCTGCATAAGGGATAAAAAGATAGTCCAACAAGAGTACAAAAAGCATCGATCAGATGTCTGTGATTTTTTGCTTGCTTCTTACTGCAGATTTTGCAGGAGTAGGGAGTTATTTATTGCAAGATTGTAGGGAGCCAAATGCCTCTCACCTGTCTTGATCACATTGTGCCTCAGGCGGATGATGAGTGTGTAAGTCCCATCTGCTTGGAACTTATCGCTAAACTGATCAAGGACTTGGTTGAACTTGGCCAGGTTTCCTGTCCGAACCGCTGGGAGAAGAATGCAAAAGAAAATAGAGGCATTTTTTTGTCACTGGGACTTTAAGATGAGCACAGATTGTCAAAAAGCAATGGGAGAAAACTGGAAGTAGGTTAAAAAGCAGCAAAATAAGAGAAAAGAAGACCAGATGAATTCTTGTTTAAGTATATGCTTATATGAGCAAAGAATACACAGAATCAGAGAACTGGAAGGGACTCAAAGATCTTTCTAGTTCAATCCCTTGTCAAGTAGTATAGACAACTGCTTCTTAAACTATGGGTCCTGACCCCAAATGAGGTCCCCTTAGCTCAATGTTGGTGGCTCCAAAAATTTGACAATAGTAAAAGTTTCTGAACATCACTTAGTGACTGTTTAGACATTTATGCGAATCTGTTGTGCAGTGTTTGCAGCGGACTCGGCAGAAGATGCTTTAGCTGTATTTCATAAAAAGAAATATCAGCCTGTTTAGCAAGGCTTGAAAAAGCTGATTTATTATCAATAAATGTTTATGTTGTATACTTTTGTAGGCCTATATACCTGGGTTTACGTAAAAAAAATCAGACTGAAGGGAGTCCCGAGTGGAAAAGCTTAAGAAGTCCTGACACAGAAAACTAAAGCACCCCCGAAAGACCTCTGCTTATACATTAGAATGCAAGGAAACATGCATGTTGCGACTCCAGGCTAATCCTCTTGTACATTTTACATACTTGGATTGGTTATCTCTGCATGCAGAATGGTTCTATCTATTTTGGTTTACTGATGGTGTTTGGAGAATGATGGAAAAATGGGTGGAATAAATGTACATCACTGCTTTGCCTGCATCCCCAGGACTTTGTATTACTAAAAATAAACACTGTTATACACTGGGGCTAAATGCAATTGCTGGTCCTAACTAGAGTAGAGCCATTCAATGAACTGCTTATGCAGAATCCATTGTTTCAATGGGTCTATTCTATAGGAACTATGTGTATGATTTAAGCCTTCATGCTTAAAATAAGCCACATTTAGAACACCTTTCAAACAAAACTACATGTAAAAATAGAGATGAACAAGATGGACTGTGCTTACACAAGGATTCTGAAATGTATATGGAAAACATAAATGTATTAAAGACTCCTCCACACACTTGCAGTTCATTATCCTTGCCCACTGTTTTCTTTGGATTGTTAAGTAGGGCCCAACTGCACCACTTACCCTGTGTCAAGAGGAAGTAGGGCATGAGGGACCTTTTCAGAGAAGGCTGTCGAAACTGCAGTCTGTCTGGGATCTCACCTAGCAGCAGCTCTACCACAATCAACAGCTTATGGACCTAGAACAGAGGCAAAAGTTGAATGTATTCTGCTACAATGCAGCCCACTATTGTAGAGCAGTGTGTAAATAGCAGATGTACTCCCTTCTAGTGTGAGCTCATAGCGCCACCTGGAGGACAAAACTTCTACTCACTGTCTGTTTGAAGCCAACAGCTGTGTGCTGTGGTGCTTTCCGTAGGGCGTTTGTCATGGTCCTCCGGGCTTCAGAATATTCCAGCTGGATGGCCTTGATGCGCCCTGGAAGGGAAGAGAAGGAGTGAAATGATGGTAATAATCCAAGGGTGTCTGGTGGGTTCTGCCCAAATGGTTTCTGCACTCCAGTACTAAAATTGGAATCTGGAGGGTGAAGACAAAGAGGTTCCTCAAAAAGAGGGTGTTGAGCTAGTGAGTATCATCCAAGCTGATCCTGTCAATCCCTACTTCCTAAGTGGCTTTTTTGAATGAAGCAGAGTGTACCGAGGGTTGGAACATTCAGAGGGATACAGAGATGCTTGTTTATAAAGCTATTGTTCTTCCAACTCTATTGTACACCTTCAAAACATAGAGTGTCTACAAATGTCACTCTCAACTTCTGGAAAAATTCCTTTGAAAAACCCTGCGGACAAATGTCAGCATTTTGGAAGAACCAGAAACCATCCGCACTGAAGCGATGAATCTCTGTCATTAACTTTGCTGGGCCAGGCATGTTTCCCAAAAGCTCGAGCACTACTTCCCAAAGCAGTTACTTTACAATTATCTCCGGAACAGAAAATGGAATATCAGTGAACAACAAAAAAGATTTAAAGATGGGCTTAAAACTAGCCTTAAAATTTTGATCTAAACACTGAGAACAGGAAGCCCTGGTTCTTGAGGATTCTAATTAGACGTCAGCTGTCACCAACAGTGCTATGGATTTTGAAGAGGCATGAAAAGAGGGTGAAAGGGAGAAACGTGCCAAGAGGAAGGAGCATCAAGCAAACCCCTGTCCTCAATGTGAAAGACCATGTGAATCCAGGATAGGTCTCCACAGTCACTTACGAACCCACCACTAGACTCTACCCTTGGAAGTCAATCATACTCAGCCATGAGTGATCACCTATAGTAGTATGTGACTTTTTGGTGCATGCACTGTATGGAAGTTGAAACGTACATTCAAAATGTTACTTTTTTGGTGAGGAGACCCCACAATTGCTAGCCCAAAAATAATGTATTCATATGTACAGTGCACAAGCTAATCACAAATAACTAACAGCTGCCACAATGAGCCAGAATGGTGCAGTGATTTGGGTATTGGACTCAACTTTGGAGACCAGGGTTCAATTCCCCACTTAATAATGGAACCTGACTGGGCTACCTTGAGTGAGTCACACTTTTGGCCACAAAAATTCTGTGATATTTTTGCCTTAGAGTCAGCATAAGTCAGAAATGACTTGAAGGCACACAGCAACAGAACGTCCATAATCCCCAGTCAGCAGAAACATTGGGCTGGGTAATCAAGCAATTTTGTGAGTCCAAAAATGTAATGTTTTCAAACTCAGAGCACAGGATACTTCAACTGCTCAGAGGATGCTAATTTTTGCAAGCCCAAGTCCAACTCATATACTGGCAAATATGAATTGTCCTGGTCAAAGGTACTCTATGACTTTAGTTGAACTGAACTTCTGTTACCCAGTTCTGTCATATATGTTACTGCATGTTAGGCAAAAACACATGAAATGATAAAGAGTTAATTAATCCATTTTTCATTTTTAGTATCTTTTCACTTTTTCCCTTCTTTTTTTTTAAACAACTTCAGCTTCCAGAACCCTCAGTCAATTTATCCAATAGTGAGGAATTCTGCGAGGGCTAGAAGCTATGCAGGCCTGTCCTCAACTATCAATGGGAAATGGAAGGTTCTCCACTACATTCTCTGGAATGCTGGGGATATCACTGCTAAGATGTTAATAAACATTTGCCTCAAATGTACAGGTAGCAGCTCTTTCTTCAAGTAATGTATGCAGAACAAATATTTTAATTTTTAATATACATTTTGTTGTTTTGTTCTGTGATTTTCTTTCAATCCAACATATGGAGTAAAATAACAATAAAATGCATTCTAAACTGAGAGCATTTGCAAGAAACTGCTGAAATAATTAGCACAGAGGAAAGTGTGGGCTGATAAGATGCCTCTACCAACCCTAAGAAGGATTAGAAGGCAGGCATTTTTAGTTACTCCTCTGTAGTCAAGACTATGATTCAATTAAACTTAAATGAAAGACTATTTGGCAAAGCTATACATTAACTGGGATGACCGTGTTAGTAATAGAAAATGGATTAATAAGGGTGGAATCCAGCATTATTTTAAAAAACAAACTCAATGTCTCTAATCTTAGGGCTATATAATATCAAAGATGGAGCAAGTTTGCTTTCTGTTACTTCAGAGACTGGAGCATGGAGTAATGAATGAAAAATACAGGGAAATACAGGAAAACATTTGAAAATACACAGGAAAATAAACATTAGGAAGAACATCCTAATTGTAAGAGCTGTCTGACAGTGGAATATGTTGTCTCAGAGTATGGCTTAGTTTCCTTCTCAGGAGGTTTTTAAGCAGAGGATGGATAATGATAAATCAGGATTGTTTTGATGGTGTGTTTCTGCATGGTAGATGACTGGACTAGATGGCCCTTGGGAGTCTTTTTTTATCTCTATAATTCTATGAAAGTAAGCTTGAAAATGCATGGGCAATGGGTATACTATCTCAAAATCTAAGTACGAGATCATCTGTTCTAAAAATGTCCTGCACAGAAAAAATGCTCCTTCCCTTTTTGCTACAAGAATATTAAATTCAGCAAATAAGCAAGTAATATGGATAAGCGATTTGGATAAAGGTATTTTACTTTTTTGAGCAAAAATTGGACATAGGCAGGACTCAGAACTCAATCTCATGTTTGGCTCAGGTTATCTGGGATCTTGAGAAGGAATTCAGTTCTGTTTCTCACCTGTGTAGTAGAGGTACCTGGCCCATTCATTGTTGTTTGCTTGCTCAGGGAACACTGACTTGGAAACCAGTTTTTCTGCCTGGTCATAGAGGTCATAATGAAGGTAATTTCTCAGCAGAAGATTCAGGAGAGTAGCCTGTCCATCCGCATCATGGCGAAGCGTTGCCGTCCTCAAGCGAGCATGAAGGAAACTTTGAAAAGAGAAGAAATGAAAACAGGACGTGTCAGTAAGAAAGCTTGAAAAAATAATATTGTAGAGGAAATAACAAGATTATGGCAACTCCTGGATGTTGCCAGACCTACCTCCTAACCACATCTAGCTTGTTCAAGAACTCATAGATGCGTGCATGGTAGTAGTAACATTTTGCCACCACCAGATCAAGGGCTCGGCGGTTCTGAAGACTTGTTTTCTGCATCAGATCATCCGAAACCTTCTGGGCCTAGAAGGAGGAGAGAATGAGAATTCATGCTACGACCTTACAAGTACTGATATACAGGGGACCCCTTATTGGGTACTTGGATTTTCTGCCTCATCTACATAAAATTCATCATTTACGTCCCTCACAGATGGAAGCTAGCCAGGCTGCCGAAATTATTCAATGAAACATAGGGAAACTACTAATGTCCAGGGTAACTCATACCAGATCACTGTAACAGATGAACTTGAGAGAGCTCCCCCAACTTGGCACTGAACATACAGTGAACATCAGTTTTAACTGTCCACAAACTGTGTGCATATGAGGAGATATGAATATTTGTAAACATGAAATTTAGTGGAAAGAGCTCATAAAATATTTGGGGCAACAGGTGCACTCAGAGGCCTGGGACCAAGGTCAAAGGTCACTTTGCATAAGACATTATTTTATTAATTTAAAATTGCCCACTTCCTTCCAAGCTTATTTCTACCTACAAAGTACACAGTTGTGTAAATGCATCTCTTACACCTGATATTAGCGCAGGAGTGCACGAACCAAGAAGTACTGCATGAAGATGCTATGGCTATAGTAGTATGACCCTATTGCTGTACATTTTTGTGCTTCCCAGTGCCAAAAATATACTCTCTCCAAAATGTCAACAACATGTGTTTAGCCAACAAGGGTTAAATAACTTCTTGTCATTTTTAAAAAAAACTCTCTGGACTTATAAAAGCTTCTGGAGGACATTTTTTTGTTTGCATCCTCAAATGGGGAATGCATTGAATGTCTCCTTGGGAGCCGATGTGACCCCTTAAGTCCTGAAAGTCATCAATTCTTATCTTAGCATATCATCTACAATTCTGAGTTGGGTTTGTACAGAGTGGGAAGTAATTTGCCAGATTTCTTTCCTACATTCTGCCTTCCTCTACCATCAGCTGGGAGTTGAGAAGGATGTGTTACCTCTTGATAGCGCTTGCTATTCATCAGATGGATGACCAGGAGCAGCTGGAGATAGGCTTCTACCTCTGGCAGAAGAGGAGTGGAAGCTGCCTTGCCTGTGCGGGGTCGGAACTGCAAGTCAGCTTCTGTGTCCATAGGCTACAAAAAAGGTAGGAGAGATGTGATTAGGTCAACGAGAGGCTGTGATCTGGTCAAGGAAAGGCTCTGATCCTTGCCTCTCTGCTTCTTACCAATTCCTCACCAAAGTCTTACAAAAGGCTTCACATTCAGCCTCTGGAGAACCTATGCTGCCCACCTATTACAATTCAAGTTAGTAAGATATGAAATATAATACTGGGAAGTATGCCATTGCTCCTCGAAGGTTCAAGAAGGTCTTCAAAGAGCAGCTGCAGAAGCCAAAAAAAGTATTTTATGAAATGTCAAGCCAGCCTCTGTGAGATTTCCCAGCCACCCCATAAATCCCTCCTGGACTTGCCTCTTCCAGGAAGCTGATAAGGAAGTCTCGCACAGCACTATTAGATGTGAAAAAGCCATTGATGGCCTTCTGGAGCACATTGGGGTTGAGGCGGCGGGAAGTGGATGGCAAGGCTCTCAGGGCACGCAGGACATAGCGTGGTTCCTTCCCAGAGACAGCCTTCTCCAGCTGCTTCACATGTTCCTTGATGTCTGCAATAGCCAAAAAGGAAGAGAAAGTTTAATGCAAACAGGCTGCACTATACTCCACCATCATCAATGTGTTTACCACTGGTTGGGGCAATTAAACATTGCAAGGCATCTTGAACAACAACATTAAACTTAAACTAAGCTAAAACCACAAACCCAATCCTGATCGATGTAAACTTTGTGCAAGAAATCTCCAGACTTTAAAACAACTGCTAAAAAGTTTGTATAGTAATGTAATGAAGTCTGTGTTCACCCTCTTCCTGTTCTAGATGTCATGACATGACTGTCTGAACTGCGGTACAGGCAGGTCAAGGATGAGAAAATAATAAAGTAAAAGAGGAAACGGACATTAGCACTGGGTCTTCCTGGAGGTCTGGGGTGAGATGCTGCAGAAAACACCTTGTCCTGTAGAAATAACAGGGCACTGTGAAATGGTCTTTTACAGACCTTGAAGTACAATGCAGATTTTTTTTAGCAACATATTTAAGAGCATGTAAATTATCGTCATTTGGTTTGCTTATCATTTCTACACTCTTTAATTCTATTATTCCTTTCCACCTAACTCTAAGGAAGGTGTTTTTGGTTCTCAGCTGGTACCTGTCATCAGTAATGGATTGTATGATGGCTAACAAGCTGAAGCTTAATTCAGATAATACAATGTTATTTGCAAATTTTCCATTTCAACCATCTTTAATAATTATCCTTTGAAGAACGCCAAGCTCTCTATGCTATATTTCAGAGGAAAGCATTGGCAAACTGTTGCCAGGCATTTTTTGGCTATGAATATCCTATGAAATCCTATGAAATAAATGGACTTGCTATAAGTTGACAAGTGACTTTAAGGCATACACATACATTCAATTTGATGAGAACTTTGTTCATACTGTTCATACTTTGTTCATACTTTGTTTCTCTCTTCATAACACTCTTCTGTGGCCTATTTGTAGCTTATGCTTTTTTAAAATAAAAGCAAGCTGATAGAGGATTTTCACAACAAAAGCCAAGCAACAAGCAGTACTTAATAGAATAAAACTAGTCTTATAATTAGATACCATGTTACAAAGATTGCTTTTGCAAACAAAGTCTCTTTCTCTCTGGTGTTTGAATTCAATTCAAAATTCAAATGCAAACATTTTGTATTTGAAATTGCACATTGAGCATTTCTTATTTGGAATTCAAAATACTGTATATGCTAGAGTATAAGCCGACCCAAATATAAGCCGAGGCATCTAATTTTACCACAAAAAACTGGGAAAACTTATTGATTCGAGTATAAGACAATGGTGGGAAATGCAGCAGCTACTGGTAAATTTCAAAAACAAAAATAGATACCAATAAAATTACATTCGTTGAGCCATCAGTAGGTTAAATGTTTTTTTAATATTTACATAAAACTGTAATTTACGATAATAAAACTGTCCAACTCTGATTACCTATATACTCTAGTATAAGCTGACCTGAATATAAGACGGCCAGGACCCTTACTTGAGTATAAGTTGAGGGGGACTTTTTCAGTCCTAAAAAAGGCTGAAAAACTTGGCTTATACTCAAGTATATATGGTACTCCAAAACTGCTCATATGTGTGTCTGACACTAAATTACTGTTACTTTATATTGATTCAATAGGCACAAACTTTGTTTTATGCACATTATTAAAATTAAAAATATGGTATGAAAAATTACCTTCAGGCTTATGTATATAAGATGTAGATAGAACATAATAAATTTCATGTTTGGGTGGGTGTCCCATCTTCAAGAAGTATATGCGTGTATCTCAAAATTCAAAATAATAAAAATTAAATAAAAACCCCAAACATTGATCCCAAGCATTTAGAGTAAGGGAAACACAACCTGTGTGATGAAACGGTTCTGGTGAGTCTTAGGAAAGGAACCCCAATACTGCAGTACCATACATTGAGGTTCCCTTTTACAAGTCTGAGAGTTGAAGCGCTAGAGCTCCCTGATTGAAATTCCTAAATACTTCATGAAATTACAAACCCTAGGATTATAAAGTGGAGTTAAAATACTTCAATTGTGCAGTGTGATGCCTCACCTACACTACCATATAATCCAGTTTCTGAATACAGATTATCTGCTTTGAACTGGATTTTATGGTAACAGCGCTCCATGCAATCATGCCGGCCACATGACCTTGGAGGCATCTACAGACAATGCGGGCTCTTCTGCTTAGAAATGGAGATGAACACCAACTACCAGAGGTGGATATGACTAGACTTAATGTCAGGGGAAAACCTTTACACCATGTAAAATATACAAATGTTAAAACAGGATTAAATATGCTGATGCTTTTATGTTAAGCCACTTTGGAGTCTCCTTCAGGGGAAATAAAGCAGAGTATAAAAATATAATAATAATAATAATAATAGAAAAAAGTGGAAGCCAAATATGATGCAGTTTCTTCATGTTTTTATGATACAACCAATTAGGAAATGATATTTATAACCCAGGAATTAAAATCATGTTACATAGTGTCACTGACTGGCATCCCTCTCTTCTATATATATATATATATATATATCCCACTTTATCTCTCCATACGGAGACTCAAAGAGGCTCACAATTAAAAACATTACAATGCAACTTAAAATATACAAAAATACAATAATAAAACAGTATTATCATTGGGTTGATGTGAGTTTTCTGGGCTGTATGACCAGGTTGAAGAAGTATTCTTTCCTGACATTTCGCCCGAAACTATGGCAGGCATTCTCAGAGGTTGTGAGGTCTGCTGAAAACTAGGCAAGTGGGGTTTATGGAATGTCCAGGGTCGAAGAAAGAACTCTTGTCTGCTTGAGACAAGTGTAAATGTTGCAACTGATCACTTTGATTAGTATTGGACAATCTTGCAACTTCAAGCTCTGGCTGTAATCAGGTCCAGCTAACACAAAGGATTCCCCCAGGCAGTAAGCAACCAGACATCAAAGCTACAAGGCTATTCAATGCTAATCAAAGTGATTAATTGTAACATTCACACTTGCCTCAAGCAGACAAGAATTCTTTCTCCCTCCCTTGACATTACTATTGCAATACTGTAATAGCATCCCTTCACGGAGGCAGCCATCTTCCCTCAAAATGCTGTTATGTAGTTAGGGACCGGCTGCCAGGTATCTCACCCCCCCTCCCCTAAGACAATCCCCTCGCCCATAATGTAGTCCCGCCCACCAATTTGAATACCTGACTCCTCTGGCCAATAGGAGCGCCTCGGAATGTTCGGCAGCCACGCCCTCACCTGGGCCATACCACAATAGGATACCCCCCCCCCCCCATTCCTGGAATGGTTCATTCCGTCCTCACCTTCGAGCGTGACGGCGTCCAGCTCGCGCTGCGACTTCTCGGCCGAAGCGGGCTCGGAAGGCGCCGCCGAGGCCTCCTCGTGCATTTCGACGTCGGCGGTCGGCGGCGGGGGCTGCGGGGGCTCTGCGGGCGGGGGTTTGGCCTTCTCCTGCCCGGCGCGGCGCCTCGAGCCGCCTTCCTGCTTCATGGCTGCGCTTCTCACACGCACCGGCTACCACCGTGACAGAGCAACAATCGCGGGGGACGACGGGAAAAGACAGGCAGGCTCAGGGAGTCGACGGCCGAGAGAATAGATAGAGCGCCGAGTGAGTGGCTCGGCTTCCTCCAGGCGAGGAACACCATAGAGATTAGGAAAGATGTTTACGCATCACACGACTTCCGGTTTCCTTTTGTGAGGGGGACTATAGAGGTAGGAAAAGTTGAAAGAGGAACGCCTTCCATGACTTCCGGGTTATTTTGACGTCACAATCCAGCTGCACTGCCCAAGCTAATCCCTCTGCCATGCTACCGTAGAAGTATTATTATTGTGTTGTGGAAGGCTTTCGTAGCCGGAATCACTGGGTTGCTGTGATTTTTCCGGGCTGTATGGCCATGTTCCAGAAGCATTCTTTCCTGACGTTTCGCCTGCATCTATGGCAGACACCCTCAGAGGCGATGAGGTCTGCTGGAAACTAGGCAAGAGGAGTTTATATATCCACGGTGGGAAGAAAAAACTCTTTACTGGGTTGTTGTATGTTTTCCGGGCTGTATGGCCATGTTGTAGAAGTATTCTCTCCTAACGTTTCGCCCACAACCTCTGAGGATGCGTGCCATAGATGTGGGCGAAACGTCAGGAGAGAATACTTCTACAACATGGCCATACAGCCCGGAAAACATACAACAACTCTGTGATCCCGGCCATGAAAGCCTTCGACAACACATTAAACTCTTTACTGTTTGAGGCAAGTGTGAATGTTGCAATTGGCCAGCCTGATTAGCATTGAATAGCCTTGCAGCTTCAAAGCCTGGGCTTAATGGCATAAGTAGTCTGACCCAAACAGTCTAGGGCTTAATGGCGTAACATTAGAAAATGTTGACCATTTCCGCTACCTTGGCAACATCGACACTCAAATACAACAATGCCTGAGTTCTGCGAGTGCAGCATTTTTCTGAATGAAGCAGAGAGTGTTTGAGGATCGGGGCATTCGTAGGGAGACCAAGGTGCTTGTTTATAAATCTGTTGTTCTCCCAACTCTGTTGTTATTATTTATTTCCATCCCACTTTTATCCCGGATTGGGACTCAAAGCAGCACACATGTAAAAAGAAAAAACATAACACACAATTGAACTGCTGTGGCTCAAAACTATGGAACACTGGGAGTTGTAGTTTGACAAGGAACCAGCACCCTTTGGAAGGGAAGGCTAAAAACCTTGTAAAATGAAAACCGCAAAACATCTTCAAAGTTTTAGATAAATGCTAAACAAGTATGTGACACAGGATATTCATGCATTTAATAGAAAAATAATAATAAAACAAATTCAACAAATGGGAAATGCAGGGTACTGGAATCAGAAAGCTCAGCAGAATTGTTAGATGAGACTATGAGATATAAGTTAATTTATCAAATGACCATATTAATTCTAGTATTACAGTTCCTTTATACATTGTCTTAGTGTCAAATCCATTGGAAGTGATTGATATGATTGTGACGTGTGAGATATAGATTCAGGTTGAATATACCTTATTCAAGGTGCTAAGATAAATATTTTGGATTTTTTTCCAGATTCTGGACTACCAATTGCAGGATATATGTATCATAACAACAAATATTGGAGATGGGTCTAAACAAGCATATAAGATATTATGTTTTATGATCATCTTATACATATAGCCTGAAGATAATTTTATACACTACAGTAGAGTCTCACTTATCCAACATAAACGGGCCAGCAGAATGTTGGATAAGCGAATATGTTGGATAATAAGGAGAGATTAAGAAAAAGCCTATTAAACATCAAAATAGGTTATGAATTTACAAATTAAGCACCAAAACATCATGTTATACAACAAATTTGACAGAAAAAGTAGTTCATTACACATTAATGCTATGTAGTAATTACTGTATTTACGAATTTAGCACCAAAAGATCACGATATATTGAAAACACTGACTACAAAAATGTGTTGGATAATCCAGAACGTTGGATAAGCGAGTGTTGGATAAGTGAGACTCTACTGTACTTTAATATTTTGTGCTTGAAACAAAGTAGGCAAACAATAGGAAGCAAATATGTAACTATCACAGAGACCAAAGCAGACAATTTTGAATTTTTTGGATAATGGGATAATCAACCTATACATCAATTTGGAAAACCATAAACATAGAGAATTTTAGAAGGCCTGAAATATGTCTGAAAAGAAGGCTAAAAAGTGCAAAGAGGGTTAGAGAGTAAGGCTGTATATATAGTAGAGTCTCACTTATCCAATATAAACGGGCCGGCAGAATGTTAGATAAGCGAATATGTTGGATAATAAGGAGAGATTAAGGAGAAGCCTATTAAATATCAAATTAGGTTATGATTTTAGAAATTAAGCACCAAAACTTCATGTTATACAACAAATTTGACAGAAAAAGTAGTTCAATATGCAGTAATACTATGTAGTAATTACTGTATTTACGAATTTAGCACCAAAATATCACAATGTATTGAAAACATTGACTACAAAAATGCGTTGGATAATCCAGAATGTTGGATAAGCGAGTGTTGGATAAGTGAGACTCTACTGTACCTGTATGCAGGACAATACAACCCTATCCGTGTTTTGTTCAAAACTAAGCCCCACTGAAGAAGGATTGAAAAAGGTTACTTTTCTGAACTGCAGTTTGCCAAACCTATGTTTTGTGGGAGTTGCAGCCCAAAAGAATTTTTTTCAAGCTTGGAAAAAATTGGACTTTCCCAGATAAATGTGTACAATTTAATCATGCATCATGATTAATTAAGTTGTCTTCTGAGTTAGAAGATTGAGCACATAAAGAACCACATACAATGGCACCAAAGCTTCAGGCTCTCCTGTTCCAGTAAGATGAGCTTCATTTTTCTGAATGGTCACTCCACTCATTTCAATCATTGCTCCTGTTATAATCATCTCCTCTTTAGGTAAGAGCTGGGCATCTGCAGTAAATTTCATTTTGTCGTTGCTTAGAATATTGCCTAAAATGTTCTCAACCTTTGAAAACATAAAAGAAGCAAAATCAAAGCACACAAGTCAAAGTATTCATTGTTTAAAAAACACCATTGTTATTCTCTGGAAAAATTATAGCATACTGCCATGTATCACAATCTGAATATGGAACCTCTTTTCCATAGTTAGCTCTGCCAGTGCCAAGATATTACTCTTGCTGAGAAGCTAGCAACTAGGGGTGTGCAATTCATGTAAACGTACTGTTTTGGTGTCCTGATTTTGGTGCTGCTGCCCCCCCCCCCCCCCATTCCGTTTTTTGGGAGCTGTTTTTCGATCTGGCAGCCAAAAAATCAATTTTCTCAGCGGGAAAATCCAGCCCTTTGGTGGCAATGGGAAAAACTTCCTTTCTGTCATTTTTACGGCTATAGGGATGAAAACGGCTACACTTGGAGGACATGTTTACTACTACCAGCCCTGCCCCCCCCCCAAGTTTCAAAATGTTTCAGTCATGCCCTGACTTTTAGGACATTCTTAAAGTTTCTAGAAAAAAAACACCAAAAAGGTGTCTTGTAGGACGATCTGATTAAGATTCAGTAGTACCTCTCCCTCTCCCTCTGGCTTTTGCTCACCTGAAAGCCTGGACACTTCACCTAGCAGCACCCACACCATGGCTACAACACCTATATATATGTGTGTGTGTGTGTGTAATTATATATAAACTGGATGCGGGGAGGCTCAGACACAGAAGCCACCAGAAAAATATGAGAGAATCAAAGCATCTGGGTTGTTTCCCCTAATATTCTTCAACTAGACCTGGGTTAAGGCGTCAGAGTTAAGAAAACGTTTTTCTGGGGTAGTTTTCTCTAATATCCTTCAACTAGGCCTGGATTACGGTATTCTGTGCACATTCGGGAGAAGCCCTACAAACCACTCTAAACACCTTTGCAGAAGCATACGAGAAGCTCGGACTCCCATTGAATATCGAGAAAACAAAAGTTCTCTTCCAGCAGTCGCCAGCCGATCTCTGCAATGCCAGAAATACAGCTTAATGGTGTAGTGTTAGAAATTTTTTGACTGTTTCTGCTACCACAAAAGTCAACATTGACACTGAAATACAACACAGGCTGAGCTCTGTGAGTACAGCATTCTTCCAAATGAATCAGAAAGTGTTTGAGGATCTGGACATCTGTAGGGATACCAAGGTGCTTGTTTATAAAGCTGTTCTCCCAATCCTGTTATACGCCAGCAAAATATGGACTGTCTACAGACATCACACTCAACCCTTGGAACGATTTCATCAGTGTTGCTTCTGAAAAATCCTGCAAATCTCTTGGGAAGACAGGCAGACAAATGTCAGCATGCTGGAAGAAGCAAAGACCACTAGTACTGAAGCGATGTCCCTCTGCCATCAACTCCCCTGGACTGGCCACGATCACCATCTCCCAAAGTGGTTACTATACTCCCAACTCAAAAATGGAAAATGGAATGTTGGTGGACAGGAAAAGAAATTTAAATATGGGCGTAAAGCCATGTGATCTATTGCGGCATGGAAAAAAGGAAGCAGTGCCCATGTCGTTATGGCCAACTGCAAGAGCTGAAACAGCTCTTTTGAAAAATGGATCTGTGCACAGCCCTTCTAGCAACCATATTATATTTTAGAAAGGCACAGGTATATGAAACTTTATTACATTCATAGACCAAGGCACAGGTATATACAGAAGGCTCATATGAACGGATGCTCTTTCGCATCACACAGTTATAGCACCATAATTCCACTTTAATCAGCATGGCTGCATCCCATGGAACATGTCTGGCAAACATATAGGGATGGTTTGATTAGCGTCCTCACTTACCAGTTCCAGCTGCATGGACACAATATTTTTCCCCACAGATTCTTCCAAGAGCATCAATTGTTGTTCTTGCAGTTCTGAGAAAGAGAGCAAAACAATCAATGGAAGGGAAGGGTTCCATACTAGCACAGAATGGCTGAAGCAGGAAGCTGGCGAGATTATTCTTATTAGCTATAAGTGCAGAAAGAGTCATAGTTTGCTCTAGCATGCTGAGACATGCAAACAAAGCGAAGGCATTATCCAGTGTTCTTTTTCACTGACTTGTTGACCTCTCACAATAGTAACTGGCAGTGATTGGGCAAATCTGTGAGAAACTCTAGGAGAATGTGCCCTGGGTTACTTGCATGCTTTATCATTAAACAGATCTAGATGACCTCCAAGAGGGCAGTGGGAAATTTCAAGCAGTTTGAGATTTGAAATTCAGGACTTATCTGCAAGATCATCATCTGTACAACTGTACAATCTGTACAACTTACCATCTAAGGCTTCAAGAAAATAGACAACTGCCTCTGCAAGTTCAGTGATGATGACTCCACTGCAATCTTGTAGATTCTCCACCAGATTTTGCAATTCTGGCTCGTCTGCCTTCAATTTGCATTGGCCAGAGACTTGAAGCGCCTCCTCCAGCTAATAGTATAAAGAAAAAATTACATGGACTAAATGCAGGGATTTAGTGGCACACAAATGAAAGCATGGGTCACTATGCGATGATATTGGAATGAAGAGCATAGAGGAGTGGGAGTGATATTGAAGATGAATTTGGTTTGGTTCTGTTCTTTAAATCGTTCCTCATGTGAGAGGACTGCTGAAATATGAAATAGACAGCCACTGGCTAGTTTTAAGTTTCCTGCCAAAAAGATTATAAATCGGATAATCGCATAAACATTCCTGCCAATAAGATTCCCTTGAAGGATGTATAAAGGGGCTTCCATGGAATACTATTCTGTAAAAGAGCAGCAATGGCTGCTATGGTGCAGAGAAGAAAATCTGCACATATTTCATCCTCCAATGCAAGAACAAAACAGTTACAAATGTTTTCTCTCCACTGCTCTTTTATTCTTTTTCATGACATGTTTCAAATTGTTTTTAATACTTGCATTTTAATAAAATTATAATGTTAACCCTTAGTCCCAGGTTTAGGGGAAAGGCAGCATTTTTTTTTTTAAAAAAAAAGACTGTGATAGAAACAGTAATACTAATTTTTGCAATTATTCTTTATATATGATGATTTTATTTTATTTTTTACCAAAATTATATTTACTGGACTTTGCATGGAGAAAAACACCATTACCTTAATGCAAAGCATTTTGTGTTAAAAGCACAATGGTTTCAAAATGAAATTGTTCAATTTTAGGCAAAAATTGTTTTTGTGTGTGTGTGTGTGGGGGGGGGGGGTGTTACAAGTTAATTTTTTCGTCCTGAAATGCTCATAGTTAAGGACAGGGAAGATATAGGGAGTGAGAAAAATCTACCTCTAGGAAGAGAAATTCACTCCTGGAAGAGTTATCATGGAGAAAAGGTGTCTCCACTGAAGCTTTATCACCAATCCTGGTTTTCACAACAAGCCACATTTCTCAAAATGCAATTATCACAGGGTCAGAAAATGAAGTGAAATCTTCTGAATAGGAGCAGAAACAGCAAAACAAAATCCACAGGGTTCTTAACCCTTCCCTGTTTTGGAGCAACACTTTAAAAATGTATCTGTTTCAGCTTACATACAAATTCAAACCTATAGAACCTATCTTGTTCATAACATCGGAACTGCCTGAACTGACTGGAGAATAATAGTTTTGTAATCTGGGCTGTGTAACAAGTAATAATGCTCAAGTTTGACAATGAGAAGTGGATATCAATCTTGATTTTTTTCTAAGTATAACATTAAGCTGGGAAGACACTAATGGGAGAGACCCAGAAAGAAATATGGCAAAGGATTTGTGAAGGGAGGGTCAATGTGCTGGAAACAAATGATAAGGAAACCCTTAGGCCCAAAGGAAGGGTCTAACGCACCATGAGATTTTCCTTACCTGGAATGCTAGCTTTTGTAGAAGATCCTTGTTCCTCATTACAGCCACAAAGCCAGATAGAAACAAACCACGCAACTTTGCAGATAAGAATGAGAACTGTTCACATTCCACTTGAACCTCCATCCACATGTTTTCCTTACTGCTCACTGTAGTCACAGATAAAAGGAATAGAAAGCTCAGGATCAGATGCTATAAACCCATTTAAGGAAAATGTACCCCAGAGCTAAATATCTGATATTACTGGTATTATTTCATGCTATTGAAAATACTGTATTTATTTCACCACGCGAACCCAGCATAAAATGTTCTCAGCACAGAGCACAAGCACAAAGAGTTGTCTTACTGGTAAAATTAAATTCCAGATCTTTTAAAATAGGACAGAGTTATTTCTTGTATTGAAATAGGTTAATATTTGATTTAGAAGATCATAGGAGTGTCCAACAGGGCATCTTCAGAGGCTATTGCGGCCACAGATAGCTCTCTCAGTATCCTGTGTTTGACTGACATCATTCACCTTGATCAGTGGTTCCCAACCTATGAGCTGTGGCTCAGCAGTGGCCCATGAGAACAAAAATCCGGTCCGCTAACCTCCTTCCTCTTATTTTATTTTATTTCCACTCCTTTCTCCAGAGCTCCAGATTATTAAATATGGTCTTCTGTGGGCGAACAGATGGTGACTAATGGATGACATATGTTCTGTATCAGAAACTAGAGCTGATGTGGTCTATCCAATGCAATTTTCTGCATCAGCACCCCAGATAACCAAACCGAATCTGAAGTTGACCAAAAACTGATTTGTAACCCTTTTGGTACTAATGTTGGAGATTGGTCCCTGGTCAAAATGGTTCCTGGTCAAGTGGGACCTGGTCAAAAAAAGGTTGGGAACCACTGACCTTGACAGAAATGGGCAAAGTGAATGGCACAAATTCTTAATGTATTCATTTTGAAGCCCATGGATGTTTCAAAATGTTTTAAATCACATCCCCACCACTTCTTGGCACATGACTATCAATACAATGATTTGATGCCACTTGTTAGGGATAGTAAATTATTTTCTGCCTTTGAGTATCAAACTAGAAGATCATTCACAGAAATGATAGCAAAATGTATGCCTTTCCTTTCCCCTGAGCATTTTTAAAAATCTCACCCTACAGAAATATGTATTATTTCAAAATCCCCATATTTCTTGAAATGTTATCGCCATGTGTTGATATGTTCAGTTACAAGCCAAACAATGAACTCAGTTAAAACAGTGGTCTTCAATTGATTCATTTCAGAGCTTGCATTAAACTTTGACTTCTGAAACATGAACTCTACTTACATGTGCAAGTTTCTGGCTCTGGTTTTATTCTTACTATGGAAAAAACAAGCATAATAAGAAAAACAGTCAGGCATATAATTCATGTGATTGGCATTAAAACAGAGTGTGAATAGATCCTACCGAATTTTGGTGGAGCCCAAAGACCTTCTAGTGCAGTATTGCTGAAATGATATTTTTAGCTGTGCACTTTTGGAGTACAAAAAAAAAATGTCCAAAGCACCCATGGACCCCTCCCAAATTGCTTAGTGTGCAGTACAATGGGTTATTTGCTACTTTTTTTTTTTAAAAAAAAACCATCCAATTTTCATCTTAAATGGCTATGGAGGCTGTATTATACTACCACGCCTGAGCTTTATTTCCTTCCCCAGCATAAGAACTGCTCTGTAAATGCCATGGCACCATGAGTGTTGTGGGTCACCTCCCCAACTGAACACATAATGTGAGGTGAAAATCTCCCCCAGCATATCTATGCACTCACACCCCTTCTCTCCCTCCCATCATTTACCTTGGGGAACAGAGTTGTAAATTTTGCCATCACAGACCACAGAACTTGTAGCTAGAGAGAAAAGGAGAGCAGTGAGTTGTGTTGATGTGATGAAGTTTTGGGGAGAGGGAGAGGGAAAAATGGATAGACCCCTACTTCTGTTCACCACCGTGGCAACCGGGTTGTCTCCTGTGGGAGCCACCATATTGACAGCCTGGCAGAGTCCCATCCCGCAGCTTTCCCTCTAAGCCCAACAAAACAGGAAGCCCTGTCCCCTTAAGATAATTTGCAGCAGGGTCCCTTGTTGTTTCTGCTCCCTCCTCACTGGGCATGTGAGTATGCTTCGCTTAGACCTGTCTGGAGGGGTTTCATTCACACATTCCCATTAGACAAAAGGCAAGGAGAGTCATCTGATGTATCTTGTAAGCACCTCCCACAGAGAGGTTTCCTACAGAAAGGAATTTGACTGTTCTATCATTATCTATGTTGTGGTGACATCTAAGTTATTCCTTTATCTCATTGGACTGCTCTAGTGCTGTATTCTACTTTTAATTGCCTTGTTAGGATGCTGAGTTTCATAGTTTAGTGAGGCGCAAGAACTCCCTGGATAAGATTTCACAGCTCCTCTTTATAAACTGCACATTCCAGAATTCCCTGCTAGTTAAAATAGAATCTTCTTTCTAGCATTTGTCCCACACATTTGCTGGGTCTGTGTGCTTGCTTCATGGTCCTATCGGTCGCGTCTCTCATGGTCTTACTTCAGCCATGTTGCATTTCAAACAATCAAGACAACAAGTTTTAGGTCTGTCGCGTGGCTTGGCAACTGCAACTTCCATATTCAGTGCGGTTTTAGCCACTGAACCCTCATCACTTTGTTGCACATGTCCAAACCATCTCAGACGGGATTCCTTCATCTTCTTGGCAATTGGAGCAACTCTGAAGATGGAGTGCACTGTATTGTTTGGAATCCTATCCTTCACAGTAACACCCATTGACCACCTGAACATCCACATTTCCACAGTGTGCTTAGTGGTTGGCCAGCACTCAATGACATAAAGAGTGACTGGTATCACCACTGTCATGTAGATTTTCGATTCTAGGTGGATTGGGATCTTCTTATCACACATTACACCTGTTGTTCCACTTCATCCATGTGGCATTTACACGTTCATGAGCATCCGACAGTGCATTGCCGGTGGAGGTGATCTTTGAGCTGAGATATTTAAAGCTGGTCACTTTGTTGAGTGACCAGTGTCATTGATATTGATGGAGCCGTCCTCTACCATTGGTCCACATTCCATGTACTCAGTTTCAGGTAGTTAAAATGGAATATAGTGCTACTGATAAGGATATCAGGTAGCTGTGGATCTTGACTAAAAAGAGTGTGTGAGAAGTATCAACTGGTTTAGAATCCAGCAGTGATAATATTGATGAAAGCTATCCCAAGTCATCATGTTGTTCTTATGTGTTAAAGACTTCAATTAGCTACCAATATGTTTCCAGGTGTAATTTTAAATGGTGGCTTCTATTTTTCATTAACTAGGTCCAGATCAAATTAGCTTTAAGATACCACATATTTATTTATTTCTTTATTTTTCAAACTTATATGCTGCCACTCCCCTAGGGCTCGGGGCGGCTTACAAGAACCGGCTAAAATCAACAATTTAAAAACATCTTAAAAACATCTTTAAATATGAACTCCTATGGAAATTGGCTTCAACTACTTTCATTTCAGACTAAAATGACAAATGGGACTACCATTTATATGGCCTTCCCACCTTCTCATTTCATTAAATTGTTTTAAATTTTGAAATGCCTTTTGTCTGGGGCAAAAATCTACAATACTGGTTTAAGGAATCAGATAAAACATGACATTTGTCTCTCTGATGTGTTTCTGGAAGAATGCTGGCACTGTAAAACCACTTCTATTAATGTGTGAATGATATTGAGAAATAAAATATTGAATATTAAATCAATTTTCTATATTTTGCTTACCTGTTTTGATACCCGAAGAAAACCAAGTTCCTGATTTTTCATCTGAATAGTAGGAAATACCTGAGAAAAACCAAAAACAATTTTCATAACTGTAATTAATATGAGTTTTGAAAATGAACATTTGAGTACATACATTGCTAATAGCCTTCTTAATTTGAAAATGACACCAGGGCAGGAGTAACATCCAAAAATAGGTTTAAATCTATTAAGCTCTTATGTGGGACCAGAAGCAAGTACAATTGAAATCAATTGGATTTACTTCTGTGTAGACAGCATGATTAGGTATTTTAGTATGACCATTTTATTGCTTTATTGGTACAGGGCAATGGATGTCAATGGCTCTACAAGCCTGTTTTGTGACAAATTACAAGCTCTTGGGTGAAAAATCAGCAATATTGTCAGAGAGTAAGGGATTCCTCCAGATCAGAAAGTAAAAACAGGTGGCTTGAGAAAGGGTATATGAATTGGTCCTTCACATTCTCACTCCTACTCATACATCATACCTAAAGGCACCTTATTATATCTCTCTTTTTCATTTTGGGAAATCATTTCCTATTGCAAACTACCCTTCAATTTCAAGGACCTGCTGAATTTTTATACCTCCCCTTGATTTCCTAATTAAGTGACATCTAACGATGTTCCTGACTGTCCTGGGACCCCCATGAGAGTCTTGTTTTTGAGCATTCCTACAGCAATGCTTTGCTAACTTTCTCATATATGCAAGTAAGCAGCAGTGTTTGCCACCCCCCCCCCCACCCAATGAGCATTGAAATGAACCAAATGTTTCTTGTCACATAGAAAGGATAAGCATTTGTCAAAAAACAAAACAAAAAAAACACCGTTGTGCCCTCATGTCCCCTCCAAAGTTATTTGCAATGAATTAATTCCAAGTTCTGGTCAAACTCAGGATTAACATAAAAGAAAAGAGATTCTTCTGTTAAGGATCAGTTTGTAAATAAACATATCTATTACCTAATGATTCCTTTGCTACTTGTAATTTCTTGGCCCTAAATGCCAGAATGCAAGATTTTGGGATATGAATTGCCTTCTTACTCTTGCTGGAACCCTAGAAGATAAAAAAATCCACCCTGGATCAACTACAAGAAATGTGAAAGGAGACATTTTGTTAATTTCCTTGAAAATTGTGAACAATGGCAAGCAGTTCAGCTCTGACCTTCAGCCCCATTTTGACATAGGCTTCGTAAAAGATGCTGCCTTCCATTTCACTGGATTCCTCAAAGTGTGCTTCTTCCACAGCCTCTATTGCTTCAGTCACAATGTATAGGTTGTAGTCATGCTTCTTTGATTGTTTAATGAACTCATGATCCATGTTGATTTTTCTGAAGCAGAAAACACAGACATCCATCATCCAAAATTATAAGCAACAGCACAAGATCACAACATCAAGAACAATGGTTATATAAAAGCTAAAGGCAAGAGTTCCACAATTTGCCTGGTGTTACTGAATGGAATTCTTGGCCATCAAGGATTTGGATTCTAGTATCAAAGTATTAAAAAAACCCACACTATTTTACTATAGCTTTTTCAGATTTATATTTCAATTAGCACATTACAGATAGATAGATCTCCAACCACTTTATCATGCACTTTTAATATTCAATTTGTGCAATCTTGCTATGTTAATAATTATAATAATGATAATTTCCAATTGAAATGCAATTAATTTGTTCCCCCAAAAACTCCTCCAATTTTTTTTGTTACGTGTTTTTAAATACACATCACGAATCTCATCAATAAAAGTATTCACTCAAGCAGAACAGACTTTTATTTTAGATGTTAGAAACACTAACCTTAATTTAAATTGTCAGATAACATTCAAAACTATCTATTATGAAAATTGATAAGGGGGAAATGCTCAAAGATAGGCAGTGCTTGGTTCCATCCAGCCACTGTGGCAAGGAAACACATTTGAGGCAACAGAATGTACATTGGCCAGTGTAAGAGCAAGGCAAAACCAGAACATTGATATGGAACAGTAAACAAAAAAAATCAACTTTAAAATGGTTGAAGCACATCTGAGGCAACAAAATGTGTTTTGGCCAGTATGAGAGCAAGGCACAACTAGAACATTCATATGCAACAGGAAACAAAGAAGGATCAACTTTAAAATGGTTGAACCCTCCCTCTCTTGCTCTTTCTCCCTCTTCATGAAGTTGGGATAAAAACCACACAAAAGCAAGTTCCTCAAAGCGGACAGCAATCTTCCAAGGTAGGCAATATGATAGCGGGCAGCGGTATCCCAAAGTGGATGAGACCACGAGACAGACATACAAGGCATGGAGGCTGCTTCCTAGAAGCCTTGTGCTCTTGTATGAGCGCTCCCTCTGCATCAAAACCCTGCTCGTATGTAAATATGAATCCCTCTTTGTAGGGATGCTCGTAAGTAGAGGTTCCACTGTATTTCTGTTTGCTTTATTTAAAAAAACATTTTTTGATTTCTTCTACATTATTGTGTGGGGCTTTTAAGTTACTTTCTCAGATACATTTACACTAAGATGAGAAAGAATTAGGTAAAAAACCTTTGGAATTGGAAATCAGTTCTACTCGACTTTGGAATCAAATAATATCTGAGCAGAAATATGTTATGCAGCAGTACAAGGTATCATGCATTACTGAGTTTGAACCAGGTGCAAAAGATCAATATACTTACACCTTTTTCACAGAGTTGAGGATGGTAGGACATAATTGTATCTTTTTCACCTTCACAGACATCACATGGGTTATAATAGAATTGGTTTTTGCTTCTATGGGGGCTATATCGCGTCCAGAAAATTCTCCTTGCAGTGTTCCATCTACCCGATCCTCAATGTCAAATTGGCCTCCATCTTTGACATCTGGAATTTAAAAAGGGATAAAGTATGTGATTGAAAGAATCATTAGAATAAATGAAAACAGCTGTGAGGTCAGGAGGTCTTTTTCTAATAAAGTGTAGGAAAATGGCTGACTCTATCTACTAAGTCAGATGAACAGCCTCACACCAGGGATTTGTGAAGATGCTGGGGACAGAAGTTTAGAGTGAATATGGCTGGTAGGGACATGGGATAGGACCCTTTTGGGCGCTATGGGTTTTATGAGCGTATTAGAGCTCCAAGATCTTTTGGAAAGACCTTTCACTAACTTCTCGGACTCATTTGGTGAAAACAAGGGAGAGGGCCTCTTGGTGGCTGCTCCCAGACTTTGGGACTTCTTCACTAGAGAGAAAATGTTCAAAGCAAAGTAGATCTGACTATTATGTGAAAAAATAACGTACCCAAGGATGAAAGAGTTGAAAATAGACTCGAAGCATAGATAAAAGACCAAAGAACAAAGTTGCTTACATTTCTGTCAAATCTGAATTAACTAAAGTATAAAAAGCTATCTGTACGCTTCTGAAAACTTCCAGAGATAAGCAGCTACTGCTGACAGGAGCTGTCAGGTGTTGCCTTGGACACAGATCATTTGGCACTCGAGAGGACAGGAAAACAGTTTGGAAGGAAGAGAGAAGTTCAGAATGGCTTCAGAGACCCTCAGTTCCACTGATTCCAAGCTGGATAAAATGCTGGAAATGATCCAAGGGCTTTAAAACTCCTTGATCTTGAAGTCAAAGACACTAGAGAAAAGATAGAGGTATTCATCAAGAAAGAGAAGGGAAATCAAGCCGGAATCCAGTTTCTGGAACAAGAGGTGTAATTTTTGAACCAGACGGTAGCAGATCTGAATTGCCAAAGATGCAGAGCCATCTGTCTATTAGGCATCCCAGAGTACTTAAGTGATAAAGACTTGATCAAATCCTTAAGTGAATGGTGGTTGCAATGGGAGGTGCCAGCAACAGAAGCGGATATAGAACATGCACATAGAAAACCTTCCTATGCTAAAAATAAAATAAAATAAAATAAAACCCAGAAAAAACAAAGACTAAGAACAGTGATAATAGCCTTTGCCTAAAGGTCTACAAAGCGCTGAGAAAAGTGCAGGACTTAAAATATAACGGAAACAATGTGATAGTTTTTCAGTACATGGCAAAATCGACTAGAGAAGACAGAGCTTTCCTTCAGGGCATCACAGACAGATTCAGAAGATTATGTACACCTGGGCTTTCCCTGCAACCACTGTTATCTACAAGGGAGGAAAAAACTTACTGCGAGAACCCCACAAGAGGGAGACAAGCTTCTTAGGAAGTTCAATTTAACTTGTTCTTCACCCAAGAGACATTCAGCCAAAACAGAATTGGAAGATGGAACTGACAGAACCGATGAAGAAGTGGACAAAGGTCACTTGAAGCCAGAACATTTAAAAAAGAAGAAGGGCTCCAAGGGGGAAAAAACTGAGAAACAACATCCAAACTCATACAAATTCCAAACAAGAAGAAATTACAAATACATGAGGTATAGTTAGACTGCAAAAACTCATAAAAGTATAAGCTAAGCTAACAGTTATAATTATCAACATATTGTAATGTAACTAGGACCTGATTGATAGTCAAAGTAGAAAAGCTCTGTTTGCAACTTAAAACTGGAAAGGAGTATTTATAATGAGGTGTACTCATAATCATGGTCATCTAGAGCAGTGGTTCTCAACCTGTGGGTCTGCAGATGTTTTGGCCTTCAACTCCCAGAAATCCTAACAGCTGGTAAACTGGCTGGGTTTTCTGGGAGTTGTAGGCCAAAACACCTGGGGACACACAGGTTGAGAACCACTGCTCTAGAGATTGTATTATTAATTGTGTAAATGATCTGGAAAAAGAAGGCCGAAGCTGCTTTCAGGAAAAGCAAAAGAGGAGTGGGAACCTGGTGGATAGTAAGGAAGAGAAAGGAGGAAATACAGCAAGAGCGCAAATTATGGAGGACAGAATTTGAAGGAATGGTTGAGTCTAAGAACTGGGTGGGAATTTATAGAATAAGTGGGTTTTATTTAGGTTAAGGGTCAATTGATGGAGGGGGGAGATGCTGCAGGGGACTCTGCCCCTTGTGATACTCTGGATGGATGTGAGGAGGTTTTTCTGAGCAGCCCCTTCATCAAGGAGGGGGGTCTAGGGATCTGGGGGGGGGGGGAGTTATGTGGTCTGGGCCTGGGAACAGCTACAAATCAGATTAATATAGTGGAAGAGGCCTGGGAAAAGGGAGGGAAAAATTCATATTTTATTGATGTTGGATGTAATAAATGTTCTATCGGTTAATGTAAATGGGCTATCGTCTCCAGTCAAGAGGCAAAAAATCTGCAGACTATTATTGGAGCAGCATCTTGACGTATGTCCAATTCAGGAATCTCACCAAAAAAGGATGGTACAAAATTGCTTTAAGGCCTGAGAGAATGCTGGAACCAGATGCAGCCAAGGAGGGGGGTTTAGAGCAAGATGCTGTCTCTGAGACTCCGTATGAAAGTAGAGCTGTTTTGGAATCCAACAGCCAGGGATGTGATCTCTCACCTACAAGCAGTCCTGATAACATTAGCTCATCTGGGGGAACAGTTGACTTAGAAACAAATACGAGACTGCTTCTGAGGGGGCAGAGATTAAGATGCAAAAGATCAGAAAGAATTCATATGACAGAGAGAGAGACAGACAGACAGACAGACAGAAACGGGCCCTTCAGGGTCAGAGGAAGATAACAATAATTGGTCAGAAATCCTAAGATACGTGTACATGCAATACAGGCTACCATAGCCCAAGCATGGAGAAATAATAATGGTAGATAAAGATTTTCCCCTGACATTAAGTCTAGTCGTGTCCAACTCTGGGGGTTGGTGCTCATCTCCATTTCTGTGCCAAAGAGCTGGCTTTGTCCTTAGACATTTACAAGGTCATGTGGCCGGCATGACTGCTTGGAGCTCTGTTACCTTCCCATGACTACAGGAGCGGTACCTGTAGTCATACAAAACAAGACTGGTATAGGAAATGGTCTATTCTAATTAATAAAATAGACAGAGTTGATAGATATAGCACCTTGAACCAGACTTTCCACACGATTAAACTGATGCAATGACATCATTTGGAATTGCTGTTCCAGGAGGGAGGGAGAAAAGAGGGGAGGGTATGGGTAATGGGAGATACACATCAAAGAAATGTATAAATTGACATATAAGGCAAAGTTATTTTTGGGATAATGTATAGCAAAATAAATCTTGTATGGCAAAAGTTTGTTAATTAAATGGATGTATCAATTAAAAAATTATCACTGAATCTCAGATTTTACCTAATTTTATAGCATGATCGCCAAAACAAAGAACATCTGTTAATTTATATTCAGATTTACGAAAAGACTTAGTCTTCCACCATGAAGAATTTGCCTTTCTGTAAAGCAGGCAAAGAGGCCGATAGTGGTCATTGTCTATAATGCTGCGTACTGGGATCAAATCTCCTTCTGGGTTCAGTTTTTTTGCCAAAGATTTGGTTGTCTTGTGGAACGACATTTCAGGGAGATAATTTTGACCTAAAAGAGAGAAACAATAATAAAAGGAACAAAGTTATGAACCAAGCTGCCTTGTGCAATTAGCAGAAGAATGACTTCCTCTTTGGAAATGGCAATTCCTTCATTTCTTCAAATGAATTTAAAGAAAATATGTTGTCTTTTTTGCTTCCCATGGTACAAATATGCAGTTAATACAACGGCTCTATCAAAAGAGTTTACACAGCTTGATAACTTATGATTGTAAAAGACAGGTTCACTGAATAGTGGTTTGCTGATCTCTATTATAACTTATGCTGATACTGGCTCTGTTGCTACCATGTACCTTCAAGTCAACTGTTACTTATGTCAAAACATACATTGTGAAATATAATTAGGGGAACTTTCCAGTACATCTGTTGTATTTATGTTTTCATAGTCTTGTTCCATGCAGGAATCTATACTACATCTTCAAAACAACCAGGTCTCACTGTGAGTTCATGATGACTTAACATTCTACCATGAAGTCTGTGGACCAGCATTTTCCTTATTCAAAGTCTTCAAGCTACCCGACAGCTTCTTCCTTGCTTCTGGCACTCCAAAACAGGCAAATAATATACAGTGGTCCGTCCACATTAGCGGTTTTGATTTATGTAGATCTGATTATTCATCGATTTGATGAAAAAAATTAAATGTATATTTTTCATTAAATTTCTATAAATTTCCAATTTTCTATGATACCACACAACAGCAACAAAACATCCTAAAACTTTGCCTTTCCCTAACTACCCTCCCTCCCATGGCTGAGTCACAGATGTTTATAAACTACTTTTCTCAACCCTCTCATAAATAAATTATCCTATAGTGTCTAATTTTGTTCACAACTAGCTGTGCCCTGCCACGCGTTGCTGTGGCAAAGTGTGGTGGTATGGGAAAGAAAGTATTGAGGAATTGTTGGTAGTTTGCATATGTTATTTCCTAAAGCTTGTGAATATTCAATATTTCTGGGTGTTCCTTTTTTTGTCTGTTGGAGGCAAGTATGAATGCTGCAGTTAGCCCTAATGATTAGCATGTAATGGCCTTTCAGCTTTAAAGTCTGGCTGCTTCCTTCCTGGGGGAAATCTTTGTTGAAAGGTGTTAGCTGGCCCTGATTGTTTCATGTCTGGAATTCCCCTGTTTTCAGAGTGCTGTTCTTTGCAGTATTTTGTGTTCTTCTACTGTCTGTGTAGATGAAGAAGTACCCATATGGAGTACTTGAGGGCACACACTTCTAAAAGAAAAGCTGTGAAAACAGAGGATTTGCCAGGCTTTGATGATGCAAGGCTATTCAGTGCTATTAATGCTTGCCAAAATGGATTCCCTTAGGCAGGAAGCAGCCAGGCATTGTTGGGAATCATCCTGGACTACTCAAGTCTAGATTAGATAGATGATAGAGTTAGATTGAAGGAATCCTTTCCCTGTTTCCAAAGCATGCCTAGACAGGCTTTACTGTGTTTCACTCTATCATGTGTACGTCACATCCCTTACTTTGAAGTTAGTAGGGATGTGAATCTTTAGGGACACTAACTTCTCATTGGTCAGAATGTCTTTTATGGTCCCAATAAACTGGACCATGAGGTTGGAACCATTTTGATTCACTCTTCTCCCTTTGTTCTTCTAGCTAACAAGAAGCATCTCGCCATCTCTCCTGGCAAGATGTAACTATTTAGATGTTTGTTATTTTTCCTTTCTTATTTTTCCTTAGAAACCAATCTAGAGTAGACTAGATAGCTCCCAAGCTTTTCTATCTACAATGGAGTTCTTTTTTACCTGAATAAATCCTTTTTGAACTTTTACTGAGACTCTGCAGTCCATTGCAATCCTAAATGGTCAGAGGCTTCTCTTTGCTCGCCCCGTGTAAGTAACTGTTGCATTTGAAAGCTTTTGCTTTTGCTACTCTGCTGATTTTTGGTGGAATTTCCCCCATAGAGGGTTAAATTGAGTCTAACCACTCAGAGATTACCACAACACCCATATGGAGTATTTGAGGGCACACACTTCTAAAAGAAAGGCTGTGGCCCTTAGAAAACAGAGGATTTGACAGGCTTTGATGATGCAAGGCTATTCAGTGCTATTCATGCTGGCCAAAATGGATTTCCTTAGGCAGGAAGCAGCCAGGCAAGTGGGGCTTATATTCCTGTGGAATAATGTCCAGGGTGGGGAAAAGAAATCTTGTCTGTTGGAGGGAAGTATGAATGCTGCCATTAGCCAGAATGATTACCATTTAATGGCCCTTCTGGCTAAACGCCTGGCTGTTTCCTCCCTGGGGAATCCTTTGTTGGGAGGTGTTAGGGCCCTAATTATTTCCTGTCTGGAATTCTCCTGTTTTCAGAGTGTTGTTCTTTATTTTTAGGATTTTGTCCAGCAGGTTGATTGTGCTGTAAGAGGATAGGAAGGTATAATCATGTTGTTTTCATGTTAGGAAAGATGTAGTTTAGGTTTTTTATATATGTGTCTTCGCATTGGTTGTGGCTTGGCAATATTTTGTGTTCTTCTATTGTCTGTGTAGATGTAGAAGTAGCCATAGTAGTGCTTGATCACACTCCCAAGTAGCAGGCAACTGTGCACATGCATAGGTAAATGTCATGCGCGCTCGCTCGCCCTCCCTCCCTGCGCTGGGCTTCTCCCCGCGCAGGTGCAGTAGAAGATTCCCCCTACTACATTGGCAATGGAACGTCTACCACCGGACTACGATTCCCAGAGGGCCTTGCGCCATGGGCTGTTGTAGGGTGACAGAGGGAAAGCCGCAGTGCACGCTGGGAATTGAAGTCTATGCACTCGCCTCTTCTGAATGCCCTCGTCTTCTATCTATTTTGTTTTTTAAAGTCTTTGGCGCTGTATTTTAATGTGTTTCACTCATTGGGTTGTGTGCCATTTTGTTGCCAAATTTGGTGTGATTTGGCCCAGTAGATTTGTTGTTTACTCGGTCCTACATACGAACAGTACATTTTTATATAGATAGTCACACCTGCCTCTAGTAATTTATCCAAAATCTCACTTTATCTGAGGATTATACAATTTGCTATTACTTTGGCACATATCGCAGATAAATGGTTTCCTTGGGAGCACCTGCAGTTCATAGAATCATAGAGTTGAAAGAGACCTCATGGGCCATCTAGTCCAACCCCCTGCCAAGAAGCAGAAAAATCACATTCAAAGCACCCCCGACAGATGGCCATCCAGCCTCTGCTTAAAAGCCTCCAAAGAAGGAGCCTCCACCACACTCCAGGGCAGAGAGTTCCACTGCTGAACAGCTCTCACAGTTAGGAAGTTCTTCCTAATGTTCAGGCGGAATCTCCTTTCTTGCAGTTCGAAGCCGTTGTTCCGCATCCTAGTCTCCAGGACAGCAGTAAACAAGCTTGCTCCCCCCTCCCTATGACCTCCCCTATATAATTAATCCTGTTTGACACCACTTTCACGGCTGTGGCTCAATGCCACGGACTCCTTGGGATTGTAGTTTCACAAGGTCTCTAGCCTTCTTTGCCATTGAGTGCTGGTGTCTCCCCAAACTACAAATCCCAGGTTTCCATGGCAGTGAAAGTGGTATCAAACCACATCCATTGCGGCGCATACCAGAAATACTTTAAAGTCTTTATTTGACAGATTTTAATAAGGAGATCATGTCTTTAAATAAGATCATGTCCCTCTATAGTGGACGTTTTCTCCTATTATTTGGCTTTTGGCAACACCTTATCACCCTTTTCTTCATTTTAGAGCCTCTATTATTGTCTCCTTCCATCCTCAATGCATTCACCCTTATTTGCTTTCTCATCTCCTTTCAATCACTGAGATTTACACAGAGGAAGGAACCAGCCAAGCAATTGCTCTGCACGATTTAAAGTTCAATAGCCACTTTTAAACCAGTCTTACCTCTCGCTCTTAAAGATCTGTCAAACTTGGGTCCTCAATTGTAAGGGGGTCTGAAGCCTCTTTCCTAATTTCTACATCTCTATTTCAAATAACTAGCAGGAAAAAAGACAGCCCCCCTGCTTCCTGTTGCAACAGAATGGGATTATTTCAGAGCCTCTGAATTCCTCTGAATGTAGTTTCGTTTTCAGCTGACGGCTCAAGTCATCTCCTTTCCAGGAAAACAACTGACTACTTAGGAAAGCTATGAGAAACTCAGAACAATGCAGTTTGACAGCACATTAGCTGCCATGCCTTCATACAAGCAGTCCCCCAGTTAGAGCAACACAGGTTCTGTATGTTTGTTCTTAAATTTAGCTTGTTTGTAAGTCGAAACGTACATTTTTAAGTGTAGTTCCAGCCAAATATGTGCAACACTCTTGTGTTGTTTGTTTTGTGGTCTGTGTCTCTGTTCAGAAGATTTCATCTCACTTTCTGTCCTTGTGATAGATTTTGAAAGAAATAGTGGAAACAAGGATTGGTAATAAAGTTTCATTGGAGACATCTTTTCCCGATAACACTTCTAGAGGTTAATTTCCTTTCCAAGAGGTAGATTCCTCTCACTTTATTTTATTTATTTATTTATTTATTTATTTATTTATTTATTTATTTATTTATTTATTTACATTATTTATATTTCGCCCTTCTCACCCCGAAGGGGACTCAGGGCGGATCACATTACACATATAAGGCAAACATTCAATGCCTTAACATAGAACAAAGACAAAGACAAACACGGGGCTCCGAGCTGGCCTCGAACTCATGACCTCTTGGTCAGAGTGATTTGTTGCACTGGCTGCAGCTGGTTGCTCAACAGCCTACGCCACAGCCCGGGCCCTTTCCCTTTTCTCACTCCCATTCTTTGGCAACTGACATGCCTTTGATGTTGATTGAGATTATTGTCATAGTTTGTCCTGAAATGGTCTGTTGGTTTGTTTGTTTGGCTGGTTGCATGCTGCAAATTGCTTCAGGTATGAGAGAATCAACTGTCTACAAGCCAACGCCTTAAATCAAGAAATAGCTTCCTAAGATCTACAGAGATACTAGTAGAAACTAGGGTTGTACATTTGTATAAAATTACTACCGTCTCTGTTCCATTCATATAGCCCCATTTCTGTTTCCGTCCGCCGCTGACGGAAATGGCCACCTATACAAATGGGCTTTTCCAGTTAAGGTCCAAAAACACCCCAAAAAAATGTCAGGCCTTGTGCGGCAAAGCTCCAGGCTTTGCGAGCTGGGCCTTCGAGCGTTCGACGCTCGACTGTAAGGCCCTGCGAGCCGGGCCTATGAGACATTGAGTTCCCTATGCTCGTAGGCCCAGCAGGCAGGGCTATGAGCAACAAGCACCCAGTGCTTGGCTGAAGGTTACGCAAGCCAGGGCCTACAGCCAAGCGACGAATCAGCAGAGGGAAAAGGCTACCATTCCCCTCTGCTATTCATTTGACTATTTCTTTTGTTACCGTGGGGTTGTACCATCCCGTTCAATCCGAATGGACTAAACGGTACAAAACCATGAATGAAACATATGAAACATGATTTGAGCCCAAATCTAGTAGGAACACCTCAGCAAGTGAGAGTCCAAAAGTGGCAGGTAAAACGTGGAACCAGATGAGAAACTCCCCTCCTGGGCACACAGAAGACTGGGTGACTTGGAAGGCACTGAACAGACTGTGCTCCGGCACCACGAGATGCAGAGCTAATATTAAGAAACGGGACTACAAAGTAGAGTCCCTGACATGCGAGTGCGGAGAAGAGAAAACCACAGACCACCTACTACAATGCAGTCTGTGCCTTGCAACATGTACAGTGGAGGACCTTCTCACAGCAACACCAGAGGCACTCTAAGTGACCAGCTTCTGGTCAAAGGAAATTTAGTATAATGCCAAGTGTTTAACTTTGTAGTTTCTCTATACATTATAACTGCATTCTCAATTTGCTCTGACATGATAAATAAAATAACTTCCGTTCTTAACTATGAGTGGTTTGTAAGCACAGGAGTTGTAGTTTTACAATGTCTTTAGCCTTCTCTGCCAAAGGGTGCTGGTGCCTTATTAAACCACAGTCCCTTGATTCCATAGTGGTATCAAACTGCATTAATTCTACAGTGCAGCTGCACCCTGGGGCTCTGGAGACATTCTTAGCCTCAGAGGAAGGCAAAGTAGCACTACAATTCTCATCATCCAGGAAGGCATGGTGGGCGACTAAAACGGATGCTGTGAGACGACACATCAGAAGTTACGGCACCGTGTATGGAATGGATGTCAGTGTCAATTGACTGGAAACTGAATTTCGTAGACCCCATCTGCACTGCCATATAAAATCCAGATTATCTGCTCTGTACTGGATTATATTGCAGTGTAGAAGGGCCGTAAATTTGTGGTGTATCACAAGGATATTAACACATGAACACAAACTCCTAGGATTTGAATACAGGCAACTTTCAAAGGGGTTCCTGGGTTTATGTCTGTTTCTACTTCACATACCCCCCAAAGGGTTGAGATTCATGTTTTCAGAAAGTTGAATGCCAATTATTGTTAAGTGTCTATGTTTCCTTAACTTTATTTTAAGTGTGGGAATAGGAAAAAGAGCCCCCCCCCCCTTATATAGATAAGCTAAAGACTTGCTAGAGTCTGCAAGAAAATTTGAGTTTTGAGGTGAAGGGTATCTCAAAGGTTTTTTCAGGAATCACCGAGGAAGGAGACTACTTTCAAGAGACCCCATGGTCTGTGGGCTCCAAAGCTGCAGAACAGTTGCCAAAGAGCCTCAGAAGATGTCCCCAAGGGCTGGGGCCCCTTCCTTTCTCCCTCCCTGCTGCCCCCCCCCCGCCCCGCAAGAGCAACTCCAGGCTTGTGGTTGTTTTCCTTTGAGAAGGTTCCATTCCTGCTCAGGTTCCAAGCCTGGAGGTGTTTTTACCTGGTTGCCATGGTGACCGGAGCTCTGAAGGGCCTGGAGTCAGTTGGCTCCACCATTGCCTTCCTAGGCGCCATCATGGTCAGAGGGCTCTTCAAGCAGGTCTAGCTGGGGCTGTCCCCCACAGATGCCCCTCCGCAATCCCCCCTTGGGATGGCCCTGTACACATGGCTCAGGCTAAGGTCTACGCTCCTTTGGGGAGCCCCCCTCCCCTCCTGTTCCCTTTGGGGACTGGGGCCAGCCCTGCTGTGCTGCATGGGCCCCGGAAACACAGAGGAGGTTCCTATGGGTCTTCCAAGGTAAGCCCCTGGGGCTCCATTCCCTCCCTCCCCCAAGGAGGGGGCCCAAGCCCTGGTCCAAGCAGAAGGGAGTCCCCAGGCAGGAAGCAGCCAAGCTTTGAAGCTGCCAGGCTATTTAATGCTAATCAAGGCGGCCAATTGCCTCCAACAGAAAAGAGTTCTTTCTCCATCCATGGACATTCCACAGTTATATAAACCCCACTTGCCTAGTGCTCTCTGTACCATCCTCCAAAAAATTGGGTGCCCTGACAAATTTGTGAACATCCTGCGGCTCCTCCATGATGACATGATAGCAACAGTCGTGGACAGCAACGGCTCCCAAAGTGACCCATTTAAGATGGAATCAGGTGTCAAGCAGGGATGTGTTATTGCCCCTACCTTATTTTCTATCTTCATTGCTATGATACTTCACCATGTTGATGGGAAGCTTCCCACCGGAGTGGAAATCATCTATCAGACAGACGGCAAGCTATTTAACCTCAGCAGACTGCGAGCCAAAACCAAGGTCACCACAACATCTGTTATAGAACTCCAATATGCCGATGACAACGTAGTCTGTGCGCACTCAGAAGAAGACCTACAAACCACTCTAAACACTTTTGCAGAAGCATACGAGAAGCTTGGCCTCTCACTGAACATCAAGAAAACCAAAGTGCTCTTCCAATAGGAACCAGCTAATCCCTCTGCAATGCCAGGAATACAACTTACTGGTATAACATTAGAAAATGTTGACCATTTCCACTACCTTGGTAGCCACCTCTCCACAAAAGTCAACATTGACACTGAAATACATCACCGCCTAAGCTCTGCGAGTGCAGCATTTTTCCATATGAAGCAGAGAGTGTTTGATGATCGGGACATCCGTAGAGATACCAAGGTGCTTGTTTATAAAGCCATTGTCTTCCCAACCCTGCTCTACTCCTGCGAAACGTAGACGGTCTACAGACATCACACTCAACTCTCGGAGCGTTTCCATCAGCGTTGCTTCAGAAAAATCCTGCAAATCTCTTGGGAAGACAGGTGGACAAATGTCAGTGTGCTGGAAGAAGCAAAAACTACCAGCATTGAAGCAATGCTCCTACGCCATCAACTCCGCTGGACTGGCCACGTTGTCCGAATGCCTGATCACTGTCTCCCAAAGCAGCTACTCTACTCCGACCTCAAGAATGGGAAACGTAATGTTGGTGGGCAGGAAAAGAGATTTAAAGATGGGCTTAAAGCCAACCTTAAAAACTGTGGCATAGACACTGAGAACTGGGAAGCCCTGACTCTTGAGCGATCTAATTGGAGGTCAGCTATGACCAGCAGTGCTGCGGAGTTCAAAGAGGCATGAATGGAGGGCTTAAGGGAGAAACATGCCAAGAGGAAGGCCCGTCAAGCCAACCCTGACTGAGACCGCCTTCCACCGGGAAACCGATGTCCTCACTGCGGGAGAACATGCAGATCAAGAATAGGTCTCTTCAGCCATCTACGGATCCATCCCCAAGATAACAGAAATGGAGGACCATCATCCTCGAACTCTGAGAAAAAGTCTCCCAAAGGTCCCTCTCTCTGTCCTTCACCAGCCAATCACTTTCCACATGCAAATTCCCTTTCCTCTCACAATCCCCACTTGCCACAATTTGCATATACCCCCTCCCTCCCAGGGGCCCCTCCCTCCTCTCCCTCCCCAGCCAATTACCTCCCACATGCAAGTATCCCTCACAAGAGCTCACAATCACCTCCTCCCACCCCTCCCTTGGGGCCTGGACCCCTAACCCCGAAAGGTCCTCCCTGAGAGTTGGATTGGGACCCAAAGGGAGCCCCCTCCTTCTCTGGGGATAGAGTGGATATACTCCAGAAGAGAGGATTAGGCTCCAAAGTGACCAACATGGTTAACCAACAAAAACAATTTATATCCAAACTAGCTGTGCCCGGCCACGCGTTGCTGTGGCTTATGGGAATCATTTGTTGGCCAGGTGGAATAGCAGTGAATAGCCTTGCAGCCTCAAAGCCTGTCAGTTTTCTTCTTATGAGAATCCTTGTTTGGTGAGCTGGAATTCAATGGAATAGGGTTGCTGCTAGGAAGCCTGGGTACTTGCGTTCTAGGGAATAGTTTTTGGGGCTGCTAGAATTGCAATGAATAGCCTGGCTGCTTCAAAGCTTGGCTGCTTGCTACCTAGGGGAATCTTTGGTTAGTCAGCTTCAGTAGAACAGAGTAGTATCGCTGCTTCAAAGACTGGCCCTGATCGTTTCCTGTCTGGAATTCTCCTGTTTTCAGAGTGTTGCTCTTTATTTACTGTCCAGGTTGTAGAGTTTTGTAATGCTGGGTGGCTGGTTTTGTACATTTTCATGGTTCACAGCACCCTAATAATAATAATAATAATAATGACTTTGAGATGGAGAGTGTGCAGAGAAAGAGGGCAATTAGTATTGAATGGCCATGTAGTTTGAAAGCCTGGCTAATTCCTTCCTGGGGGAATCTTTTGTTGGGAGGTGTAGCTGGCCCTGATTGTTTCCTGTCTGGAATTCTTCTGTTTTCAGAGTGTTCTTTATTTACTGTCCTGGTTGTAGAGTTTTGTAATGCTGGGTGTGAACTCATTTCATGGTTCACAGCAACTCAATAATAATAATAATAATAATAATAATAATAATAATAATAATAATAATAATGACTCAGAAGTTGAGAGTATGCAGAGAAAGAGGGCAATTAGCATTGAATGGCCTTGTACTGTAGTTTTAAAGCCTGGCAGTTTCCTCCCTGAATTCCTGTCTGGAATTCTTCTGTTTCTGCTGCCTTGGAGACTAGGACGCAGAACAATGGCTTCAAACTACAGGAAAAGAGATTCCACCTGAACATCAGGAAGAATTTCCTCACTGTGAGGGCTGTTCGGCAGTGGAACTCTCTTCCCTGAACTGTGGTGGAGGCTCCTTCTTTGGAGGCTTTTAAGCAGAGGCTGGATAGTCATCTGTCGGGGGTGCTTTGAATGCGATTTCCTGCTTCTTGGCAGGAGGTTGGACTGGATGGCCCATGAGGTCTCTTCCAACTCTACTATTCTATGATTCTATGAATAATAATGAGAAGAAGAAAAAGAATAGTAATAATAATGATTGAGATGGGAGATGTCCAGAAAAAGAGTTCATGTTAAAGGGATGAATAATCCCTCTGAGGGGCATCTTAAAGTGCTGGGTCTGTTTACCTGTAGAAGAGAAAGTTGAAGGGAGACATGACAGCTATGTAAATAGTGGCTGCTCTCCCTCCTGAGAACAGTCGCGTACAGTAATAGTACAGCGGTATTTCCCTCAGTGCATACTCTCTCATCTGAGGGGGAAAGAAGCACAGTAAAGGGAAGGAACGGCTGTCAACTGTTGCCAGCCGCAAGCCCCGCCCACCATGGCAACGTTTTGTGGAAGTAGGGTTAGGCTCCGCCCACAGGTGCAAGGTCCTCTGAGTAATGCAGTTGTTTCAGTTGGGGGGGGGGGGGCTCTGAGCTTGCATGGTAAGCAATGGGGATTTTATTTTGTCTTCATTTTGTTGTTTGGTCTTTATTTTTTCTAGGTTTTTTTTTAAATTGAAAGACATATTTTGGATGACTATGTCTTTTGTGGCCAAATTTGGTGTGATTTGGATCAGTGGCTTTGCTGTTTATTCCATAGTAAAATGAACATTACATTTTTTTATATACAAGTTGTGCCCGGCCACGTGTTGCTGTGGTGTGGCAAAGTATGGTGGTATGGGAAATAAGGTATTGAGGAATTGGTGGTAGTTAAGGTAAAGGGTAAAGGTTTCCCCTGACATTAAGTCCAGTCGTGTCCAACTCTGGGGGTTGGTGCTCATCTCAATTTCTAAGCTGAAGAGCTTGCGTTGTCCGTAGACTCCTCCAAGGTCATGTGGCATGACTGCATGGAGCGCTGTTACCTTCCCGCCGGGGCAGTACCTATTCATCTACTCTCATTTGCATATTTTTGAGCTTTAGGGTTGGCAGAAGGTGGGGCTAACAGTGGGGGCTCTCTCCGCTCCCCCAATTCAAACCTGCGACCTTTCAGTCCAGAAATTCAGCAGCTCAGCGCTTTAACACGCTCCGCCATCAGGGGATATTATTTCCTAAAGCTTGTGAATATACAATATTTCTGATTGTTTTTTTTTGTCTGTTGGAGGCAAGTATGAATGCTGCAATTTGCACACTGAAGTGGATTATATGGCAGTGTGGAGTCAAGATAATCCAGTTCAAAGCAGATAATATAAGATTATAAATGGGTTATATAGCTGTGTGGAAGGGCCTTGAGTCTACACTGCCATATAATCCAGTTAAAATCAGATAATCTGTATTTTATAGGCAGTGGGGAAGAGGCCTAAGTGAGGCCTAACTCTGCCTGTCCCCTGGGCTGAGTGGGTTGCTAGGAGACCAAGTGGGCGGAGCTTAGCCTTCTAACTGGCAGCAATTGGATAAAAACAATTATTCCTTTCCCTCTAATTAGGACTTTATTTCTCATTTCTTTTTGTTGTATGAACGTAGAGGCATGGATGAGGGGTTGTGCTGCCAAGTTTAGTGTTTCTAGGATGTGTAGTTTTGTTGTTTTGTCCTAGGCCAAAATTTCATTACCCTTTTACATATATGGATAGACTAGCTTTGCCTGGCCATGTGTTACTGTGGCTTATGGGAATCATTTGTTGGCCAGGTGGAATAGCAGTGAATAGCCTTGCAGCCTCAAAACCTGGCTGTTTTTTGGAGTAGCTGAAATATCACCCTCAGTCAAAGGGCCGCTTTGAAGCCTGGCTACTTCCTTTGTAGGGGAATCCTTGTTTGGCCAGCTTGAACTGCACTGAATAGTCTTGGAGCTTAAAAGCTGGGCCGCTTTCTACATAGGGCATCCTTTCTAGGCCTGGTTGTATGGAACAGAGTAGACTCGTGTCTTCAGAGCTTGGGGGTTTTCTATCTAGGGGAAATCTTGGTTGGTCAGATTAAATAGCACTGAATAGCCTTGCTGCTTCCAAGCCTGGCCGCTTTCTACCTTGCGGAATCCTTGGTTGGCCAGTTTGAATAGCAATTAATAGTCTCAGTGTGGCAGGTATGAATGCTGCAATTAGCCACCTTGATTAGCATTTAAGGGCCTTGCAGCTTGAAAGCCTGTTTGCTTCCTGCCTGGGAGAATCCTTTGTTGGGAAGTGTTAGCTGGCTCTGATTGTTTTCTTTCTGGAATTCCCAATTTCCCTGCTTTCAGAGTGTTGCTCTTTATTTATTATCCTAGTTTTATAGATTATATTGTTCTCTATTATTATACCACAGTAATTATTTCATATTACAGTAGAGTCTCACTTATCCAACATTCGCTTATCCAATGTTCTGGATTATCCAACACAGACAGTCGGTCTTTTAATAGTCAATTTTTTGTAGTCAATGTTTTCAATACATTGCGATGTTTTGGTGCTAAATTTGTAAATACAGTAATTACTACATAGCATTACCGTGCGTTGAACTACTTTTTCTGTAAAATTTGTTGTATAGCATGATGTTTTGCTGCTTAATTTGTAAAATCATAATGTAATTTGACATTTAATAGACTTTTCCTTAATCCCTTATTATTATCCAACATATTCGCTTATCCAACGTTCTGCCAGGGTGTTTATGTTGGATAAGTGAGACTCTACTGTATATTTATAATCTTATATTATCTGCTTAGAACTGGATTATATGAGGCTCCTTCTACACAGCTGTATAAAATGCACACTGAAGTGGATTATATGGCAGTGTGGACTCAAGATAATCCAGTTCAAAGCAGATAATATACTATTATAAATGGGTAATATACCTTTGTGGAAGGGCCTTGAGTCTACACTGCCATATAATCCAGTTCAAATCAGATAATCTGTATTTTATAGGCAGTGTGAAAGAGGCCTGAGTGAAGAGGCCCAGGGTGCTATTAAATGGCTGAGTGGGTTGCTAGGAGACAAAGTGGGCGGAGCTTACCCTTCTAATTGGCAGCAATGGGAAAAAACAGTTATTCCTCTCCCTCTAATTAGGACTTTTTTTCTTGTTTTTTGGCTGTAAAAACACAGTCTGGATGACGATGTCTTTTGTGGCCAAATTTGGTGTGATTTGGTCCAGTACGTTTGTTATTTAAGTTAAGGGGAAAATGGTCAGAACAATTTTACATAGATAGATAATTAGGAAAAATCTTGGAAGGAAGATTTGGAAAGATGGCAAAGAGTTCAACAAAAGTGCATGGGGAAGATAGCATTGATAAAAATGATGTAAAAAGTCTAGAATTGCATACAGAAATTTAATAAACGCCAAAGATAGAGTGGCCTAGCCCTTCCAGACTTTAGATACTACTATGAAGCAGCAGATTTTAGTTGGTGAAATGGTTGGGTTAGAGTAGAAAATCTTGCTTTACTTACTTTGGAGGGTCATAACTTAAGATTTTGATGGCATGTGTATTTATGGTATGAAAAAGGTAACCTAAATAAAGAATATAATAGATGTATAGTAATTTGGAAGAGATACAAGGAAAACATGGGATCAAAGATCCCTCTATGGCTGTGTCCATTGGAAAAAGTGCTAAGTCTAACATTCAATGAGGAAATAAAAACTTACAGGAAGTACCTAATTAAAGAAAAAGATCAATGGAAATCAAAAGAGAAAGAAGAGATAGGATTCAATAACTGGTATGGCTATTCTGGAAAAAAAAATCAACTAAGGGCAGAACCATATATTCTAGGGCCGGGCTAAGATTTAAGGTGTAATGCTTATATGTCGAAGGGCTTTATATTGGAGAGGTGGTAACTGGTTACATCAAATATTTGATTTTAACTATGTTTTAACTTCTGTATTGTATGTTTTATATGTTGTAAGCTGCCTTGGGTCCGCTTGCGGAGAAAGGCCGGGTAAAAAGATATTAAAGAAACAAATAAAAAATTATATGGATTCATTAAATTAAAAAATCACATTAAAAAGGGACCAGAAGGACCGTAAGAGATTTAAAAGGTGGTCCAAGACTAACAAAATGGATTTCAATAAGGAGAACTGTAAAGTACTCAGTTTTGGCAATGAAAATGAAATGCAGAGATAAGGGATGGGTGACTCCTGACTTGAAAACAGTCCATGTGAAAAGGACTTAGGTGTTTTTATTGACCGTAACTGAACACGGGTCAAGAGTGTATTGCAACAGCTTTTAAAGTTTATCAAGTTCTAGGCTGCATCAATAGAAGCACAGTGTTGCTGAACTGCAAATCCCAGCAGCCCCTGGCAGCATGGTAAGTGGGAAAGAATGCTGGGGGTGGCAGTCCAGCACTGTCTGGGGATTCCAGTCCTGAGATACAGAGAGGGGTGAAAGGAGAGATTGTAGCAGAAGAGATTGTAGCAGAAGGAAAAGCAGTTCTTTGGTAAAGCCTTGAGTCTCCCTTCCTTTCCTTGCAGTTTCTGGGGGGAGAGAAGCCCCCCTTGGAGGTCAGCAGCCTCGTGCTGGAGAGGAGCCTCCTGTGCCCAAAAGTGTTGGTGCTTCATCAAACTACAGATCCCATCATCCCGTAGCATGGAGCCATGGCAGTCAAAGTGGGTTAGAACTGCAGCCATTCCACAGTGGAGATGCATTGCTGATATGCATATATCCAAATTTCCTGCCTTTTCAGGTCTGAGAAACATGTGAAATGATGTCTGAAGGGATGCTGAGGTTTTACTTTTGGCCTTTTGGAGAAATATGGCCCATGAATGCCCCTCTTCCTCCCTTTGTGTCCAGCCAAATCCTTTAGGACACACAACACACAACTTAGGAATTAAAGGTGCAGATGGGGAAGAAAGACACGGGATGTTTTTTTAAAGGCAGAAGCTGATAGGAAAGGGAAGGATGGGCCACAACAAACCTTGGGACATTAACTGATGGGAGATGCTGTCCAAAACCTCTGTGAGGGGAGATCTTGCCTTTCACTTCTCAGTCAAGGCCATCCTTGGAATTTGGGCCACCTGTCACAGCAAACCCAGCTTTTCTAAGATGACAATGAAAGAGCCATTGGATTTGTCCTGAAAACATTTTTCTTCCTAAGAGGTTCCCAGCAACTTTTTGAGAGCAATACACCTCTGGCCTGAGGAGTGACTCATGAAGGCATCCAAGGCCTAATAGAGAAAGAAATGCCTTATTTCAAGAAAATGTCAAAGAGCTTTCCTAAAGGGCTCCTGCCTCCATGATTCTTTGCGCTTCAACCTGCTTTGAGTCTCCTTGTGGAAAGACAAAGCAAAGTATAAATAAACATCATAATAATAACAACCTGGCAAGAAAAGCAGGTGGCAACCTTCCCTGGCCAACCCCTTCCCAAGACAAGCTCCAGGCTTGTTCCCTTCTGGAAGAGTCTATTTTTCCCTGGATTCCAGAGCCAGGTGTGTTGACATGGTTGCCCAGGAGACAAGAGGTTCCAAGCCTCACCAAGGTTAATCCTGGCGCTGGACTTGGCTCTTGGCTCACTCTTCTCAAGGGTCCCAGCTGCCCTTGGCTCCTCAATGCCTCTCTCACAATAGCTATTGCTATACAGGAAGTGGCCACACTCCCTCCATTTCGAGCCACAGGTGGGCCTCAGGGAAGAGATGGGCCAGTGGGGGTGGTCTTGATTTTTTGCCAGTTTGGGCTTCTTCCTCAGTTCTGGTTCCCTTGGGGCAACCCAGTGACCACTAGTCAGCCATGCCTCCTGTGTCACTGAGAGAGTCCCTTTTAATGCTTCTTTTGCAGAAGGCCTTGAAGGGGTCTCAATTCCCCCAATTTCCCTGTCTCCTCCAAGGTGAGTCCTTCCAGCTGCCCATCTCTTTCCTGGTTTCCTTCTCCACCTCCATCTACAGATTTCTGGCCCAACGAAAGGAGGAGTCAGAAGAAAAGAGGAGGGGAAGGAGGAAAGAAACAAGAAAGGGGGGAAGACCAGTGTAAAGAAGCAGCAATGAGCAGTCTATGGAATGTATTGTTTTACATTGTGGCTTTTCTATGGCATTGACATCACTCGATGTCTGCGGAATGCGATTCCGGTCTTTTTCAACTCTATGATTTCATGATCCTATACCCTTTGGACCCTCTTCCCTTAGTAGGTTTCCATTATCTTCCCTCCGTTCTGCCCTCCAGATCAGATTGGTGCCTTCATCATTCCTGGTTTAGGAGATGAGGAAGGCGCATGGGGGAAGTGATGCGGCACATGATATACAAGCATACCAGCTCATACAGGGAAAGGTTAAACTCACCTTTCCCTAATGAGGAGCCATCAATCAGATAATAACAAAAATAATACTTTATTTATATCCTGCTACCATCTCCCAAAAGGCGCTCAGGGCGGCTTACAAAGCACATAGTAATGCTGCAAGACATTAAAAAATACAGTAAAATACATAAACATTTAAAACAATAACTATCAATTAACATAAAATAATTTACATAAAAATGTACAAAAACCCTAATAAATTAAATAAAACTCAGTAAAACAGAGCAATAGTTGCAAGTTAAAATGGGCAGTGTCAATTTCAATTCGCATTAAAGATCACATTTCCTTTGTGGGATGTATAGGGCACCTAGTTCCAGCTGCACTTCTCCCACCAGAGGCCAATAGAAAATGGGCTTCCAAAGTTATAAAGCACAGAAGCAAACAAATAAATGCAGAAACCTGACTCCTTTCCCCTTTCAGTTATGAGAACTGTCCAAGGTAGAGAAACAGAGAAACATCCACGCCCCCATACTTCTTAGCCTTCACATCTCCTTCCAGCCTCAGACTGCAAAGGGAGTGCAAAAGGGATCAAGAATGCTCCCTAATACAAATGAAGATTACCTTGCCACCTGAAAATGGCTAATCATTGGCCATGAGGGGAAGAAGGACTCAAAACCCATCTGCCTGGCAGCAGGAGTCCAGTTGAATACAATCTTACATGGACCATAATTGCAGCAGCTACTGATGCTTCCTTACTGATCTATCTGTTACAAAATCTTAAGCACCACACCTCATGAAAAGAAAAGGCAGCATAGAATATACAGTGTGAAAATGTTGCTTTAAATCAAAGGAACCACATGACATAGCAGGCACAACAGTATCTAACAGCATAACTCAACATGGGGACTGCTTATAGCGTTATTATCAACCAGGTCAGTTTTGTAGGCAGGGTTACAGTCAAACCAAAGCCCTCTGGGGTGTTTTGGGGGCTCTGGGCCAGGGACCTGGGAGCATACAATCTTCCTGGAGGGACTGGTCTGGCTTTGGTAATTTAAAGCAAAACGGGGAGAGTGGCCAGGGCTCTGGCTGAACTCTTGCTCTGACCTTGGGATTGTGGGCTCTTCTCCCAGGTTCCAGAAGCCACTAAAGATAGTCCAAACATAACAGTGTGAAAAACACAGCATTTGGGTGAGGAAGGGAAGGGGGCCATGAAAGGCTCCTTTCTCTGGATGATTCCCAAGCCATCCTATGACTATGTAGGGAAGAAAGGCACCAAGGACTTCCTGGGTGTGTCCTTGTTCTGACCTTTGGTCTGTTGACTGTTTCTGCTCAGAGTCCACAGTCCTCCAAAGTAGAAGGAAACATCCAGTGAAGGAAGAAAGGAAGGGGGTTCTAAAGGGGGTGACATGCCTCTCTCCTTACTTTAGGAGACAGATTTTGGCCAAAGAGGCTCCTCTTGGGTGGGATCCCTGCAACCGTCAGGCATTGTTGGACTGCAAATCCCAAGAGTGTAGCAGGATTGGGAAGCCGACCCGCTTCTGCTATGTAGGTCACTTTCTATGAAGCCTTTAAACCACTAATTCCTATGTCGAATGGCTCAGGGAATAGGGTAAGTTTATCTTGGAGAAAAGAAGGCCGAGAGGGATATGAGAGCCGTGTGTAAATATCAGAGGGGAAAGCTTGTTTTCTGCTACCCTAGAGAGAAGGGCATAAAGGAGCAATGGATTCCAACTACAGGTAAAAAGATTCCACTTAAACACTTGTTTAACAGTTGATTTTACTGCCTGGGCGTTCAGTAGGGCTTCGTTATCTGAAGGGCTTGGATTGTGTCTTCCTGAATGGTAGAAGAGGGTTGGACTGGATGGCTTTTGGAGGTATCAGCCAACTTTGAGTCTATGAATGTATGAATTTGTGCTCCAGCAGCAGCTATAGTCACAGAAATCAAACTTGCCTCCTGCCCAATGGGACACCCTTCCAAATATTTAAATATGTCCCTCAGATCCCCTCTCCACCTTCTCCTTTCCAAGACAAATATTCCTGGTTTCCCCTGCCGCTCCTCAGAAGGAGTCATGGTTTCCAGACCTTTCACCCTTTTGATCGCCCTTCTCTGGACAGAGGACACATACCAGTGTGTCCATATCTTTCCTGACCTTTGCTACCCAGAACTGGACATAGTCTTATTCCAGGCAAGCTGTAACCAAAGCAGAAGAAATGCCCACCTTCAGAGGGAGACAGAGCTATAGGGACAGGAGATGATTTTTTTGGTTGAGTGTCCCATGTGGCCTGTGACTCCTGGAGGAAGACTCTTTACCCTTGGGTTCCTCGATCCTGTTTGCTCCTTGTACCTCAAAGAAGCTGGGCCAAGTCAGCAGTCAGCATCCAAGAAAGTAGGGTGATTCCACTTTGAGTCCCAGGTGGGCCTTCCTTGAAAAGGGGTGGGGATCCGGGAGCCCTCAGGTGTTATTGAATGAATGAATAACTGCTTTTTAAAAATCCTACTCCATCTCCCAAAGTGATTCAGAGCAGCTTACAAGAAAAAAAGGTCAAGAGGGATATTAGAGAATATCAGAAGGACTGTTACATCAAGGAGGGTTAAGCTTGTTTTTTGCTGCCCTAGAGAAGAAGGCATAAAGGAGCAATGATTCCACTTCAGGAAAAGAAATTCCACCTAAACATTAGGAAAAATTCCTGATGGAAAAAGGGATATGATGGACTGCAAATCCCAGCAACCCCTGGCAGCATGGTCAATGGAAAGAATTCTGAGGGTGGCAGTCCAGCACACTCTGGGGAGTCCAGTCCTGAGAGACAGAAGGGGGGGGGGGGAGAGATTGTAGCAGAAGGAAAAGCCCCTCTTCGGTAGAGCCTTGAGTCCCCTTCATTTTCTTGCAATTTCTAGGGAGAGAAAAGTCCCCCTTGGAGGTCAGCAGCCTGGTGGTGGAGGGGAAGCCTAAACATCTCTGAGAGTTCAGAATGGTACCTCCTGTCCATGTTTTCAGGGAGAGGATAGGCTAGGGGTCTGGGGGATTGCGGGTGTCCTAGGATGTTGCCTTCTTCCTAGGGCTGGCAAGGTCCTTGGGATGGGGCTGGCCTTGGGGCTCTTGGGGGGAATGGAAGGGAGAAGTAGAGTTCTTCTTCTGTCCCTTGCCTTTCTAGCAGCTTCCTTTCAGAAAGAATCACAATTCCTCCAAAGAAAGAACTACCTAGAGAGTTGGTGAGTGAAAGAAAGGAGCTGTAAAAAGGGGAGCTTGCCTCTCTCCCTCCTTCGCGGAAACAGATTCCGGCTCAGGGCCACCCTAAGAGCCCTTGAGTTCTGGGTGACCCTTCGCCGAAGAGGGAATCCCTCATGTTGTTGGAATGCAAATCCTAACAGCCCCAGGCAACGTGGTCATTGGGGAGGAAGGCTGGGGGTTGCAGTCCAACCCTGTCCAGGAATTCACCTGAGAAAGAGAGAGGAAGGGTGTGGCAAAGGGCACAGCACACACTTCCTTCTTCTTCCCCGTCAACAGAGCTTAAAGGAAGTTGGGATCCCTTGGAAGCTGTTCCTGCAGGAGGGGGCAGCCCAGAACCTCGATAAGAAGAGGTACTTCCTTACTAGGTTCAGGGGCACATGGTAGGCAGAGATCCCCTCCCTCAAATGAGGTCAAGGGGGCCTTGTCCTGCATCCTTATTCCAGGCGGGCTTGGGGAGCTCTACCTGAGAGGGGAAGACATCATCTGACCTGGCCTTGTTGTCTCTCTCTCCTTGCAGTGTCTATAAGCACCTTCAGAAGATATCAAAGGCCAGGAAGGGAAGGGGCAGTAAAAGGGGGTTGGACTCCTTCCTCTGCATCCCCCACCTCTTTTCCTCTCCCTGCCCCTCCTTTAACCTTCTTCCTACTACTCTGGTCCTCCTCCCCTGGGTTGTGTTCCTATTTCTTTTCTTTTGGCCGCATACCCACGAGGGAAGGGGACAGCCCCTGTTTCACTGTTCTGCCCAAATGTCTTTTGCAGGACCCTGAAGAGATGGTGCTGGAAGACATCTCCAGCCTGGAGGATGAGGTTTGGGATCCTCTCCCCTGTTCCAGTAGGTGTGTTCCTCTCTGACGGGAGGGATGACCATTGTTCCCCTTCTTGTCCTAGAGCAGTGTTTCTCAACCTGGGGTCCCCAGATGTTTTTGGCCTACAACTTCCAGAAATCCCAGCCAGTTTACCAGCTGTTAGTATTGCTGGGAGTTGAAGGCCAAAAACATTTGGGGACCCCAAGTTGAGAACCACTGTCCCAGAAGAGCCTCTTGCCTGTCTTCTTGTCCTGCCAGGCCTTAACTTCTTCTGCCGTTCTTTCAGATCTGTGGGCCAAGGGAAGCAGGTAAGACCCACATTTCTCCCTGGCAAGACCTGTGTCCACCATCAAGGAGGCATCACCCAATCCTTCCTCGGTACGCGAAGAGCGGCATCCTGTAGAGACCTTCTGGGTAGCAGGTTTATTTCAGGAGGTTGATGCTGACTATGGCTCCCTCTCCCTTCTTTTCATTCACAGGAATTGTGGTGAATTGATATGCGCCATACTCAGTTCACCTTATTGCAGCCTGGAGATGGCACTCAATCTCTTCCTAGCCAAGGTGAACAGGGGACTTTGGCTGGCCTAGGAGGGCAAGGAACAGGGCAGCCCTACTTCAGATGTGGCAACAATAAGGCCCCACCTGCGCCGAGTCTTTTGGGGGGGGGTTGGGGCTAGATAGGGGCCTCCTCTTTCCTGATCTTTAACAAGAGTCATCCTTGCATTTAACTCTTGTTCTTTCTCTCCGCAAATAAGTGACATCAGCCATCAGAGGGATCATTGGCCACATCAGGTACAACATTTGCCCACCTTTTTCTTTCATTTTCCTGCAGAGAATTGTGAAGATCATCTTGATGCTAGTTAAAAGGGTGGCCTGGGTAGCCTTCAACCAAATCTCCAAGAAAATGAGGGAAGAACCCAGCATCTGCCCTGAGGGAATGGCCCTGCATTTGCAGTAAGGAGCTAAGGGCTGGAGGAGGTTCAGAGAGAAGGCACGGCCTGGCCTCTCTGGCTGGGTTTCCTCACGAGGGTCCCTCTTGACTTCCAGGAGCCTCATCAAGTCCTCCTCCACCCTGCTCCAGCACCTGTGTTCCACCTGAGAGCATTGGGCCGGAGTGGTGGCCTTCTACATCCCGGTGGAGAGTACTGGTCAGCCTGGCTTTGGGACTGGAAGCAGGCCTTAGGACAAAATGGAGAGGCAAAATGAGGCAGTTCTTCCCTTCCTGGTTCCAGCCCTTCACACGTCTATTCTTCTCTTTCAGCTGCTGCACATTAGCCAGTGCACAGTTTCCCCGGAGAAGACCTGGACGCTGCTGATGGCCTGGTTTCAACATCGCAATCCAGCTGTTCACCCTCTTAACAGCCTTCTCTAGCTATCCCCTTACTCCGAATAAGAGATCAGGCTTTTGGGTAATCTTCCCCTGCAGGAGAAGAATAATAATAACTTAATTTTTGTATCCCGCCACTGTCTCCTTGAAGGGACTCGGGGTAGCTTACAAGCGGGACCAAGCCAAATAAAACAGACTTAACCAAATAAAAACACATTTAAAAATGCAAATAAACACATAACAAGCTAATCAAGCAACCAAAACCAGTAAAGTATTAGATCATCATTAAAATCATAACCAATCTTAATAATAAGAACCAGGATTATAGTGGGCATATCAAGACTAGAGAGGGTGGAGTCAGGCATGGTATAGTGAACCTTACCTATTAGGCCTAGAATGAAGCGTTGGTGGCAGTGAGTGAGGCAGCCTCCATTTTGTTGAGGAAGGCCAGGCATCCATCTTGAGTGTGGTTAGAAAGGGGGAGGAACTTAGAGAGAGATTCTTAGGATTGGCCAATCAGAGCAGATGGGAGGAGCCAAGTCTTAGAGTGCAGAAAAAAAAAGGCTCCAGGCAGTTCTGGTTTGAGGTTTGAAGAAGAAAGTTCTGTTTTGGGGTTTGAAGAAGAGAGTTCTGGTTTGAAGTTTGAAGAAGAGGGTTCTGTTTGAGGGTTTGAAGAGAGCAGTTTGGTTTTGGAGTTGGGAGAGTGTGTGTGAGAGAGAACTGAAAGCTGTGGAAACTGACAGGATAAGTCAGGCAGTTTGGATCTCTTGGGGGAGATAACTCAAGTGATTGTCTCTCAATATTGGGCTGGTTAATAGAAGGACTCTAGGTTAGAGTTAATTAACAACCATGGGGAACTTGTGTCTATTCTCAGCAAATAGAGTTTTTGTGACCAATAGATAGATAGATTGGGTGGAACTGTTTGAAACTAAGTGAAGTAAATCTGAAACATACAACTAAGTTAAGCTGAAGAACATCTGTAACCAATTACGCTTATGAACCTCTCTGAAGTAATCATTTACCTGTTTTCAAGAAAAATAAATTGTTATTCTATTTTTCAACTTTCAAGAGCATCCACAGTGTATATTTTCTATCAAGAAGTCTTAATAGAAGTTCCAGCAATACAATAATAAAATACCACAGAAAAGCCTCATAGTGAACATAATCAGTTTGGGAGCCTGGGGCGAGAACGGTGTGGGCAGAAAATGGGAGAAGTTTGCCTCAGACACATTTAACAACAAAAATCCTAAAGACATTTTAGGTTGGTGGCAGCTACCAGTTTTAAAAGCAAATCTGTTATAATTATTCTCTCAGCCTAGCCTCTCCCCGCTTTGCCTCCATTTCCGTTATATTGGTGGCAGAGGTGGGATACTATTATAAAAGATATTCCCCCTCCCCCCCCCCCCCCAATATTCCTTTATATTGGTGGCAGCGGTGGGATAATATTATATAAAAGATTTTCCCCACCTTGCCATCGTTTCCGTTATACATGGGCTTGTGCAAAAATAGATTGTAGGGCCAGGACTGGGGTAAAGTGCTGAATTCAGTTTGGCAGTTAATTGGATCTGGCAATCATAGACAGGGCCTAATCATTTCCAAATGCGCCGTGGAGAAAACTTTGAAACATTTGTACTTGGACATGCCTTTTGTCTTTACAAACAATGACTCTCCAGGGCTTTCTAAACAAATTCCTGGGGGGGGGGGGGTTCTTTCCCCCCAAATGTCGACATTTTAAGCGTATTTTAAGCATGGGGGCCAGCATTCTTTTCAAACATTTCAGGAAGTGGTAGGAAACTAAATTTTTGGTAATCATCTGGATGTTTGGCCAATTCTCTAATGTGATGGCATTTGTTGCTCCCAAGTTTAAAATGAAACATTTCCCCAATTTCTGAGAGTGGAGATTGTGGGAAGAGCCAAAACTACCGTTGTTAGGGAAAGCATTATCTTTTGCTCACCGAATTTTTACTTTGCCAGAACAATTTCTTTTTTAAAGGAAATAGTCTTTCTGGGTCCTTTGCTTCCCTTCCATTCCTTCTGTGATATGTCTGTGCCTTGTGTTGCATGGGAAAGCTGGAAGAGAAGGATGATGATGATGATTATTATTATTATCACTATTACTATGCCATAGATCCATATTGTTTGGTCCTGGGAGTTATAGTTTTCCAAGGTCCATGTCCCTCTCTTGGTGCATTTACACTATGGATTGAATGCTCTTGCACTTTAAATGCCATGGCTCCATGTGATGGAATCCTCCTGGGAGTTATAGTTTCCCAAGGTCCATACCCTTCTCTGGATGCATCTGCACTAGAAAATTAATGCAGTCAGGCCCCATTTTAAATGCCATTATTATTGTTGTTGTTGTTGTTATGTCATGTCTCCATGCTGTGCAGTCCTGGGAGTCATAGTTTCTCAAGGTCCATACCCTTCTCTTGGTGCATATACAGTATGGAATGAATGCCCTTGCACCCCACGTTAGATAGCATAGCTCCATACTATGCAGTCCTGGGAGTTATAGTTTTCCAAGGTCCACACCCTTCTCTCAGGCAGCCAAGAGGGGGGGGGAGGGAGAGAGGGAGGGAGAGCGAGAGAGAGAATCACTGCTTTCCCTCCCTCCTGGTTTTCAAAAATGAGCAGGGAGAGGGAAGGTGAACAGGGCCAAATCTCTGCAATGTGAAGGATGAAAGAATATAGAAAGGAAACAGAGACATTTAACAATGTGATAGAAGGCAGAGAAAACATCAGTTTCATTAAAAAACGGAGTAAGACTGAGTTCTTCTCTTCTCTGCCACACACTTCCCTGCCTAATGTGATGAAGTGGCAAGTTGGATAATAAGGCAGGAATGAAGGGGTAGGAGGAAATGGCCATATAAGGAGGTACGAGCAGGCCAGGAACACAGCCGATGGGTTATCACATGGTTTCCCTGAAATCATGTGTTTTGAGAGAAACGAAAGTAATGAAATGTAATACTGCACCACAAATATGCACCAATGGTTTGATATGTGGGCGGTCGTAAACTGAACCCACTGAATTGTATAAATAGACACTCGACCCTGTCTGCGGGGTTCTCCCTTTTCAGCATCTAGTTGTGCGTGGGATGAACCTCTGCAGCTGCAGGAAACTTTTAGTAAACTGCTTTCTTTGGAAAAAAACCTCCAGTTGTCTGTCTCCTACTTCCACTGCGTCCGCACAGACACACAAGCCGAGAAGAGGGGAAGTCTGGTTTCCGCTACATTTTCTGGTGACCCCGACGTGATTCCACAATAAGACGGGCCAGGAGATCGGAGACGGATCCCGTTGGCGGGACGGTCCCAACTCGGCGGTGGGGGCCAGAGGCAACTACCGTGAGACGAGAAGGGGCCCCTGAATATTGTAAGACCGGCTGCGGTACTTGCCTCTGATGCCAACGCCGGCCGACGGTGGGAGCCGCAACGACAGCGAGGTTCCAAAGAAACCAGGCAGGGAAAAGGATCCAGGGAAAAGTCCAGGGGCGAAGGTTGGTCCGACGTCTACAGCAATCTGGCAAGTATAGTGGTTAAAATGAGACACTAAGGGAACAGCGCCGGGGGGGACACAAAGGTTCCCAGGGAGGTATAAAGGGGTTCTGTCTTGTGATTCCTGACACACACCGTTGAGTGTCCAGGTGCCCAGTCCAAGGCAGTCCCCTCTATTAGGCAGGATGGGAGGCAGTGGGTTCAAATCCACCACCCCATTACAGTGTATGTTAGACAATTTCGGCTCAGTTGCAAGTAGAGCCGTAGAAGGAATTCCCCAGAGAACAAGACTTGTGAGGGTGCCCCAAGACCAAGTCGTGCAGGGCTCATGAGGAGTCGCAACTCCCGGGGAAAGGAAAAAAAAACAAAAAACTGTTTGATTTCTTTGTCATGTGTGGGGAATAATGAGTTTCAAGTTCTGCATGTTTCGTGGTAATATTGAAGTGAAAATGAAAAATTAGTCTATAGATTTACACAAAAAAATGTTGAGCACAAATATCTAGAAATGTTTTATTACGGTTGAAAAAAAAATCTGATTCGAAGAGGGTCTGTGTTAGTTTGCTTTTGCTGACAAGCTGCAGAGAGGCGAGAAAAAGGGAGGGAGTTAAAGTGGTGTTGAGGCTCAGAAAGTTTTTTTTTCCTTGTTATTTCTGAGGAACAAAGGCTGTTTTCTTAAAAAGTTTTCCTTTGCACCTGGGCCTCATGCCAAAAAGATAGTGGGAAAATCTTGGCAACAGTTCAAGGTAAAAACTCCGTTATTCTTGTTAAAACTCAGGCGAAATGCCCAGAGAAAGATAATGGAATTCCAGTGGACAGCCAAGGTCAATGAAAGCCGCTGTAAAAATGTAATGTGAATTTAATATGAAAAAAAGAAAGAAAGAAAATGATGATGTAAATGTGTGTATATATATATATATATTGGGGTTCTGTCTTTCACCTGGATTTTAAATCCTTGCTTTTGGACTTATTTTGGGACAACTGGGTGAGAATGTTTCATGAGCTGAGATAGAGTGTGTGACTTTATCTAAACAACTAACCACTAATCAGAATTCCTGTGGACCTTGTGTGAATGAGATGTATGTGTTGAATTCAAAATGCATAAAGAGTTATAAACAATGTTAGTAGATTTGTTCAGAAGCAATTCGGAAGCTGTAGATATTTTTTTTTTGGAAAAAAAAAATGGTCTTAGGCTTGAAAAAAAAAAATCCTTGTTTGAAAGAAGAATGCTTCAGTGTTTTTAGAGAACATGGTGCTACAGACTTTAAACCCCTTACAGGTTATAGGGAAATGTTGGAGGTTCTTTTTTTTTGCAGCACTTTGGAATACAAGGAGAGGAGTTATTGGTTGTAGAGACTTTGTATGGAAAACTGTCACAAGTTGGCAGTGCAAGAAAAAATATATATATATATTTGTTTTTGAAAAAAAATTGACCCCATATTCCTGACACAGAAGGATTAAGAACTGACATTGATTTTTAAATTTTTGATTGACATTTTATTCAAAAAGGGAGCTAGTGCCCAAGTGATAAAAAGTTATCCTTTTGAGAACCAAAGACATGATATAATTGGCTACGTCTTATGTTGCTTCATAATAATTTTGTGAGATTTGGATTCTGGACTTTGTGATTTTGGCCCAACTCTTTCTAAAGGTTACGGAAAGGAAGGACTAGGACTTTTGTAAACGGGACATTAGATCATGCAAATAGGGGCATTTTTTTTCCCATCGCCCCCAGCCTGGATTTTGCCAGATTTGAGAAGCGGCAGGAGGCTTTTCAACGTGTGTTACTAACAAATTTTGAGCTGTTCAACGAGTCGGTGTAAAAGGGGAATTGAGTAAGTTTAACACTGCAGCAGGACTGGAGTGGAAGATTGCATTGCAGCAAGTGGATACACGATTGTTAAATCGTTTGCGGAAAGGAAAAGAAAAAGATGCGGAGAAGAAAGATTTTGTTGGATTTCAAGACAGATGAGTGTGTTGTCAAAGGGACAACCTCTGAGGAGGCCTGCCTTGGATGTGAGCGAAACGACTAGAGAGAGTGCTTCAAGAGCCATACAGCCTGGAAGGATGAGTATTTCCCTCCCCTTCTTTTCCCTCTCATTGTTTTTTGCTACAGGTCCTGAACTCCTGTATGGGATAAACCCAGAAGTCTATGAGACATGCTTATTGAGAGGCCTGGGAAGGCCTATAGGTGTTGCTGAGTGCTAAGGCTGTGATGGAGTGTGGCATCAGGCTGGAGGCTGTAAGGGCTGACCAACTCAACAACATACAATTTTCTATTTTGACCCAACTCTCCTGGATAGGACCTTTTGTAAATGGGACATTGCAAATAATTCGGATTTTTGACGGATTTGAGAGACAATGAGGGACTTTTTCATATGCCATCTAACAACCTTGCTTTTTAAGCCAAAAGGAGGATATAGCACGGAGGCAATGTGATAAAGAATAAAATAAGTTAACCATTGCAGCAGGACCAGAGTAAAAAGGATTACTGCAGATCGCGAAAGAAGGCCCATGGAGGAATCATTTCTCAAGAGGCCATGGAGGGGTCGTTTGGGAGCTGAATAGTGGCCTACCTGCCCCACCCGTGGAGAGACAAGGGATTTCAACAAGATTGGCTGAGACAAAAGTGATGCCGAACAGGATGATCGACAGATGGGTAATCCGTTCCCCCTCTCCCATTCTCTCTCACTGTCTTCCTGCTTTCTTTTTCAGCTTTTTTTTTTTGGACTCCTGTTCCTAAATTGGAGATCCATAAGGCATTGTTACTGAGAGGCCTGTTTTCCAAAAATGGAGATCCATAAGGCATTATTACTGGAAGGCCTGTTTTGGAATCCAAAACAGTTTAAGTCTACCCCACCCACACGCTGGGTATACTAAGTATGACAGCTAAAGCCCTGTGAGAGATGGAGATTTTCTTTACAGACTTTTTTTTACACAGAGACAATTCTTAGAGACTAGAGACTTGATTGGACAAAGAGACTTTCTTCAAATTAACTGAACATTATTCCTTTGATCAAGGAAGAGGAAACACACCCCCAGTTTGACTTTATGCCAAAGACTGAAAAGACCTGAAAGTTGGACATGTATGTGAATGGCCACCTCTGGCCATAGCAACAAATCCATCATCGGAAGAAGCCAAATGACTGGGCTAGATCAGAATTCTACTGTGGACTATGTCCTTTCTAAAACCGGATTAATATTTTTAATCCTCATGTGTTGTTTACCTCTGGTGATGAAACTATGTACAAATGCTATTCTGCGCTCATTTTCCACTGAAAAGATAGCTTGGCTGCAAGCTAGAAGGGATTGGAGGGACCCATAAGTCTGCTCATTTAGTTTGCTTCAGCTTTTGTATACACGCTTCGCAAAAAAAAAAAGGGGGAATAAGGCAGGAATGAAGGGGTAGGAGGAAATGGCCATATAAGGAGGTACGAGCAGGCCAGGAACACAGCCGATGGGTTATCACATGGTTTCCCTGAAATCATGTGTTTTGAGAGAAACGAAAGTAATGAAATGTAATACTGCACCACAAATATGCACCAATGGTTTGATATGTGGGCGGTCGTAAACTGAACCCACTGAATTGTATAAATAGACACTCGACCCTGTCTGCGGGGTTCTCCCTTTTCAGCATCTAGTTGTGCGTGGGATGAACCTCTGCAGCTGCAGGAAACTTTTAGTAAACTGCTTTCTTTGGAAAAAAACCTCCAGTTGTCTGTCTCCTACTTCCACTGCGTCTGCACAGACACACAAGCCGAGAAGAGGGGAAGTCTGGTTTCCGCTACAATATCTTTTCTCCTTTAGCCTTTCTTTCTGTTGCTTTCCCTTCTTTTGCAATGCCCCTTTGTCCCATTTTAATGGTTAGAAACATTATAAGCCACTTTTCCTGATGAGACTCCAAGAGCAACGTCCAATTTTAAATACTTGTACAGACATGACTGGGGCCTCTGGTGGTGGCGCAGTGTGGTAAAGCGCTGAGCTGCTGAACTTGCAGACTGACAGGTTCCAGGTTCAAATCCCGGGACCGGAATGAGCGCCTTCTGTTAGCCCCAGCTCCTGCCAACCTAGCAGTTCAAAAACATGCAAATGTGAGTAGATTAATAGGTACCACTCCGGCAGGAAGGTAACGGCGCTCCATGCAGTCATGCCGGCCACATGACCTTGGATGTGTCTATGGACAACGCTGGCTCTTCGGCTTAGAAATGGAGATGAGCACCAACCCCCAGAGTCAGTCACAACTGGACTTAACATCAGGGGAAAACCTTTACCTTACCTACAGACATGACTCCCTCCTACAGGCCGCCTTTCATGAGGAGGAACAGACTGAAGCTCTGACATAGTTTTGAAGCCGCTCCTTAGTATTGCTCAGGATGTGTCTCTTAAACACCCCAGTCTTAGTATGGTGGGTGAGTCTCATTTCCCTCTGTGACGCTGAGGATCCCCTGTGGTTGGGCTTCCCCCAAATATACATCTCCCTTTCCCAGATACTCCTTCCCCTCTGAAACATGGAGACCCACCTCTCTTCCTGCCCCTCTTCTTCCCCTAAAAGGAAGGCCAGAGGCAGCTCCTTCCCAATGGCTTCCTTCCTACCTACCTTCCTTCCTGCAGGACAAAATGGCTGCTGCCTTCAGGGGAGATGGGGAACAATCCCAGGATCCTCCAGGCCTGAGGAGGAGGGGCTGCCAGGAGCCCCAGGGCCCTGAATGGGGAGGAATGGAGGCCTTTCATGCCCACATATTGGCCTCCATGGCCTTGAAGGCCTCACAGCTCTTTCTTTCCCACTTGCAGCAACTTTTCAGCCATCCTGAGGAGATGTTGATGTCATTTGGAAGTTTTCACACTTTTAAGAGAAGGGGGCCCTGTTCTAGAGAAGGGTCCGGGGCCTCTCTTGGGCCCCATCCGGAGGCTCTTCATTCTGCCTCGGTCCCTTCAAAATGGTTGCCGAGATACGGCATTTCCAGCCAAGGCTCCTTCCTTGAGGAATGGTTCACATTCAACACAAAGATAACGTCCGTATTTATATTTCAAAGGCATCTATGTTGTTTTAAGTTGCATTGTGATGAAGGGACCCTAAGCCAGAAAATAGTAAACTTTTGCCCATGTAGCTTTGCCTCTGCATATGCCCCTCCCTTCCTGTGAGCTGGTGCCTTTCTCCAGGAAGTTCTAAAGAGAGAAGAAAGCTCAGAGTAAACAAGTGAGGTCATTGATATTGTCATGCCACGAGAAGGCAGAACATTACCTGCTGTCCTGTCTCTTTAAGATTCTAAAAGGCCGGAGCTTAGCCTTGGCTCCTGCCAGCCTGAAATGGCAGTTATTTTTTGTCAGTTAGATTTTGTCAGTTGGTGAAGCACTGGAAGGAAGTGTAGGAAGCAAAAGGATCACAGAAATTCACGTCACGTTGGAACTGTATTCAAATTAGATTAAAAGCCATAGACTACAGCAATAGAGAAAGCCATGTCAATATTGCATTGAAGTCATCTCAAAGATACAAAGAATCCAGTCATAACAAGACTTTATACTCTGTGGCAATATCTATCCAGAACTGCATAGACTTAAAGATTTCTTTCCTCATGAGAAACTTCATAGTGGCAACAAGAGGAAAAGAGATAAATTTTGTCTATTAATAAAAATATTTTGTTTCACCAAATACAGTCTCCAATCTGTCTTTCGTGCTATGGTTCCTTCCAGTTCATTTAGTTAAGCATGGAGGCAGAACAGATATCATTTATGCTAAGTAGGTGTGGAAGGTGAGGAAGACCCTCAGCCATTGGTCAATTTTAGATAAGCCAAAGGTATATATTCTTTGTTTGTGAGCTGGTACCTTTCTCCAGGAAGTTCTAAAGAGAGAGGAAAGCTCAGAGTAAACAAGTGAGGTCATTGATATCATTTATGCAAAGTAGGTGTGGAAGGTGAGGAAGACCCTCAGCCATTGGTCAATTTTAGATAAGCCAAAGGTATATATTCTTTGTTTGCTATGCACATGTTGCGGCAGCCATTTGCATGGTACGGGACCCATTGAAATGGGTGCCTACGGCTATTTGCCTTATCATAGCTATGATAATAAACTTTGCTTTTTGCATCTCTCATGAGACTGAGTTTTCTGCCTGATTTCCCTCCTGAGCCAGGACCCTTTGAAGGTAATTGTCTTACAGTGGTGCTTTTTGACAGAAGTCTTGAGTGAAAATCCAGGAAATAAATACTTAAGCAAACAAACCCCTCAGAGGAGAGCTTTTTCAGACTTTGGTCAGGAATGTGTGGAAACTGTGACCTGAAATTCCTTTCTTCGAGTGTGAAGCAGACTCCTGTTTCCACCCAACGCTTTACGGCACCTGAGTCCCGGGAATAAGGTCTGGATTTGGGGCAGAAAGGAGTGTGAGGGGAACATTCATGGAGGTTCTGGAAGAAGGATCCTAAACGGGTGGGTGCGGACCTCTCTGGAATGAATTATATGAATAACCAGCGTCATGACTAAGGGTGCATCTACACTGTACAGTTAATGTTGTTTGGCACTACTTCAACTGCCGTGACTCCGTGCTTTGGAATCCTGGGAGTTATAGTTTCACCAGGGCCCCGCAAAGAGTGCTGGTGCCTTGATAAATTACATCTCCCAAGATTCCATTGTATATTACAAGGATATCAACATATGAAGACAAACTCCCAGGATTTGAATACAGGCAACTTTCAAAGGGGTTCCTGGGTTTATGTCTGTCTCTACTTCACATGCCCTCAAAGAGTTGGGATTCATGTTTTCAAGAAGTTGAATGCCAATTATGGTTAAGTGTCTATGTTTCCTTAATTTTATTTTAAGTGTGGAAATAGGAAAAAGAGACCCTCCTGTATATAGAAAGCTTAAAGACCTGCTAAAGTCAAGACAATGGGAGAGTTGGAGTGAAGAGTATCTCGAACGTATCTCAGGAATCATTGAGGAAGACTTCCTTCCAGAGACCCCTTGGACTGTGGACCCCAAAGCTGCAGAACAGTTGCCAAAGAGCCTCAGTGAGAGGAATGTGGGTTTAAAAAGAGAATTTTCAGAGATACTTCCAATGACTATAAGTTCCATATGTCCTGATTTACTGCTATTTGACCTAATTTGCAAAAGGCCGATGTGAGGCCTATGTTTGAGAGAAAACGCTGATGTTTGGAAAAAGTTGCTGCAGAAAGGATAACAGAACATCAGGATATAACTGGTTAGATAGTACTTCCCAAGTTTCCCAGTCATTTTAAAGTTATTAGGCATGAGCAATCAATGAAAAAAGGTTTCAATTCTCGCTTTTAAAGTAGGGGGCACCGGCGCTTCGTTTTAGAAACTATTTCCGATTTTTCCCCTCAAAAATTCCAGACATTCCTGAAAATTTGTAATGCTCTAAATTGGTTCGTTAATGGCAGATGCGCATGCACAGTCGCAAAAAAAACCCAAAAAAACCAAACAGCACCGGGGCACTTTTACAGTGCTCTCCTGCCCTCATTTTTTGAGATATCCTGATCAAATTTGGCACAGTGGGAGAACACATTCAACCCTGCTTGCTCACCAAATTGCAGAACGTTTCCTGCATCCCCTGATTTCTGGCGAATTATCATAGCTTTTATAATAAACAATTTTTTAATAATTAAAGATACTTGTTCCTTGTTTGAAAGTCTTATTTCCTGTTTCATTGGGTTGTCTTTACTTTGAAAGTCATTGTTCTAACTTGAGAAACTTTGTTTTTGTGGCTGAAACTTTGTTAAATTGATGGACAATGTCCCAGGAAATCATAATGTGCTATCATAGCATCATTATTTATGTATGTATGTATGTATGTATTTATTTATTTTATATACCGCTCTTCTCCCCCAGGGGGACCCATGTTCCTTGCACAAAGACAAAGTTTTGGCTGTGTAAAGTTTTGCCATGTTTCTATGACAGAACCAAGTAGGAAATGACATTTATCACCCAGAAACAGAAATCGTAGTATACCATCAAATCACTCCTGACAGATGGCCATCAGCCTCTGTATAAGGAAATCTGTTCCTGGTTTGAAACTGTTTGATTGGGTTTTCTGGGGCTGAGAGTCTGTGACTTGCCCAAGATCACCCAGTGGGTTTCCATGGCTGAGTGGGGAATGAAGCCACAATTATAGTCAACTCTCAAACCACTACACCAGGGCCCCCCAAATTAAGGCCCTCCAATGCCATTCACCTGGCCCCTGTCCTAAACATTAGACCAGGAGTTCCCAAATTACGACCGGGCCCACAGGCCAGATGCGGCCCTCCAATGCCATTTACCTGGCCCCCGTCTTAAACATTAGACCAGGAGTCCCCAAATTACAGTCGGGCCCGCAGGCCAGATGTGGCCCTCCAATGCCATTTACCTGGCCCCTGTCCTAAAACCTTCTAATTAGGGTTGACCTAAGTTTGAAACGACTTGAAGGCACACCACAACAACAATCCTAATTTTGGAATATTTCACCACAGCCTGGCCTCCCAACAGTCTGAGGGGCTGTGAACCAACCCTCCACTTTGAGGACCCCTGACCTACACTATATCCCTGGGTTTTGCAACTCTTCTGCTAAGGTACCCAACAGCATAACTGATATCAGGCCTGGAATGATTTGCAATGTACATTAAACTTCCAATTACAGAATGAAATAAATCAACTTCCAATTACAAAATGAAATAAATCAAAGAAGAGAAAAGATGAAGCAAAGTTCAGAGAACTTTCATCATGCCCAAACGTGTTGGCTATAAAAAAATACACTCACCTCAATTCAGTAAGGTGACTTGGCCTATTAAACATGTTGCAACAATCTCCTGCCTTCAACGTTGAATTGAAAAAATGAACTCTGAAGATGTTTGAAATAATTAAGAAGAGGAAATGGCAGTGAGTCTCAAGAACGTAGCTTTGTTTTCAGCTGAAAAGCTTGAATCATCTCCTTTCTGGGAAAACAACTGTCTTCTTAGGCATGCCATGGCCAACTCAGGTTGCATCAACATTGTAGAACTAATGCAGTTTGACAGCACTGTAGCTGCCATGCCTCAATAAAGGCAGTCCCGATTTATGAACAAGACAGGTTCTGCAGGCTTGTTCTTAACTTGAATTTGTATGTAAGTCGGAATAGATACATTTTAAAGTGTATCTCTAGCCGAATATATATATTTCTTCTTCGGGGTCTCTATGAATCACACAATTGGATATTTTCTTGCATGCGCAGAGCACTAGGCAGAAAAGTTCAGTCGATAACCCTGCCCACCATCCCAAGGCTATATGAGGTCCTGTTGCTAGCGAAACCCCTCTTTCAAATGGCACTGTTTGTAAGATGCACACCAATTTCAGTACCACCAACAGAAAAAAAAGCTTTATTTCAAAATCAAATCAAAATCTTTATTACAGTCATAGACCAGCATAAGTGGGGTACAGTCTCGTAGAAGCATTGTACATTAAAATCTTAAAAGCTAAAAAACACAGGTATGTTGAAGGCTAAAGCACAAGACTAATTAGAGAAGGAAAGGGACTAAAAGGGGATGGAGTGGGAGGGAGATTGATGGAGGAGTAGGAGCATTGAGGGCATAAGTCTAGGGGACTGGGGTGGGAAGAACTAATTTATATTTCAGTTAGCTGATAATTAGATTGTTAACTTTTGGATCCAGTCATCACAGTGGATTTTAAGTGCTACTACACAAAACTCGGCAGCATTGTAGGTTATAACTGGATTGGTATCAGAGCAGCAGGGTGGTTTAAAATTGTCCTGAATGGCCTGGGTAATTATATAGCAAAGGCAGGATGAGTCTGGTTCGAATGTCCCTGTAGAACAGGCAGTGGGGGAGCACATGCGCAGTTGTTTCTATTTGACCCGAATCAAAAGGGTAGAATCTCTCTGCATAGGTGGTCTTCTGGTATTGGCCTTCGAGTACAGCTGATGGAAGCGCGTGACATAGAGCCAGGGTGGAGGCCCTCCGATGACTGGGAACTTCTAGATTTGTTAAATATGCCATAGGGGAGGCAAGATATCTGCTGGCTTCGTTGGCAATATAGGTTTGGGAGTGGGCTAGATCCAATTGACACTCTGTGTCTGAGATATGTTGTTTGATGAGTGCTTAGGCTTGATCGGGCTCCATACTGAGTAGCAGCCTTGGAGAGAAGCCCAGTGATGAGATTTTTGTTGCTGCTGCCTTTTTCCATGTGGAAGTCATCCTTGATGCTTAGTGGGGCAAGACCAGGGGGATTGCAGGATATTCTGAGCCAGTAGTTGAGTATGACCACCCACACTCTGGACTCCACTTTTGTGAAGTCTGTCTTCAGTCATGAAATCTATCTCCAAAAGCTTGATTTATATATTCAAACAAATATACAAGCAAATGTAAAATGACTACACACACACACACACACTAGCTGTGCCCGGCCATGCATTGTTGTGGTGAAGTATGGTGGTATGGGAAATAAAGTATTGAGGAATTGGTGGTAGTTAAAGTAAAGGGTAAAGTTTTCCCATGACATTAAGTCCAGTCGTGTCTGACTCTAGGGGTTGGTCCTTATCTCCATTTCTAAGTCAAAGAGCCGGCGTTGTCCGTAGACACCCCCAAGGTCATGTGGCCGCTGGCATGACTGCATGGAGCACCGTTACCTTCCCGCTGGAGCAGTACCTATTGATCTACCCACATTTGCATGTTTTTGAACTTCTGGGTTGGCAGAAGCTGGGGCTAACAGTGGGGGCTTACTCCGCTCCCCCAATTCGAACCTGTGACCTTTCGGTCCACAAGTTCAGCAGCTCAGTGCTTTAATACGCTGCACCACCAGGGGATATTATTTCCTAAAGCTTGTAAATATACAATATTTCTGATTGTTCCTTTTTTTGTCTGTTGGAGGCAAGTATGAATGCTGCAATTAGCCAAAATGATTAGCATGTAATGGTCTTTCAGCTTTAAAACCTGGGTGCTTCCTCCCTGGGGGATTTTTTTGTTGGGAGGTGTTAGCTGGCCCTGATTGTTTCCTGTCTGGAATTCCCTTGTTTTCAGAGTGTTGTTCTTTGCAATATTTTATGTGCTTCTACTGTCTATGTAGATGAAGAAGTACCCATATGCAGTGCTTGAGTGCACACACTAAAAAAAGAAAAGGCTGTGGCCCTTAGAAAACAGGATTTGCAAGACTTTGGTGATGGGAATACTTTGTTGGGAGGTATTAGCTGGCTCTGACTGTTTCCTGTCTGGAATTCCCCTGTTTTCAGAGTGTTGTTCTTTATTTAGTGTTCTGATTTTAGAGATTGTATTGTTCTGTTTTATTATACCACAGTCATTTTTATAAATTCTGATTTTAGTGTTTTTGAATACTTGGAGCCAGATTGTGTTCATTTTCAAGGTTCACAGCAACACAATAATAATAATAATAATGATTATGATGATAGTAATAACAATGACTTTGGTAATACACACTGCTTCTCTCCCTTCTCAGCTTTCTTTCTGGAAGAATCCTTTCTTGGGAGGTGTTAGCTGGCCCTGATAGTTTCCTTACTGGAATTCCCAATTTCCCTGCTTTCAGAGTGTTGATCTTTATTTACTGTCCTGGTTTTAGAGATTACATTGTTCTATATTATTATATCACAGTAATTATTACACATTATATTTATAATCTTATATTATCTGCTTAGAACTGGATTATATGAGGCCCCTTCTACACATCTGTTTAAAATCCACACTGAACTGGATTATATGGCAGTGTAGACTCAAGATAATCCAGTTCTAAACAGATACTGTGGATTATATTCTGGGTAATATAGCTGTGTGGGACGGCCTTGAGTCTACACTGCCATATAATCCAGTTCAAATCAGATAATCTGTATTTTACAGGCAGTGTGGATCAGGCCTAAGTGCCTGTCACCTGGGCGCCATCTTGGCTGAGGGAGTTGCTAGGAAACAAAGGGGGCGAGGCCTAAAGGCAGCTGGCGGCGGGGGGGGGGGGGGGGGCTAAAGGCAGCAGAATCTACCTTTCTAACTGGCAGTTAAGGGGAGAAAGGCTCACTCTCATTCTCTGTAATTTGGATTATTTTTCTAGGTTTTTTTAACGTAACAACACAGACCGGATGACTATGTCTTTTGTTGCCAAATTTGGTGTTATTTGCTCCAGTAGTTTTGTTGTTTAAGTTAAGGGAAAAACAGTCAGAACATTTATATATATAGACTAGCTGTGCCCGGCCACGCGTTGCTGTGGCGAAGTCTGGTGGTATGGGAAATAAAGTATTGAGGAATTGGTGGTAGTTAAGGTCAAGGGTAAAGGTTTTCCCCAGACATTAAGTCCAGTCATGTCTGACTCTGGGGGTTGGTGCTCATCTCCATTTCTAAGCCGAAGAGCCGGCGTTGTCCGTAGACTCCTCCAAGGTCATGTGGGATGACTACATGGAGCGGCGTTACCTTCCTGCCGGAGCAGTACCTATTGATGCACTCATATTTGCATGTTTTTGAACTTCTGGGTTGGCAGAAGTTGGGGCTAACAGTGGGGGCTCTCTCCGCTCCCCCAATTCAAACCTCTGGCCTTTCGGTCCAGAAGTTCAGCAGCTCAGCGCTTTAACACGCTGCGCCATCAGGGGATATTATTTCCTAAAGGTTGTGAATATACAATATTTCTGAATGGTTTTTTTTGTTTGTTGGAGGCAAGTATGAATGCTGCAATTAGGAAAAATGATTAGGATGTAATGGCCTTGCAGCTTTAAAGCCTGGCTGTTTCCTCCCTGAGTGAATTTTTTGTGGGGAGGTGTTAGCTGGCCCTGATTGTTTCCTGTCTGGAATTCCCTTGTTTTCAGAGTGGTGTTGTTTGCGATATTTTATGTGCTTCTACTGTCTGTGGCCCTGAGAAAACAGAGGATTTTCCAGACTTTGATGATGGGAATACTTTGTTGGGAGGTGTTAGCTGGCCTCGATTGTTTCCTGTGTGGAATTCCCCTGTTTATTTACTGTCCTGGTTTTAGAGATTATATTGTTCTGCATTATTCTATCCCAGTAATTATTTCATATTAAAGTAGAATCTCACTTATCCAACATTCACTTATACAATGTTCTGGATTATCCAACGCAGTCTGCCTTTTCATAATCAATGTTTTTGTAGTCAGTGTTTTAAATTCATTGTGATATTTTAGTGGTAAATTTGTAAATACAGTACAGTAGAGTCTCACTTATCCAACATAAACGGGCTGGCAGAATATTGGATAAGCGAATATGTTGGATAATGAGGAATTAAGGATAACCCTATTAAACATCAAATTAAGTTATGATTTTACAAATTAAGCACCAAAACATCATGTTAGACAACAAATTTGTCAGAAAAAGTAGTTCCGTACACAGTAATGCTATATAGTAATTACTGTATTTATGAATTTAGCACCAAAATATCACGATATATTGAAAGCATTGACTACAAAAATGTGTTGGATAATCCAGAACGTTGGATAAGCGAGTGTTGGATAAGTGAGGCTCTACTGTAAATACTACATAGCATTACTGCGCATGGAACTACTTTTTCTGTCAAATTTGTTGTATAATATGATGTTTTGGTGCTTAATTTGTATAACGATTACCTAATTTGATGTTTAATTGGCTTTTCCTGAATCCCTTCTTATTATCCAACATATTCACTTATCCTGCCGGCCTGTTTACGTTGGATAAGTGAGACTCTACTGTATATTTCTAATTTTATATTATCTGCTCAGAACTGGATTATATGAGGCTCCTTCTTCACAGCTGTATAAAATGCACACTAAAGTGGATTATATGGTAGTGTGGAGTCAAGATAATCCAGTGCAAAGCAGATAATATAAGATTATAAATGGGTTATATAGCTGTGTGGAAGGGCCTTGAGTCTACACTGCCATATAATCCAGTGCAAATTAGATAATCTGTGGAAGAAGTCTAAGTGAGGCCTAAATCTGCCTGTCCCCTAACTGAAACCTGGCTGTCCCTTGGTTGCTAGGCAACCAAGTGGGCAGAGATTAGCCCTCTAAACTGGAAGCAATTGGATAAAAAAGTTATTGCTCTCCCTCTAATTAGGACTTTATTTTTCTTTTCTTTTTGTTGTATCAACCTTGAGGCGTGGATGATGGGTTGTGTTGTCAAATTTTGAGGTTGGGGGGCCTGTACTTTTGTTGTTTTGTGAATCGCCGTGATGCCATCACTCTTTTATATAGATAGATAGATATGTACATATATTCAGAAAAACTGAATTTTGAAGGGGTAGAACATCTTAACAAGTTATTTTTCTATTTTATACATTAGGCTAACATTATAGGTTAAGCATCCCTTCCCCACAGATGCACCACATGTTTACAAGGGGAAATAATGTGTCTTAGAATAAAAGAAATAGGGTAATTTTGAAGCAGTCAGGACACTGAAAAGAGAAGTATGTCATACATGCAGGACTTGTATGGAGCTCTTATGTTTGCTGCTGCTGCTGCTGTTGTTGTTGTTTTACCATGTTTACAACATGGTGAAACAAGCATATGATCATCAATGATCTAGCTCTCCATCCATCCCGTTTAATTGAGATTGGATGGTTCTACCTGAGAAGAAAACAAACCATAATTCGCAGTGGCTATTTGGGGTGGATGATCATGATGGCTAGCATCATCAGGAGAATGACATGTTAATGATTCTTATAATGAACACATTATAAGGGAGAAGAATTCTGTCCATGTTACTGTAGCCTGAAAAGAGAGGGAGGCAGAAATAAGCCTTGAGAAAAGCTACAGTGAGCACTGTCCCAGACTGATAGTTAGATATCACCTGCCCTCCAATATTTCACAGATGAACCAGGGTGCACCTACACTGTAGAATTAATGCAGTTCGCCACTTGAACTGCCATGGCTCCAAACTATGGAATACTGGGAGTTGTAGTTTGGCAAGGAACCAGCACTATTTGGCAGGGAAGGCTAAAAACCTTGTAAAATGAAACTCCCAGGATTCCATAGCATTGACCCTTGATGTCGGACTGCATTCATTCTACAGTGTAGATACTCCCTGAGACACATAGCCAAACTACAACAGTGTGTTAAAGCTGGAAAAAGTTATTATTGAAGAAGAACACATTAGCTGGGAGGGGTGCAACAGTTTGCTTTTGCCTGAATCTACTGGGAATGGCAGAATTCAGACCTTTCTTCTCCTTCAGGATTATAATAATGTTATGACATTATTGCATTACTACATCTTTGTGGGGGGGGGGGGAATAGTAAGGGTAAACTAATCACAAAGCACAAGGCAGGGCAAAGAAAATGCCATTACCACAGATGAAAAAAGGTGGAAAGCATGGTACCAAAGGTACAAATGTGGAAAAATGGGGACATCATGGTATTAAAGTACAAATGTGTAAAATGATAAAATCACACTCTTAAAGTACAAATGTGTTGAGGTTGCAATGCACAATGTCAGTAATCTGTTATTACAAGTACAGCTGAAGCAGTTTTCCAAGTGAATAGCCCAATATACTAATTTGGTGTGACACTGAGCTTAGTCTGATGTGTTGTCACTATCAGGAATATTTCTGACAAACAGTAGAAGGAAATATATTTTATAGATATTGTAGAAATAAATCATTAAGAACATTTATAATATCATATGGCTTACATGTAGTTTGTAGATTCTGGTGGGTCAAAAGGTTTTGGGGAAGATAATAAGGCAACAGAAAAATAAAGATCAGAAGAGAAACACTGCCAATCGATCCTATGATATTACTTGACAGGTGTATAGCTTGATTTCTTTTCAATATAAACAATCGTAATAAATGTATTAGTCTCTGTTCTACATTTGTTGGCTAAAGGTGAGAGATATTGCATCTTCCAAGTTTTAGAACAATGCTAAACAAGTATGTGACACAGGATATTCATGCATTTAAGAAGTACAGTAGATAGATAGAAAAAAAAAACCAGATGCAGCCAATGAGAAATGCAGTATTCTGGAATCAGAAAGCTCAGCATAGTTGCCAGATGTGACTATGAGATTTAGGTTAATTTATCAAATGGCCTTATTAATTACAATATTAAAGTTCCTTTATAAATCGTCTTAGTCAGTTTCCAATCCCTTGGAAGTGATTGATATGTGTGTGGTCTGTGAGATATAGATTCATGATGAATATACCTTATTAAAATGCTGAGATAAGAAGTATTTTGGATTTTTTTTCCAGATTTTGGACTACCTGCTGCATCATACACACACACAAACACACACACACACACACACACACACACAGACACACACACTTGCACACACACGCAGCATACACGCACACATACACACACACATTAGGGATTTGCAAAAGTTTCTAAAGCTTCTAATGTCAGAAGAAAATTTGGGATAGAGGAAAGATTTCTCCTTCCGCAGTTAGCCAATTGGTTAATATTCTACATGATAATCTCTGTTCCTGGGTTATAAATATCTGTTCCTCATTGGTTCCATCATAAAAACATGGTGAAAGTTGATTAAACTTGCAAAAACGTTGTCTCTGCTTGTTCTGCCTCCATGCTTAATTAAATGAACTGGAAGGACTCATAGCACGAAGGACAGATTGGAGACTGTAGTTGTGAAACAAAATATTTTATTAATAGACAAAATTGATCTCTTTTCCTCTTGATGCCACTATGAAGTCTCTTGTGAGGAAAGAAATCTTTGAGTCTACGCAGTTCTGGATAGATATTGCCACAGAGTATAAAGTCTTGTTATGACTGGATTCTTTGTATCTTTGAGATGACTTCAATGCAGTGTTGTTGACATGGCTTTCTCTATTGCTGTAGTCTATGGCTTTTTAATCTAATTTGAATACAGTTCCAACGTGACGTGAATTTCTGTGATCCTTTTACTTCCTACACTTCCTTCCAGTGCCTCACCAACTGACAAATTCTAACTGACAAAAATAACTGCCATTTCAGGCTGGCAGGGGCCAAGGCTAAGCTCCGCCCCTTTGGAACCTTAAAGAGACAGGGCAGCAGGTAATGTTTTGCCTGCTCGTGGCATGACACTCCCCACCTAAAACTTATCAATAAGTTTTACCCCCTTATTAATAACAAATAACTAATACAAACTATCAACTAATCTAAAACAAACTATAACTGTTCTAACTCGTAGATTCATCATCCCTTGGACTTTCTCTGGTGTTTCATCCTTCAGCTCTCCTACAATCTCTGCAGATTGATCTGGATGAAATGGCGGGATGAAGTATGTGGTTGGCCTTCCAAAGTCCAACACTTTGATGACCTTGCGATCCACCTTCATGTGGACTAAATCCTCTTCGGTCAAAGCTTACCTTTAATTCTGGAACATGGAAGGCAAACCTGTCCTCTGCGACGCTGCAACACCCGTTCAGGCTCCCCTGGACTGGTACAAGCTCTTGTCTCAACTCCAACACCTTCGCTCTCTGCTGGGCACTCTTTCGAAAGCTCCGCTGATCCTGGCACTGCTGCTTCACTCCATTTAGCTGTTGCTGCAGTTTGGTTACAACTGCTGCTATCTTCTTTAGCTTCTCCTCAGAATATGAAGGCTTTATTTGAAGATCAGCAACCTGCTGTTCTTTGACCAATAGCCTTTTACTAGATAATTGTTTCTGCTCTTTTAGCTGACCATGAGCTTCTTCAAGTTGATACTTTGTCTCCGAAGGTTTTTGAAGTTCTTGCTCATATACAGCAACTTCTCGGGGTTCTTTGGCAAGTTCAGCTCTTAATCGATTGGTGGTAGCCTGTGAGGTCATATATTCTGCTTGCAAATGATTACACATATCTGAGACATCAGAGTGGAAGTTTGTATGACTCACTATCATTTGTGATAATGCAGGATCACTTCCAGTGTTCTTGTGGCCATCTATATTATGCTCACTGTCCTTTTGAAGTTGTACTTGGCTATAATTTAGACAATTAATACTCTCTTTGTGATCAGCCATCCATTCTTCTTTGGTAACCTTTGCTGGTAGGGCGAAAATGTCAACACCAACATTGGTGGGTGGTTGCACTATTGGAGATATCATTGCAGCATCTATAGCTTGCTGTACAGACTCTTGAGCTTCCAGATGGTCAAAAGGTATATCTGATTCTACCCTCTGAGTTGAGGAATTGGTTTGAAATGCAGTCTGCGATGTGGACATATCTTCAATTTCATCTTCTTTTATGACAGACTTTGAAGCACTAGGCTGCTCTGAACTTCTGTTATCAGTATGATTACTTTCTTCATATTTGATGATATATGACTTGTCTGCTAAGTCCCTTCTTGGGTTTCTATAGAAGGTGTAATTTAAAATATCAAGTGGGACTGAGGACTGTTGCAAAGTTGGTTCAGAGTTAGTTTGGATCTGGGGTTTTTCTGGAACCCAACTAGCTGCTTTGGGATTGAGACTGAATGCAGTTGTTGGCATTGTGTAGTTTGACTGTATTGAGTCCTGTGTGTCTACTGGAAAACTGTGCTCCAACTTGGTTTGAGATATATCATGCAATGGAACTGCTGCTTGACTTGCTACTTCTGCATACGGCAAATAATGTTCTTTGGGTGCAGAAACCTCTATAATTTCTGGTTGTGATACAAAAGAATTATTTGCTACTGCACTTTCTCTTGTTAGCACAGGAGGGGCTGCAATATTGATAATTTGGGTATTTAAATAAGAATCCACTTTTGTGACAGGATCTTCTGTTGTAACATCTGGAGGGAATGTATTTCCTAAGAGACCTTGCTCTAGGACTGAGGCCTTTACTTGTAACACCTCAGCCTTTGCAACCTGTGCTAACGTTGCTAGAGCAGCTTCAGTTTTAACTTGACGGGCCTTATTTTCTGCATCCATACCTGCTTGCTTGGCAGCGGCTGCTGCCTGCTCGGCGGCAGCTGCGGCATCCAGTTCTGCCTTCTCTGCAACAATTTGCTGTCTTTTCTTAAGAAACTCTATTTGTTTTACTGCGGCAGCTGCCTCGGCCCTAGCCTTTATGACCAGACTAAGGGATTGGCCAGAAGAACCACTATGAACAGAAGTCCCTCTTGTTCTTTCTGTTCTATGGGATGTGTGAGATGATCTTGATTTGCCTGCTAATGTACACACAGACCTGTTTGACTTTGTATCTGTGTCTTTACTAAACATGTGTTGCACTTGTTCTTCATCAACAGTTTCCATAAGGGAGGCAGGGTCTTCTTCTGCCTGACCTTCTGATATTTTGTTAGATAAATCATTCATGATGGTATCAAATTCTAGTTCCCTTCTCTCTCTCTCTGACAACATTTCTTCCTTATTACTTAAAGATTCTGATGTTTTCATATGTTCAAGCAAAGAGATTATATTATCTGAATATGTTATCCACTCACAGTATTGATGTTGTAATCTTTCCTTACAATCTAATATTTCTTTCTGCTGCCTAAAGCGATGGCTTGCTTGACTCATATCTAAAATTCTCTGCCATGACTTCTGATATTTAGGTTTCAAGGAATCTAGTTTATCTTGCCAGAAGGACAACATTTTTGAGGTAGGTTTAGATATTCTGCTCTTTTGTGAGGAAGAAGCAGACATCTTTAAGTCTTCTGAAGTTTGTGTCACTTTATATTAGACTGAATTGCTTTTGGACAGAAAGGACTGAATAGCCTATTCTCCGTTACTTTGGAATGTAGGTCTTTTATTCTCCTGTTGCTGTCCGTTACTAATAGTCCCTTAAATAAAGTGATCACTAACTTTTAAGATTCTCAGTCCTTTTACTGAGACTTAAAGCTTTTTAGACTTAAAAATAACTATTGTGGTCCTGAAAGCCACATTTTCCTCCGAAAGGGCTTCCCTCAGGTTCCTTCAAAATGGCGCTGCCCTGTATGACTGCACTCTCTCTACCGTCAAAATGGCTGCTTAACTCCTTCTTCTTCTGAGGTAGTTTTCACTTCTCCTCAGGAAGGTCAAAAGAAAGAAATCAACTGCTACTTGGGAAGCTTAAAGAAAATACACTTTTACTGGGGAAGCTCAAAGGAAAATAAATTCACTTTTATTCAGGAAGCTTGAAGGAAAGAAATTCACTTTTACTTGGGAAGGTCAAAGGAAAGAAATTCACTGTTCTGCCTCCATGCTTAATTAAATGAACTGGAAGGACTCATAGCACGAAGGACAGATTGGAGACTGTAGTTGTGAAACAAAATATTTTATTAATAGACAAAATTGATCTCTTTTCCTCTTGATGCCACTATGAAGTCTCTTGTGAGGAAAGAAATCTTTGAGTCTATGCAGTTCTGGATAGATATTGCCACAGAGTATAAAGTCTTGTTATGACTGGATTCTTTGTATCTTTGAGATGACTTCAATGCAATATTGACATGGCTTTCTCTATTGCTGTAGTCTATGGCTTTTTAATCTAATTTGAATACAGTTCCAACGTGACGTGAATTTCTGTGATCCTTTTACTTCCTACACTTCCTTCCAGTGCCTCACCAACTGACAAATTCTAACTGACAAAAATAACTGCCATTTCAGGCTGGCAGGAGCCAAGGCTAAGCTCCGCCCCTTTGGAACCTTAAAGAGACAGGGCAGCAGGTAATGTTTTGCCTGCTCGTGGCATGACACTGCTCATTTTGAGTTTTCTCAGTGAGTCTTCTCCACCAATTTAACATAGGTTTAGGCAGAAAAAACAAGTTTCTGGAGTACAAAATGACTTTCAAAGTACGGACTAAACAGGAAATAATACTTTCAAACTAGGAACATATTTTCTTTATTATTATATTTTTCAGAGGCTGAATGGCTATTTGTTGGGGGTGTTTTGATTCTGCTTTTGCTGCATGGCGGAAAGGGGGTTAGACTGGATGGCCTGTGGGGTCCCTTCCAGCTCTATGATTCTACTATCATATAATATTACTGTATTTAATAATTTGGCAGGCATTTAATGAGATATCTTTTGTGGCTTTCTGAAAAAAGCACGTGTTTGCCACTAAAATCAGTAGATGTCTGAATATTTCTGAAAGTTGGGGAGAATGATCCCCGGTTATCTTCTGTCATTGTATAGTAAATTCAAGGAGCTAGCTATTGTAGTTTTTTTTTTAAAGCGTTGTTTATAAATACTTCAAAAATCCCCAAAATTTGGTGAGCTTACAGGGGTAAACGTGTACTACCATTGTAGCAAGTTTCACCCCCATAGCTGTAAAAATAAGGAATAAATGAGCCCCAGCCCCAGCCCCCAGGTGCCCAATTACTTTAATGAAAAAGTAACAAAATTCTGTTACTCTCGTAAGAGGAACAGAATTTTTTTTACTAAAGAAACTTTAGAAACTCTTTAGAATTGAAACACCAGTGCACCCCCTTTAGTAAAGATTTTAAAAACCTTGTTTGGATGGATCATACAAGCTACACACACACACACACACACACACACACACACACACACACACACTAAAATATATTGGAGTTGGGTCTGAAGTCTAAACATACATATAAAATGTTATGCTTCAGAAACATCTAAAATACCTAGGCTGAAGATAATTGTATGCAATAATTTAATAATTTTGTGCATGAAACAAAGTGTGTGTACATTTAAGCAAAAGAAAGCAAAGGTGTACTATTTCAGTGACCAACACAGATCATTTTGGATTATTTTGGGTAATGGGATGCTCAACCTGTATATGGATTTGGGAAACCATAAACGTACTACATAGAGAATATTAGAAGGCCAAAAAGGTGACTGAAAATAAGGCTATATAGTGTAATAGAGAGCAAGGCTGTATATACCTGTATGCAGCACAGTAAAATCCTGTACATATTTTGCTCAGAACTAAGCCCCACTGAGGAAAGAGTGGAAAAAGTTACTTTTCCGAACTGCAATTTGCCTGACCCATGATTGTGGGAGTTGTAGCCCAAAATATATTTTTTCAAGCTTGGAAATAAATGGAACTTTCCCAGATAAATGTGTACAGCTTTAGTCATCCAAATATCATGATGAATTCAGTCATCTTCTTACTTAGTTAGAAGATTGAGCACATAAAGAACCACATACAAGGACACGAAAGCTGCAGGCTTTCCTGTTCCAATAAGATGAGCTTCAGTTTCCTGAATGGTCACTCCACTCATTTCAAGCATTGCTCCCGTTATAATCATCTCCTCTTCAGATAAGATCTGGGCATCTACAGTAAATTCCATATTCCAGTAGTTTCGAACATGGCCTAAAATGATCTCAAACTTTGGGAACAAGAAAGAAGCAAAATCAGAGCACATTACTCAAAATATTCATTCCTAAAAAATCATTGTTATTCTTTGGAAAAAAATTATAGTGTACTGCCATGTATCACTATCTGATTAGGGAACTCTTTTGCCATAGTTAACTCTACCAGTGCTAAATGGTATTATATATTTTATTTTATTTTGCATTATATTTTAGAAAGGCACATGTATATAGAAGGCTCATATGAATTCATTACCTTTCGAACCACACAGTTATAGCACAATGATTCCACTTTAATTGGCATGGCTACATCCTATGGAATCCCTTTGTTTGTTTGCTGCTGCTTTAGAACTTTCTCTGGCTGCAAATTCTAGGATTCCATAGAATGGTACACATGATCAAAATTCACATCTACCAACTTGTCTGGTGAAACATATTGGGGAATGTTTGATTCAAGTTTTCACTTACCAGTGCCAGCTGCTTGGGCACAATATTTTTTTCCACAGATTCTTCCAAGAGCATCAATTGTTCTTCCTCTTGCAGTTCTGAGAAAGAGAGTAAAACAATCAATTGCAAGAAAGGGCTCCATACTAGATTATTGTTATCAGCAATACAATAAGAAAGAGCCATAGTTTGCTCTAGCATTCTCAGACATGCAAATTAAGAGAAGGCTCTTTTTCACTCAGTTATTGTCCTCTCACAGTAGTAACTGAGAGTGACTGGGCAAATCTGTGAGAAACTCTAGGAGAGGATGCCATGAGTTACTTTTCCATGATGTTTTATTACTAAAGAGGTCTAGATGCCCTTCAAGAGGGCAGTGGAGGATTTCAAGCAGTTTGAGATTTGAAATCAAGCAAGATCAACATCTGTGCAACTGAATCAGCAGGGGCTCATGGACTGAAAGGTCCTTTAGTGAAATACATTCAAATGGTCCCTGTATTTTGGAAGTTGTGATCCTTACCACCTAAGGCTTTGAGAAAATAGAAAACTGCCTTTGCACGTTCAGGGATGATGACTCCACTGCAGTCTTGTAAATTATCCACCAAATCTTGCAATTCTGGCTTGTCAGCCATCAGCTTGCATTGGCCAGGGGCTTCAAGGGCCTCCTCCAGCTAATAGTATAAAGGAAAAGAAGATGTTAATGCCAACCAGTTACATGGACCTAAATGTAAGGATTTAGTGGCACACATATGACAGCAAGGGTTGTTATGTGATGAAATTTGAATCAAGAGCAGGGAGTGATTCTGAAGATAAATTTTGGGTTGCAAGTTATTTTTTTTTGTCCTGAAATGAAAAAAAAATGGCATGACTCTTTTTTTTTGGAAGGAGACTTTTCTCTTTCTCATGAAGGACAAAAGCATTTGTGAATAATTTTTACACACTTTCTAGTTATTTGTTTATTTTGTATCAAAAGCATTGCATAAATTATTGTAAGGACTTCATCAGATTACACTGGGAAATGTTCAGAAGTGCTCAGAAGAAGAGAGTTCAGTCTAACTCCATTTTGTAATAAAATTGAGTTTTTCCCTACCTTGGGATCACACTTTTTAGTGCACTCCGCTGAAGAAGAGGTTTCCACACTGAAGACATTTGGCCCCACCCACCATCCCTCTTGGTGCTTTTTGGTACTTCAACTCCCACAATTCCCAACAGCTGAGAGGGAGAAAGAAGGGGTGGGCAGGAATCCCATTTGGAAAGGGAGCAGCGCAGGTTCAGCTGGTGTTTTGGACTACAACTCCCACAATCCCAACAGCAGAGAGGGAGAGAGAGAGAAAAGCGATGGAGGGGGGGGGGAGATTCCCATTTGGAACGACAGCAGCACAGGCCGACAGATCATGACACAGATAAATCATGGAAGGAAGAAATAAAGGTACCCTAAAAGGCTATTTTATTTTTTTGGCAAAGTAGAAGCGTTATGAGGTAGCTTACAACCAAACCTTCTTGCTTGGGGAGCAAAAGGAAATGATGGAAATAGCCCAAAAAAGTTTATTTTGACTCCTCCCCCAAATTGGGTGGTCCTTTCCTGTGAGCAACGAGTGCTACTTCATTCAAAAATTTGGCAAAACATCCAGAGTTTTGAGAAAAATCAATATCCTCACCTCTTCCTGATACATGGGAAAAAATTGCTGCCCTCAACATTTAAAAGATTCAAAAAACTGCACTTTAACCAAAATGAATGTAGTGAACCAGTGGAATACCAGATTTTAAATATAGAACTCAGTGGAATTTAAGTTATGTGATGAAGTGGAAGAACTGATAAAAATAGAAGGAGCACATGCGGTTAAATATCTTTTGATCAAAAACTGGCAACAGCAACTGCATTGTCTGCAACCTCAAACAATTCTTCCTCTGTACATGAGGCAGAGCACTGCAGGCAGGCATACAGATGCGGAGTTGTCTGTTTTGCTCCAGTCGCACAAAGTGGAGGATTCTTTTAGGTAGTGCCATTTTGCCAGGTTGTCTTTTGATCTGCCCACTCTGCTTCTGAGTTTGTTCAGGGATTTCCAAGTTGCCCATTCTTGGTTTGCCTCTGGAGGCAGACCCATTTAGAATTTCCTGGTTTAGCTGCCCAGAGGGATATTCATGCTGTTGCTGGGGGAACATTAAGAGGAGTGGTGGTTCTCATGAAGCTTTTCCTTGATTTGAGTCTACTGGGAGGAGGCAGATAGCCATGCAGTGGATGGCTTTCACAGTGTTCAACCTTATTTCTCTCACAGTTAGCAGCAACATCAGGAGTTGCACATCAGGAGGGGCAATGCCAGCTAGCTTGTAGAGTTCAGGTGTAGATTTGAGACATCCTGTGATTATTCTACATGTTTTGTTCATGGGCAGACTTGTGCCAAACAGGACAGGCATACTCAGCAGTCGAGTAAGACAAGGCCAGGGCTGATGTTCTTATTAATTTTGGGTCTGCACCCTATGCACTACCAGTAAGTTTCCACAAGAATTTATTGCGTGCAGCTACTTTGTGCTTGGTATTCATGCAGTGTTTCCTATACGTTAGTGTTCGATTTAAGGTGACACCAAGATATTTAGGATGAAAACAATGCTCAAGCTCTTGGCCTTCCCAGGTAACTTTCAGTTTTCTTTCTAGTTAATAGATACAGGCAGTCTCTGAATTACAAACATAAGGCTTACAAATGACTCATGGTTAAGAACAGAAGTAAGACAACAGGAAGTGAGAGAAATCTACCCCTAGGAAGGGAAATTCACTCTTGGAAGAGTTATCAAGGGGAAAAGGTGTCTCAAGTGAAGCCTTATCACCAATCCTGGTTTCCACAACAAGCCACATTTTTCAAAATCACTGGGACAGAAAGTGAACTGAAATCTTCTGAATAGGAACAGAGTCAGCAATACAAATATTACAGGGGCATTAACCCTTCCCTGTTTTTTCCAAAGCTAAAAAAGAGATATTTTCAGTGTAGCTGGATAAAGGTAAAGGTTTTCCCCTGACATAAGTCTAGTCATGTCTGAGTCTGAGGGTTGGTGCTTATCTCAATTTCTAAGCCGAAGAGCCAGCGTTGTCCGTAGACACCTCCAAGGTCATGTGGCCGACATGACTGCATGGAATGCCATTACCTGTCCATCGGTGGGGTACCTATTGATCTACTCACATTTAGATGTTTTCGAACTGGGGAGCTCACTCTGCTGCCTGGATTCGAACCACCAGCCTTTCTCTCGGCAATTTCAGCGGCTCAGCGGTTTAACCCACTGTGCCGCCAGGGGCTCTTAGGTGTAGCTACACTTTAATAATGTACCTGTTTCGAATTGCATACCAATTCAAAATTACAGAACCTATCATGGGGAGGGCCTGTATTGAACTGAATAGGACACCCCTGTTACAATCTGGGCTGTGTTACAAAGTAATAAAGCTAAAGTTTGACAATGGGAAGTGGAGATTAATCTTGAATTTCTCTAAATATGACATAGAGTTGGAAAGACACTAATGGGAGAGATTCACAAAGACAATATGGCAAAGGATTTGTGAAGGGAGGGTCAATGTGCTGGAAGGAAATGATGAGGAAACCCTTAAGCACAAAGGAAAGGGCTAACACACCATGAGAACATCTTTACCTGGAACTCTAGCTTTTGTAGAAGGTCCTTGCTCCTCATTACTGCCACAAAGCCAGTTAGAAACACACCTCGCAGATTTGCAGATAAGGATGAGAACTGTGCACATTCCTCTTCAACCTCCCGCTGTATACTTTCTTTACTGGGTTTGCCTGATAAAGAGGATTGAGAGTTCATGATCAGATGCTATGAACCCATTTAAGGAAAAAGATACTCGAGGGCTAAGTATCTGATATTACTGGTATTATTTCATGTTATTGATAATATTGTATTTATGTCACCATGTAAACCCAGCATAAAATATTCTCAGCACAGAGCACAAGCACAAAGAGGTGCCTCATGGGTAGAATTAAATTAAATTAAATTAAATTAAATTAAAATCCATAACCCCATCAGGAGTGCAGGTTAGATGTATTTCTTGTATTGAAATAGATTAATATTTGATTAAGAAGGCCTTTAAGATAGGAGTTCTCAACAGGGCATCTTCAGAGGCTAATTTGCCTAAAGATACCTCCCTCGGTATCCTGTGTCTGACTGGCATCATTCACCTTGACGGACTTGGACAAGTCCACTCCCATGGCAACCATCTGCCATGGTGATTGCACAAATTCCTAATATATTCACCAGTTTGCCTTTTTCAAATGTGTGTAATGTATTCACGAATTCGCCCCTTCTTGGCATATGACTGTTAATACAAAGATTTGATGTCATTTGCTAAGAGTTTGAGTGTCAAGGGATATTAAATTATTTTCTACCTCTGAGTATCAAGCATCATTCACAGAGGTGATAAAAATATGTATTGTGTGGCTTTCCTTTCTTCTGAGAGTTTTTTAAACCCCACACTGCAGAAATATTGTGTTATGTCAGATTCCCCATATTTGTGTTGTCGAAGGCTTTCATGCCCGTGATCAAAGGGTTGTTGTATGTCTTTCGGGCTGTGTGGCCATGTTCCAGAAGTATTCTCTCCTGACGTTTTGCCCACATCTATGGCAAGCATCCTCAGAGGTTGTGAGGTATGGATAAACGAAATAAGGAAAGGAAAGAATATATATCTGTGTAGAGTCCAGGGTGTGGCAAGAGTCCTTTGTCACTGGAAAGCCAGCATTAATGTTTCAGTTAATCACCCTAATTAGCATTGGAAAGGTTTTTGTCTCTTGCCTGGGGGCATCCTTTGTTCAGTCATTAGCCGTCCTCTGCCCTCAGAGTGTTGGTTCCCATCTACTGTTTTGATTTTAGAGTTTTGTAATACTGGTAGCGAGATTTTGTTCATTTTCATGGTTTCTTCCTTTCTGTTGAAGTTGTCCACATGCTTGTGGATTTCAATGGCTTCTCTGTGTAGTCTGACATGATAGTTGTTGGAATGGTCCAGCATTTCTGTGTTCTCAAATAATATACTGTGTCCAGGATGGCTCATCAAGCGCTCTGCCATGGCTGATTTCTCTGGTTGAATTAGTCTGCAGTGCCTTTCATGTTCTTTGACTCTTGTTTGGGCTCTGTGTTTGGTCCTTTTGTATACTTGTCCACAGCTGCACGGTATCCGGTAGACTCCTGCAGAGGAGAGAGGAGCCCTCATATTTGCCCATATTTCTTAAAATATTATTGAAATGTGTAAATAGGCTAGACAATAAACTGAGTTAAAATAGTGGTCTTCAACTGATTCACTTCAGAGCCTGCATTAAACCCCAATTTCTGAAACATGAGCTCTACTTACCTTGGTCAAAAAATGCTCGATATTCCTCTTCTGTAGAAAAAAAAGCATAAAAACACAGTCTGATTTATTATTCATGTTATTTGCATTCAGACAGAGTATGAACAGATCCTAATGAATTTTGGTGGAGCCCAAAGATCTTCTAACACAGATATGCTGCAATGATGGGTTTTGTGCACTTTCGGAGTTCAACGAATTGTCCAAAGCATCCAAGGACATCTTCCCAAATTGCTTAGTATGTGGTATTGAAAGGATACATTTCTGCCCATCATTTCTGGAAACCAGTAGGTTGCACAGACTTAGTAGCAAAGTGTGATCAGTGAATGCTTAAGAAATGATTAGACACTTTCAGGGAGTGTGGTCTCATCAGATTTGAAGATGTCCAATAGACAATCATGTTTCCAAATGAAGATGGGAGGTCTATACACACCAACTATATAACACACTAGTTGTGCCCTGCCACGCGTTGCTGTGGCTGATGGGAATCATTTGTTGACTGCATGGAATAGCAATGAATAGCCTTGCAGCCTCAAAGCCTCAAAGCCTGGCCGTTTTCTTTTTATGCGAATCCTTGTTTGGTGAGCTGGAATACAATGGAATAGGCTTGCTGCCTGAAAGGCTGGGTACTTGCGTTCTGGGGGAATTGATTTTTGGCCAATTTGAATTGCATTGAATAGCCTCGCTGCTTCAAAGCCTTGCCGCTTTCTATATAGGGGCATCCTTCCTTGGGCAGGTTGAATGGAATGGAGTAGCTATCTAGGGGAAACTTTGGTTAGCCAGGTTGAACAGCACTGAATAGCCTTGCTGCTTGCAAGCCTGGCCACTTTCTGCCTTGTGGAATTCTTGGTTGGCCAGGTTGAATAGCAATGAATAGTCTCATTGTAGCAAGTATGAATGCTGCAATTAGTCACCTTGATTAGCATTTAATGGCCTTGCAGCTTTAAAGCCTGGCTGCTTCTTGCCTGGGGGAATCCTTTTTTGGGAGGTGTTAGCTAGCCCTGGTTGTTTCCTTTCTGGAAGTCCCCTGTTTTCAGAGTGTTGCTCTTTATTTACTATCCTGATTTTAGAGATTATATTGTTCTGCATTATTATACCACAGTAATTATTATATATCTATATATATAAAATGATAAAGTTGTTTGCGCAGTGACTATAACAACAAAACTAAACATCCCAGAAATACGAAATTTGGCAACACAATGCAAAAGGCTTGCCTCCAGGTTACAACAACACAACCACACCACAAAACCACAATCCAGACCCACAAAACTCACAACAACGCATCATGCGATAACAACACAACTAAACGCCCCAGAAATACAAAACTTGGCAACACAATGCAAAAGCCTTGCCTTCCAGTTGTAACAACACAACCACACCACAAAACCACACAGGACCCACAAAACTCACAACAACGCATCGTGACTATAACAACACAACTAAACGCCCCAGAAATACGAAACTTGGCAACACAACGCAAAAGCCTTCCCTCCAGGTTGTAACAACACAACCACACCACAAAACCACAATCCAGACCCATAACACTCACAACAACGCATCGTGACTATAACAACACAACTAAACGCCCCAGAAATACAAAACTTGGCACACAACTAAACGCCCCAGAAATATAAAACTTAATAACACAACGCAAAAGCCTTGCCTCCCAGTTGTAACAACACAGCCACACCACAAAACCACAATCTGGACCCACAAAACTCACAACAATGCATCGTGACTATAACAACACAACTAAACGCCCCAGAAATACGAAACTTGGCACACAACTAAACGCCCCAGAAATATAAAACTTGACAACACAATGCAAAAACCTTGCCTCCCGGTTGTAACAACACAACCACACCACAAAACCACAATCCGGACCCACAAAACTCACAACAATGCATCGTGACTATAACAACACAACTAAACGCCCCAGAAATACGAAACTTGGCACACAACTAAACGCCCCAGAAATACAAAACTTGACAACACAACACAAAAGCCTTTTCTCCTGGTTGTAACAACACAACCACACCACAAAACCACAATCTGTACCCACAAAACTCACAACAACGCATCATGACTATAACACAACTAAACGCCCCAGAAATACAAAATTTGACAACACAACGCAAAAGCCTTGCCTCCCAGTTGTAAGAACACAACCACAACACAAAACCACAATCCGGACGTACAAAACTCACAACAACGCATCATGACTATAACAACACAACTAAACGCCCCAAAGTTACGAAACTTGGCAACACAACACAAAAGCATTCCCTCCCGATTGTAACAACACAACCACACCACAAAATCACAATCCGGACGCACAAAACTCACAACAATGCATAGTGACTATAACAACACAACTAAACGCCCCAGAAATACAAAACTTGGCATACAACTAAACGCCCCAGAAATACAAAACTTGACAACACAACACAAAAGCCTTGCCTCTCAGTTGTAACAACACAACCACACCACAAAACCACAATCCGGACCCACAATACTTACAACAACGCATTGTGACTATAACAAATACAAAATTTGACAACACAACTCATCCACCTCTCCAATCCCTACATTCACACTTGGCCTCCAAAAAAACAATTACAATAATAACAATAACAACAACAATAAGAATCAACACCATCACAGGCAAGAAACAGCCAGGCACTGAGGCTGAGAGTCCAGTCAGTGCTACACTGGGCCTCCAAAAAACAATACAGTAGCATCTAACTTATCCAACTTTCATGACCACTACAACCACAATAATAATAAACACCTACACAGGCAAAAAAAAAAAAAAGACTATTGTACCACAATAAAAATATAAACTGCACTCAGCAGAATCAGACATTACAATTAACAACAAACCAAAGACAACAGGGATCTCAAGCAATTATCAATCAACACAAAAACTGAAGAAGGTAACAGACTTCAAATACTACTACAGTAGAGTCTCCCTTATCCAAGCCTCGCTTATCCAAGCTTCTGCATTATCCAAGCCATTTTTGTAGTCAATGTTTTCAATATATCGTGATATTTTGATGCTAAATTTGTAAATACAGTAATTACAACATAACATTCCTGCATATTGAACTACTTTTTCTGTCAAATTTGTTGTCTAACATGATGGTTTGGTGCTTAATTTGTAAAACCATAACCTAATTTGATGTTTAATAGGCGGTTCCTTAATCCCTCCTTATTATCCAAGATATTCGCTTATCCAACCTTCTGCTGGCCTGTTTAGCTTGGATAAGTGAGACTCTACTGTACTAATGTGAGTATAAAGAAAGGTGGAGGTCACAGCATAAATACAACCTAATGTAGACTGACCAACACCACCAGACTAAGCCACAGCAACGCGTGGCTGGGCACAGCTAGTTATATTTATAATCTTATATTATCTGCTTAGAACTGGATTATATGAGTCCCCTTCTACACAATTGTATAAAATCCACACTGAATTGGATTATATGGCAGTGTGGACTAAAGATAATCCAATTCAAAGCAGATACTGTGGATTATCCTGCCTTGGCATTCTGGGTTAGGAGACGAAGGGGGCGGGGCATACCGTTCTAACTGGCAGCTAGGGGGAAAAATGGCTTTTCCTGGTCCTCTAATTCTGACTTTATTTTTCTAGGTTTTTTGTTTAAAAGACATATTTTGGATGACTATGTCTTTTGTGGCCAAATTTGGTGTGATTTGGTTCAGTGGGTTTGTTGTTTACTCCATAGTAAAACGCACATTACATTTATATATATACAGATTGTTACATAAACCTTGGGGCACCCGCGACTGAAAGGCTGAGGTGGTGCAATGGGTTAAACAGCTGAACTGTTGAATCTGTTGGCCATATGTTAGGCAGTTGGAAGCTGCAGGTTGTGGTGAGCTCCCGCTATTAGCCTTAGCTCCTACCAACCTAGCAGTTTGAAAACATGCAAATGTGAGTAGATCAATAGGTACTGCCTTGACAGGAAGGTAATAGAGGTACTCATGCAGCCATGCTGGCAACACAACCAGACAACAGGCCCTCAGCCTGGAAATGGAAAAAGAGCACCTCCCCATGGCCGAAGTTGAGCACCACCTCCAGAAGCCAGAGATGAAAGGGGGAGCCTTTACCTTTGTCTGTACATTTGTATGTCATTGTTATTTTACTGTATTAAAAGGCACTGAATGTTTGCCTATATCTGTGTATGCTGTAATCCGCTCTGAGTCCCCTTGGGGAGATAGAGCGGAATATAAATAAAGTGTTAGCATTATTATTGTTGTTGTTATGATTATTATGATTATGATTACTTGGGAGCCCAGCTGAATAAAACATGCTTTTTTCCACTCCACATTCAGCGTTATCTTTGAACCACATAAACCGTTACAGTACAATAATTTATATTTGCTGCTTTCTTTAAAAAAATCATCCCATCTTCATCTTCAACGGACATGTAGGCTGTACTATACTGTCATGTTTAAGTTTAATTTCCATCCCCAGCATAAGAATGTCTTTGTAAATGCAGTGGCATTATGGATGTTGGGGATCACCTCCCCAACTGAACACGTGAGGAGAAAACCTCCCACAACACATCCATGCCGTCATAGCCCTTTTCTACTTTGGGGGAAGAATACTGGCACTATGAAAACACTTCTTTTGATGTTTGCATGATATTCAGACATTAAATATTAAATATTAAATAAATTTGCTAAACGTTGCTTACCTGACTCGGCAAACTTCCAGGTTCCTGTATGTTCATCTGAATGGTAGGAAAGAGCTAAGGAAATAAAAAAATAATCAGTAAAGAATAATATGAGTTTTGAAGATGAACATTTGATTACAAACATTGCCAATAGACTTCTAAATTTGGAAATGACACCAGGGCATAGCAAGTATAACTGAACTCAGATTAACCTCTGCACAGACAGCATGATTAGGTATTTTACTATGATCAAGCGTTTTATTAGGTATTTTATCAATAGAATTGTTTTTAATTAGCAATTGGTTTTGATTATTTTATTGGTACAGGATAATGGATGTCAGTGGCTCTACCAGTCCGAATTCCAAAGTCTTAGGTGAAAAATGAGCAATATTGTTAAGGAGTAAGGGATTCCTCCAGATCAGAAAGTAAAAACATGTGAATTGGCCCTTCACATTCTCATTCCTACCATTCTCATGATAGCTAAAAGTGCCTGACCCCACCATTACCATCTCTTTCTTATTCATTTTGGGATATCATTTCCTATTGCAAATCACCTTTCCAATCCAAGGACCTGTTAAATTTCTTATACCTCCCCTTGATTCCCGAATTAGATGACACTTAACAGTGTTCCTGACTTTGTCCTGGGATCACCATAAGAGTCATGTTTTTGAGAAATCTGTACAGCAGTGATTTACTAGCTATCTCATATGTGTAAGTAAAATAGGCAGCAATGGTTGTCTTGCCCTGATGAGTATTGCAATGAATTAAATATTTCTTGTCATGTAGAAAGCATAAATATTTGCCTAAAGGAACATTGTTTTGCCCTCATTTCCCCTTCAAAATTATTTGCAATGAATTAATTCCAAGTTCTGCCCATGCTCTGGATTAACATAAAAGAAAAGAGAGGATGGAAGAATCTCCTTCTGTTAAGGATCAAATTGTAAACACACATCTATTACCTATTGAATTCTTTAATACTTTTATTTTCTTGGTTCTGAATGCGAGAATGCAAGATTTTGGGATAAGAAATGTCTTCTTACTATCTCTGGTACACTAGAAGATGAAAAACAAAAACAAAACACTGGATCAACTACAGGGAACACAGCATCGATGTGAAAGGAGAAACTTCGTTTACTCCCTTGAAATTTGTGAAAGGTTTAAAGCAATTCAGATTCAACCTTCAGTCCCATTTTGAGATAGGCTTGATAAAAGATGCCGCCTTTCTTTTGGCTGGATTCCTCAATCAGTGCAGCTTCCACAGTCTCTACTGCCTCAGTCACAATATACAGGTCGTAGTTAAGCTTCCTTGATTGTTTAATGAACTCATGATCCCTGTCGATTTTTCTGTAGCAAAAAAACATACACCCATTATCCAAAATATAAGTAACGGCACAGATTGCACAGAACAAAGGTTATATAAAAGCTAAAGGCAGGAGTTCCACAATTTGCCAGATGTTATTGAATGGAGGTCTTGACCATCAAGGATTTAGATTTTAGTATCAAAGTATTAAAAACCCATATAATTTTACTATAGCTTTTTCAGGCTTGTGTGTGTGTGTGTGTGTGTGTGTGTGTGTGTATAATATATATAAATGGCATAGATACCAATATATTTTCCAACCACTTTATCATGCACTTTTAATATTTATTTTATGCAATATTGCTATGTTAATAATGATGATGATAAAAATAATGATTATCATGACAATGAGGATCATTACTTTAAAGCCAACAAATATATATCTATATCTAATATATAGTTTTATTTTAAAATACTTTTGTGATTTGTCTATATTATTGTGTGGGGCTTTTAAGTTAATTTCTCATACACGTTAGGCACCTCTTCACAGGGGGCAATTTGGCCTTATTTTACTGGCTTAAGCATAGAAGGAACCTGCCGTGCGCCATCACACGGCAGGCCTCAACCACTTTCCTCCTGAAGTGGAGGCAAAGCTCCAAAAGGCAGTTCACCCTCCACTACAGAGAGCAAAGTGTACTTCAAGTAGCTCTGGTGCAGCTACCTGCAGTTTTGGCCATGTGATGACACAAAGGTTGTTACTCTTTATGCCATGTGATGAGGGCAGGAAAGCATGCCAACACTTCCTTTCCTTCCCCCATGTGTAATGAGGGGAGGAGGGAAGGTGTGCTGGACATCATGAGCCATCATACACACCTCCCCTTTCGCCAATGAAAGCCGGTGAAGTTGAGCAGCCCAGCTGGGACCTGTGATAAAGTGGAACTGGAAATCAGTTCTTCTTGACTATGGAATCACATCATATTCGAGTAGAAACATGTTACAAGATATCATATGCTACCTAGTTTGAACCAGGTGCTCAAGCTCAATATACTTACAGCTTTTTCACAGAATTGATGATTGCGGAACCTAATTCTATCCTTTTCATCTTCATAGACCTTGCACAGGACATAGACACATTAGCTTCTACAGCGGCTATATCATGTCCAGAAATTTGTCCTCCCACTGCTCCATCTACCTCTACCTTCATGGTAATGATGTCTCCGTCAATGACATCTGGAAATTAAAAATAAATAAAGTATGTGATTAAAAGAAACATTAGAAAAAAGGAAGAGAGCTGGAGGATCAGGACATTAAAAAAATATCCAGCTCATCACATTGAGGGTGCATCCACTCAGTGCCTAAAAAGTGTGAGCCCCCACGTTTTTACCTGGGGCCTCCAAATGATCCTCAGGTAAAAACAAATTCCTTCAGCACAAAGCAGGAAAGCCCTGCTTCGGCTCGAAGTAATTTGACACCTGGAAAGACTCGAGTCTTTCCAGCTGTGGGAGCTGTATGGATTGGGTCCAGGGAGCACATTGAGCAACTTCCGGTCCCAATCCACACAGCTGTTTCAGGATTTTTGGATTTTCCTGAAGCCCGAAAAACCCAAGACAGCCCCGTCCCCTCCCAAAATACCATAAAAAGCCTAAAAAGTAAAAATTACTTACCCAGCTGGATATTTCTCTGCTGCCAACTCCATTGACTTGCCAAGATCTATTTTCCTCTCCCCACTTATTCTGGCATGCCATTTTTATGTGCCAGAAGAGGGCCAGTAGCAGGGAAATGTCATCTGGGTAAGTATTTTTTTTTTCTTTTTAAGGCTTTTCTGAGAGGTTTTAATTTGTGTCTGGGTGCCCCACCGGAAGGTCTGGCAGGACATCTGGAGACCCCCCCCCCCCCTACACACACACACAAAAGCACAAGCTTTCTAAGACATGTGTGGACTCTAATGTGGCCCCAATTGGGTTTTTTTAAACCTGATTGGGTGCGCATTAAAGTCCTGTCTGGAACTGCCCTGAGAGGGAAAAGCATGGGAGTCCATCCCTTTAAGGGAGAGAATTGTCCTTTTAGGGGAGAGAATCGCTCATATGGAGTTCTTCCTCCCCATTACACTCACACATGTGGAAACTTAAGAGCTGGCTACACATTCATCAGTACTTTTTTAAACCAGGAAAAATAACAATATCCAAAAACCAAGAGATCCCTCGCCCTGCCCAAAGCCCCTTACATTAAAAGACTGTTGCCAGTTTAAAACCTCATCTTCCCGTGGCATCCTATTGATCTGCATGGAACCCCATAGGATACAAGATATAGTGAGCCAGGTTTAAACCATTGCTCTCCATGGGATCCTATTGATCTGATTTAAACCCCATAGGATACAAGAAACTGCTGATGGTTTGGCAGTGAAACAGGATGTGGACATTTTGATGGTTCCCATCCCAGCTGTTTTTCAGTTGTAAAGATGGGAGTAAAGTGCAATAAGACGTAAGAACTCTGAACATGATTGCTGACCTGCGTTCAGAGCTCCCTCCTTTCAGGACATTTCTGCCTCTTTTCAACCCTGGAACATGTGATGAGCTCCGTGCATCTCCATGCTAAAAAGAGGCTGAAGGGTCCTACCAGGAAGAAATCAGTCAGTGTGAAGAGATCAAATCCCTTCCTTTCAGCACATTTCTGCGATGAGCTCAGTGCCTCTCCATGCTTGAAAGGGGGTTGAAGTGTCCTAAGACTATGATAAGGTGAAAAGTGTAAGAAAATGACTGGCTCTACCAAGTCAGATGAACAGCCCTATACCAGGGATTTGTGAGGATGTTGGGAAAAGAAGATAAGATTGCACATAGCTGGAAGGGAAGTGGGAAATAGGCTTTTTGTATCTGCCTTTAAGCTCTATGAATTTTATGGGCCTATTAGAGCTCCAAGATCTTTTGGAGAGTCCTTTCATCAATTTCTCAGGCTTATTTGGTGAAAACAAGGGAGATGGGGTTCTTGGTGGCTGCTCCCAGACTTTGGGATTCCCTCCCTAGAGAGATCAGGGTGGTCCCGTCCTTCCTCTCCTTCAGTCAGTACATGAAAACATTTTTATGCTTTAAGGCTTTAAAAGTGTTAATGCTATGCAGTGCTGTTGTTGCACCCATACAATTTTATAAGCCATATTGAGTCAGGTTTTGGGGAAAAGGAAGAATACCTGAGCCCAGAAACTAGTCTCTACCACTGGTATAAACAGTATTAATTATGTTAGATGCTTTACAAGGTAAGAAATTACTTTGAGATTATACTGAGAATAATGACTTCCTTATTTACATAACAACAACAACAACAACAACAACTTTATTTTTCTATCTCGCCTCCATCTCCCTGCAGGGACTCAGGGCAGATCACATGGGGCCTAGCCCAAAAAACAAATAATGAGCAAAATAAAATACATGTAAAAACAGCATATTCAACCAGATAAAATACATAAAACCAAAGTAGTACAATATAATAACAGTAAGAAGCATTTAATACATAAAATGGCAACATAAAAGGACCACCGTAATGAAGTGAATAAAATGGGGGGGGGGGGTGTCTGTTTTAACAGAGGTAGGTGGGTCCAGAACCGTTCAGGGCTTTGTAGGTAAGAAACTGCACCTTGAATTGGGACTGGAAAATAATACTCAGTTAAAACAGAAATGACGATATTTGTGCATGGCAATAAACATGTTTAATGTAAGAATATGTTCAATGCAAAGCAGATCTGAATGCCAAGTTTCTCTCCTATTGCTTTTAATCTATTGTTCAGCAGATCCTATTGTATAGTGAGAACCACTCAGACATCCCTGACTGAAAAAAAAACAACCTGCCTATATTAGGTTCTTTTTATTTATTTATTTACAGTATTTATATTCTGCCCTTCTTACCCCGAAGGGGACTCAGGGCGGATCACATTATACACACATAGGGCAAACATTCAATGCCCATAAACACATCAAACAGAGACCGAGACAGACAGACACAGAGGCAATTTAACCTTCTCCTGAGGGGATGTTCGATTCTGGCCACAGGGGGGAGCAGCTGCTTCATCATCCACTCTGACGGCACTTCCTCATTCCAGGTCGTAAATTAGTTAAACTTGCCTCCCCACTTTTATAAGTGGTACCTTATTTCCTACTTGATAGAAGCAACTATCTTTCGGGTTGCTAGGTCAGCAACGGGCAGGGGCTATTTTTAATTTTTAATTGACGGGTGCTCACCCCACCACGGGCTGGCCTCGAACTCATGACCTCATGGTCAGAGTGATTTGTTGCAGCTGCTCAACAGCCTGCGCCACAGCCCAGGTTAGGTTCCAAATTCATACCCAGTGATTAAATGAAGAGAAGACAGACATATTAAAACAGCAATGTTTTGATTAGCCATATGCCATATATATAATGTGTTCTGCAGTTACAGTAGAGTCTCACTTATCCAACATAAATGGGCCAGCAGAACGCTGGATAAGCGAATATGTTGGATAATAAGAAGGGATTAAGGAAAAGCCTATTAAACATCAAATTAGGTTATGATTTTACAAATTAAGCACCAAAACATCATGTTATACAGCAAATTTGATAGAGAAAGTAGTTCAATATGCAGTAATACGAATTTAGCACCAAAATATCACAATGTATTGAAAACCTTGACTACAAAAACATTGACTATTAAAAGGCAGACTGCGCTGGATAACCCAGAATGTTGGATAAGCGAATGTTGGATAAGTGAGGCTCTACTGTAAATGCATTGTGAAATTAAGTTTAAGAATATCTTCCTTTTTGGTAATGAATCAATGAATAAAATTCGAGAAGGGACATAATCTTGAACTAATGTTTGGTCTGATTCAGCACCATCCTTATGTTCTTATCATTGAATCTTAGATGTTACCTAAATTTACAGCATCACCGCCAGAACAAACCACATCTATGAGTTTGTATTCCGTTTTTTGAAAAGGCTCAGTCTTCCACCATGAAGTCTTTTCCTTTTTGTAAAGCACGCAAAAAAGTCGATACTTGTCATGGTCTATACTGGAGCATACTGGAATCAAATCTCCTTGTGGGTCCAGTTCTTTTGCCAAAGATTTGGTTGTCTTATGGAATGACATTTCAGGGAGATAATTTTGACCTAAAAAGAGAAACAACAATCAAAAGGACAAAATTAAGAACCTCACTGCATTATGCAATTGGCAGATTAATTATTTCCTTTTTGAAAATAGGAATTCCTTTAATGTGTTGTTGAAGGCCGGAATCATGGGGTTGCTGTGAGTTTTCCTGACTCTATGGCCATGTTCCAGAAGCATTTTCTCCTGACGTAGTCTCCATGTCAGACTACACAGAGAAGCCATTGAAATCCATAAGCATGTGGACAATTTCAACAAAAAGGAGGAAACGATGTAAATGAACAAAATCTGGCTACCAGTATTAAAAAACTCTAAAATCAGGACAGTAAATAAAGAGCAACACTAAAATAGCAGGGAATTCCAGACAACAATCAGGGCCAGCTAAATTGTTAAAACAAAGGATCCCACCAGGCAGCAACCAGCCTGGCTTGGAAGCTACAAGGCCATTAAATGCTAATCAAGATGGTCAATTGCAACATTCACACTTGCCTCAAGCAGACAAGAGTTCTTTCTCTCACCCTGGACTTTCCACAGATATATAAACCCCACTTGCCTAGTTTCTGAGGATACCTGCCATAGAATTGGGTGAAATATTAGAAGAGAATATTTCTGGAATATGGCCTGGAAAACTCACAGCAACCCAGTAACTCCTTCATCTCGTCAAAGGTTTTTAAAGAAATTATGTTGTCTTTTCTGTTTCCCATGGTACAATTATGCAGTTAATACAATTAACCTCCAAATGTAAACAACAGCTCTATCAAAAAGTGTATGCAGCTTGATAACTTATGATTTTAAAAGACAGGTTCATTGAACAGTGGTTTGCTGTTCTCTATAACTTGTTAATATCTGTTGCTCTTATGTGCCATCAAGCCAACTTGTGTCAAAATGTAAGTTTTGGAATATAATTAGGGGAACTTTCCAGTATATCTATTTATTTTTTCATCTATTTATTTTTTCATAGTCTTATTCCATGCTGCTATCTATATTACATCTTCAAACAGCCAGGCTGCACTGTGAGTTCTTGATTATTTTACGATGGAGACTGAACTAGCATTTTCCAGAATTAGAGTCTTCAAACACTGGAGATAGTCAGGCTTTAGTCCTCCCGACAGCTTCTTCCATGTTTTTGGCACTCCAAAACATGCAGTTGTTCCTCCACATTTGCGGTTTTTAATTTCTGCAGATCTGATTATTTATTGTTGTTGTTTATTCGTTCAGTTGCTTCTGACTCCCATGGACCAGCCCACACCAGAGCTCCCTGTCAGCAGTCGCCTCCCCCAGTTCCTTCAAAGTCAAGCCAGTCACTTCAAGTATACCATCCATCCATCTTGCCCTTGGTCGGCCTCTCTTCCTTTTTCCTTCCATTTTTCCCAGCATCTTTCTCTTCTCCAAGCTTTCCTGTCTTCTCATGATGTGGCCAAAGTACTTACTTCATCTTTGCCTCTAATATTCTTCCCTCCAGTGAGCAGTCTGGAATTATTTCCTGCAGAATGGACTGATTGGATCTTCTTGCGGTCCAAGGCACTCTCAAATTTTCCTCCAACACCACAGTTCAAAAGCGCCTATCTTCCATTGCTCAGCCTTCCATATGATCCAGCTCTCAGATCCATAGGTTACTACGGGGAAAACCATTGCTTTAATTATATGGACCTTCGTTGCCAGTGTGATGTCTCTACTCTTCTCTATTTTATCAAGGTTGGTAATTGCTCTCCTCTCAAGAAGTAAATGTCTTCTAATTTCCTGGCTGCAGTCTGCGTCTGCAGTAATCTTTGCACCTAGAAATACAAAGTCTGTCACTGCCTCCATGTATTCTCCCTCTATTTGCCATTTATCAATCAATCTGGTTGCCATAATCTTGGTTTTCTTGATGTTTAACTGCAAAGCAGCTTTTGCACTTTCTTCTTTCACCTTGGTTATAATGCTCCTCAGTTTCTCGTCGCTTTCAGCCATCAAAGTGGTATCATCTGCGTATCTATCTGGTTATTCATGGATATGATGAAAATGTTCTCTCTAGGAATCTCTAGGTTCTCTTGTGTTACTCTATGTTCAACATTCTCTAGTCATGCTGGAAGAACTAGAGATATCCAGAAAGAATACCTCTCTAAAAATCAATAGTTTCTCCAATGTGAATCTATATTACGTGGAGTAGTGCTAGAAGATCTAGAAGTCCTAATAGAACCAAGATGGGCAATATATATATGGTAAAAATTAATTTTAAAATGTTAGAACATCTTAAGTTATTTTTCTATTTTATACATTAGGTTAACATTATAGGTTAAACATCCCTTACCCAGAATTCTGAATCAGAAAAAAACCGCAAAATTGCCCAGTTGGATGACTGAGGGAGTGCTTTCTGATGGTTTACTGTACGCAAACCTTGTTTCATGTACAAAGTTATTACAAATAAATATACTAACCGCCTCTCCTTGCAGCTCAAGACAGGGTCCAACGGGGTTAAAATGGAGTGATCAAACACAACATTATTAAAATACATATAACTAAATACACACCGTTAAAATGTATCCAAGTACAAGTATTCCAAAATCTTGAAAAATCCAAAATCCCAAACACATTTCTGATAAGGCAGTTTTACCTTTCTTAATAACCCTGTTCATATTCTGTTTGCCCTCTCTTTCTTTTCTTTCTTTTTTAAATTGAATGCATACTTTAAATTAAATTCCCACAACATATGCCCTGCCTGACTTACCAGGCAGGGAGGTTGCATCTACAATATCTACAATATCACAGAACAGCAACAAATCACATCCTTTTCCTTTCTACTCTCTCTCTCCCCGGCTGAGTCACAGACGTTTACAAACTACTTCAGTCAATCCTCTTACGAATAAATTATCCTCTATTCTAGTGTCTAATTTTATTAATAATAGTCGTATTTTCCTCTAGTCATTTATCCAAAATCTCATTTCATCTGAGGATCATTCTAATTTGCTATTACAGTACTTCTGCACATATAGCTGATAAATGATTTCCATGGGATCATCTACAGCAGGGGTCCCCAAACTTTTTAAGCAGAGGGCCGGTCCACAATCGTTCAGACTGCTGAGGGGCCGAATTATCATTTGAAAAAAAAATTTGAACAAATTCCTATGCACACTGCATATTTGTCTTATTTGCAGTGCAAAACAACAACAATGAAAAAACAATACAATATTTAAAAATGAAAACCATTTTAACCAACATAAAGCTATCAGGATTTCAGTGGAAAGTGTGGGCCTGCCACTGGCCAATGAGATAGTCAAATGAATTAGGATTGTTGTTGTTGTGTGTCTTCAAGTCATTTTAGACTTTGGGCAAGCCTAAGTCTAAAATTAAGTAATTATTTACTATATTTATTTACTACATTTATATCCCACCCTTCTCACCCCGAAGGGGACTCAAAGCAGCTGTATGTACATACAATATATTATATTATTAGCTTAGCACAATATTAGCATTCTATATTACGATATTGAACTATACCACTATACTGTCTATATATATAAAAGAGTGATGGCATCACGGCAGCGGACAAAACAACAAAAATGAACACCCCACAACCTCGAAAATTGACATCACAATCCCTCATCCATGCCTCTAGGTTGATACAACAAAAAGAAAAGAAAAATAAAGTCCTAATTAGAGGGAGAGGAATAATTGTTTTTATCCAATTGCTGCCAGTTAGAAGGCTAAGCTCCGCTCACTTGGTCTCCTAGCAACCCACTCAGCCCAGGGGACCCTTTACCTTAACTACCACCAATTCCTCAATACTTTATTTCCCATACCACCATATTTCACCACAGCAACGCGTGGCTGGGCACAGCTAGTAATATTATATGTAACATATAACATATAATTAATATTATTATATGGTATTATTATTAGTATTATATTGTATAACATTATAATATTTTTATCAATACTATATGTATATACAATATATTATTAAAAGTGATATAAAATATTATATTATAAAACTGAGGGTGGGGCCAGGTAAATGACCTTGGAGGGCCGCATCCGGCCCCCGGGCCTTAGTTTGGGGACCCCTGATCTACAGTAAGCTGTACAATTGAAACAGTTTGTCATCACTTTCACTGCTGTGGCCAATTCCATAGAATCCTGGGAATTATAGTTTCACAAGGTCTACCATTCTTTGCCATGGAGTGCTGGTGACTCCCCAAACTACAAATCCTAAGGCTCCATGGCAGTGAAAATGGTATCAAACTGTATCAATTCCACAGTGCGGATGCACCACTTATAACCTATTCACTTTCATTTTCCTTCTGTCTAATTTTTCAGACAAAGCTATGGTCCATGTTCTATTTCACCAATTCTGTATTGCGAAATTCTATCATTTTTCTCCATAGTAGTTCACCTACATGCAGAGAAACTGTCACACCAGCTGACAATGGACCTGGACCACACTTGGCACACAGAACCCCCATGAGCAACGGAACAGACTGGAATGGTTTTGGGGGAGTTGTAGTTTACCTACATCCGGAGACACTGTGACCCCCACCGACAATAGACCGGGACCAAACTTGGCACACAGAACCCCCCCTGACCAACTGAACCTACCGGTGGGATTTGAGAAAACCAACCCACCACGGTAAGAGTTCTAGTTCATCTTGCAGCTGGAGAGGACACTGAACTCCAAAGATGACGCATCTGAAGCTAGCTTGCCCCACATGCCCAACATAACCAACTTTAAGTACTGGTGGAGTTTGAGGGGGTTAACATGGCATGATGTGAGTTGTAGTTCACCAACAAACTTATGCATTTTGTTAATGGGACCATTTATAAAAATAAATAAATGACTTTTTAAAATAACTTGGGTACTACCCAAGCTAGTCTACATTATCTACAGTATCACAGAACAGCAACAAAACTGGGTACTACCCAAGCTAGTCTACATTATCTACAGTATCACAGAACAGCAACAAAATAGATCCTAAAATTTTGCTTTTTGCTATCCCCCCCTTCCTCCCCTGGCTGAGTTACAGATGTTTACAAATTACCTCTGTCAATCCTGTTATGAATAAATTATCTTCTTTAGTGTCTAATTTTATTAATAATAGTCATACCTTCCTGTAGTCATTTATTCAAAATCTCACTTGATTTGAGGATCATTCAAATTTGCTATTACTCTGGAACATATAGCTGATAAATGGTTTCCCTGGGTGTATCTGCAGTACGCTATAGATTTAATGCCGTTTGCACTTTCACTGCTGTGGCTCAATGCCATGGAATCCTGGGAATTGTAGGTTTACAAGGTCTCTAGCCTTGTTTGCCACGGAGTGCTGGGGTCTCCCCAAACTACAAATCCCAGTATTCCATGGCAGTGAAAGTGGTATCAAAGTGCATCAATTCAGCAATGTTGATGTATCCCATATAACCTTGAACAAATTCTTTTTCATTTCCCCTCTCTAATTTTTCAGACAAAGCCATGGTGTCACGCTCACTTCAAACGACCAGCATGAACGCAGATCAAAGACAGCTGCTATCAAAACCAATCTTTATTGAAGAACACACGACTTGGAAAAAGTCGAGAATGACATAATGTTTACATACAAGCAATTTTATCACCTTGGTTGCAACGTAACATCACACGTAAATATCATCACCAAACCCCACCCCCTGTATCACATTTCTACTATTCCCACACAAACTACTCATTATAATTGTTATGATTTTCACCCCCGAGTTCCCATGCTCTGCTGCCAGGTGTTTTCATGAGACATTCAGGAGTGTTGATGTTATGGCTCCAATTCCAGGGCTTGCAAATTCAGCCCTGGGAATTGGTCCCATGACACATGGTCCATCTCCTAATTCAATAATTCTGTATTGAGAAATTCTATTTTATTCCTCCATACTTTGACTAGCTCCATCCTTGTAGCACATACCAGAAATATTACAATACCTTTATTTGGCAGATTTTTTAAAAAGGAGATCATGTCTTTTAATAAGGAGATCATGTCCCTCTATAGTGGACTTTTTCTGCTATTATTCAGCTCTTAGCAAAACCTTATTCTCATTTTCTTCTTTTTAGCAACTCTTTTATTGTCTCCTCCCACTTTAAATGCATTCCCCCTTATTAGCTTTCTTATTTTCATTCAGTCACTGAGATTTGCACAGAGGGAGGAACCAGCCAAGTAGTGGCTCTGAGTGACTTAAAGTGCAATGGAGACTTTTAAACTGGTCTTACCTCTCAGTCTTAGACCTGTCAAAACCAGGTGCTCAATTGTAAGTGCTGGGGTCTGAAGCCTCTTCCCTAACTTCAATTCCTCTGTTTCAAATAAGGAGCATGAAGAAAAACAGCCTTCTTTGCTTCGTGTTGCAACAGAATGGGGCTATATATCTCTGTGCCTCTGAATGCCATTGACTGTAGTTTCATTTTCAGTTTTAAAGCTGTTTCCATCTGCTGCCTGCCAGCACAGGAGAAGGGAGTCCTGCTGACCCACCTCTGGCCCTGCTACTCTGGCCCTGCTACTCGGGGGTAAGGAGGAAAGGAAGAGAGTGGAGGAAGCCCTTAAAAACTCCTGCTTCTGGACTCTTCTTGCTGTTTCCATCTGCTGCCTGCCAGCACAGGAGAAGGGAGTCCTGCTGACCCACCTCTGGCCCTGCTACTCTGGCCCTGCTACTCGGGGTAAGGAGGAAAGGAAGAGAGTGGAGGAAGCCCTTAAAAACTCCTGCTTCTGGACTCTTCTTGCTGTTTCCATCTGCTGCCTGCCAGCACAGGAGAAGGGAGTCCTGCTGGCCCACTTCTGGCCCTGCTACTCGGGGGTAAGGAGGAAAGGAAGAGAGTGGAGGAAGCCCTTAAAAACTCCTGCTTCTGGACTCTTCTTGCTGTTTCCATCTGCTGCCTGCCAGCACAGGAGAAGGGAGTCCTGCTGGCCCACTTCTGGCCCTGCTACTCGGGGGTAAGGAGGAAAGGAAGAGAGTGGAGGAAGCCCTTAAAAACTCCTGCTTCTGGACTCTTCTTGCTGTTTCCATCTGCTGCCTGCCAGCACAGGAGAAGGGAGTCCTCCTGACCCACCTCTGGCCCTGCTACTCTGGGGTAAGGAGGAAAGGAAGAGAGTGGAGGAAGCCCTTAAAAACTCCTGCTTCTGGACTCTTCTTGCTGTTTCTATCTGCTGCCTGCCAGCACAGGAGAAGGGAGTCCTGCTGACCCACCTCTGGCCCTGGTACTCTGGCCCTGCTACTCGGGGGTAAGGAGGAAAGGAAGAGAGTGGAGGAAGCCCTTAAAAACTCCTGCTTCTGGACTCTTCTTGCTGTTTCCATCTGCTGCCTGCCAGCACAGGAGAAGGGAGTCCTCCTGACCCAGCTCTGGCCCTGCTACTCTGGCCCTGCTACTCTGGGGTAAGGAGGAAAGGAAGAGAGTGGAGGAAGCCCTTAAAAACTCCTGCTTCTGGACTCTTCTTGCTGTTTCTATCTGCTGCCTGCCAGCACAGGAGAAGGGAGTCCTGCTGACCCACCTCTGGCCCTGCTACTCTGGCCCTGCTACTCTGGGGTAAGGAGGAAAGGAAGAGAGTGAAAACATCTGTGTCTGGACACTTTTTGTTTCCATCTGCTGCCTGCCAGCACAGGAGAAGGGATTCCTGCTGGCCCACTTCTGGCCCTGCTACTCTGGGGTAAGGAGGAAAGAAAGAGAGTGGAGGAAGCCATCGGACCGGGAGGCTGCCTTCACTGGAGTCATCGCCTTGCCACCTCAGAGGGTCCGCTTGGACAGCTTTCGTCGGACTGAATGCTCCCCATTGGAGATTTTTAGATTCGCATATGGATATTGCTGTACTTGTCTAAAGAGTGTCCCTTATTAGATTTAATGTGTCGCCGCCACTTGGCTTTCTCCCCATTTTTGTTTCTTACCTATCCCTTTTAAACCTATGTTTTTAGCAGTGTGAGTCAATTGAGTATACTTAACTCACATTGTTATAATTGCTCTGAGTAATTAGTGCCTTGGTGCCTTTATTCAGGACTGGGTTGTGTAGAAGAAGGAGGGTCTGGCTAGAAGAGTAGTAGAGTTGTAGTAGAGAATGAGTCAGATAGATGCACATGGGAACCACGATCTATCCCAGTTATGCCACCTCATGGGTAGATCGTTTAGCCTCGTCCTCTCTCAGCTCGTAACAGTGAATGAGAAATTAGATCATCTCCTCAAAGGAATTTTGTTACTGGTAAACACCACTAGACTACAGGATGTTCCTGGGGAGGATAATAATAATACTGGTTATGATCTAAAGGAGGCCAGTTGTCCTTCAGATTTGGTGGGAGAGGTAGAACTTGGGCTCCAAAAGGGTATTAAGGAGCTAAGATTAGAAAATGACGAGGTTGAGGGAGGGAATGATTTGTTTGTTGATCAAACTGTTCAAAGGAGGGAAGGTATGGATCTAGATTTGGCAGCGGTGAAGCCGATAACTAATTCTCCGTTGGAGGGGGATTTCTCTCCTCCATACGTAGAGGATTACTATGAACATCTTGTACAGACGAAACAGCTGGCTTTTCAAATTGAAGACTCTATATTGAACAGGGGTAGATGGACCTCGGAAAGAGTGATCCAGAGGTCCTTGGGTCAAATTCTTTCAAGGAGCCTGACGACAGTCAAGATAAAGATGATCACTTGGCTCCATAAGGGCTATCAATCATATGATCGCTCTTTACGCCTTATCTTCACTTTTGAGGATAAGTCTATAACAGAGGAATTATGGGCCCTTAGGTTCCGGCTGCTCTCATGGGGCATTACCATTAGAAGAGTATTTGTGGACCCCGTGATTCGCCCTTTGGTGGCCAACCTATCTTTACACACTCAACCATCTGTTAGGCCCAGAGATAATAGGATGTGTAGTCCTCAGCGTAGGCTCCCCCCTTTAGAAAAGTCTCAATTAGAGACTCTGGCCCAATCATTTTCCGTACCAGACCAGCAACTTTCACCCTCTTCAACCTCACTACGTTTTTCCAGTAGGCCCCATTTATCCCCTTCTTTTGAAGTAAAGTTAGATGGTGTGTCTAGTAACCTTTTGGATCCAGGAAGCTGACTAGATTCTCTTAAGGATGCTCCAATTGAGCCAGACTCCTTGGGGGGTGGGGAACAGGCGGGGGGTGGCTCCATCGAGGTCGTGTGGGGGAGGAGGAGGAATTGCCGTCAACGCATTTCCAGGGAGAAGCGCAACAGGGTTCTTGCGACCCTGGAGAAGGATAGGTGTGGTAGCCTCCATGGTAGCCCCTCCCGGCTGAAGGTCCTGCTGTTTAATGCCAGATCCGTCAAAGGTAAATCATCTATTATCCAGGATCTAATCATGGATGAACATGCGGATCTGGCCTGCATCACCGAAACCTGGTTGGATGATCTGGGTGGGGTTAGTCTTACCCAGCTTTGTCCTCCGGGTTTCGGGGTGCATCAGCAGTCTAGGCCAGGAGGGCGGGGAGGTGGGGTTGCGGTGGTCTTTAGGCAGTCCATCGCCCTGGTCAGATGCGTCGCTTTGCAATCGGTCGGGTTTGAGTGTCTCCACTTGAAGGTGGGTACCCGGGACAGTTTGGGGATTCTGCTGGTGTACCGTCCACCCCGCGACACAGCAGTCTCCCTGCCTGAGCTAGCAGAGGTGGTTTCTAGCGTGGTGTTGGGTTCCCAGCGCCTGTTGGTGCTGGGCGACTTCAACATTCACGCTGAGACCACCTTGACAGGTGCAGCTCAGGAATTCATGGCCGCCATGACGACCATGGGTCTGTCCCAAATAATATCGGGCCCCACTCATCAAGCTGGACATACACTCGACCTGGTTTTTGTTGCGGGCGACGGTTTGGTCGGAGTGGAAGAGCAAATTATTCTTCCATTGTCATGGTCCGACCACTATCTGATCAGTTTAAGACTAACCGTCTCTTCCAACCTCCGCAGGGGTGGTGGACCAATTAAGATGGTCCGCCCCAGGAGACTTATGGATCCTGAGAGATTCCTGAGGTCTCTTGGGGATCTGTCTACCATGGAAGCTGACGATCCTGTCGATGCCCTGGTCACTCGTTATAATGGCGAGTTGTCCAGGGCAATAGACACGATCGCTCCTGAGCGTCCCCTCTTGCTGCGTGGAGTTGCTCCAGCTCCCTGGTTTACTGGGGAGCTGGCGGAGATGAAACGTGCAAGAAGGAGACTAGAGTGCCGCTGGCGGACAACTCGTGACGTATCTGACCGAGCACGGTCTAGAGCCGCTATTAGGGCCTATTCCGCGGCATTGCGGGCAGCCAGGAAAGTTTTCTCAACTGCCCGCATCGCGTCTGCAACAAATAGATCTTCAGAGTTGTTTCGAGTTGTTGGGGAGCTCCTCCACCCTCCTCAGGTTGGGGGAGCACCCGACATCTCGTCAACTCGGTGTAGCGAGTTCGCTCACCATTTTGCAGACAAAGTCGCTCAGATTCGTTCCGACTTAGACGCCGGCCTTGATGCATTGCCAGGTGAGGTAACCAAGGCATCTGTCTGTTCGATCTTGTGGGATTCGTTTCGGCTTGTGCAGCCTGATGATGTGGACAAGATTCTTGGAGCGGTGAGGGCGACCACCTGTGCCCTTGACCCTTGCCCATCTTGGCTCTTAAAACAAGCCAGTGGAGGGCTAGTTGATTGGTTTGTGAGAATAATCAATGCCTCTTTGGAGCAGGGCATATTTCCATCTGGCCTAAAACAAGCTGTGGTGAGGCCTGTTTTGAAGAAAGCCTCCTTGGATCCGGCTAACCTCAGTAACTACAGACCAATCTCTAACCTTCCATTCTTGGGCAAGGTCTTGGAGCGGGTGGTTGCTTCCCAGCTCCAGGGATTCTTGGAAGATACGGATTTTCTGGACCAATCGCAGTCTGGTTTCAGACCTGGCTACAGTACCGAGACAGCTTTGGTCGCCTTGGTGGATGACCTCCACAGAGAGCTGGACAGGGGGAGTGTGACCCTGCTGGTTCTCTTGGACATCTCAGCGGCTTTCGATACCATCGACCATGGTATCCTTCTGGGACGTCTCTCCGGGATGGGCCTTGGGGGTACTGTTCTGCAGTGGCTCCAGTCCTTCCTAGAGGGCCGTTCCCAGTTGGTGAAGCTGGGGGACACCTGCTCGGACCCCTGGCCATTGACCTGTGGGGTCCCGCAAGGTTCCATTTTGTCCCCCATGCTTTTTAATATCTACATGAAACCGCTGGGTGAGGTCATCCGGAGTTTTGGAGTGCGGTGCCATCTCTACGCGGATGACACCCAACTCTACTACTCCTTTCCACCTAATTCCAAGGAAGCCCCTCGGATACTGGACCAGTGTCTGGCCGCTGTATTGGCCTGGATGAGGGCGAACAAGCTGAGGCTCAATCCTGACAAGACAGAGGTCCTCCAGGTCAGTCGTACGTCTGATCGGGGTATTGGGTGGCAACCTGTGCTTGACGGTGTTGCACTCCCCCTGAAGGCGCAGGTCCGCAGCTTGGGGGTCCTCCTGGACACTGCGCTGACACTTGAGGCCCAGGTGTCGGCCGTGGCTGGGAGGGCCTTTGCACAACTAAAACTTGTGCGCCAGCTGCGACCATACCTCGAGAAGTCAGATCTGACCATGGTGGTCCACGCCTTAGTTACCTCTAGACTGGATTACTGCAATGCGCTCTACGTGGGGCTGCCTTTGAAGACGGCTCGGAAACTACAACTAGTACAACGATCGGCAGCCAGGTTTCTAACTGGGGCAGATTACAGGACGCGCTCAACGCCGCTGTTTAAAGAGCTCCACTGGCTGCCATTTATTTTCCGAGCCCAATTCAAGGTGCAGGTTATCACCTACAAAGCCCTTAACGGTTTGGGACCCACCTACCTTCGAGACCGCATTTCCCCCTATGAACCCGCACGACCTCTTCGCTCGTCGGGGGAGGCCCTCCTCTCGCTTCCACCAACTTCGCAGTTGCGGTTGGTGGGGACGAGGGAGAGGGCCTTCTCCGCCGTGGCCCCCCGGCTGTGGAACTCGCTCCCCAGGGAGATTAGGCAGGCCCCTACCCTACTCTCATTCAGGAAGAGCCTGAAAACTTGGCTATTCCAGAAGGCCTTCGTTGACTGATCCTTGTGGGATCATGTTATTTACCTATTAAGCAGTAGACCCTCTGGATTGTTTTTAGGATTCATTCAGCACTTTAAGTATTACACCTGCTGCATAATTATCCCTCCCTGATAACTTGATATTACTTTGCACCTTGGCCTGGATCTTTTGACCCAAATCGGGATCTTAATATTATTGTGTATATTGACTTTTATGACTGTTTTTAATCATGTTGAAGTTTTACTGCTCGGTTTAATGTTTTATCTGATTTGTGCTGTCGTGTCTGGGCATGGCCCCATGTAAGCCGCCCCGAGTCCCTCCGGGGAGATGGGGCGGGATATAAGAATAAAATTATTATTATTATTATTATTATTATTATAAAGCTGTGCCGTCGCGCCTGGGGCTGTACTCTTAGTGAAAGAGGCATGGACGTGACATCTTTCCCCAGGGGATTGCTTCTTGCCCTCCTTTAGGGAAACTGGAACTCCCAAGGACCAAAACACTGTAGATAACTCAAAAACTGGGTTTATTGTTCACAAAGGGGGTAAAAGAAAATATACATTACAGTCTTTGGTTGTTTAAGTCCGTGGAGCCTTCTAGATCCCTCTTTCTCTGGCTGTGAATGCCGGAGCAAACTCAGCCTCAGTCCAATGACCTATATCTGAAGACAAGAGTCTTCCTCTGTTGCCAAAGGACTGATGTGAAGGCGCTTGAGACTCCTCAACGTTGTTCAGGTTGGCCTTGAACATGAAGTGTGAGTCCCAAGGGTAAGAACCTCAGAATTGGTGCTGAGAGGTAACTTTTGAAGGGCTTTTTGAGCCAAGCCTCTCTTTCACGTCCATCCGATAGAGAACTTGCTGATGGAATGAAAAGGAGGAAACACAGTCCTACTCCAGGAAGAGGTGGAGCCAAACAATTTAGCTGAGTGAGCAATATAACAGGTACAAACAACATTGATTGACAGATACAAATAACCAATCCAACTACATTTACAGGGTAAAGGCAAAATCAGGCATGATACAACAATTCAAATCTTGAAACTTATAGTTTGACATATAGATGGCGCCACTCGCGCCGTCACAAAAGCTATATATATGTTTTCCCTTTTCCGGGAAAACAACTGGCTTCTTAGGAACACCTTAACCAACTCGGAATACTCCAAATGCATCTGACTGTAGTTTCTTTTTCAGTTTAAAAGCTATATATAGACAGGCATCCCAAATGTCTGGTCTGCCAGGGAGAAGCCACGTTGTAGGCTCTTGTTCTCACTGTCAGGCCTTTACATCCCAGGCTAGAAAGGAGGCAAGGCTTTGCTCCCTTTTCCATCAATCCACACTGGAGCCTTTGGTACAACTGTCAAATATCGAGAACCCCTTCATCGTCACCAAGACCAGTGCCACAACCACTAAACACCTCTCCTGCATTGATTCATTGCCACTCCAACCATTTTCATGACAGACTCCTCAGTGACTGGGGGCCCATTGCAATGGACTTGCATTATCTATCTCTGGAGTCATAAGCTATCTAGAATTACTACGAATTTTCAAAGTGCTGAAAACTTTTCAAAGAATTCTGCAAAGGTCGAGGATTCATGTCCTAACAGACAACACAGTGGCCATATACTACCTGAGGAAGCAGGGTGGGATGGGATCTCTGTCTCTACTCCACCTATTCCTCCAAATCTGGGACTGGTGCATGAAAGAGGACATTGTTCTGGTTGCCATTCACCTCTCATGAGAAGAAAACAATTTAGTGGATGCCCTGAGCAGGAAAATGAGTGGCGTCTCAGCCCCAAAATCTTCAACCACTATTCCACAAATGGGGCCACTCAGCAATAGACCTGTTTGTATCCAGCCCAGGTCCATGTCTTCCGTGCTCGGGCACTTACGAACTGATACTAGGGATGCCTTGGTGATGCCTTTCTCCTCGACTGGAGGAACACCCTTTTGTATGCCTTCCCTCCAACCTCTCTGAGCACCAGATCATCAAGAAAGTAATAATAATAATAATGATAACTGTAAAGAAGTGTGTGTTTTATTTTGATTTATGGATGACATGTTTATTTGATTTTGTTTAAACGTCAGGTTTGGCTAAGTTTAAAATGGTATGTATTGGAGTTGATAATACAAGAAGGTAACCATCTTAGCATTCTGAGGCAGTTGCCATAGCAACGGGGGCGGAGCTAACCGCTGTTGGAAGAAAAAAGGAGGGAACGTTTTAAAACCCAGTCAGTCAGTGAGAGTCTGTAATGGTGAAATTACAGTGAGGACTGATTCTCAAGTGGAGGATCAGGGTGGCTCAAATGAGGGAATTTGAGTCAATTCTAAAATAAGGTGACTTATTTTAGGCAGTTTGTGATTGTTAGTCACAGGAGATAGACTGGTTCCAGGATTGAGGGAAACCAGGAAAGCAGACCTCTAGTAGAGCCAGACTAAGCAAGTTGGGTGACTTGTTTAGGGCTAGTTGTGGAGGCTGTGAAGTAAGGGAAGTGATCCCAGTAGATCTAAGTGATCAGTTTCTAGTTAGTTTTGGAGAAAGAAGTATTTTGAAAGTTGTAACACCTCACATCTATTTGTAACCGTTAATCTAAGTGCCTTTAAGAAGTTATTGAAACCACTAAGCTCTGTACATGCAATAAACTTGTTTTGATTTTTATTCCATCTAAGTCTCTGTCACAATCATATTCTAAGCTAAGCAGAGTACCATCTGAAGTAAAATAAATAAAGAAAGCATAAAAAGGAATAAGTGCCATCTGCCTGACATCTCCTCCATTGGTGGCAGCGAAGATAATTAAATATATAATAATATAATTAACATCATCGTCAAGACATCTTTATAATTGGTGGTAACTGTGTGGTGGGATCAAAAGGATTCTTCCCTGCCACAGTTCTTTACAATTGGTGGCAGCGGTGGGATCAAAAAAGGATTCCATCCAGTCTCTTCGGCAGCGGTGGGATTCAAAAGGATTCCATCCCTGTCACCTCAGACCTTTACAATAACAATAACAATAATAATAATTTTATTTTTATACCCCACCTCCATCTCCCCGAAGGGACTCGGGGTGGCTTACAGTAGTTACAAACAATGTAAAAGACACAACAATACAAAAACAAATCTATAGAAACATATTAAAATCACATTTACAATAAAACATAGTTAGATAAAAACATGAGAAAGCTCATAAAAATGAACCGGGCAAGTGAAAGTGCATATAGTGAGGAATGTAAACTGGAGGAGAGGTAAATAACCCGGGACTGTTATCATGATATGGGACTTGGGATGAGGTAAACAAGAGAACTATTTCCAATTGAAGGAATGGAATAAAGTGCTACAGAGATACTGATTAATCAACAGGATGAACCCTAAACATAAATGACCATACAGAGCACAGCATGTATTCTGATAATATCCAGATGGCCCAGGCAGCCGTGGAAAGCCACCCTCCTCAATATGTCTCGTGGCCATCTCCACCACTTTCCACACTGCACAGTTCTCCTCTCCAGATCGAACAGTCAAATTCTCCACCCTGATGTTCCTCCCTACATCTCATGAACTGGAAAATCGGCTTCTAGACTCTCTCCCTCTGTCAATCAAGAATGTAATGAATGTAGCACACAAATCTTTAATCAAGAAACCATATTCTTACCAGTTAGACCACTTCCCCACTTTTCTTCATACCAGAGGGATCCCACAGGAAGCTGCCTTGATACTGACCATCAATGAATAACCTTATAGAACTGTCCAAGGATGGCCTGTTGCTACCTTTGGTCAAGTGCTATTTGGCCACTATTTTATGGAATTTACAATGTCATGGTCAACCATCCTGTTTTGCCCATCTTTAGATTAAGACCTTCCTACAAGACCATAAAAATGTTCACCCCCGACAGCATCACCGACTCTCGGTTGGGATCTGGAGCTAGTGCTGTCACAACTATCGGGACCACCTTTTGAACCCATGGCAACTTGTAACTTCTTTCTTCTCTCATGGAACATTGCCTTCCTGGTTGTCATAACATTGGGTAGAAAGGCTTCAGAATTATCTGCCTTCCAAGTGGACCCCCCTTACCTGAAATTCCACTCAAGCTCAGATTGCACTCTTTGGACGTTTGCAGAGCACTATTCTTCTATAGGCAAAGTACTGAACCCAATAGTCTAATAAACCTTTTCCCTGTTATGCTGCCCCAACTTCGGGGCACCTGTATCATCCCAAAGACTATTAAATTGGATAGCTTCCACCCTCGAACTCTGCTACAAACTGGCCAAAAAAGACTTCCCATCATCAATACATTCCCATTCCACCAGGGCAGTTGTTGCTTCCACTAGGGATTCCCTTGGACTCAATATGTCGAGCTGCAACCTGGGTAAACCCTTTAACATTTGTATCCCACTACAAACTTGATAACCGGTAATCTAGGGACACAGTGTTTGGTCGATTGGTACTCCTCTGTATTGCATGGAGGGAAAAATGGTAATACCTTGCATGTAAACTTCCTCTTTGCAATGTGCTAGCTCTCTGCAATTTTAGACAGCTTGCCATGTTCTCTCTGTGCATCTGTAATCCATCCCCATTCTTGTTGTGTGAGTGTCTTGTTATGATTGTATCTCTGTATACTGATAGCAGGCGTATAAATAGTTATATGTAGAAACAACTAAAGAATAAATCTTCAAAGGAGTTTGGATGAAAGCCAGGGCTCAAGTGTGCTTATTCAAGTGGTGAGCTTACTATACAAGATCAGAGGCTCTGATATGAATTCTCTGCTAACTGTAACCAGAACTCTGCAGTGTTTTGGGGATCGGAAATAACCACTTGTCTTTGAGACAGTGCATCCCTTTGAGCAGCTGGAGGAGGCTGTGAGAGGAGGAATTCACATGCCTACCTAGCAGGGGTGTTGTGTGTGTTTTTACTCTTTCTCCCTTCTACCTCTGCGACAAGTTTTACAATACTTTCCTTATCAGCAACTTTTATATGAGCCTTCAATACCAAATGTGAGTATCTCTATTGCATGAATGTTTTATTGTATTAACACTTTGCACACTACTGTTAAATAACTCACTCAAGACATTTTTTAAGTTGATTGCACTTTATTAATGTTTTAATTTTGCATTTCGTTATGCACTTTGATCAACAGGGACTTACCATGGTTCCTCAATAAAAGTTGACTGGTTTACCATCACTTGACTAGTGTGGCATGTTCCCTTCTCCAGCACTTCAATATGCTAGTCTCTAGTTGTGTGATTCACGGAAACCACAAAGAAGGAGGACAGTTTGCTTACCTGTAACTATTTCTTTGAGTGGTCATCTGTGAATTCCCTCATCCTTCCTCCCCTCTGGGCCATGCCATGATCCTCAAAGGTTGCAGCTATGAAACTGAGGAGCCTGCTGGCAAATAGGTACCTTTCTGCCAGGGGGAGAGGGGTGGGGTTACCACCAAAATTCAAACTGATAAAGCTTTTGGAAATCCTGTTAGCCTACTGTGCAGACACAGTACAACCTAGTTGTGTGAATTCATGGATGACCACTCGAAGAAACACAGTTACAGGTAAGCCATCTGTCGTTCCTTATATAAGTACAAGTTGGTATTCTATTAGTGATGGCTGTAGACATTAGCTCAACTTATGTTTGGGCAAGTCATTTTTGTCATTCCAGAGCTTGCAGTCCTCTACTGACCTTGACCAGACTCTTGTTCTAAACACCACGTTTTACCTGCAGCAGCACTTTCCTTCCCCAGGCCAATTTAACTTGCTGGTAGGAATGTATCTAGTTATGTTCCTATAGCTAGACATACCACTGATTTCACCCTACAGGATTTCCAAAGGGTCCTGGGGAGGTCCCAGCGGGTGCTTCTCTTCTGGATGGTTCTCTGCTGCTCACTCTTCTCTATTGGCATTTTGGGAGACAGGGGATGTAGCCAGTACAAATTGGTTAGGAGGGTGATAAGATTGACATTCCATTGTTTCCCCTTGTGCAGAATTAATTTTCAACTATCGGGAACTGATATTGGAAAAATAAGGCTTCTGGACAAATTGTAAACAAGTCACAATATTTACCTCTTGCTGACTGCAAATGTTTCCAAGAAATTGCAGTTAATGATTTAGCCCAGCTAGGTTTAAACAGGAAGCATACTTGTGAATTTGCAGTTATGAAGGATCTATGGCTAAGCATATTCTCTCAACACTTGACAGATGAAAACTGGGACACATGTGGCTCAGCAATATCAGAGGGCAGTCAAAATTATTCATGTTACTAATAATAATAATAATAATAATAATAATCATCATCATCATCATCATTTAATTACTTATTAATCTCCCTCCATCCAAGATGCTCTAGGCGATTTACAAGATAAAATAGTAAAGGATAAAAATACATACATACAAATATTGATAAAATTAAAATAGATTAAAAGCTCTAGTAAAGAGCCAGGTCTTTAGTGCTAGGGTAAAAGGCCCTAACTCACGCATGGCTCTCATATAGGGCGGCAAGGCATTCCATAAGGCAGGGGCAGAAATAGAAAAAGCTCTGCGCCTGGTCCTTTCCAAGTGCACTTCTCTAGGACCCGGTATGTAAAGTAAGTCGCGTTGAGATGGTCGTTGCGACCTCCAATGATGGGAGAAGGAGAGACGGTCCCTAAGGTACGATGGGCCCTGGCCGTAAAGAGTTTTAAAGGTCAGAACTAGCATCTTATATAGACCACGGTAATCAGTTGGAAGCCAATGCAGATGCTGCAGCACTGGTGTTATGTGGCATTTCATGGGTGTTCTTGTGAGTAGCCTGGCTGCCGCATTCTGAACAATACGGAGCTTTCTGGTCGTGGACATCGGAAGGCCAACATACAGGGCGTTGCAATAGTCCAGCCTAGACGTGACCGTGGCATGGATGACTGTTGCCAGCGCCTCATCAGATAGATAGGGTGCCAGTTGCCTCGCTTGTCGTAGATGGAAAAAGGCCTGTTTGCCAGCAGCAGCGACCTGAGCTTCCATTGTCAGCTGTGAATCCAAAACGACACCCAGGCTCTTAACGGTGGGCAAAGGATAGGGCAGCACCATCGAAGGTGGGTAGCAAATGGGTCAGACCAGTCGAGCGGCCATGCCAAAGAATCTCAGTCTTTGCTGGGTTCACCTTCAGTCTACTAGCACGTAGCCAGTTTGACAGAGCCTCCAGACATAAGGTGAAATTGTCTGGTATTGACGTTGCTCCAGGCTCCAAGCGCAGAAGGAGTTGGGTGTCGTCCGCATATTGATAGCAATCTAGGCCGAAACTCCGAGCCAAACTAGCAAGGGGTCTAACGAAGATCTTGAAGAGAAGAGGGGAGAGAATTGCACCTTGGGGTACCCCACAAAGGAGGGAAGATCTGTCACTAATGATGTTACTAATAGCATTGCAAATCAAGAAAGCCTGCTGTAGTATCCTCTTGCCTGGTCTACAAGGAAGGACAAGGTTCTCCCTTCCTTCCACGGCAAGTCAATGGACTACAAAGTCCTTTTGCACTTTGAATTTCATTTATAGCAACTTTAGCAAGCTGAGGATAAAGCAGGAAAGTGGGAAGAGGGAAGATAAAGTGGGACATCTTAAATACATTCAAAAAGTAGGATAACAGAGGATTAATCACAAATGTCCTTGTCTAATCTGGATAATTGGAGGGTATGTGAGTGTACAAGACATAGGCAATAGCAGGTCTCAAGGGTCTAGGTGTTTTAGGACTCCAAAGAAGAGGTTTCTGGAGGACTCCTTGCCTTAAAGCAGTGGTTCTCAACCTAAGAGTCCCCAGGTGTCTTGGCTTAAAACTCCCAGAAATCCCAGCCAGTTTACCAGCTGTTGGGAGTTGAAGGCCAAAACATCTGGGGATCCACAGGTTGAGAGCCAGTGCCTTAAAGGGAGGAGGACAGAGTATATTAAAAGGTTATGATGCTATATTACATTGCAGATACTTACTTGATCAGAGTCCACGCGTGTTAATGTGGAAAGCATAGAATCCGATGCTGAAGTCACAGGTAAATGGTTTCAGCACATTAAGTCACATTTCAAACTACAGTAGAGCCTCGCTTATCCAATATGAATGGGCCGGCAGAACGTTGAATAAGCGAAAATGTTGGATAATAACGAGGGATTAAGGAAAAGCCTATTAAATGTCAAATTACGTATGATTTTACAAATTAAGCACCAAAACAACATGTTTTACAATAAATTGACAGAAAAAGCAGTTCAATACATGGTAACATTATTCAGTAATTACTGTGTTTACGAATTTAGCACCAAAACATCTGAATGTATTGAAAACATTGACTACTAAAAGGCAGACTGCATTGGATAATACAGAACATTGGATAATGTTGGATAAGCGAGACTCTACTGTATATAGATAAGCATAATTCATGGAATTTGAAGAACAAGTGCTGGGCGTAGTGTTCCCTACCAACGCAGAACAGTATAGTCTGACTCAAATATTCTCTACATTACATTTTGGCAGCCTTAAACATCTCTTTCAGACTTGGCAATTACATGTACCAATATTATGAACCAGTAGTTTTGGTATATTTGGATTTTCTGTTGTGTTTTTAGTTTCCATTTTAATTGCTGTTTTGTCTTGTGGAACTGTACTTATGCCTGAAATCCTTCCTCTGCTTGGAAAATTGCAACAACAACAACAAAAGCTATTAAAATTATCCATACTGCCGTGCTGCTTGTTCGAGCACAACCATATTTTCAAGGAATACACACACAATATTACATGAATACTGATTTATTAGTTTGTTTTGGAATACTGTAGAAAGGACTCATAAAAATAATATTCACACTTTGTCTTAGAAAGTTCTCCAGATGAAATACTTCTTTTCAGTCTTATTTGTACACAACAAAAGAAGAGCAAATCTGGAAATGAAAGGGGAGGGGGAAATAAACAGAAATGCAATTCTAGTCCAACACAAAGTTGTTCCATATACAACAGATAAAGCGCAATGAAAATGACATTCACACATATATTCTAAAAATTATATTTCACAGATAATGTCAAATCAATGCAATAGGTTATTTCAATAGAATTAAAGAACAAGCCCGTGTCATAAAATGCCATTTCTGATACCAACACAACTACTCTGCCTTCTTAAAGGGCTTATTAGTTTACTTTAAAAATAGCTGGATTTATTAAAAAATTAAACCCATGTGTAAATAGCATTAATCCTAAAGGAAATCTAGACCCATCAGTCAACTGATGGTGTCAAAGTGTCAGTTAAATTCACCAGTCTTTTCTTTGACAGTCAACAAAGCTTCCTGCAGAGGAAAATACTTTTGTTTCTAGTGATGTCCAGAAGTTCAGACCAAAGACTCAGAGCTCCGGCCCTGCTCACCAACAGATAAGACTTTTAATAAACGTTTAACATTTAACAACTTCTTCTCTTTGTGAAATTGCTTTCTCGGCAGCCCTATCATAGATATGAAGAGTATAGGAAATTTTAAAGTTGCTGATGAGAACTCCTTTGCTAATTGAACAAGGAACGAAAGAAATGTTCCGAGGGACGTGGAGGGTAACACTCCCCCAACAGCCCCTCCAACAGCCAAGTAAAAGAGTATTGCTGACTTCTATTCAAATCGTTTTTCAGCTGTTGCCAAAAAGGATAACGTGAATGTGAGCCAGATAAATTAACTACACAACCAGAGTGTGTAGTAAATAACTCTGACATTCCAAATAACTCCAGTAGAGTCAGTGAGATAGGCATGCATGCCACAGAGCAGCTGATGTATTAAGTTACTCCTACACACTTCAACTTATTGCTACCACAATTGAACATTTCTACAAGGAACTTAGTGACCTTAATCAAAGTGGATTCGATCATCTCAGCACAGGAGGAAGTTAGGCAATTGAAGAGGTCCACCAGTGAACTAGCCTTGGGTATAATCAATTGCAAAGAGTCTACTCTGCTACTACACAAGTATGGTAAAGCTAGACGAATTCTGTTGTCTAAAAATCCACTTTTCAAAGCTCTGTGCCTTCCTGGGTCCAATACTAGTAGACTCAAACCAGTAGTACTGCAGGGTGAAATTCCTCCTAAACAAGTCCTATTGTTCTGGTTAGAGGAAGGTATTATAAGCAACAAGATTGAGAAGAGAGACGTTTGAGGTTTCATGAGTCAAATGACTCCCCTGAGAATCAACTGAGTTATTCTACTATAACTTGTTGATCCACACTTTAGGCAACACATATTTGAAGGAGTGCCATCAATCTGCATTTGCAGCCTACTCAGTCATTCCCTTGCCTACTTGATCTTGCCAGATCAAGTGACCCACATTATGCAAGATGGCAATTATTATTAATAGGAGATCTACAAGTTCTCTACTTTGTCCTGGACATGCACAATTCTCCAGAGCATACCCGGGTATGATGCCCCAATGCACCTTGGTTTAGTTAGAATAGGCTTCAATCTAGATAATGACTACGGTATTTCTTCGATTCTAAGATGTCATTGATTGTAAAAGCACCCTAATTCCAGTACCACCAAAAAAATTAAAAGCACCCACAATTTTAACCCCCCCTCCCATTTTTAGAGATCTTTATTTGGAAGGGGGGAGTATGTTTTAGTGGTACCTGGAATATCTCTAATCATGAGAGATAGTGGGAAAATGCAATTCAAGAATATCTGAAGAGTCACAGTTACCTTCCGTTACACCTGTGGTTCTTTGGTCCTCCAGGTGTTTTGGACTTCAACTCCCAGAAATACCAATCAGCTTACCTGCTGTTAGGAACTGTGGGAGCTGAAGTCCAAAACACCTGGAGGCCCAAAGGTTGGGAACCACTGCCTTACATGGAAGAATGAAAATGTGTCAATATCGATGGGAGCTAGTTGTTATGATGCCGATGAGATGGTGAATCAACTCTGGATGTTAGCGTGAATGTTAAAGGAGTTGAAACCTATTCCCTAAATAGGTTTAGCACCTTGGCACCCCGCTACTAGAGCCACCTGACTCTGCTGGGTAATAAGAGAAGGATCTTGCAAAGAAATCACGTGAATACTGTAAACCTCAGCTTGTTTTTTTTTCCTTTTCACCAGGCAACAATTTATAGCCTCAAAAAATAAACATTTGTCAGATTTGTTACAGCCAGGCGGTTACAGCGGTTTTAGGGGTTCAACCCCCCCCCCCGAAATTTTTCAGGTTATAAAAAAAACCTGGTTTACTCATGAATTTTAACTGGTTAACCAAATCCCCATGCTAAGTCTATGAGACGCAAAACATTAAGAGTCCCTCCAGGCACTATTTCAAGCAGATATTGACAGGTTTGTAGCGGGGAGAGGTGTGTGCTAGGGGTTCAACCCCCCCCCTCCCCGAAATTTTCAAAACCCCTCCCGAAATTTTTTTCTGGCTACGGCCCTGGTTACAGCAACCTTTAAGCTGTGTTTAAGGCTTTGGCCCTCTGTGCTGGAAGAGTACAAGTTAATATACAAGCCCTTTTACGTTATTCATTTTCAAGCCACGGATAGCATTAATCAGCAGAACATTTCTTCCTCACATTTTGCTTTGTCATCAAAGTAAGAGCTGGTGTTTAAAAATTGTGCGTTCGTTCGCTTCTTAAAATCATTTAGTGCTGTACAGCTGGTTGCACTGCACAACCCACCTTTCTGAATCTCAGGAGGTTGGCAACAGCCTTCCACTATAATTTTGACATCAGAACAACAGTTTCTTTACAGCAAAATGAAGAATGGCAACAGAAATAAAATTAAAACTCTAGCGCAAGGAAGGAAGGAATAATAATTGAAGCACAGCACTTACATTAGATAAAGAAATCCTGCAACAAATAAATTAACACTTTCAAAGTTTGCTTTTTAAAACACGGGACAGTGGATGACACACATCTCTGCCTCTTCCTCATTATATTTCACTGCTGTCTATTCTTGTTATGTTCCCTTTTATAAATAATTAAAAATATGCTGCTGCCCGGATGTCTTAATACAGGGGTAGAAACACGGGCACTACTGAAGTCAATGGCAGCCCAGAACTTTTCATTGTGCTGTGAGGTGGGTGACTAGCTTACAATGGTAATCCTCTTTGCCACTTTATAGAGAGCTGTACTGAGCTGGGAAAGTCACTTCCTTCTCTCAGAGAAGAATTATAATGGGAAGAGCCTGCTTCCCTCTCTGTGCTTAGATGTCAAGTTCTGAGCAAAACCTGTCATCAACACGATAAACTGTCTTTTTGGAAATTTAAAATGACTCTCGCCTTCCTAATTCATAAGCACAAGTGCTCACACTTATAATTGTGAGTGTTCTTATTAATATTATATTACAATAACAAAGAGACAGCAGGGCCAGAACACACACTTGGGTGGCTTTATCTAGGACCAGATCTGGACAGGAAGCAATAGGAGATGGTCATTGCAATCAAGCCCATCTATTGGAGTCCTTGAGTGCAGCAACAAGAACATTCCTGCTGTGTGAAACAAAGAAAGGTGAATGACCTATACTCCTGGTATTTATACTTGGCTTGGCCAATCCTGAAATTCCTCACTGCCTGACAATTGTAAGGGCTGATAATGGCTACTCCTTTTTTGTACTGCGCCTCAAATTAACTCACTTGCCAAACATAGATTTCTAAACTTACTTGTGCAATCATCAAGTATTTCAAATGTGGCACAAAAAGAGATAGTGGGAGCTAACAAGCACCCAAGTGATCTGCTCAAGTAAGAGCTTCAATGCAGCTCTTAAACAAATCTTAACAACGTATTTTAGACCACATCTCCTATATCTCTCCAGGTAGCATGGCTAGTGGATGGTTTCGGTCCAAAACAGTAACATTTCCTAGCTATTATATCAGCTCCCCCAGCTTTTCGGACCTGTTTTGTCCTTTCTGCCTGCTGCACTATGAAGAACTGCCCCTGAAACATTGCTTGCGATAGTATACATTTATTTCCCCATAATAGTTCAGCAGTGCTTCCCTTTCCTGGAACAGGTTTAATAACTTATTTTACATTTAATTGAGTATCCGGTGCGAAATTTGGTAGCAGGAAGACATGTACCACCCTTAGAAACTTCCAAAAGGAGAAGTGACATTCTGTACAGTACCCTGCTATGTACTGTTTCATTCTCTAAGGCTAAATCAACATTTGTATGCACCAGAGAGCAATAGAAGGAAGCAGGTTCTAGCGTCAGCTTCTAATTTTTAGGAGCTCCAACAGATGTCAGGAAATGCTCTAGCCCTGTTTAAATCTATTACAAAAATTTTCTCCTAGCTAACCTTTTTGTGCGTTTCTGTGAAGGGTGCAGGGTATTTCCACACTTTTCTTACAAGGCGTACATCCTTCACAACAGGATGCAAGCTTATAAGTCCATGGAGTTTAGAACCAAAACTTATCAAAGGGATTTCCAGATGTCTAGACAGCTACTTGGGTTGAAGTCCATGCTTGAAAGACTGTTGTCAACAGAAGCCATAGAATAGCATAGTTTGCAGGGTTGCCGTCATTTTGCTTTCTTCTTCTTCCAACCTAATTAAAAAAGCTCCAGTGAAAATGGTGCATTTGCTGTGGAAGAGAATCCTCCTTGTTTTTGTTAAATTTAGCCCCACTGTAGACCTACAAATTGGCTGATAGAAGGAGCCATTGGCTCCTGGACAAGAATGTAGTAAATAGATAATGTTGGGCAAAGGAAAGTATTCTGACACAGTAGTGCAACTTATTTTGGGAAGAACGAGTCAAGGATATTCAAGCAGTCAGAGTCAAATCCTTTTGAACCACTGTACTGCCATGAATGAATGATCAGGGGATAATCTACAGGATGTTTTCTACTAAATCAAACACACTGATTTGTTGACACTCTAAAAGGAAGGGTATTCTAGAGAGGCCTGGGTTTCTTGGTCTCACCTTGGCCTTTCTCACAAATAATACTGTCCAAGATCATGGTCAGTCATCTGTATCTACAGCAAAAGACTGGTGATTTTGCTGTTGTCTCTGGAGTCAGGAAAGATACTGCAGTTGAGAGAGCAGCCATGTGACTGTCAAACTGTGCTTTCAAAAGACAATTTGGAGCAGTGGGGCTTTATTAGTGAAAACAAAAGGGATGGCATTCTCTTCCACTTGCCTAGTGAGTAAATAAATGATCAACTAGGGTTTGTCAACCTTGCAGATATCTATCTCCCTTATTCCTAGTGAGTATTGCAAAATTTCTGATGCAGCCCTTTCAACAAACAAGTCTAAATTCCCCAGACGGGACAGTCTCATCTTAAAGTGCATTGGCTATCATCCTAAATGCCACCTTGTAACAGCTCCTAACTCTCTACATGTGTTCCACTTTCTGGGCTGGATGACTTTAATCCCCCCGGAGCACAAACTATGAGTACCTTTCAAACTGCAGGACTGCCTGCATCTATTTTCAGATTCTCAGGAAAAAAAATACTACGGTAATAATGCTTATCAGTCTTCGCTTCCCCATGTCTTTCGGCAAGTTAAGCTCTATCTAGGATTCAGGCATCGCTTGAGCTAGTTCAGGTTTCTTGGATCTTGGAATCCGGCGTTGAACATGCCCGCTTGAAAAGAGCCACCTTGGATTTGTATCCCAAAGATGTAGCCAGAAATAAGGAAGCGGGGTCCTAAAACAGGACTCTCACAGCTCACAGGAAGGGATATTGTAAAAAATATATACCCAAGTTCAGTACTTATTGATCCCAAAGATGCGGACACCATGCAGCTGGGGTAGTTTGGGGATCAAGACGCTCATCAAGGAGATGGTGTTGATGATGAAGTGAGTCCGGTCATATTTCGTGTAGAAACTGGTAAGGAAATAACTGCGAGGATGGGGGAAATCGGAGAAATAGAAGAAAAAGAGAATAATTAATTGTGTTGCTTTGTGTTTCCTTTTCCAGCTTTCAAAAATTACCATGATCTTGGAGGCGTCTACGGACAACGTCAGCTCTTCAGCTTAGAAATTGAGATGAGCACCAATCCCCAGAGTTGGACATGACTAGACTTAATGTCAGGGGAAAACCTTTCTCTTTACCTTACAAGATTTACTGGCCAGGTTCCATGGGAGATTCAGAGAGTGGCAGCCTAAAACTTAGGTTTATCAAGGGCAACAAGAGTTGGTCCTCAGCCATCAGGCACATGAGGTTCAGAGTCTTGGCTAAACATTAATAGATGCCCAGTGGTTAACTTGCCAATGCTTTGTGTATCAATCAAGAGATAAAAGTGGGATATAAAAATACAACAATAACATAATAATAGTAGTGCCCTACTATTATTAGTAGTGGATAGTACTAATAGTAGTAGTAATAGTAGTAGTAATAGTAGTGGATACTTTTTGCATTCACTCTGCAGCTTGAGGCTAGAAAAAGACTGTGAATACTGGGGGAGTAAATATGTATTTCTGCAATGCTAACCTGCTTGCATGGTTCTTATATCTATAGAGAGGAGATGGGTCATGCTTATGCACTCTTTCTTTGTTTGCTTCTGATTATGTAATCTTTGAGAGTCCTGCTAATATCATAGTGTGTACACACAAGCTCAAGCATCTCATGTCTCTAATGATGGGGTCTGAATTTGCTGTCTGAGGGGCAATCTGGGTAGAATTAGCTTGGAGTCCAATTCTACCAATGGCTGTGAGATGCTGCACTCTACCATTAAAAGAGTGGAAATGCTTCTCTGCTGTGGACCATCTTCTTCATCATTTATCAACAATAAAGCTTATGCCAGAACAGTAACATGTGTCAGCATCTGGCAAGAAAAGAACTCTTGGACAGGCCTGGAACTATGCCCAGTTCTGGAACGAGACACCAAGGTGAGCTCATCTCTTCCAAATAGCCAGGCAGTAGAAAGACATGCAGTCAGCCCTCCACATTCGCTAGGGTTAGGGGTACAGGACACCCGTGAAAGTGAACAGAAAAGCAAATAAAATATTGTTTTATTTTACTTGAGAGATGCTCAATTTCCATTAGAAATTGATGACAGACTCAAAGTGGAATATCTAGCGCTGACATAGGCAAACTTTGGCCTTTGGGTGTTTAGGACTTCAACTCCCAAAAATCTCGGCCAGCTTACCGGCTGTTAGGAATAGTGGGAGTTGAAGTCCAAAACATCTGGAGGGCTGAAGTTTGCCCATGCCTGATTACTAGAGAATCATTATAATCAAATCCATGAATGATCAAATCTGCAAAAGCCAAAGTCGCAAATATGGAAGGCCAAATATATGGAAGAGCTAAGGATGGACATAATGTTCAGTAATATTATTAAAAGATCGAAAAATGTGTTTCCTAGGTGTGGGGAAACCCTGATGTAGAGAATTCTGGAATAATAGAAATGTTTGCTGTTCGTATTAATCAATTCCAAACAGTTTTCTAAAACTTTACCATTTTTGAAGATTTTCTCACATTGGGAGGAAAACTGCTAACATTATCTGTTGTTTTCTTAGAGAACAAAATTAACAAAGCATTATTTTACTAGTTAGAGCCATATAGCAGTTATTCAAAACCTCACCACATGGTGGTGGTATAAAAATCTCAAGAAAGTTTAATCATACTTTTAAAAATAGTTAATAAAAATACTAAAAGGTTAAGCTGATTGTGTAATAAGCAGCACTACAGTGTAAGCAGGACACTTAAGGATGGAGCAGGGACTTTAAAATTGGGGACAGTTATGACATCTCACACCCTTCTCCTTTCCCTCAGAGCTAAACTACAATATCACTGTATTCTCTATGTAACAGACTAGCTCTTTCTGTTTTGTTCCCTAAGAAAAGAATAGGGACCAGAGTAAAAGATTGTGGTGTATGCATTTGGACAGCATTCCTTCACACCACCTAGAGCAGGCATGGACAAAGTAAGGCCCAGGGTCCGGATGCGCCCCCCTGGGCGCTTACATCAGGCCCTCCACATTTTCCCTGTCCTCTCGGCATAAGGATGTGGTGGCCTGCCACATGCAAAAAGGATAGGGGAGGAAGGCACACAGCAGCTGAGAGCCCTCTGGAGTGCTCTCAGCCACCACGTGTCTTGCCCTCCTCCCGACATAATGCTGAGAGGACGGTCCAAAGATGGCGGGGGGAGAGGATCGGGGAGGAGGATCGGGGTAGTTGCCACATATCTCATTTTCCTCCCAGCATAAGGATGGGGCAAGCAGCTCAGTTCTTATGCTAGAAGATTAACGTGTGGATGATCCGGGCCCTGCCCCCCCCCCCCCCAGCCTCCCCCTCCTGAGCCTATCCCACCCAGTGCATGTCCGGCCACCCACACTCCAGGCCCGACCCTCCTAGCCTGGCCCACAATGCGGCCCCAAGGCAAAAAGGGTTGCCCATGCCTCACCTTGAGCTATTGGATGAAATTTTCTGCTAGAAGATGGCCACTGTCCTACTCCTAAGATAACTCTATGGGGTGGATTAAAAGGTACCTATCAATGGCTAGAGCACACTATGGCCAAAGTCAGGGTGTCACTGAGGAACCAATTGTTCAAGAGCAACATCTGAGAAAAACCTGCTGCAGCTCTGTCTTGTTGAAAGCTTGGAAAACATTTGTTGCTGTGGTCTTCAACAAAATTATCAATATCCCTTAATCAGTACGTAGCCAATAGTGACACTTCCGGTTGGGATTCTGGAAGTTATATTCCAGCCCCTCCTAAAAAGCCCAATCAACATAAAGATCCCTTTTCTAAGTGCAAAACCTGTTCATGAGCTTCTTCCTCACCATCTCATTAGCCACTGCATGAAACATAATATTGGGCTAAATTGGTTTTTTTTGTCCCATTCAACATGGTTGCTTTCCTGAACATATGCTTGTCAATTTCAACCCATGAGCAGATGAGTTTTCTATGACCTATTTCATCTTTTCCATTTCCATAGGCTCATACTATCCCTGCCTCTTTGTTTTTATCTCATTGCAAATTGCAGCACTTGTTGTATAGTAAAGACATGGAGCTTAGCTTGAGAGAGTTACGTTTAGGAGCCTATACTTCTCAGAATTCTACAATAAGTATACAGGTAGTCATACAATCCTAGGGCAACCATTCGTACTCACAGTATAATTGGTGTGATCATCAGGAATTTGCGGGAAGCTGTGAATTGGACACCATAATCCATCTGTTCCCAATGGGTGAGATGCCGGGCTTTCCCCTGATCAGGAGTCTCAAACGGCGTCCCTTTGACCGTGTGCAAGAAAATATACATGCTCTGGAAGAAAACATCAATAAATGCTTGTTTGCGATAGTAACAAAACACTTCATTCCTTTTTCCCCAGGACTGGCTGCTTGGCTAGCTCTGCCTCTCTTGTTCTGGATAGCAATATAAGTGCTGAAATAACACCTAGGCAAGTATGCTTGCATCAGATGTGCTAAGCTTCAAAAGAGAGGTCTGTATATGCAACAACAAAGAAATAAATAACTATTGATCAATGGTCACTAAATGCTATAGAGCAACAGTTTTCGATATCTGGCCTTCCAGGTATTTTGGACTTCAATTCCCAGAGGTCATAACTAGCATGGATAATGGTCAGGGATTCTGGGAAATGAAGTCCAAAGCCTCTGGGGGACCAAAAGTTAAGAATCACCACCACAGAGTCTTCAACTTGGCTTGCATTAAAGCTCTATAGTCAGACTTCTTAGAAGGGAAATAAATATATCCCTTACTACTGACCTTTCTGCTATTGTTAATCAGACATGGCTGAAACAATTGAACAGTTTCTTTCTATTGCTTGTATTGTGAGGATATTTGCTTTTTATATATTTACTAGCTAAACTTGGCCACGCTTCACTATGGCTCAATATATGAAATGAATGTGTAAGTAAATAAAAGTATTGTAGGGAACATTGATTCCCCGAGAAAACATATCATTCAATTCAATACCTTGCCTTGCATTGCTGTATCTATGTGGAATGAGTGGTAAGGAACGAAAAAGAGGTTTTTACCAGAAAATCTTTTTTATTGTAAAGCTAGTGGGTTGACTACATTTTTGGTTTGTCTTTTTTCTGCATAAACAGTAAGATCAGACAGTTTATGCAATGTATAATTGCCCATGAGACAAGCAATTGTTTTCTAATTTCAAACCGCACACTAGCAAAGATTGCCTCTGCGTTTTATTGATAGATTGTGATTACAAGCCATATTGGAAGTTGAAGTCGTGTGAACTCGAACGCCATGTCGGTTGGAATGAGTGGGATTCCTAGAGCAATAACCCACAACTCCTGTGTGTATGTAGAGTTGGCCTGTTGGGTCTGTATGCCAGGTTTGGTCCAGATCTGTTGTCAGCTGGGTTTAGTGCACTCTGGATAAGGGTGCACTTTGATTCCCATAGTCAATGCCCACAAACTACAGCAGTATGTTCAGTTGGTCATGAGGTTCTCTGTGCCAAGTTTGGTCCCAGTCCATTGTCGGTGGAGGTCACAGTTTATCTGGATGCAGGTGAACTATAACTCCCGTCAATCAAGGTCAATATCCCCCCAAATTCTCCAATATTTTCTATTGGTCATGGTTAGTCTGTGTACCAAATTTTGTCCAGGTCTGTCATTTTGTGGGTCTCTGCGGTCTGTTGAAGTTGGAGCTGAATTGAGTGAAGGTACCATAAATCCCATCATTTGTGATCCATCCTCCTATCACCACCAGAACATCAAGTGGGTAATGAGGTGTTTGTGTGCCTAATCTGGTCAAGGTTCATCGTTCATGGGGGTCATAGTAGTCTGATTTGGGTGAGGGTACTGCAAATCCCATCATTCGTGATTTGCACTCCCCTAATTGCACCAGGACATAAAGTGGGGCATGGGGGGGTCTGTATGCCAGGTTTGGTCTTGATCTGTCATTGGTACAAGTCGCAATGGGCTGTGGGAGGTGAAGTGATTGAAAATACTGCATAGCCCATCATCTGTGGTTTTCTCTCCACTAAACCCATTATTAAAGCACGCACATATTGGTATGCCATGTTGTGTTAAAATTTCAAATTGATTGAACAACTACTTTTTGAATTCTGCATGTACAAACATTTGCTGGCTGTATTTTTATATATAAAGGAGATATATTATCTCAGTAGCTTTTCTAGGAAGATATTTTAATATATCTTCCTTCTTTCGAGTTCCACTGACAAAATTACTCTAAATGTAGTGAAATACACCTTCTACTACTAGGAACAAGCCAGTCAAACTCTGCTAGAAATTTTATTACAAGTAGAAGGCCCCAACCTGGTTCCTTTTATCAAGACGCTTGTCATTATTTGCACTAATTTCTCAGAGACATCTGTACCTATTCTTTTTAACTGCAGAAACTAGTCTACCACTGTAACAAATTTATCATGCCCCCATGGCTGCTAGTGAAGAATATGAGGAGGGAGGAGAATGTAAAATCCCAGTGTGTGTAATGAACTTATATAACTTATTGCCTGAGCAAATACAAGCTTTTTTTAAAAAAAGAGAAGAAAATTTTGAGACTACAGCTGCAAAGGGGAAGGAAGATGTGAACTGACAAGACCAGACTGCTAACCATGCTGGAAGTTAGAAATGTGCGTCTTCCACTGCCCCATGCTAATCACTGCTGTAAAGTTTTCTGATCCTATTAGCTCAGAACTGACTTAATCCATATGGCTGCAGCTTTGGGTTGAAAGCTGAAGTGAAAACATGCGAACACAGCAAACTAGTTCACTAACTTTCTCGTTTATCCATCTTTCTCAGCTTCAAGTGGATAGTAAATTACTGGCCTACCATGCAGGACTACTATGGCCAGACTGTGTGGTGCTCCCGATCCGTTTCTGCTTGCTGGATACTGGAAGACCACAATATCTGTTTTCGCGCACCTCCCGAAAATGAGCGTGCTTCCAAAAAGGTCTTTTTATTCCGCAGCCAAAAAAAACCTGGCTGTTTTTGGCCCACTAGTGACAATGGGTGGGCTTCCCAGGCTCCCCTTCCCCTCATTTTTAGGGCTAACTGGATGAAAATCACCATAGCTGGAGGGCACATCAACCACGGTTGGTTTAGCACTTTTTTTCAATATTATTCTGATGCGGCTGGAACATTGCTTGGAAAAGTTCCTTTTTTGGAGTATAACTCTCAAACATTTTATATTGTTGTCAAAAATAGGTAATGTTTTGGTGTGTTTCTTTACCAAGTACTTTTGCATTTTTATATTGCCATTTGTTCAGATTTTTGTGTATGTATATGTATGTGTATATATGTGTGTGTATGTGTGTGTGTGTATATATGTGTGTGTGTGTGTGTATATATATATATATGGACACTTTAGCTTTGTTTTTGGTTTTTCTCTCTCTCTCTCCCTTTTTGATCCTTTTTTAATCGCAGTTTTCCTACTTTCTATACAATCAAATGTTCTCACTCTTTTGATGTTAATTTACTCTATCTTATAAGGTAAAACTTTAATAAAAATATATTTTAAAAAATAGGTAATGTTTCCAAGGTCAACGTTTCAGTCGCTTTCTATCCTGTCTGTTGTTTGAAGGTACTTGGATTTCTTTTTTGCTTGCTTGTTTTAAACAATCTTTTAAATGTTTTTTTTAAGAACTGCATCCTTTTTGAGCAATTGTTATGCTCACTGGCTGTTTTAGGTTTCTCAAAGAAAGGCAAAACATCAACAGCATAAATAAAATTAATGAAAAATGAACACGAGGCATTTTGAACCCACTAGGAGCACAATTCATGTCAATTATTTTTGTACTATTCTAAAAAGCTGATCAGAGGGCAGCGGGAGAACTACAGTCTGAAGTCCACAAAGGATAGTTCATCTAAGAAGTAAATTAACCACTATTGTAACTAGCATTTTGACAGAGCTGGAGAGAAGGTGACTGGACACAAATAAAAGAATGCTACATAACTGACTCCTATAAATGGGCATCCTGAAGGTTGTTGAACTTCAGTTGCCATCAGCTCCACGCGGCCTGGCAGATAGTCAGGAATGATGGGGTTAAGACCCATTCGGAGGCCCATAGGTCCTTCACATTTCTTATAAACACTTCAGTACAAAAGCACACTGAAGCATTAAGCTGTGAACCAGCATGAAAAGAGGGTCATTGAAGTATTGTGCCACTAGGGGAAGCTGTTGCTACTTCTTTAGAAGCATTAACAAATGCAGACTTCAACATGCCCCCAATCCACAGAAGTGTGTTTCTATCCAGACAGATTTTTCTGGAGGCCATAAAACTAATGGGCCTGCTATAGAAGCAATATTACTTATACCATATGTGTCACACTCAAAGCCCGGGGCCACATCTAGCCCACCATGCCATTTTATATGGCCCTTCAGATGGTGGACTACAATTCCTGTGTTCCTCCTCATTAGACATCATGACTTGAGCTGATGGGAATTGGGATACAGTAACATCTGGGAGGCTGGAGTTTGTTCTATTTAGTCAAGATAGCAGGATTTGAATTTAGATATAAGGCTTATGGATATGATGCCTGATTCTAATGTCCTGTAACATTTCCCAACCTCAAAATCACAAGTGCTGTTGGGATGCAATTCCCATTATCCCCAGTCTACATAGCAGGTCATCAAAAGTGAGGTGAGTTGTCTTTCAGTAACAAGAGGTGACCCAAACTGGGTATAAACTAAAGAGCACCCACCACTACCCTGTTTCCCCGAAAATAAGACAGGGTCTTATATTAATTTTTGCTCTCAAAGATGCACTAGGTCTTATTTTCAGGGGATGTCTTATTTTTCCATGAAGAAGAATTCACATTTATTGTTGAACAACAAAATGAACATTTATTATATACTGTAAAGTAGTTGTCATCACAAACCAGCATAACCAGACAAACTATGAATCCTATCAAGGATTTCTTGTTACTACCATTATTTACATGTACAACAATCTATGGTACCTCTTGCAATTTAGGTTTCACAAGTTTTCCACGCTGATTTCTTTCTATTCTAGTTTCAATGTAGTCATGAATGATGAATAATATAATATACTATAATAATAATGTAATATAATAATAATATAATTATATAATTATACATTAATGAGAGAATATAATATAGGATATAATAATAACAGAAAATGATAATAATATGGTATTAATAGGATAATATAATAATTGGATATAATAACAGAATAGCATAATAATATAATAATAATAGGATAATATAATAGAATAATAGAATGGAATAGAATGATATAAAATATATTAATAGGATAATATAAAATGGAATATAATAATAATAACAGAATATGCTAATAATAATAAAATAATAATATGATAATATAATAGAATAATAGTATAGAATATAATGATATAAAATATATTAATAGGGTAATATAAATGGAATTTAATAATAACAGAATAATAATATAATAATATGAAAATATAATAGAATAATAATATAATGATATAATAATAATAGAAAAATATAATATAATGATTTAAAATATATTAATAGGATAATATAATAATGGGATATAATAATAGTAACAGAATATGATGATAATAATATGGCAATGAATAATAGTATAAAATAATCAGTTTCATGGCATAGGATAGGAAGATGAGAGGAGAATCCCAATGCGTCCTGTACCTTTAAGGAGCAAAAGCCCTCTTCCTTCCCTCCCTCCCACCCTCCCTTGCCCTGGCTCCAGGAGCCAATCAGAAGCCTCTGGGAAGCAAGGCAGCATGGCCAGGAGGGAGACGGAAGGAAGGAAGAAAGGCAGCGCAGTAGCAGCCACGGAGGCAAGGCCAGCCAGGGAGGGAGGGAGGGAGGCACAGAAAGCAAGAACTTTTCCTCCCTTCCTCCCTCCGGTGTGTGTATGAGTGCTGGTTCTGCCCGGCAGCCATGCTTCCCAATGGAACTCTGCTGCAGCCTTAGTTGCAAGGTCTTACTTTCAGGGGAGGCCTTATATTTGGCAATCCCCCCAAACCCCTGCTAGGTCTTATTCTTTGGGAGGTCTTATTTTCGGGGAAACACGGTATGTTAAAAAAAGTTGGCCCTCTGTATCCACAGCTTCTCTGTCCATGGATTCAATGACCCCTTGAAAGCATAGAATCATAGAATCATAGTAGAGTTGGAAGAGACCTCCTGGGCCCTCCAGTCCAACCACATGCCAAGAAGCAGGGGCCCTCAATGAAAATAAGTTTGACACCCCTGACCTACACAGATGTCAGTTCTACTGTAGGTCCAAAGCACTTTCAATACAATCAAATATCCATGGTTATACTCAGAACTGTAAAGAGCTATATTTTAGGACTACAACTCCCAGGAACGGGTGGCTATAATGCCCATGAATCCCAAGGGTTACAAATCCAAAAGTAACATTTCCAAACTGTGGATGCTTTGTGGAACAGAGGCATATCTTGGGTTCCATAGTAGTCAGATAGATTTGATCCTTGAGACCCAATCCACCGAGTCCCAAGGATTAGCTGCACTAAGTTGTTTATAGTAGTACAAAAATAAGTATACATTAGACATGTTCAGTTGAAATGAATGGGAACTGTGCTATAGAGTTGCATAGCTTAAGAAGGCTTAGTCAAAGCTTTCTATAGCTTGTACTGCATGTTAATAATAAGAAGGGAGACAGTATAAATTCAGTCCACCACCTTTGTATAGAATATCCATACCAACCCTGTGCAGGCCCTGTCACATGGCTGTAACAGCATGATCCCACTTGAACTGCTTTGCCTCCATTATACTGAATTTTGAGATCTATAGTTTGGTGTGGAATGGGAGCTTTCTGGTTTACCATTCAAAAATAGCTCTCCTTAGGGCCGGGCTAGCACAGCAGGTTAAACTGCTAGCTATAGAAGATCATGCCGACCAGAAGGTTGGAAGTTCAAATATGGGTCAGGGTGAACTCCTGCCATCAGCCAAGCTTCTGCTCACCTAGCAGTTCAAAAATATCGATGTAAGTAAATAAATAGGTACCGCTTTGGTGGGGAGGTAAAAGGTACCCTGAAAAACATGCTGGCAAAATCCATAGACGACATGGAAAATGAAACAACAACACCTCCCCATGGCTAAATAGAGCACAGTTGGATGCTGGAGATGGAAAAAGTGAATCCCTGCCTCTGTTTAATGTACTGTCTGCCTCTGTCAATTGTATAACGGCATTGAATGTTTGCTATATATGTACCTGTAATCAGCTCTTGAGTCCCCTCGAGGAGATAGAGCAGAATATAAATAAAGTATATTATTTATTATTAAACTGCAAATCTCCCAAATATAGTATATGTGTGTTGCATGTGTGCCACAAGCCTGCACAATCTACTTATCAAAATGACTGCACATCTTGTGGCTTACTCATGTGTTTTGACAATCTAACCCAGGCATGGGCAAACTTCAGCCCTTCAGTTGGACTTCGACTTCCACCATTCCTAATAGCCATTAGCTTAGCTGAGACTTCTGGGGATTGAAGTCCAAAATACCTAGAGGGCCAAAGTTTTCCCATGCCTGATCTAACCCAAATCCAGTTGGCATCCAGTATTCCTGAATGCCAACTGGATTGGATTAGATTAGCATCTCCTACAAACTTGCTCAAGCTCCTAGATCTTTGGCAAAAGTCCTGTTGTTCTTGCCAAGCTCAGAAACAAGTATGGTAAGAACCTGGGAGAGGACCTTCTTGGCTGCTACAATCAGGCTGTAGAACCTTCCCGGGTGGGGCTGGGTTGTCCATCTCTGCTGTCCATCTATTGACAGGCAAAAGCCTTTTTATTTAAGAAGGCATTTGTCAAATGACTGGCTGCCAATAAAGAGGCCTTTTACAGACTGCTAATCTACTTTTTATTAATGTATTTAAAATTGATTTTTAATACTACCATGTTTCAAGATCAGAACTTGTTTGAATCTTATCACTTCATCTCTGCTTTCTCTATGCTTGCTTTTAAGCTTGTGAGCAACCATAGGTCTTGGTTCTGGGAGAAAGGTAGAAGTTAAATCAATTAAAATTAATAAAAAATCCACCCTACGAGTCCCATCCAAAGCAGAAAGCAAGCACAGGAGGCTTATGAAGGTGGGCAATCTTTGACTTTGAGAAGTTTGTGATGAAGATGGACAGATATGATCCCAGTGTAGTTTAATCAGCATTTCCTAGATTATATATTTTCCTTTTAGTGAAAAGATTCAAAGGTGCACATCTGAACATCCAGGGTGTATCTACACTATAGGACTAATGCAGCTTAGCACCACTTTAACCACCATGGCTCAATGTTATGGAATAACGGGAGTTGTAGCTTCATGAGGTATTTATCCTTCTCTGCCAAACAGTGCTGTTGTCTCACCAAATGACAACTCCCGAAATTCCATAGCACTGAGCCATGGCAGTTAAAGTGATGTCGGACTACAGTGTAGATGCATCCACAGTATGGTGGTTCCCTCTATATGGAACAAACTTCCCCTGGATATTACATCAATTCTGAACCCTTGTTTTTGGATATATATTGAAGACACATGATTTAATTACATTGGCTAAACTTGACCAGAAATTGAACCTGATTTTACTCTGCATCATGCAGTCGAGGAAAGCTAGAGTTTCTGTGAAACTCCAAAACAGCCCTGTACTTTGGGGTGAGTGTTGATAGCAGAGCTGGCTCTAATCTGAATACAAGGTTCAGTGCCACCCATGCACTCAGCAGGTACTGGATGTCAGCAAAAGTGCTGTCCCAGAGCCCCATGGTCAATTCACAGCATGATGGGAACAGCAACGGTAAGGCGATGGCTTCATTTTTGGCCCCACTGAGCAGTCCCAGTTTTGACTCTGCTCTTCTATTGCTGTGAGATGGAGATAGATAGTATAGCCACTCCTGGGGCCAATCTAAAATATTGCTAATCCAGACTGACTGTGAATATCAAGGTAGAGTCTGACTTATCCAACACTTGCTTATCCAACGTTCTGGATTATCCAACGCATTTTTGTAGTCAATGTTTTCAATACATCGTGATATTTTGGTGCTAAATTCGTAAATACAGTAATTACTACATAGCATTACTGCGCATTGAACTACTTTTTCTGTCAAATTTATTGCATAACATGATGTTTTGGTGCTTAATTTGTAAAATCATAACCTAATTTGATGTTTAATAGGCTTTTCCTTAATGCCTCCTTATTATCCAACATATTCGCTTATCCAACATTTGCCGGCCCGTTTATGTTGGATAAGTGAGACTCTACTGTATTTGTAGATGCACCCATACACATTTTTGCAAATATTTTGCATGCAATTCAACCTATTTTATTCTTGCAGATAAAGAGAAAATCCATTTGTTAATCCCAATGAGAATAGATTCACTGCCATCAATGAGACTTAAGTCAACAACTTACATAACCGTTCGACTTTAGTTGGAACTAATAATTACATTTGGACCAGGGTACATACTGAATATTAAATCTATGCATTATTCTATAATATGTGTTGTAATTATTGTACATGGCTATGAAATCTTTAGATGAAGGCAGGTGATAAATACTAATTAAAAACAGCCCTCAGCCAAACTGCACAGAAGGTGTGGAATTTCCCCATGAAGACAATGGGGTATTATTACACCTGTGTTAATTGAATTAGTGGGTGGTGGTAATTCTCAGGAAATAATTTAAATAGAATAACAGGGTGTGATTGTGAATATAGAATGAATGGTCATGGCATCTATATTACAATAGACTCATCCACAAGTCTAAACAACAATCCTCAGCTGCTCAAAACAGGCATCTCTGCATCCCCAAGCATGATTTCCCTGGAATAAAACAGAATGCAGCACTTCAGCAGCACTTAAGGTGTGGAATTTTAATGTGTTGACCACAAAGAAAGTATTAGTTTCCTGGGTGGAGCCTTAAAAACAAAATACCAAAGCACCAGAAGAAAATTTGTGTGGATGAAGCACTACAACAACTAGGAACAATGCCCTAGACATCTGTGGATCATGGTGGAAGCTCTTTTCTTGGAGGCTTTTAAACAGAGGCTGGATGAGCATCTGTTGGGCTGCAATGATTGTGTTTTTCCTGCATGGCAGGGAGTTGGACTTGATGGCCCATGTGATCTCTTTTAACTCTATTATTCTGTGATTCTAATTCTGCAGAGTGGCTACACACCCAATAACTGGCACAGGTCACCCTATGGCAATGGTTCCCAACCTCTGGTCTGGGGACCACCAGTGGTCTGCAAGAACTAAAATATGGTCCGTAACTACTACAGATAATAACACTGCCCAACCAAAAACATTTTTTCTTGGTTTCTTCTGTTCCTGGGATTATTTGGGGTGCATTGGAAAGATCACATCAGCTCTAGATGATTAAATATGGTTTTCTGTGGGTGATCAGATGACAATTACTGGATGGCATATGTTCTGTATCAGAAACTAGAGCTGATGTGATTTATCCAATGCAATTTTCTGAATCAGCAACCCAAATAATCAAACCAAATCTAAAGTTATCAAAAACTGATTCATAACCCTTTTGGTATTAATGTTGGAGAGTGGTCCTTGGTCAGGTGGTCCCTGGTCAAAAAAAGTTGGGAACCACTGCTCTACAGAAATTAGGGGGAAAATTGTGCCTTTGATTCAGTGGGCACTAAGAAATAAACTAACTTGGCCTGGGTCAGACTCCTTGGAGTCAGCTCTCTAGGCGTACTCAAAAAGTGAGTCCTGGCAAGTGTGTATATATGCATACAACTGTGTGTATGCACATGTCTCATATACCATGCCTCTGAAAATACCATGACTCTGATACAGGAAAAAGAGACGGGTGAAGACAACTGGAATCTCATCTTACAAATGGTACTGTTTCCAGATCCTTTGCATATGGCTTCCTATGGGTTACCAATGAAACAGACCTTGCGTTATCTGATGGGAACATGTATGCAAACAGCATCAGAGACGGGGTAATTTACTGTCCTAAGACTAGATAGGAGCTCCTGATGGCTCAGTGGATTAAACTCTTGTGCTGGCAGGACCAATGACTTGAAGGTTGGGTTGCTGACTTGAATCGAATCCAACCTGGGGACAGTGCGGATGAGCTCCCTCTATCAGCTCCAGCTCCATGCAGGGACATGAGAGAAGCCTCCAACAAGGATGGTAAAAACATCCAAACATCCAGGCATCCCCTGGGCAATGTCCTTGCAGACAGCCAATTCTCTCACACCAGAAGCAACTTGTAGTTTCCCAAGTCTCTCCTGACATGAAAAAATAATAATCCAGGGCTAGATAATCATAGCAATTTCATTCCCATGTTCAATTACTTTGTGAGAACCGCATGTCATATTTGATTCATTTACTCATTTTCTCCTTCTCTCTTAATAACGGAGGTTTTTATTCATTTTGAGTATGAGTTTATAGAGAGTCTACTCCCATATGACCTCAAGGACCTGGTACCTTTGTGAGTGTATTTAACAATTAACAGGCAGATATCTCTTGTTCCCTCTCTGTACGTGTCTGTGTAGGCTGGTCTCTTCAACCTATGGTTCTCCAGGTGTTTTGGACTTCAGCTCCCAGAATTCCTGACTAATAAACAAGCTGGTTAAGCCTTCTTGGAGCTGGAGGCACAAACACCTAGAGGGACACAGATTGGAAAAGCTTGGCTGTGGGGCATGTCACTTGATCTAGTTTATTATGATAAGAATTATTACTGTACCCATCTGCTCCCCATCTCTTTGTGTATTGTTTTCATGTTTTATAAACAAAGATTACACCATAGTTTCTTTCCTGAGATTAAGCTACAATTACTTGTTACATGTAAACATGAGTGACATAAATACAGCAAGCAGGAAGTGCAGGTCCTCTTCTCAACAGAAAAAATAATGGGTTCTGACACTAGAATAACCTGCAATTGAACTAGCCACATGATACATACATATGCATGTACCTGGCTGTTTACACTTGAAGCAGTCACATGATATGGATGGTCACAGATATTCCAGTAGCCAGGACACAACAACAATGTGTGCATTGTTCCAAATTAGCTATCAAAACAAAACACATGGCAAGACTATATCCTCTGTAATACTCACCTTGTCCTCCCCGCCCCATGAAAGGCTACAGTCTGACACAACGTTCTTATGGCTCTATCTGCTCCCACCCCATATCAACAAGAGGGAAAGTCAGACGAGGAAGGGTCCATGTTCATCTTTTCCCATTACCCTTCTGTCATATGGGAGTACATGCTGCTGGAGACTTTCTTCCTCCAATATACTTCTTTTTAAACAAGACATATACAGTGTGAAGAAAACTAACTCAACTATTTGACCTTCCTTGGGATTGAATAATGCAATTAAGCTCCCTGCTACTCCTAAATATGCCCAGGGGGTTCCTATTGAATGGTGAATTACCGTGACAATCAGCCAGCAAAACCAACACTGGGTATGCATTCAACTTTTATCTTCTGGTTGCTGCTTTCTTCAAAAATTGAGAAACAGCGTACCTTGTCACAGCAAACCTTTTAGGGTTACTTGATTATCACATATCTGCCACTCTTGCCATTAACACCCTGCTGGATTACTCTGGCTAACCTAGTTACTTCAAGGTTTCAGAGTCTTAATTGCCCAATCTCCTGTTACCTGGAGATTCCTGGACAAGATTACTATTTTGCATTAAGCAATTTATAAGGGTCCATGAAAGTGATCTGGGAGCTTCAGGCAGACAGAGAAAACTAGAGTCTCAGTCCTATTGTTAGTCTCAAATAGAGCTGCTATTGTGTTCCTATGCTTCCAACCCATGGCAAAAAGAGATGAATCTATCTTGGTGAGATTTGAATAGATGGGGTTTACTTCACCATTGCCCTCCACTGAGACTAAGAGAATAGGACTAGCTCAAGATCACCTACTAGGTTTCTATGGCCAAGCAGGCATATGAACCATGGTCTCTCAGTGCCCTAGTCCAATACTCAAACACTGCACCACACTGGCTCTATAAACTAGAGCATACCTATTGAAACGGGATTTGCATAAGGGGTATTTCATCATTCAATCATTTTGATTCAGTGTTTCCAGTTTGGTAGTGGACTGAGGGCTACAAATTCAAGACTCAAAAATTGGTTCTTAGCAGAAACAGATCCAACCATACCTCCAGGTCTTCATTTTTCCTGAATTTTAACCCGCAACTAAAAGAGATTCAGTGCAGGGTAGTGATCAGAGGAAAGTGAAGACCAGTGCCTTCACGTCATGGGAGAAAAGACAGGATGTAACTGTGACTAATCACAATCCAATCAAAATTAATAATAATAGCAATGTGTCTCCATTCATGGGAGGCATGTGGGAAAGGATAATCTTGGCTTCCTTCTTTCCACTGCCTGTTGAAAACCCATTTGCCTTCAATGCCAAATATCAGAAACTGACAAAGAGCAGCTGCCATACCATATTGTGGATGATGTTGGTTAGAGTCCAAACCACAGGGACGCTGAAAAAGGGGATGCTGAGGAGGATGACGTGTAGAAGGCCGATTCCCAAGACGTAAGAGAGCCAAATGCCCCGACTGTTCATGACCCGAGTGTTCGGGTTCACTTCACTGTGAGCCGTGCCCACATTCATGTCTCTAGATTAACAGCCCTGGAAAGAAAGAAAACAAGGTCACAAAAGTGGGTTAGTAGGGTAGCCAATTTACAACTGCATACTCCCCCCCCCCCCACTCTCATATAAACACATATACATCAGTAGGAGAACATGGGGTTAATGTTCTTGTGAAGGGTGGAGGAAGCATAGAGATGGTTGGCCTATTGGTCTTCTCTGGATTCACAGGTCCACAATTGGCTTGTGTTTCAAGGCACAGCTTGAACATAAATGTTGACCTGTCTGCAACTGGCTCTATACAGATGGTATTTTTATATTCTGTTATATTGTATTGTTCTGGGCATGGCCCCATGTAAGCCGCCCCGAGTCCCCGTTGGGGAGATGGTGGCGGGGTATAAATAAAGTTTATTATTATTATTATTATTATTATTATTATTATTATTATTATTATTATTATTTGATACTGGGCAGAGAATTCAACTTAGGACTAAATAACTTAGGACTTCATCAAACAAAGCTAGGGAAAAGAGGGGAAAATGGGGAAAATTGTTTTCATGCGTGCAGAATCGTCTTCTTTGTATGGAATTCTGTCTTTAAAGACGACAGAATTCCCACATCACACAGGATCACCTTCTCCTATGTCAACAATCCACTTAGGAAATCCGAAGCACTCTTCTTTAAACAGATATCACTTCTGAGCTTTTTTAATTTTCCCTTTCAATCCCCTTACTCTAGAGGAGACTCAAGGCACCATTCTAACTTCCTATAGTTCAGTGGTTCTCAACCTGTGGGTCCCCAGATGTTTTTGGCCTTCAACTACCAGAAATCCTAACAGCTGGTAAACTGGCTGGGATTTCTGGGAGTTGTAGGTCAAAACACCTGGGGACCCACAGGTTGAGAACCACTTCTAGAGTTGGTAAAAGAAAAGGAGAAATGCAGTTAAAGTAGAAACTATTGCACACTAGTAAATCTGGCATATTGTATCCCATGGTTTTAAGTGCTTTCTCCCATTTCTAGGCACATCAGGAGCTCAAAAGACGATTTCTACCCAGCTTCAGTTTCTCCTGTTTCTCCACACTTCTGACAGTTGACTGACAAAACGCCATGGATGACAACTGGAAGTCATCCGTGATATGAACAGGGAAACTTGCATATAATGAAGTCCCTAGGTGGCATTTTTAAAGCTCAACCCTTATAGGAGCACAAAATAGTGAAGGAGACCACAAAGGCCATCCAGTCCAACCCCCAGCCATACAGGAAAACACAATAAAGGACCCCAATAGCCTCTGCTTTAAAAAATACTGGTTGTGAACAGGCTTGGAAGCATGTGAAATCTAAGAAGCATGAGGGAAGCAAATAAGAGCAACAGATTGCCAGAAGGCAACAGGATTAAGTCATCTCACACATCTCATTGCCTTTCCCAATGACTAACAAAAACAAAAGATGCAGAATTGTGTATCAGTGTTATCATAAGAACCTTTTATTTTCTCAGTGCACGCATGGCTCCAAGCACTATCAGCTCCTATCTGTTCCAAATCTTGGAGAACGAGTTGAAAGAATTCATACAAAGTGAAACTGGGTTCCAGAGGCAAAATATTAGAAATGTATCTCAGTGACAGGGAAAAGGTGCAATGGGTCACACTGAACAACACAAGAACAAATAGATACATAGTACTATGAGAAAGAGGAAGAAACCTGTCTAAGAATTCCCCCCACAGTATGTTATACTGTGCCTTCAAGTCATTTCTAACTTATGACAACCATATTATAGGGTTTTCTTAGCAAGATTTCTTCAGACCGGATTTGCCATTGCCTTCCCAAAAGAGTGTGACTTGCCTAGCTATCCAATAGATTGTAATGGCTGGGCGGATTTAAACCAACGCACACTGGCTTGATAGTATACATAACTTTATATATCGTATCTCCCTTTATTTGTCTTTTTTTCCTCAACCGGACAAACCTATATGCTGTTAACTGTCCTTGATCAATTTGGTTGCCTTTATGTGCTTTCTCTAGCTCTAGAAAGCAAAGCTGATCCAAACTGTATGCATGCGAGAGAGATGTTTGTGAACATTGCTACCGAGAAGCTCAAAATAGGGTTGCCAGTGTGAAAACTGGATTCTTTTACTTTTCACAGTTGTGTAGAAGATGGAATTTGAGCACATGTTGCTTGTCACCTCATGATATGACAAACAATGCCTGCTGAAATTCCATCTTAACACAACTTTTAAGTATACAGAATCCCTCTGCAGTCTTCAATCTGGCATAATGGGCTATAAGGTTTACTTGAATGTTAGGTATTGATTCTCAAAGGCCAGGATAGTGAACTGTATGTCTTGCTGAATTACAGCTCGCAACATCTCTCACTACTGACTACATTGGCTAGAGTTGCTTGTAGTTGCAGTCCAACAGCATTTGGACAGCCTCACAACTGATCCCAAGAGGCTCCTTGCAGGCCTGTGTGTTTCCTTCCTCTGACCAGCATGATTTGTGCAAGTTCGATACTCCTGATCAGTATGTTGGCCCTATATTCGGACTCTCACACCTTCTTAAGAACACAAACATGAATATAGAGACACACCTGTTTATTTGTGACACCCATGCTTCCCATGCTAAAGAGCATAGCCCCAGCATCACTCCCACGTAGACAATACTATGCATTGCAACACCTACCTAGAATCAGTTTCCTCTATAAACAACATTCTTCTTTGCACTTGAGCTATTTCAAACTACATAACTATAGCACTTTGTTCCATTCTATGGAATTCTGGGATCTGCAGTTTAAAGGTTGGTTAGTTAGACTTCTCAGCAGAAGTATTTCACCAAACTACAGGTCCCAGGATACAATAGGATGTGACCACAACATCATAGTGCTTTTTCTGAATCATGTTATCTTGGCACTTTTTATATTCTCTGGCCTTTTCCTCAATCTCTTGGACACATGCACAACTCCAGACCCAACATGGTTATTCACACCCCATTTTAAAGCTTCCTTTTTCTATTATGTTGCTGTCCTCGTACAGAATGGAAAGCAGACCCATGTATTACAGTACCCCTAGTTTGATCCTTAGTTAAGTTGGCTCTAATAGTCTTTCTACTAAAAACACCAACCTGTTTTTTCTTTCACAATGAACTGGATGACACTTGTTGCAAAACAGGTGTGACTCAAAACACATTCCGCAATATTTACTACCTGGACAGGTGATTATAGAGAGTAGTCCACACAGTAACACCCTGAATTGGCATGCAGGGCAGACATCAGATGTTTTGTTAACTGAAGTGGAAACAGTCAATGGCACCCTCATTTCCCAACCATTTGGGTCTCCGGTTACCCAAATCCAGCCATGTTATCTTGGCACACAAGCCTGAAAATCTCATAAGCACCTCTCCTTGACAATAAAAACACAATAGTAGCAATGAGCCCCAAAGGTAATCATTTTGTTGGCTTTTCATGAAACACAACCCCTGCCTGAGGCAGTTGCCTCCACCTAATGATAGGATCAGTCTTGTTTACATGCACGTGGCTTAGAATCAAGGTGCATCTGTTTCTAGTTCAGAAGGATCAGGAAGCTGACATTCTACTGCAAGTATGCACACACTAACATTTTCAAAAGGTGTCTTTATGTGCTTGTTTCTGCAACCAGATTCTAATGGCATGCACACTCATTAAACATTATTGATGAAATGTTTTGTCGTGGATTCAGTCGACAGGAACATTCACAAAACTGGAATAGTTACAAGTCTCTGGGACAGGGATATTGGAAAGCTATTTTCCAATATCTCCCCCACCCACGCTTTGAAATAACATCCCTTAGCACAGTGGTTCTCATCCTTGGATCCCCAGATGTTTTTGGCCTACAACTCCCAGAAATACCAGCCAGTTTACCAGCTGTTAGGATTTCTGGTAGTTGAAGGCCAAAAACATCTGGGGACCCCAAGTTGAGAACCACTCCATTAGAATTTATGTTACACAGGAATTGGGACCGCTTTTGGGTTGATAGGTACAAATTCCAGCTTGTACCAATCAGACATTCCTACATTTAGCATTTAAAGCACATATCTGTACTAACTCATGAGTAAGCCCCAGCGCAGCAACTTCTTGGGTGACAAAGCAGATCTCAATTCTATAAATAATTTTCCAATCCATAAATTCCTCCTTTTTCTCAACAGATAATTGGAATCCCCTGTGAGTCACACCTAACCCATTGTTCACAAGTGTCTCATTTCCAATGTAAGATTTTTGAATAAACCTCGGAAGTTGCAATACATCAAACCAGGACACAGGTTCACCTCATTCAGTAATATTCAGTCCGCCTGGCATCTCCCTGTGATACTATTGTTCAGGAACTTTCACAGCAGTGTGAACAGGTGGCTCCTCAAATACAGCACCTAGACTGTATTTGACTCAAAATACTTGGAATAATAATAATAAAAAATACTAATCATCAACTGAAGAGAAATCAGGGTGGGAGAATGACAGAACATCAAGTTCAACACCTATTTTTTACTTCATAAAAGATTTCAATCAGAAAACTTTCCCAGTACATGAAGATGCCTGGCACTGAACGAAAGCATGCTGACGAAATCTGAAATGGTACTACTAGCACTGGACTTTCCTCCCTGTTCTGGGTGGCACTTCATGATGTCTCATCTTAATGAACGCTGCCACGAATGATCTAGCGAGCTCAAAGTTTACAGAGATATTTAATACATCCATGCGAAAAGGGATGCAAATAAAAGAGAAAGGAGCAGCACCACATAGTGTTCTAACTAGAGATTAGTTGCTACCAAAGGTGCTATGGATTTTGAAGAGGCATAAAAAGAGGTCAAAAGGGAGAAACATATCTAGAGGAAGGCACATCAAGCAGATCCTTGTTCTGACCGCCTTCCATCTGGATATCTATGTCTTCATTGTGAAAGATCATGTGGATCCAGAATAGGCCCCACAGTCACTTATAGGCCCACCACCAAGATTCTACCCTTGAAAGACAATCATAACCAGCCACAAGTATCGCCTATATAATAGAAGACCAATGTCGGATTCATATACTGCTACTTGAGACCGCCCGTACATAAAGCTATAAACACATATTATGTTACACAGACTTAAATTGGTGGCCCCTGGACTGATCCCAGTATTTTATGCATTGATGGCCATTCCCTGGTGAGTTTCAAATGGGCACAAAGATGATGCTGGTCTCCAGCACAATGGGAAAAAATAATTGCACCTACCAGCACTGATTTAGACTATTCTCAGTAAGTTTTGCTATAGCCCTATTAATGGAGACTGATGTTGTTACTAGCAGTGCATACCACAACAAATTATAGCAGGTATTTGCTTTTGATGTGCACATTGTACTTGTATTCCTTCCACTCTGGCAGCAATTGCCACAGCTCCCATTGTGAAAAGGTATGTGCTATTTGCAACTAATGTGTTCTAACACAGAAGTCAGATGTACACAGGCCTCTTGCATGGCCATCAGATCAGTGGTTCTCAACCTTCCTAATGCCACGATCCCTTAATACAGTTCCTCATGTTGTGGTGATCCCCCAACCATACAATTATTTTCATTGCTACTTCATAACTGTCATTTTGCTACTGTTATGAATCGTAATGTAAGTATCTGATATGAGGGATGTATTTTCATTCATTGGACCAAATTTGGCACAAATACCTGATACGCCCAAAGTTGAATACTGGTGGGGTTGAGGGGGTAGGGATGATTTTAACATTTGGGAGTTGTAGTTGCTGGGATTTATAGTTCACCTACAATCAAAGAGTATTCTGAACTCCAACGATGGAATTGAACCAAACTTGGCACACAGAATTCCCACAACCAACAGAAAATACTGGAAGGGTTTGGCGGGCATTGACTATTGCACCTCAGCAGGGTTTCACCTTGCTCACAGCACCCAAGAAGACACCAAGTGTAAAAGTCAAAACAGTTTATTGAGAAAGCATATATAAAATGGGTAAAACACTATGGAGTAAATAAAGAATAAGATTCAAGAGTTAATATTATAGGCAAAAATCAGGCAAAAAGCCAGGCCAAAATATACCACAGGCAGCATACATCCCAGAATAAGGTTTTAAACTGGAGTATGAAGGCAAGATAAATCTAAAATATAAGGCTTAAAACCAGGAACACAACAGGAGCAGAAATCTCAGAATAATCCATGGAGCAGGGAGCCAAAACATGAGCATGAATCATGGGTCTCCAACCCAAACTTGAACAGAGAACAAGGCTAACAACCCTCCTAGGTTTAGTGACATTGGCAGATCTAAAATCCTCTCACAGACCTCTATGCTTTAAGGCAGGGGTCCCCAAACTAAGGCCCGGGGGCCAGATCCGGCCCTCCAAGGTCATTTACCTGGCCCCCGCCCTCAGTTTTATAATATAATATTTTTGTATTAGTTTTAATAATATATTGTATATACATATAATATTGATAATAATATTATGTTATACAATATAATACTAATAATAATACCATATAATAATATTAATTATATGTTATATATTACATAACATATAATAGTATAGTGGTATAGTTCAATATACAATTATATAATGCTAATATTGTGCTATGCTAATAATATAATATATTGTATGTACATATACCTGCTCTGAGTCCCCTTTGGGGTGAGAAGGGTGAGATATAAATGTAGTAAATAAATGCAGTAAGTAAATAAATAATTTTAGACTTAGGCTTGGCCAAAGTCTGAAATGACTTGCAGTGACACAACAACAACAATCCTAATTACCTTGACTATTTCATTGGCCAGTAGCAGGCCCACACTTTCCATTGAAATCCTGATAGGTTTATGTTGGTTAAAATTGTTTTCATTTTTAAATATTGTATTGTTTTTTCGTTGTTGTTGTTGTTTCACTACAAATAAGACATGTGCAGTATGCATAGGAATTTGTATTTTTTTTCAAATGATAATTCGGCCCCACAACAGTCTGAAGGATTGTGGACCGGCCCTCTACTTCAAAAGTTTGAGGACCCCTGCTTTAAGGGCTGCAAAACACGAACCCGTTCTTCTGCACCCCTGCTTATCCCTATCTCTCCCATGAAGTGTCTCACTTCTTCTCCACCTGATTCCCTCCTCCCTCAGAGCCAGCTGGGAATATTTATCCAAATCCACTGTTCCCTCAGATGAGCTCATGGTATCTCAGCTGCAGTTACTAGGTGAAAGTTCACCACCCTGACTGCTGTATTCCAAAACATCAGTACTTTCACACGGTTGCTCTAACAGCACCTTCTGTTCCTCCGTCTTCTTGGCTGTCTCTGATTCCAGCATTCCCCCTGGATCTGAAACTGCATCTCCCAGTCTCCCAGGCCCTGACACCATGAACCCCTCATCATCATCAGGCTGAACCACAACATTGACCTTGAGTTTCGGAGTTGTACTTCACCTACATCCAGAGAGCACTGTGGACTCAAACAATGATGGTTCTGGACCGAACTTGGCACAAATACTCAATATGCCCAAATGTGAACATTGGTGGAGTTTTGGGAAAATAGATATTGACATTTGGAAGTTGTCGTTGCTGGGATTTATAGTTCACCTACAATCAAAGATTTCCTTAAACCCCACCAATGACAGAATTGGGCCAAACTTCCCACATAGAACCTCCATGACCAACAGAAAATACTGGTCTTTGGCGACCCCTCTGACATCCCCCTCGCAACCCCTTCAGGAGTCCCGATCCCCAGCTTGAGAAAAGCTGCACTAGATGTTCACCATTAACTCTGCACCTAGTACTGAACTGTCTTTAAATCTATAGTTCTATGTTCTCACAGTCAAATGAAGAGGGGAAGAGAGAGAGATGGATTTTGCATCTGTTCTGTCCTTCAAGCTTCATATAATTTTGGATCCTAAACATCTGGCAGTCTGAGGACTGCTCTAAGCGAAGCTATGATGCAAATTGAGCATGATTTTGGTACCTATTTATAGATCTACCAATTATAAATGAAGAATAGGCTAGATTCACCCTGCAAGTGACCTTAGTCTAGCAGATCAGTCTGCTTAATAAAACAGATTCCCATCTCCATTACACACAGGGGATTCAGCAACATATCAAATCACATACTTTTTCAGGCTGAAAATGTGACACTCTACACTGAGCATATAGTCCACATGTACATTCTCTCCATTCCTGTTTTCTGCTTGGCTTTTTGTGTGTGTTTGTTTTCTGCATTTTTATATAACTCAGACATGAACCTCGGATAAAGTTTTCATGGATTTTGACACTGTCATCTGAGAGAGATGTAACTCTTCACTTGGTCCATACCAATGGAAAAATCAGGAAATGCACACATAAAACATTACTCCTTGCCATAGATGGGGAAATAGAGTGGGCTTTTAGGGGTGGGGATGCTTAAAGAGTTTTTGCACATTCTTTAGACTGCTTTTAGACTTTTCTATATATTGAAATATACTGAAGGATGTGGCAACAGTTCCTTTTTTGCACAGGCTGAAAGTAGTTGTCTTGGATCACGCCTTTGAGATTAATCAGCCTATCCTTATCTGCTTGGCACATATTCCCATGTAATTTTATAGAGGGGAAAGAAATGCAACATACCATATGAACAGCATATAATGCCATTAGCTTCGAGAACATTTCCAGTCTGAATTCAAGTGATAATATTTAAAGCCCGCAATAGCTTTGGAACCATGACACCTGAGAGAGTGTTCATCCTTCCACAATGCCTGTCCAAGGATTGAAGTCTACAGGAAGACATGTTTCAGCAGTGATGTTAATGTGAAGACATGATAGATTGTTTTCTCAGCTGCAACAGCCCAATAGTGGAATATCTTCCCCTTGGAGTCCAGACTAGCTACATTTAGGAGTCAAGTAAAACAATGGCTGTTACTAAAGTCTTTGGGACTGATTTACAGTGATTCAAAATGCTTATGTACTTGGCTTTAAACTATTTTAACCTCTTAAAGTTGTTCTAACTTGTTAATGTGTTATGTTTTTAATTGGATTGTTGTTATGAATTGTAGGTTGGTGTGACGGAAACAATAAATAAATAAATAATTTTTATTGTTTCAAATCTTGTAAAATGTTACTGAGGGCCCTTTCACACAGCCATATAACCCAGAATATCAAGGCAGAATAACCCACAATATCTGCTTTGAACTGAGTTATCAGAGTCCACACTGCCATATATTCAGGTTCAATGCAGATAATGTGGGATTTTATTCAGCTGTGTAGAAAGGGCCTGAGTTTACCTGGGTGCTGTTCTGAGATCTTGTGATATAAAGTAGTCATTGATTTAAAAGGCATTAGATTTCCATTGAGACAATTTGTACAAAATGATCTACTAACAAGAAACTTCTTATTTTCGGGAGTTTATGCAAAGAAAAGAAAGGAACTTAGAATATATGTGTTGTGGAATTAGAAAGTTTGGTATTGTTCCATTTATCTGAGTGGAGGTGACCAGTGGGCACTAGAGAGAGAAGGATAGTCCATTTTATGGGGGGCAGAGTTGGTTATACCCCCTCCCCATTTCCCATTTCATCAACGAAGATGCAAAGGGCAACTACTTTTTGTACAAAATGATCTACTAACACACAACACGGGTGGGGGGAATAACAAGAAAATAGGTGGAAATGGTCTTACTCCTTCAACCTGCTCCCCAATAAAATGAACTATCCGTCTCTGTCCAGTGCGCCCTTTTGATCTTTTCTTGGATAATGGAACAGTACCTAAAGTTCCAAAAGTATGCAACAGCCCATTACAAATTTCTCCTTATGTATTTTTCTTGCACACGGATTGGATAATTTAAAAAACCTTATTTAGTCAGAAGCCTTCCTACCTCCTTGACTATTTGCTTTTGCAAAGATTCCAGTTATTATTCTGGAGGAACAACTGAACATTATTAGTTTGCAAAGCTAATTTTCTTTAAAGAAAGACAGAGAGAAGAGAAAGCTATAAAATTAATCTGTATCAGCAAAGGATTTTACAAGGCTTAAAAAAATTACAGGTGGAATTTTGTTTTACTGAGATCTGAAACACAATGCTAATTATAACTAGCAAAAACAGAAACAGCAGGACCTGTACAGTTTCTAAACCAAGTCCTTTTTAGCTCAGGAACTATGCCCAGTAGCAAAGAAAGCTTTCATGACTTTCCTTAGGGACTCGACGGAGGTTTTAATGCCAGTGATGTCTGCAATGCTGGAAAGCTTCCATTTGCAGTGGAGAGCAAAGTTCAGGCTATTGATTCTTTCTGGGCATTAGATATGGATGCAGACAGAGGCTTAGCTTTAGCACTATCAGAGCCAGCAAGGACTTATGCAAATTGGTCTAGGTTTCATAACCTCTTACACTTTAATTGTTGTTTACCTCTCCAGCAGGACAGGTCAGAACTATTAAACTTGACCTAGATGTGACAGCAGAAGTTCTTTTTAAGCAGTGTAAGGGGTTGGGAAGGTGAAACAAGTTTTTAAAAGCAAAGGAGACAAGAGGAGAATCTTCAATCATCATCAGAAACTAGAAGGGATCTCAGCTGGGCATACTCAAATCAGCATACTCTCCAAGTGTCCTGATTTGGCATGGATAATCCCATAATCCCAACTAATCCTCTATTATACTACTTTTTAAAGTTTCTTTTCAAATGTCCCAGTTTTTCTCTCCACTTCCCACTTATCACCTTCATCCACAGCTCAGTTCTGTTGCACCCCAGACACAGTTCACCTTGCCATTAGTACCAACCAATCCAAAAGTAGTAGTAAAACAGTTTACGGAAGAAAGTACATATAAAAAGGGGGAAATCACCCAAAGGAATAAGGAAGGCAAAATCCAACAGGTAATCAGAAAAGGTAGTCAATATGTAAAACCCTAACCAAGCTGGTGAGGAGTGAAAGCACTTAGGCTATAATCCAAATGGTACAGGAAAACAAGAATCATAACATGAGCATAATCCAAAGAAAAACAAGAATCAAAACATCAATCCAGAAAAGCCAAGTCTATAAGAACTTCATAAAACATGAATCAAAACCCCCAGGAAGTAAAACATGAACTGGACATCCTTACTAGTCATCAGCATTGCCTGATCTAAAATCTCAATGAACACTCTCTGATCTAAGAGCTGCAAAGCATGAAAGCATTTCTTTGACCTTGAGGTCCCTTTCTCTGTGCTTCTTTCTCACAGATTTTTTTTGGATTTCCTGCGCCTGATGTTTTTCCCCCTCAGATGGAGCCTGGTCTCCCTGTCTAACCGAGCTGTTCCCTCGGAGGAGCTATCTTGGTCTGTCAGGTCTTTATCAGAGGTTGCTAAGCTCCTTGTGGGTAAAAGATCCTCTCCCTGTCTGCTGGACTCCAAAACAGTTCCACTTTCAAACTCTGTCTTACAGACAGAATCTTACTTTGAAATCTCCTTTTCCTCATCTCTATCACTCTCCCAGGTTCTGAAACTCCAATTCCCTCATCTTCATCTAGCTGAACCACAACAAGTTCAGTTTCTACAAACTGAATTTAAAGTACAAAGCAGTTTGCACTCAATTAATGAAGCAGGTGGTGACCAAACTTTGGGTCCTTCAGTTGTTCAGGACTCCAACTTCCAGAAGCCCTGTCTAGCCTGTCCAATGGTCAGGAATTCTGTGAGCTGGAGTCGAAAACACCAGAAGGACCAAAGGTTGGACATCACTGAAAAAGCAAACTAATGCAGCTCTCCCAATTTGTGTATCCTTCTTCGTTAATAATTTTGCCATCTTGATTACAATATAACATTTGGTCACAGGCACCCCAGTTTTCATCTATTAAATGTTGAAATGTATCACAGAAGAACTGCAAGGATATAATAAAAACCAGACATGGGGAGGATTTAGAATTAATTTTCTATTAAAACTGGATTCCTCCTTTTTTTGTAGTCAGGGCTGTACATAAGGGCAATCCAGCTTGTGAATTGTTTACAGGAGTGTCCGAGAGCATCCCTGTAAACTAATTTTGGAACCAGGAAATGTAAAGTTAAGTTCACAAAGAAGAAGTTTAAGAATGGGAGCAAGAAGAAGAAAGAGTGAACGAATTTGGGGAAAGATAGTGTTGCTAAGCATTGCAAGGAATGAGTATGAGGCAGAGAGAGATCAGAATGACTCGACAGTGATGCGAGGATGGAGAAAATGGTGCAGAAAGATTGTTTTGCTTTAAAACAAAGAGAAATACAGGATGTTTAGGAACAAAAGGAATAGAAAAGAGAGAAGGGCTACTGACCTGAAGGATAAGCTTAGAGGAAAAAATACAGAAAGGAAAAAGTTTGATTTTGTGTTTGCATCAGTTTGAAACTATAAAATCCATATTGCAGAAACAGTCAAACGTGGCACTTTCTTGACATTTTCTTGGCTTGACTTGATTGTAAACCACCTCTCTGTTCTTCTGCAGAATTAAACTATTGTATTTTTAATCTCCTCATTCCTAGTCTCTGATTGACAAGTAAAAAGACTAAAGATTTTGGTGCAGTGTACATTAACACTAAGACTGGAGGAAGTGTGGGGGTTCTTTCCTGTGTCCCAATGGAGAAGTGTTTCAACCATGCTATGCCCCCCTCCACATTGTTACCTACACAAGCAACATGCACGTTACCAAAGAATGCAGAAAAATGTTTATACTCTTTCTACCAGAAATCAAAATCCTGAACACAAATAGTAGGACGAAAGAGCCATGAGATAGTAACAGTTCACTAGAGCATCCCGGTGAATGATAGTTTTACTCGACTGGCGAGCAACATTAGGATTGGCAGCCAACAGGTTATACATGAGATAATTAAAAATGTGAAATATTAGAAATGTTATCCCCTCCAGGTACTATGGATATGCACTAATATTCTTGTCAGTCACATTTCTTCTCTGAGAGTATAGAATGAATTTCTTTCTACATCAGTTTGCATAGTAAGGACAAAAATACATGGCAGGCCATATATAGTCCTGGGTCAGACATCATGCTAAACCACAGTTTAGTGTAAAAAAATGGGTCTTAGAGATTCTCTGGTTTGTGCATGCTTCTTCCACTGGCACCGTCACAAGAATTTTGCTTCCATTTTTGCTTAACCTCAAATAACTATTAACTGAACACTAAACTGTGCTTTGTGTGATCTATGGTTTGCCTAAACAAGCTGGAGCTTTATAACCTGTGGTTTTAAGTTCGACTGTTGCAAACAATCATGAGTTAACATTAATCACATTTTGTTGATTTGGATGGCAAGATGTGGTTGACCAAATTGAAAATGAATGCTTCTGAATTCCCCACAAAATAGAAGAGAGGGGAAGTGGGAGTCAGTTAGGAATAGATATACTGCAGTTCCTTCCCATAATACCAAAGTATGATGTAGCCTGATGTCGGAATATGGCCACATACAATGCATGGATCTGATCTACTACTATATAAGAAAAAAAGAAAGAAAAAAACTAGAAGGCAATCCAAAGAGGCAACTAACATGATGAAGGGCTTGAAGTACCTTAATAAAGTGGTGGTTGGGATTGTTTAGTCTGGAAGCAAAGAAAAACAGCAAAGCAGGGGCATAGCAGGGGCTTATAAATTTGAATGGCTTGAAGGCACAGGTAGTTTATCAATAGTAGAACTGGAGTCAGAGGCATAATGATTGGAATTAACACAAGGGAGTAACTTACCATGAAGGACATAATTATGAAACAATACGAATGGCAATGGCAGGCATAAATATAGGATGTCTGAAGCAAAACTCCATGTCCTGGAACCATCTATATAAATCCAACTGGGGAGGCACAATACAGCGTTCCCTCACTACTTCGTGGCTCACTTTTCACGGACTCGCTATTTCGTGGTTTTTAAATAAGTACTGAAATAATAGTATAAATCATAAAATAATATTATAAATCCCTCTTTCTACTTCCTTCATAAGGAGAAGCCTAAGGAAGGAAGGAAGGAGAAGCTGACGGGAGAGAAAAGGGGGCTGAAGCAGCTTTGTTTTCACTTCACAAGGCAGCAGCAGTGGCAGGAGCACAAGGAGGGGACAGAAACGCTACTTGTAAACAACACAAATATAGCGACCCTACTTCGCGGATTTTCATGTTTCGCGGGTGGTCCTAGAACATAACCCCAGGGATAAGTGAAGGAACACTGTACGTATAGTTTCCATCTATGTCTCATTACTAAGACCAGGGGTCCCCAAACTAAGGCCCGGGGGCCGGATGCGGCCCTCCGAGGTCATTTACCTGGCCCCTGCCCTCAGTTTTATAATATAATATATTGTATATACATATAATATTGATAATAATATTATAATGTAATACAATATAACACTAATAATAATACCATATAATAATATTAATTATATATTCTACATTACATATAATATTACTAATAATATTACAGTATAGTGGTATAGTTCAATATAGTAATATATAATGCTAATATTGTACTATGCTAATAATATAATATATTGTATGTTCATATAATTTGTAAGCTACACTGAGTCCCCTTTGGGGTGAGAAGGGTGTGATACAAATGTAGTAAATAAATGCAGTAAATAATAAATAAATAAATTCTAGACTTAGACTCACCCAAAGTCTGAAATGACTTGAAGGCACACAACAACAACAACAACAACAACAACAACAACAACAACCCTAATTAACTTGACTATCTCATTGGTCAGAAGCAGGACCACACTTCCCATTGAAATCCTGATAAATGTATGTTGGTTAAAATTGTTTTTATTTTTAAATATTGTATTGTTCTTTCATTGTTGTTGTTGTTGTTGTTGTGTTGACATATGCAGTGTGCATCGGAATTCGTTTGTATTTTTTTCAAATGATAATCCGGCCCCTCAGCAGTCTGAAGGATTGTGGACTGGCCCTCGGCTTAAAAAGTTTGAGGACCCCTGACTAAGACCCTCTGACACTGTTTCAAAAACACATGCCCTTCAAAACTGGAAAAATAACACATTCCTCATCTATCATTCAATAGTCAAAATATCTTACTGCTTTAGCTATGCATGACTGTACATTTTCAAGACACTTGTTTCAAAATCATGTATTTTTAGAAATATGATGGACTTACATCAGTGTATTTGCCTAGCCCAGCTTTATATCCTAGGCACTTCCCTTTTCTGGTTTGCTTTCTTTTTCACTCTTTTCTTCCTGTTTCTTTTTTTGTAATTATACTTAAACATTCATTAAATAGCTAAAAAGGCATTGATCTGAAATTAAATGGGATGCAGTTCAAGGATGTCTTACTTTTGATGTCCATAGTTTGGACATCCATAGTTTCTCCTCCTTTCATAAATAAAAACAGAAAGGTTAAGCCTGCTTCTTTAAAAATGTGAACAGCCACAAAGTATGGATAGGTAATCTGTGGCCCTCCAGATGTTTTTGATTTCAACACCCATCAGCCATCGTAAGAATTAGGGTTGTGAAAGGCGAAAGATTTATACGATTTGAAGAGAAATCAGAGTATATTATATTGTGATATAGAAGAAAAAAAGGAATTGTATTCTCTCTCCCTTTCTTCTTTCTTTTTTTCTCCCTCCCTTTATGTTTTGTTCAATAAAAATTATTTAAGAAAAAAAAGAATCAGGGTTGTGGATTTGGGGTAAACCTTGAACTGATTTGTGTCCCAGCTTTTGGTGAGGGCCCTGATCCATTTTTTTGGGAACCTCCCGAAATCGAGAGGGCAGATATCTGTTTTCACGCCTCGGTGTCAAAAGATCCGTTTTCTATTGGCCCATTATGCCGGGGGGAGGGAACTTCCTAGCCTCCCTTCCTGTGCACTTTAATGAGGCTTCTTTTTTACCTGCTGTTTCTTTCTACTATAGAGGAGGTACTCAGCTGTAGGTACTGGCAGGTGCGCACACTTTCCGGGCCTGCATGCCACACACACACACTCCTTGAAAAGAGAGTGCATGTGTGGCATACAGGCCCAGAAAGCGTGTGCACCTGCCACTACCAATGAAAATTTCTTACTCTAGAGGAGGCGCTCAGCTGCAGGCACTGGCAGGCACGTGCACTTTCTGAGCCTGCACGCCACACATGCACTCTCCTTGGAACAAGAGCCCAGAACAAGGCCCAGAAAGCGCATGCGCTCGCTTTCTCTCCTGGGCTACACCACACCAGCCAGCCACACACTCTTTCCATTCCAAGGCATTTTAAGGAGACTTCCTACTTCCAGGTAAGGAATAGTGATGACCTCCTGGAAGAGAAGAGTATTTTTCACAGAATGAAGGTTTACTTTTTTGTTTACTGGGGGATTAATAACAAAGATTAAACTGTGATGCTGAAAAGCTGGCTTGGAGCCGGGATCAGCTCCTGCTTGCTTTTGTGGTGAGCTGATTTTCATACCGGGAGGGGGGGGGGGGTTCTCATTCCGTGCTCCCAAAGTACCAAATGAAACTAAAAAAACGAAGGAAATGGCAGGAATGAATTCTGCGCACAATTCTAGTAGGAATGGATAATAGTCAAGGATTGAGACAGATGAAGCTCAGCAATAGCTGAAAGGCAACAGTATCCTCATAGTCTTAAAGCGAGCTAGCACCACATTTTCTATACTCTTCTCCCAAATCTCCAATGATTTACTGATTCTGTATATTCTTTATGGACTTTATAAAACCATTTGGACAGTTATTACTGCATATAAACATCCCAGGGATCAATCCCAGACATTTCTAAGTAGGACTGCGGGGGGGGGGGGGGGGGGGGGGCTCATGCTCAAAACATTAAATGCCGAATCTAAGTCTTTACTGTTCTCTCAAAAGTGTTCCACACCACATAGACCACACACAAACACTGTTATACACACGATGCATGTGCAGTAAATGTCTACCTTTATCTTTTTTGGGGGGTTGTTTTACAGAAATCAATTCCCCGGTAATGCATAAAATTGAACTATGTAACTATACTAAATCAGATTTTCTCAACTTGAAATGGAACTATAAGAAGTATGAAGAGTGAGTGAATGAATCTAAAAGTACTACAGTTATTCCTCAGTGAAAGAAAATTAAACAGTTGATATAACATATATCAAGTACAACACTCTTCAGGCTTAAGTGCTAAAATAGTGATCTTGTAGGTATACACATTTTTTGTTAAATAAAGGAAAAATGCATGCTTTCTCTTTACAGTATTACAGCTATTCCAGTAAAACAAATTTCTGCATGAAGTTTGGAATGCGTTTGAATTTAGCTGTGGAACCAAATATGCTAAATCTTATATAGTAATATTATTTAGCACAGTGGATAGTTATTTAGAGTACAGTCTCTCCAAAATATATCACTGTTTGAAATCCTGGAGATCTACTACAAGGCAACATTGAATTGAATGAACTCATATATGCCAATTTTCTCTGTTCCTAAGTGAGGATAAATGAAAGGACACGAGGAAAACTCAGTCTAGATGAAATGGCACCTTTTGGGTTAAGTATAGGCTATGTTCCATCTGGAGCAGCTGTGGAGATTATAAGGGATTTGGAAACCAGGATTAGTTGGCTGCACGATGTAATTTCTGGGTCTGTTCACATCAGTGAAGTTTAAAGAACCATACCAGCAAAAACTGATGGGCTGAGGAGCATTTTATGGAGGGGTAAAATTAACCAAACTGATGGTATTGATAACTCACTTCTAAAGGCTGCATTCCTTCACACACAATGAGCTCATATCACCTGTTGCCCAAATGAAATTCATCATGGAAAAAATGTTAGTTCATATAAAGAGAGCCAAAGCATCTAAAGAACAAAGGGTTTTCTTCCTCCTGATTACTGCTTATCCCTTTTATTTATGCAACATGATGTATTATTTATTAAAACAGGTCTGTCCCATTCTTCAGCATGTGATCTCAGGATACCATACTGATAAAATCGATTTGAACAGTTTAAAATAATACAGACTTCAAAATTAAATTAAAAGAAAAATACAAATTTAGTACAATAGAGTCTCACTTATCCAAGCCTGACTTATCCAAGTTTCTGGATTATCCAAGCCATTTTTGTAGTCAATTTTTCAATATATCATGATATGTTGGTGCTAAATATGTAAATACAGTAATTACAACATAACATAATTGCGTATTGAACTGCTTTTTCTGTCAAATTTGTTGTAAAACATGATGTTTTGGTGCTTAATTTGTAAAATCATAACCTAATTTGATGTTTAATAGGCTTTTCCTTAATCCCTCCTTATTATCCAAGATATTCGCTTATCCAAGTTTCTGCCGGCCCATTTAGCTTGGATAAGTGAGACTCTACTGTACACTGAAATAGACTAGAAACATATCAAACAAAGGGAAAAGTTAACACTGGTTATAACCATGCACTGCACATTTAGAAAAATCTATAAAGCCCCAAAAAAGGTTTTAGTAAAAAAAACAAACAAACCTGTTTTAACTTCACAAAAGAATTAAGCTGACATTGACATCACCTGGCCCTCCATAGGGAAGACATTCTACAAACTGGATGATAAAGTAGAGAAGGCCTTCTCTATATTCTTTTACAGTGTGTTGCTTACATATGACCCCCCCCCCCCCCCCCACACACACACACAAGAGATCAGGAAATAGTGAACTGTTCTCACTTTTTAAAACATTTCTTTCTGGAAACAACATAGTTAGTCCTGACTGTACTCATCTACATTGGGTATGTCTTTATGTTAACCATCAGCAAGAGATGCTAGAGGAAGGCAGTGGGGTGGCTATGAAAAGAGTTCTGCAATTGAACAATTCCTTTTGGAACAGAGATTACTCTAAATTAGGCCTGCACAATAGGTGTTAGAATCACAGATGCCTTAAAGGGCCAGACTTAAAAGTGTCTTCAAAACAGTTTATTGAAACAAAACTAAAAGGACACAGGGATACTTAAATGCAGTTCTATTGGTCAAAAACTCAAAAACCCAAACCAGACCTGTTTACCAAAAGATAAACAGAAATGTAATGCAGATCAACTGGTTGCAAAAAGCAACAAGTCAAACAAAGTGCTCTAAGGCAAAACAAAAAGGCACAGTACACAAATGGTTAACAGAGGGAGTTGCAAGAAGAGAAGCGTCGTTAACCGAAGTCCAAGGTCGAAGCAGGAGGAATCCAAAGCAGAGTTGCTCCAGTGTCCGCAGAAGCAGCGTCTCCAGCCAAACCGGTTCAGGTCCAAACTGCAGATTCGAGTCCAACGCCGAACATGAAACAGGCAGCAACAAGACTACAAGAAACTTTCCCAATACACAGCACCCAGCACACGAACGCACATCAACACCTTGTCTTCTGCAAAGACCCCTCACCCCTGAACCCACTTTTATCTACAAACCATCATCAGAAGATGAACTGACCACCGCCCCATCACCATCCCCCACAGCTGTTCCCAGCTCTTCACATGAATTCCCTTGACTCTCCCTCCAATTCCTCCATCTCCTGTCAAGACTTAGATCCCCCAAGAGTCAGTTGGATTCCCTAATTGCCAGTCTTCATCCCCAGAGAACCCCATAAAAGTATCACTAGTTGTTGGTGCCTCACAAATAGCTTGCACTTCTCTTATCTTAGTCCAATCCATGGTGTCTCCTTCTTCTCCTTCACTCGTTGACCCATCATCCCCAGAGAATCCCTCAAACGACTCCTTATCTGTAGATGCTGTAAGTATGTCCCGAATCCTCTTTCTCTGCTGCTCATCATCGGATTCCTGCTCCCGAGTAACCCTTTTTCCCCTTCTGACACCCATACTACTGTTTGTAACATTACTCACAGGCTCTACTACAACAATAGGGGTGCACAATTTTTTCGTTAGTCATCGTAAGTCATATCAAATTTGTTAAATTCTTTCTTACTACACAATATCTGACGCCAAAACTTAAGAATCGAAACTTACCCAATACTTTATTGTCTGAATTTTGTAAACCTTGGGAGCCTCCCAAAGGCAGTTTCATTTTTAGAATAAGCAAGCAAAGAAAAGCCAAAAAGGCTGCCTTTCCTCTTTAAATTAATAGCCTCTCGCCATTAGGACAGGGAAGAAGCAGGGAGAAAGCAGAGTTTGATGGGAAAGAGACTGAGAAAACACAGAATTCTGAGAAATGTAGTTTGGGAAGGTGAAGAGCCCTATGCTAGAGAATTCAAAAGGCCCTGCCCTAAACTACATTTCCTAGAATTCTGCTCAGAATCAGAAAGCCCCAATCAGGATAGGGGAGAGATTTGTCCCTCCATAGCATCAGCTAGCCAGAGCTCTAATAAATTGTTGAATCTACAAAGAGGATTGACTGATGCTTCTAGTAAGTAACTCTCTGTGCTGGGCTGGGAAGAAATACCTAAACGGAAGTTCTATTGGTTAATATGAAAGACATTCTTTGAGATAGCTGTTGCGGCTTTAAAACTATCCCTAAAACCAGAAGATGTATGAATATATCTGAAAGTGTGGGGAAATGATCCCGTTGTTTTTTATCATTGTATAGAAAATTCAAGGAGATAGCTCTTGTAGTTTTTTTAAAATGTTGTTTATAAAAAAAATCCCCAAAAATCTGTGTATAAGTCAAACATTCTGAAACTTGATGGGCTAACAGTGGTAAATGTGTTTCACCCCAATAGCTGTAAAAATGGAGGAGAAAGGAGCCCCTAAAGTTTCTCTACTTGCACAATTATTATAATGAAAAAGTAACGAATTTCATTACTCTCGTTATAGTAACACAATTTTCACCAATGATACATTAGAAATACTTTAGAAACAATATGTTGGCACCCCTAATTTTGTAATGGGTTTTGAAACATTGTTTTCATAGATTGCACAACCTTACTGCACATCATACAGCCCGCGAGTCACATCCAGCCCTTATAAACTTTTGCTGCAGCCCACCAAGGACTGCCCACCCTCCCTGCTGCTGTCACACATACCGTTGCCACTGTGTGCTTTGGACCTCTTCTAACAATGATACTATAGACAGCCAGACAGCCACATACATGGCTTGCGCATCCACAGATTCAACCATCCATAAATACAATAATCTACAGCTTGAAAATATTTTATTAAAATCCCAAAGAGAATATCTTCCTTATGTGATTTTATATAAGGGACACCATTTTACTATGCCATTGTTAATAATAGGACTTGAACATCTATGGATTTTGGTATCCATAGGGGTTCCTAGAACCAAACCCCAGTGAATACCAAGGACCCTCTGCATTTGCACTTGAACCCCGTACCTTGCAATGGTTCCAGCACATTAAGCAAATTCTGCTGTAGTTAAAATCTTTTGTCTGACTTGGCTCTGCTTACCAGGTCTGCTATGATTTCATCATGTTTGCAGCTATATAAGTCAAAGTACATTAGGGATCAAATGATATATTATGTCTATCTTTGCTATGATTTGGAGGTTTCTATGAAAAATGACTAGTCTTGAAGGAAGAACTGAGAATGCTTAACTCTTTCCCCATATGGTCATTATTCCTCTCAAAATTATAGTCAATCTCCTGCAATGTTTTCTCAAATAAGGAAAAAGATACATGGGTAGATATTTCTTCCATATGAGCCAGGTTCCCACGGGTATGCGGCTACCATTGCCTGTAATTTCAATCTTCTGTGGTTACTTCTTATTTTAAAAAACGTTGGGCAAAACTGCATATTACATGTAATCAGTCCCTGAAAGAGCCTCTTTCAACATTGTGTAAATATGATAAAATTGATTCCCAGTTTGGGACACTGCACTTCATTTTTTATCATTGGGTAAATATAAAATTTGAATTCCAGTCTGGGAGAAAGGTGGGGTATAAATCCAATCAAACATACAATGTCACATTGTTTTGGCAGGAACGGCAGATGTAAAGAGCTTTCGTTGGGTGATGTAGCAAAGTGTTGAGGAAGATTTAACAACCCACATCTAGATACACACAAGTGTTGTACACAAACAAATCTACAGTACACTTTAACAGCAAATGTTCATTTTTAATATGTGTGTTGAAAGGGAACATGGTGATAATGAAACTGTTGAAGTTTTAGTAACAGCAAGACCACTGCACAAAACCACTGGAAAACAAAAGTGTGAAGGCTGTATTGGAAATGATGCATGTGTGCCATTTTCTCTGAAACTATTAATCTAAATGGAACACTATTACACCACCAGATTAATTCTTACTGCATGGCTGACACCATTTCTGTATTTCTAGGTGTTGCATAACTTTAGAAATGAAGCAGAAACAAAGTGCAGTCATCACGCTCTTGACCAAAGAAGGCTGTACTGCTGCCGACATCCACATAGGTTTAGAAATGTGTATGGTGAGGTAGCAATTGAGAGTAAGATGCAAAGATGGATTGTATGGGACAAGAATGAACAGTGACTGCTAAAATACATCATTATGGAAACTCTGAGAAGCTACCCATAAGAAAAGATCACCAAAACAGCTGAAATAGACTTTAACTTTAACTTGTTCAGTCAGATGAAGGAAAGCCTTGGAGGATGTCATTTATGTAGGCGAAGTGGAAGACAACATCAGATACGGGACCACAGAGTGCCCGAAAGTGTTTTTCCAAAGTGGATTTGATAAATGGGTGAAAAATGGCAGAAATACATTAGCTATGAGTGGAGACTGTTTTGAATAGTACTACACTGTAGTCAAATAGAAAGATATGTAAAAATTAGGCGATATATTTCAATTTTTTTAAAGGTAAAAAAAAAAGTCTACTTAGAGGCCTGGGCTGACCTTGTGTAGATCACAACATAAATTATTATTATTGTTATTATTATTATTTTGTGTAATTGGTGTGGAGTTGGCTCAGACTCCTAAGTGGACATAATGATAAAAATGCTAATATTAATATTAATAATAATAGCTGTTATTGTTATTATCATTATAAAAGAAGACGGTGAGATATAAGCTGATATCCACCAACATGAAAACTAATATTTTGAACATGCATATCTTTTACTCCCAAATTTGTAATTGTCTTTCTCTTCTCAAGGTGGACTTTGACCTTCTTAAATGGAAATTATGCAGGATTCTAACCCAGATCCATAACACCATAACTATGCCTTGTTTTTTGCAATGTAATCACCTCTGTTTTCAATACAGCGGAGTCTCACTTATCCGACATAAATGGGCAGGCAGAATGTCGGATAAATGAAAATGTCGGATAATACGGAGACTTTTGGGAGTTGAAGTCCATATCTCTATGGACAGTGGTGAGTGAGTTCTCATTCTGTTTGGTTTTCCAGGCACAAGGAGGGACTGCCCACCTGACTTCCTTCACTTTGCCTGCCTTTATGGCCTCACTGCCCCTCCGCTGGTGCCGTTGCCCCATTTGGCTGCACTGTCGCTGAAATACTCGGGTTCCTCCATTGAGCTCCACTGGCCAAGCCCTCTTCCACATAGACACAACCCCTCCTTCCAACTGGGACCGAACCATTACTGCGTGTGGGGGACGGGGGGAGGAGAGGCAGAGCCATTAAGCTCTGGCTCCTCCTTCAGAGTCCGCAAAGTGGTACCGACCAAAATGGGGAGGAAAGAAACTAAAAACATGGCCTCTAAAGGGGAAATACTGGAGGAAAAAGGGGCGGGGGATGTTGGATAAGAGCATTGGATGATGGAATGTTGGATAAGCAAAGGTTGGATAAGTGAGACTCTACTTTAATTGTAATGCTCACTACAGTTAATACCTTCTAGCAATATATATTCTGCTAGGTTATCAATGCATTTTATTTGTCTGTTGACTGTGCTATCTTTTGTTTGTTCTTACAGTCTTGTTTTTCTTTCTAGTCAAGTCCAACTCTGTGGGGTGGTGCTCATCTCCATTTCTAAGCTGAAAAGCCGGCGTTGTCCGTAGACACCTCCTGGGTCATGTGGCTGGCATGACTGTATGGAGCACTGTTACCTTCCCGAAGTGTACCCATTGACTACTCACATTTGCATGTTTATTTATTTATTTATTTATTTCCGATATATCTACCCCGCCCTTCTCCCCGAGGGGACTCAGGACGGCTTACACAACTGGCAGGATTACTACCAGTATATCATATTACAATAAAATAATAAAACAATTTAAATAGTTAAATAACATAGTAAAATACAATATATAAAAGATTTAACACCGTGCAACACTGAATATATATGCCAGTCATCCATCAGACCTTGTGCAAGAGCCTTAATCCAATCCATGCCAACGCTAACTGAGTTCATTCATTAAACGCTTGCGCACATAGCCTGGTCTTCAACTGTTATTCAACTGCTAGGTTGGCAGAAGCTGGGGCTAACAATGGGAGCTCATCCCACTCCATGGATTCGAACTGCCAACCTTTTAGTCAGCAGGTTCCACAGCTCAGTGGTACCACCATGGCCCCATTAAAGCAGGGTATAAATAGTAATAATAATAACTGCTGTGGTCTTTTAAAATGAAACATGATACCTCCGAAGCCAATCTTTTCAACTTAGCTGTGCCACAACCAAAAGTTGTCCAAGGCATTGCGATAAAGGAGCTGGGAAAGGACATCTGCAATGTTCTCCAGGTGATGGAGTGTACTGAGCCAAGCAATTGTGAATGAACCCAAGGTTCTTCTATAGCGCCCATCCAAAACATTCCCGGTGGCCAGAAAAGTACTAGAGGCGTAATTTGTAGATGTAACTACAACAATGGAGCTCCATCAGGATGCTGGACCTCAGCCAGGTTTATTTTTAAAGCCTCATAATAACAGTGTTCTCAACACAGCCTCTTTTGTTGCATGTTGAACGGCTCAGCTGGTTTGGCATGCTGAACCGCAAAGGAGGTCCATTTGAAACACAACAGTATTCCTTTTTTTTTTTTTGTTAGAGATAACTCCCATTGAGTCCAATGTAGATTACTTTTAGGTAAGTAGGTATTGGCTTGCAGCCTAAATCATTCAGTGAGTTGTCCAGAAATAGAGATGTTCCAGAGCCCTGATACATGATCACATGTTATCTGAGACACAGCACAGGGAAAGAATTGCCCCTCAGTGAAAAGACTGAGCAAAAAATCAGGTTCAAATAGCTTCCCTGTGACATTAGGTTTTTGGTTTTGCTCTGCCTCTTAAACCACCATGTTCAACAAACTATATTCCAGGTAACTGTACAAAATGACACAGTGGACCCACATTCAAAACTGAATGTGGGTCCACTGACCTCTAACAGAAACATCTGACTTTAACATTTCTTCTTCTTCACCATCTTTTAAGAAATAATCCCCTTTGATTTCTAAGTCCTGGTTTTTACCTACGGAAGACAGTTCAATAGACTCAGCCAAGGACTAATAGGCATATGCATGGCTTCAGAGACCCCTTTGCTTTGAAAATATATTCTCCTTTTCGGCACTAAAACAGGGCTTAATCCCCAAGTAAATGAACCTACTATGTAGGCAGCAGAAGCAAACTCTATTTCTTAGTAGCCAAAGCACCTACTTTCACAAGAATTTGTAGCACCAGCTCCTACCTTCACAAGGATTTTAAAGTTGCTTCAATTCTCCTCTTCCATGCCTATGCTCTTGCCCTTCTCCCTGCTTTTGTTTTAATTATGTGAATTTCAAATGCAAAATTGCACATGTTCAGAACGTGTCTTCATTTTAACAAAGTTGGCAAACAATCTTTTGCGCAAACACAAGGATGGGCGAAATGTGACCTTCTAAAAGTTTGCTGAACCATAGTTTCTAGCAATCCATAGCACATGTTGGTAAAAGTGAAGTCCAAAAACATCCGGAAGGCTATTCCTTGCCCATTTCTGTTCCAATATACCTGGAATGTGGAAGGAGCTGCAAAATATGAGCTGGGTGTAGAGAAGAAAAATGACGTATACTTCACAGCTGAAGTATATATGATTGTGTAAACACTGTAGGATCATAAGCTCGCTCTTTCAGCCTTTGAGGAAGACAATGGCAAACCTCCTCTCAATACATCTTGTCAAGAAATTCCTTTTATAGCAGTGGTTCTCAACCTGGAATCCCCAAATGTTTTTGGCCTACAACTCCCAGAAATCCCAGCCAGTTTACCAGCTGTTAGGATTTCTGGGAGTTGGAGGCCAAAAACATCTGGGGACCCCAGGTTGAGAACCACTGTATTATAGGATCCCCAAAAGTCAGGTTCTACTTGAAGGCATCCAACTATGTAGATGACTTTAACTAAATTGTAGCTATGAAGTGCAACGAACTAGGAAATTTTGAACTTAAGTCAGCTGACAGAGTTTGTGTTTTTCATTCCTAGTCAGCTCAGGCAATTGCTGGGAATGATGCTGATCACAGTGCAAAGTTAGGAAGGACTGGGCTGGGAAAATAACAGTCTGACTGTTATGGATTGATGATGATAAATAGAAGCTCTTACGTGTGCCCGCGATCCAGAGTCACCCGCAGAACAATAACATGCCACTCAGGTTTGCAGAACAAAAATACAGGAACTTTACTGATTCCAAGAGATCAAAAAACAGTAGTATTTACAATGGTCCCCCTGATCACTTACAGAAGTCCACAGTCATAAACAGTCGTTTTTCAGTCCATAAATCTGCCTCAGAGAATAATATAATCCTGGTTCTTCACACTCTTTTCTTAGCAACAAACAGGCCTCAAAATAGCAAAGCCTTTCTGAGTACACTGCTCTCTTCACCAGCAGTACTCTGTCAGCACTGAAAAACTTGTCCATACTGGTGCTGCAGCAGCAGAACAGAAACAGTATCAAATGAATCCCCAGGTTTTTTCAGGCTCAGCCAATCGGCTTCATGCACTTCATTTTCCAGTTAACACACATAGCACAGTACCTTTGCAAACCATGATATGACTTGATGCATATCTCTGTCATATGTGCCTGTGTTCTTAATTCCCTTATCCTGTCGCCACTTCTGCCCACTCACAAGGCATGCATCAATCCACCCTTCCAGGTTGCTACAGAAAGTATGGCAAGATACCACGGCTTAGCACATCCCACAGAATTGAATTCAATGTTTGTTTTTCCTCCTGGTACAGCATGCCAAAAGACAGGACTTTTAACAAAGGATTGCACTTTTTAATCACAGCTTCACTTGTGATCATGGCAGGTCTCTTTGGGCTTTGGCTGGACTCTTCAAATAACCTTTCGCATGATAACTCTAGTTACTCAACTGGGTTGAAGGACAGAATCTAAAAGATCTGGGAAAATAGAAACATTAACTATACCCTGACAAGGAGTTGGGAAATGGGGCAGAGGGCATTTATAATTTGAATTCCAATCCTCCCCTGAAAGGAAATAGGGATAACATATCAACAACCCACAACAATGGGTCCCTTTTTCATCCACTCATACTATCTTGTTTTCATAGGCCCTTATTAGATGTCACAAGGTTATAAATAAAGATGATGATGAGCTCAATGACCCTTCTCGGTCTCTCTTCCCCAAATTCTTCCAAATTAGTATGTAGGTAAAGGTAAAGTTTTTTACCTGACATAAGTCTAGTCATGTCCGACTCTAGGGGTTGGTGCTCATCTCCATTTCTAGGCCGAAGAGCTGGCGTTGTCTGTAGACACCTCCTAAGTCATGTGGCCAGGATGACTACATGGAGCACCATTACCTTCCCGCCAGAACGGTACCTATTGATCTACTCACGTTTGCATGTTTTCGAACTGCTAGGTTGGCAGAAGCTGGGGCTAACTACGAGAGGTTACTCTACTCCCTGGATTCGAACCAGCAACCTTTCGGTCAGCAAGTTCAGCAGCTCAGCAGTTTAACTCACTGCGCTATCGGGGGCTCCTTAAATTAGTATGTCGTTTCTAATAAAAATACAAAGCAGATTCAGGGGAACTCCTGCAGAAGAATGAGGTGATCAGATACTAGGAATGAAGTCAGGTAGGCATCTAACAAGGACATTTGATTCCAACAAGCATTTGTCTTTTGCAATTGAATCCTCAGACACCACTTGTTAGGTAAGCTACCAAAGTATAACTTGTTCATGCATTGCTGGTTTAGTTAACCTCTTCACTATAGCCCAATTACCACTTTTGAAAGTCCAAATCAATATAGCCTGATCCAACTGTACAACAATATAATGTGGTAATTATCAAGCAGCATAATGACCTCTTACTCTATTGAGTTGTACATTAGTTATTGTTGTCATTTGCTGTCAACTGACAGAGATCCTATGAATTAGAAACGTTCAAGAGCCCCATTGTCAACAGCTCAGGCCTTGCAAACAGTCATTTTGGCAAGAGACAAAACCTTTCCAATGCTAATTAGGGTGATTAACTGAAACATTAATGCTGGCTTCCCAGTGACAAAGGACTCTTGCCACACCCAGAACTCTCCACAGATATTTTTTTTTCCTTTCCTTGCCTAGTTTATCCATGCCTCACAGCTTCTGAAGATGCCTGCCATAGATGTGGACGAAACGTCAGGAGAGAATACTTCTGGAACATGGCCACACAGCCCGAAAGACATACAACAGCCCAGTCATACTTTCCTTGACTGAGTCAATCGATCCGTAATGAGAGCCTCCTCTTTTTCTACTGCATCCCACTTTAACCAGCATTATTTTCTTTTTCAGTGAGCCATGCCATCGCATGGTATACCCAAAGTATGAAAGTCTCACTGTAATAATTTTTGGTTGTAGATGGACTAATTTTTCAACCTTCCTTTACATGGTCCTCCCTGCAAATAAACAACTAGCCCATTCTAACTCAGTCCAAACCTAATGTGCTAATTTTCTACTTGCTTCAAGTTTATTTATTTGCTTGTTTATCCAACAGTGAAAAAGATCAAAATGTTGAAAATGCTGTTAAAAACTGCCTGTCATCTCAGAATCTTACCACTTCATTCTTCTCTGAAACAGATCCAGCCCAATTCAGTAGAAGTATGCATTCACTGAGTCAGACGGGCACTTTGCCCAAATCCACCCTCCATCTCTCTTTGCACAGTGGTTTGAGAAGCTCAGAATGTGACCAGTCTCTTGCTTATGAAACTCCAACAAACTGTTCCCAAAATAAATGCCTCCTGCCATATATAGTTATCTTTTGTTCTGCTTTGCTTTGAACAGAAAAGTCCAAATAACATCCACGCATTTGCAGCAAGGCTCCTCTGCCGTTTGCCTAATGTGGATTCTCACCACTTCCAAGCTTTGACTGGAAGGTTCTGCATAGAGATTGCAAAGATTGTCCCCAGATTCCTCTCATATATACCCTTATGGGAAAAGTCTAACTTGGTCTGCTTCGCTTCCTTCCTCCCAAACCTAAACAAATTCAGTCCTAGCCTATAATCGAGAAACCTCTGGTCCTCTGGATGTAGTTAGATTACAACTCCCACATCTACAACCACTATCCAAACTAGTAAGGGATTAAGGGGCATTAGAGTCCAGTAACATTTGAAGTGCCATGGATTTCTCCACCTATGGTATAGATTTTCCTGATCCAGACATGATATTGTATGATATAAATCAGTGGTTCTCAACCTGTGGGCCGTGGTCCAGCAGTAGACTGCGAGAACGAAAATCCGGTCCGCGAACCTCCTTCCTATTAATTAATTTATTTATTTTATTGTATTTCCACTCCTTTTCATGGAGCTGACCATTGCATTGGTTAGACCACATCAGCTCTAGATTATTAAATATGGTTTTCTGTGGGCAACCAGATGGTGACTACTGGATGGCATATGTTCGGTATCAGAAACAAGAGCTGATGTGGTATATCCAATGCAATTTTCTGAATCAGCACCCCAAATAACCAAACCAAATCTAAAGTTGATCAGAAATTGATTCGTAACCCTTTTGGTACTAATACTGGAGAATAGTCCCTGGTCAAGTGGGCCCTGGTCAAGTGGGCCCTGGTCAAAAAAATGGTTGGGAACCACCAATATAAATCTACCAGGCTCTACTGTACATAAGCATTAGAAGTCAGAAAAATGCAGACCCTCAACAAGCCTTCTCTAACCTCCCCCTCTTTAAACTGGGCTTTTTCGTAGGCAAAACACGCCTCTAAACAATCAAGCTGTCATGAAAACATGGAGACTTGAGCTCTATCCTAACATACTGTGCCCTGAAGAAGAGCAACAATTGCTCTTTTAGCAAAAAAGAAAAGAAAAACAGAAGAGACATTGCATTAATTCTGGCCTGTAGGACACAATAGACCTCCTCTTCCACACAACCTAATACAGCCCTTTAGGTGCAACTGTCCACCAAATCTTATCATCTCTGACTTCTGGCAATACTGGCTAAGGCTAATGGGATCCGCAATCTAACAACCCTTGAAGGGCGACGCATCACAACATCTTTGTGCTGAAAAGTGGAGTTCGGTGTACAGGGACAATGTTTAACTTTACACAAAAACCATCACAAGAACTGTTGACCAGATGTATCAGCACATGAGAAAGCAACAAGCCTTTACTGGCTTGAAATCATGAATTCAGTTCCATCCCTTGAGATTAGTAAGCTTAAAGTCAGACTGAAAAAGGCTGATGGAGCAAAAACTTCTACCAACATCTCAGAAATAAATAAAATGGTGGAGGGTCAAGAGCATTGTCAGTGCTGAAGTTTTTAAAGTTTATAGGTAAAGGTAAAGGTTTTGCCCTGACATTAAGTCTAGTCATGCCCGACTCTGGGGGTTGGTGCGCATCTCCATTTCTAAGCTGAAGAGCCGGCATTGTTGGTAGACATCTCCAAGGTCATGTAGCCAACATGATTGCATGGAGTACCTTCCTGCCAGAGTGCTACCTATTGATATACGCATATTCGCATGTTTTTGAACTGCTAGGTTGGCAGAAGCTGGGGCTAACAGCGGTACCTTGCCCCACTCCCCAGATTTGAGTTGCCGACCTTTCGGTCAGCAAGTTCAGCAGCTCAGTGGTTTAACTCACTGTGTCCTTCTTAAGTTTATATTCTAGGCTAAATGGATTTACAATGGGGGGGAGGCATTATTTAGCTCAAAGTGGGCAAAGTACAGTCTGTGGGTCCCTTGAACCCCCAAATGCAGCATGCAAGACCACCCAGAAGTCCCTCAAAACATTATTATTATTATTATTATTATTATTATTATTATTATTATTATTATTATTATTATTATTATTATCTATATTTCTATCCCATTTTTCTCCCCATAGGGACTCAAGACGACTACCAAAGTATCCCCATCAGACTGATTTTGGAGTGTTTATTTTTGCCTCCAAACCATCTAACATCTCCCAAACAGGGAAGTTGACTCTCCTGAATTTTCTCATCTACCCAAATTATTTACTTAATTCAAAAACATGACAAACCACCCTTTGGGTTTGGGTCTTACCTGCTTGTTTTCCTGAGAAGGCCCTTGGACTTCTGCTCTGATGCCACAACTGAGTGCTGTGACCATATAACCATCTGCTTCCTTCTGCATGTCCTCAAAAGCTGGGTGTGCCAAGGAAGTCACTCATGTCCTCCACCCGATATGTGGGACAGCAGCACTTACCATCCATCCACATAATCACTGCCACCTACTTGAATGCAACATGTGATGCTCTCTCTTTCTGTAGGTATGACAACACAGTGAAACTTTGTGCCTTGCAAAATGTATAACGTGAGAGTTCCTCTTCCAATATTTCCTATCCTTTTTTTGGTAACTCTCAGTACTGTGCGCCATTCATTCTTGGCTGTTCTTTATATTTAAGTTGGACAGATGTGCATCTACATTGTAGAATTAATGCAGTTTGACACCACTTTAATTACCATGGCTCAGTGCTATGGAGTGCTAGGGAGGAGCCCCCAATGGCGCAGTGAGTTAAACCCCTTGTGCCGGCAGACTGCTGACCTGAAGGTTGCCAGTTTGAATCCAGGGAGAGCATGGATGAGCTTCCTCTGTTAGCTCCAGCTCCTTGTGTGGGGACATGAGAGAAGCCTCCCACAAGAATAGTAAAACATCAAGGGCAAATGTCCTTGCAGACGGCCAATTCTCTCACACCAGAAGCGACTTGCAGTTTCTCAAGTTGCTCCTGACATGAAAAAAAGCGCTATGGAATCCTAGGAATTGTAATTTTGGGAATCATCAGCAATTTTGGAAGGGAAAGCTGAAAATTGTCTAAAAGTCCAACTCCAAGGATGCCATAGTATTGAGCCACAGCAGTTAAATTAGTGCCAAAGTGCATTAATTTTACAGTGTAGATGAAGCCTCGGAAAATCTGTGCTCTAATCCTACGCAGCCAGGAAATACATTAGATGACACTGGGCACTTTCTTTGCTCTGTTAGGAGGAAAGTTACACCACCTTGAGTCCAGTGGAAGAAAAGCAGGGGGTAAGGGCTACTAATAAAATAAAAATAAACCCTAGTGACAAAATACTTTGCTGGAGTTTTTAAGCTAAAATGACTCACAGTCCACAGACTCTAAATTTAGTCACAGGCTGTGACACGCAGAAAGGAGGTGTGCGTGCGTGTCCTCAACAGCATCCAGCCTTCGCTTCACCCTGGCGACGCTTTCGACTTTCCTATGCTCTCTCCCAGTTACAACTAGAAATTGAGAAGCGAGGAAAGAAAAGAACGGAAGGCTGGCACTGTGAGCCGTAGCTTTAGAGAGTTGGGCGACATGAGCAAGCGTCCTCCCATGAACATTCCTTCCATCCCAAAGAGAGAGACTGAAAACCATCCACACTCAGAACACTTACATTTTCTGTACGTTCCCTTGGTGACTTCACCTGCCCTCTTTCTTTGGAAACCTAAATGTTTTTCTAAATGCTTCGACTGACGTTTTAAGTTACTGCAATGCTAGAAATGTGGGAACTGGAGGAAAATTTAATCGCGGTGGCGGCAGAATTTGGCAGCGCTGATGTCCTCATTTTGCCCAGACTACTGTTGGCACTAAATTCCCAACTTATCCCCTTGTTATGTTTCCATCTTAACCTAAAACTGCTTGTCAACATACTGGAAAAATATAGTACATTCCTGATAATCCAGAAATGTCCACATACCTCTGTCTCTGGGTGCATCTACACTGTATAATGAATGCAATTTGATACTGGGTTGCTGTGAGTTTTCCAGGCTGTATGGCCACGTTCCAGAAGCATGCTTCTGGAACATGGCCATACAGCCCGGAAAACTCACAGCAACCCAGTGATTTCAGCCATGGAAACCTTCGACAACACAATTTGATACCACTTCAACTGCTTTGGCTCAATGCTATAGAGTCTTAGGGTGTGCAATTTGGTGAGAAATCAGCACTCTTTGGCAAAGAAAATAAAAGTCCTTACAATTTCCATTATTCCATTGCATTGAGCCATGGCAGTGAAAGTGCTGTCACACTGCATTCATTCTACAGTGTAGATGCACTTGCTATCTCCCCGTCTCTCCCTCCTACTCCCTCATCCTAACAGCTGTTCTCAGTCCATGCACACTTGCTAAGGAACAGCGACAATGCACATTCCCTTTGCCACATCTCCTTTTCTGGAGGTTTTGAAGCAGAGGTTGGGTGGCCATCTGCTGGGAGTGCTTTGATTGTGTATTTCTGCAATGGCAGGGGTTGGACTGAATGGCCCCTGAGGTCTCTTCTAATTCTATGATTCTATCCTTCCAAGATGACTCCTTTGCTAGACCACATCTCCTTGTCTGGTTAGGTTTACATTGTGCATCTCTTATCCTGATATTATGAATTGCAAATACAGTAGAGTCTCGCTTATTCAACGTAAACAGGCCGGCAGAACGTTGGATAAGTGAATATGTTGGATAATAAGGAGAGATTAAGGAAAAGCCTATTAAACATCAAATTAGGTTATGATTTTACAAATTAAGCACCAAAACATCATGTTATACAACACATTTGACAGAAAAAGTAGTTCAATAAACAGTAATGCTATGTAATAATTACTGTATTTACGAATTTAGCACCAAAATATCATGATGTGCTGAAAACATTGGCTACAAAAATGTGTTGGATAATCCAGAACGTTGGCTAAGTGAGTGTTGGATAAGTGAGACTCTACTGTACTTCAAAATCCATCCTTTATCCTCAAATACTCCAAACTATCCATATGAGTGGCTGAGACAGTGATGTTTTTGCTTGCTGATGCTTCCATGTATACAAACTTTGTTTCATGCATACTGTTTTAAAATATTACATATTCAGGTTATTTACAGGAAGCGTATCCTTTATCTCAGAATCCTGATAGCACTGCTTGACTATCAAGCAAAAAGTAGGCGCTAGAAATAACATCGTACAAAAGCTGACTGGCACAACCTGGGGATCGCAACCAGACACAGTGAAGACATCTGCCCTTGCACTTTGCTACTCTGCTGCTGAGTACGCATGCCCAGTGTGGAACACATTTCACCACGTTAAAACAGTGGATGTGGCTCTTAATGAGATATGTTACATTATCACAGGATGTCTATGTCCTACACCACAGGAGAAATTATACTGTTTAGCCAGCATTGCACCATCTGACATCTGCTGGGAAGTAGCAATGAAAGAACCAAGGAATTGCCATCTCCAGCCCCTCCCCTGTTGAGATATCAGCCAGCATGCCAATGCCTTAAATCAAGTTTTCTAACATCTACAGAGAAATTTGCAGGTACACCTCAGCAAGTGAGAATCCAAAAGTGGCAGGCTAAAACCCGGAACCTCAGTGGCTGAGGTTCTCTCCTGGCCACACAGAAGACTGGGCATCTTGGAAGGCACTGACCAGACCTGTGCTCTGGCACCAAGAGATGTAGAGCCAACCTTAAGAAATAGGGCTACTAAGTGGAGTCCACGACATGCGAGTGTGGAGAAGAGCAAACCACAGAACATCTATTACAATGCAGTCTGAGCCCTGCCATATGCACAGTGGAGGACCTTCTAACAGCAACACCTGAGGCATCCAAGTGTCCAGCTACTGGTCAAAGGACATTTAGTATAATGCCAAGTTTTTAACTTTGTTTGTGTTTTCAAATACATTACAACTTTACCCTTGGTTCGCTTCTGCCACGAGAAATAAATCTCAGAATTCAAAATACTCCAAAATCCAAAACTGTCCACATCAGTGGCTGAGAGAGTGGCATCTTAGCTTTCTGATGGTTCAACGGACACTAACTTTGTTTTATGCACAACATTATCTAAAAATAGAACATTTCATTTAGGTTATGTGCATAATAAGGGCTGTATGAAACACAAATGCATTTTGTTTAGACTTAGATCCCACCTCCCAAGAGATCTCATTAGGGACATATATGCAAATACAAGCAAATGCGAATGGGTCGTTCACATAATCCAGAATCTGAAATCCCAAGCATTTTAGATCAGGGAGCCTTTAGAGAAGGAAACCCAACCTTCCCCCTTCCCTGGTTGCAATTATGGCTAAAAGCACCATCTGACCCTCTTCCCCATGCTCCCCTTCCCTGATTCTCACTTACCGTTCAATAGGAAAAGGAAGAAAATATCTCTCTCAGTGTGGATTAACTGGAAATGCCCGGCTTTGGGCAATGGGGAAGGGGGTCTCTTTCTCTGCTCTGAAAGACCCCCGCTGCTCAGACTTCTCTTCCCAAGAGCTGACAACACAGCAAGGAGCTTTCACAGCACCGCCCCCTTCGCAGACGTCATCACTAGCAGACAGTGGAGCATGCTGGGACATGTAGTTCTCTAAGGGAGACGCTGGCACTCTGGTGTGGATCACATTCTTTCTTTGGAAGTGTTCAGACAGGTTGCTGGGTGAATTGATTTTCCCTTTAAGGGCAGAATCGAATAATAATAGTGGTGATCATTTATAATTTCTGCATATGATGATAGTGATGAGGATGGTATATTTGTATCAAGCTCCATTCTGACAATTGTTACATTTTATATCCATTTTTCCTGCATAAAGCTCTATTCTGACGTTTGTTACATTTTACAGTAGAGTCTCACTTATCCAACATAAACGGGCTAGCAGAACGTTGGATAAGCGAATATGTTGGATAATTTATTTATTTTATTTATTTGCAGTACAGTAGAGTCTCACTTATCCAACATAAACGGGCCGGCAGAAAGTTGGATAAGCGAAAATGTTGGATAATAAGGAGAGATTAAGGAAAAGCCTATTAAACATCAAATTAGGTTATGATTTTACAAATTAAGCACCAAAACAGCATGTTATGCAACAAATTTGACATAAAAAGTAGTTCAATATGCAGTAATGCTATGTAGTAATTACTGTATTTACGAATTTATCACCAAAATATCACGATGTATTGAAAACATTGACTACAAAAACATGTTGGATAATCCAGAATGTTGGATAAGTTAAACTCTACTGTATTTATATTCCGCCCTTCTCACCCCGAAGGGGACTCAGGGCGGATCACATTATATACATATAGGGCAAACATTCAATGCCCATATACACATAGAACCGAGACAGAGACAGACGCAGAGGCAATTTAACCTTCTCCTGAGGGGATGTTCAATTCTGGCCACAGGGAGGAACAGCTGCTTCATCATCCACTGTGACGGCACTTCCTCATTCCAACGTCGTAAATTAGTTAAATTTGACTCCCCACTTTATAAGTTTTACCTTATTTCCTACTTGATAGATGTAACTATCTTTCGGGTTGCTAGATCAGCAACGAGCAGGGGCTATTTTTTAAATTTTTTAATTGATGGGTGCTCACCCCACCATGGGCTGACCTCGAACTCATGACCAAATGGTCAGAGTGATTTATTGCAGCAGGCTGCTTACCAGCCTGTGCCATAGCCCGGCCCCTTAATAAGAAGGGATTAAGGAAAAGCCTATTAAACATCAAATTAGATTATGATTTTACAAATTAAGCACCAAAACATCATGTTATACAACAAATTTGACAGAAAAGTAGTTCAATACTCAGTAATGCTATGTAGTAATTACTGTATTTACGAATTTAGCACCAAAATATCACAATGTATGGAAAACATTGACTACTAAAAGGCAGACTACGTTGGATAATCCAAAACACTGGATAAACGAATGTTGGATGAGTGAGACTCTACTTTATTGTTATCCCACTCTATCTCACCTCAAGGGTGACTTTTGTTACATTTCTATCCAGCTTTTCCTGTATCGAGCTCCAGTCTAACATTTGATACAATATTTGTTGCTATTGTTATTGTTTAATATGTTGATGTAATTTACCTGTATAATTTACCTGTAAGCCATCCCGAGTCTCTTTTGGGAGATGGTGGCAGGATACAAATAAAGTTATTATTATTATTATTCCTGCATGAAGCTCCATAACATTTATATCCAACTTTCCTGCATGAAGCTCTGACATTTGTTTCATTTATATCCCTCTTCCTGCATCAAATTCCATTCTGACATTTGTTACATGATGTTAAGAGCTGCGATGGCGCCATAGGTTAAACCCTTGTGCCAACTGAACTGCTGACCTGAAGGTTGGGTTGCTGACCTGAAGGTCGCCGGTTTGAATCCGTGAGACAAGGTGAGCTCCCATCTGTCAACTCTAGCTTGCGGGGACATGAGAGAAGTCTCCCAGCAGAATGGTAACACATCCGGGCATCCCCTGGGCAACATCTCTGTAGACAGCCAATTCTCTCACACCAGAAGCAACTTGCGGTATGTTTGCAAGTCACTCCCAACACGATAAAAAATATTATGCTTATATCCCTTTTCCTGCATAAAACTCCTTTCTGACATTTGTTATATTTATATCCAACTTTCCTGCATAAAACTTCATTTTGACATTCGTTATATTTATATCTGACCTTTCCTATGTGAAGCTCCATTCTGACATTTGTTACATTTATATCCAAATTTTTCTGCATTCAGCATAAAAAGTGGTGAACAGAAGAAACAGACTTGCTACCTTGAGTTTGCTGGATGAATAGGGAGATAGAAAATAATTCATTTATTTAGAGTACAGATTGAATATTCAAAAGGCTTGAGACCAGATGTGTTTTGGATTTTCTTGGAGATGAGATTCAAACCGAAACATGAAATGCATTTATATTTCATAGATAACTCATATTCATCAACTAAAGGTAACTTTATACACAACTTTTAAAAATAATTTTGGGATGTGAGCAAACTTTGTGAACATTGACCACAAGATAGCAAAGGTGTCACTATTTCCGTCATCTAATAATATTAATGTAATAAAACTTTATTTATAGCCCACCACCATCTCCCATAGGGACTCAGGTGGCTTACAAAATAGCACACAAAGATGCCATGCATAAAATACATAATACATAAAATAAATAAGGAGCTCTGCTGGTGGTGTGTTAAAGCACTGAGCTGCTGAACTTGCAGACTTAAAGGTCCCAGGTTCAAACCCTGGGAGCGGTGTGAGCGGCCGCTGTTAGCTCCAGCTTCTGCCAACGTAGCAGTTTGAAAACATGCCAATGTGAGTAGATCAATAGGTACCACTCTGGTGAAAAGGTAATGGTGCTCAATGCAGTCATGCCGGCCACATGACCTTGGAGGTGTCTATGGACAACGATGGCTCTTCAGCTTAGAAGTGGAGATGAGCCCCCAGAGTCAGACATGACTGGACTTAACGTCAGGGGAAACCTTTACCTTACTATATAAAATAAAATACATCAACCTGAGAACAATAATAACATTACATAGCTGTCCTGTGTCCCCGTATTGGGTGAGAAGGGTGGGGTAGAAATGCTGTAATAAATAAATAAGCCACATATATAAATTGGATAAAACAACTTCTATTAAAATGGAATCAGTTAAAAGATCCATGTAGCAGCCCAGCTGAATGCACAGAATGTAGACATAAAGTGCTAAGTGATTGGCAATCAGTTCTGGTTACTGTCTAAACGTTATCAAATGCCTGCTGGAAAAACCAAGTTTTTAACTCTTTCCTAAAGTGTTGTAGTGTAGGGGCTTATCTAAGTTCCCTGGGGAGGCATTCCAGAGCCTGGGGGGGGGGGGGGGACCACCGAGAAGGCCCTCTCCCTCATCTTCACTAACTGCACTAAAGACAGTTGTGGGACTGAGAGGAGGGACACACTAGTTCAGAGGGGGAGATGCGATCACAAAGATAGGCTGGACCCAAACCTGAATGGCTTTATAGGTGATAATTAGCTCCGGTTAGTAACCTGGCTGTCGATCTTTGTACCAATTGCAATTTCTGAGCTGTCTTCAAAGGTAGCCCCAGGTAGAGTGTTTTACAGTAATCCAGTCTAGATGTGACTAAGGCGTGTACCACCATGGCCAAACCAGGCTTTTCAAGGTATGGTTGCAGCTGGTGCACAAGCTTTAACTGTGCAAAGGCCTTCCCAGCCACCGTCAACACCTGAGCTTCAAGCATCAGCGTTGAGTCCAAGAGAACCCAAGGGGAGTGTAACCCCGTTGAGCACAGGTTGCCACCCTATACCCTAATCAGCCTCACGGTTGACCAGGAGGACCTCTGTCTTGTCTGGATTAAGCCTCAGCTTGTTGGCCCTCATCCAATCCATCACAGCTACCAGGCACTGGTCCAGGATCCAGGGAGCTTCCTTAGAGTGTGGTGGAACAGCGTAGTAGAGTTGTGTGTCATCTACATAGAGATGGCACCCAACTTCAAAACTCTGGATGACCTTTACCAGTGGTTTCATGTAGATGTTGAAAAGCATGGGGGAGAGAATAGAACCTTGTTTGATCCCACAAGACAATGGCCATGGGTCCGAGGAGGTGTCCCCCAGCACCATCATCTGGGTCTGATCCTCTAGAAAGGAGTGGAGCCACTTCAGCACAGTGCCCCAAGACCCGTACCAGAAAAATGACCCAGAAGGATACCATGGTTGATGGTTTTGAAAGCCTCTGAGATGTCCAAGAGAACCAGCAGGGATACACTCCCCATCTAGTTCTCTGCAGAGGTCATCCACCAAGGCGACCAAAGCTGTCCCAGTTCTGTGACCAGACTGCGAGGGATCAAGATAATTGGTGTCACCCAAGAATCCCTGAAGCTGAGAAGCCACCACCCGCTGTAAGATCTATATGGGCACTTTTGGAGTATTTTGGATAAGGGATGCTCCACCTGTTTTATATTTCACCCTTTAGCTAGAAAGGCTCCCTGGGTGGCTTACTAATTGTTAACTTGACAGTTTCCTGCCCCAGGGTTTGCAATCTAAATAAGACATAACTCATAAGGATAAGGGACTGTCAGTCTGAAAGAGAATTGCATCCAGAATGAAACATCTATGCTTAGACTGCTGTTCTTTCCCTCAGAGATCAAATGTAACTCCTCTCCTAAAGACCTTTTGAAAATTGATCATAGTAAATGTCACTTACTGTATTTTCAACTATTTTGAGATGTAAAAGTACCTAAAACATCTTCCAAGATCAACATGCAGGTTGAGCATCCCTTATCCAAAATGCTTGGGACCAGAAGCGTTTGGAGTTTTGGATTGTTTTTAAACTTTGGGATATCTGTATTTGCTTATATATCCATGATGAGATGTCTTAGAGATGGGACCTAAAGGAGTTTGGCTGCATGGAAGGATGTTGAATTAAATTACCCTTGTGATCTCTTCAAGCTCTATGATTCTATATGCAAAATTCATTTATGTTTCATACACACATAACCTGAAAAGAATTTTATAGAATATTTTTTAATAATTCTGTGCACCACCAGAAAGCAAAACTGTAACTATCTCAGACCCAATCTCAGACCCAAAGTGCCAAAAGACACTTCCTCCACCATTAAGGGAAGGAAAATGTGTTTTGGGTAGCTCTGATGGAGCTACCTGCACTTTCCCATATGATGGGGAAAAGGGCAGCGGGGCAACTCATGTTGCTGCATGTTACTGTCCTTTCTCCCATCTGATAGGGACAGGGTGCCAATGCATCCTGTCCCATCCCCACAGTATGACGGGGGAAGGAGGGAGGGAATGTGCAGGACCATGAGCCACCCCGTGTGCTTTCCCTTTTGCCAACGACTGCCATTGAAATGGCACAGCTGAAAAGGGCCATGTGAAAAAGCCCTTAGAGTCACAAACAACATGTGGGACCATTTCCAAGGCTTTGCCTGACACTGGAAGACACTTACAAGGTGATTCCTATTCTTCCCATCCACTGTGCTACTGTTGCCAGGGTTTGTGCCATGCAACAAGAGGATTTTACAGTCACAATGATAGCACTCAGCATCTTGCCTTGCTCCACATTTCATGGTAGAGACAAATGCCCATTAAATCTCTCTGTACTGAGCTAGAGAGACTGGAAAGTGAGTAGGCACCAGTGTTTTAAAGACAACAAAAGTAACACTCAAAATCAGACCTTTTCCTCCTTCAGAACTGAATGCCCTTAGTTTTGTCTCCCCATGCAGAGACCCAGCTCATCACACAAGTCAGGCAAATTGTAATTACAGCGGTGTCTTCGGCTCTCGCTGCTCTCCCAGTGGGAGACAGCCTAGAAAGCATGCCTTTTACAAACACAAATAACCTCTTAATGATCTCACGGTTCTACTCTTTCTTGTTCTCCTGAAGTTGCCATCATGTGATAAGGTGCAATTCTCTAAGACCTTGGCAACACAAGTGATATCCTTGTCCCCAAGGTTAGGCGGCAGGTGGACAAAAACTTGGAACCCCCCATTCTTGGATGACTCCAGAAACTGCATTTTTCTGCCCAAATGTTGGGGTCCTTTTTTATCAACGCCAAAAGACAGCCATAATAAAACTAGAACTGGACTGCCAGTAATTTCATGTTTGGAATTTTAATGTTGGGAAAGAAGCTTTGGAACATAGTGTAGTGCACAATGATCCCAGGAGCAAAACAAATAGTCTCCAGCCTGTTGAAAGTTGCCCACAACTGGTTCTTGTGAGAACCATATTGGTTCTCACATGAACCCTAATTTCCTCCAGTCTGAAATGGTGCAGCCTGCACAAGTTTGCCATCTCTATGAAAGATAGCCTTCATCTTAATTGATAAGCATGGTTGAGATTCTCAAGTGGTGGTAAAGGTTGTGCTGCTTTGCAGGTGTGATGCTTTGGCAGAATTGCATGTTATGAAGAAACCATAAGATTCCCAGTCATGTCGAGAAGGAAAAAGAATGAACAGGATTTGCACCAACACTGAACCTTCCTGTCATACCCTAACTAGGTATTCCAGAAACTGTATTGATGAAAAGTGAGAATCTCGCACAAAATCCTCTGGGAAGAATTTTTCTCTGTTCCAGAAACTGCAGTATCATCCCAATGCTGGACTATATTTTCTGAAATATTGCTCTCAAAATGTATGGAGATATTTATGTATGCATCCATGGAAAGCATCTACATACACTTCCAGTAAACTTATAATCAGAATGTAGACACTGGCATCAAAACAGAGCAAGTTCTTGTATGCCTTCTGACTTATGGCTACCATAAGACGAACCTTTGACAGGGTTTTCAGAAGCTCAGTGTGTGACGTGTGTGTGTCTAGGATCACCCAGTGGATTTTCATGGTTCAATGGGGGATCAAACTCTGGTCTCCAGAGCTGTAGTCCAACACTCAATTTCCAGGAACTGAACTTAGTTGAGGACAGAGATGAAAAGGGGAAGAGGAAATAGTAATTGGAACATTTTAAAAGCAGCTTAACAAGTAAGGCAACAGAGGGTCAACCAGGACACTCTCTGTCGGCTTGGGATAGTTGAAGACCATGCATTTGCCATTCACTTGTAAATCTGGGCTATGCCATTTAGGAAGAGGCATTTCTCAACCAAAGGACCCTCTAGTACTCTTGAAACTGCAAATACCAGATTCCATTGAATATTATCATAGCAGTTAAAGTGGTGCTATAATTGTGCAGTGTGGAAGAGCCCATGGGGAAAACAGGCATAATGCTTGATGCATAAATGACAGACATCAATTGCTTTTCTTCTATTTCCTGATATAAGTTATCCACCAGGTTGACCATAGTGATCCAATACTCTCCTAGCTCTCTGCCATGCTCTAACCCAGGAAGAAATTTAGTCCAGCCACAGGGCAGTCCTCAATTATTTTTCTTTGGCTGCTACCGTGAATAAACAGTAATCCAAGTTTACAGAGCTTACAAAGTGTTAAGAGTGCTCTAACTTTAGATTTCTCTGACCACAACTAGTTGTCCTATAGCAGCGGTGTCAAACTCATTTTCATCAGCCTCATGGTTGCTTTCAAAGGGCCATTGAATCCATGGATGGAGAATCCATGGATACAGAGGTCCAACTATAATATGTTTACATAGAGGTTGATGTCCTTTAGTTTTTATCAAATTTGAGTTCCAGATGTTATTGAAAGAAAACTCCCATCACTTTTCAGTATCCACCATGAGGACAGGAGATAATGAGCCCTCGTGGCTCTGTGGCTGGGGAAAGGTTAAAGGACGTTTTAAAGTCAGACATCCTATCCACAAGCTTTGTGTCTAAATGGAGGCCCCTTCTACATTGCCCAATATTCCAGAATGTGATCCCAGATTATCTGCTTATCCCAGATTATAGGCAGTGTAGACTCAGGCCCTTTCTATACTACCATATAAAATCCAGATTATCTGCTTTGAACTGGATTAAGTGGTAGTGTAGACCTACATATAATCCACTTCAAGGAAGATAATGTGAATTATCTGATTTGGTAATCTGGATTATATAACAGTGTATAAGGGGACTCATATAATTTAGTTCAAGTAGATAATCTGAGATCAGATTCTGTGATATAGGACAGTGTAGAAAAGGCCTGAAACCTACTTATCCTGACTTCTACTCAGGCACAAATTCCAAGAGGAACTGGGATTTGATATTCCAGTTCTCTTGAGATTGAAGCCATACAGTTGTCCCAAACCCCATGCTTTTGTACCGGGGGAAGGATGGTGGCTCCACGCCCTTCCGGGTCAACCAAAGGGTGATGCGGGAGGGCATATAGCCAGCCCTCCGCCCCCTGTTTGCCCCCTAAACTTGCTGGAGGGGCCTGGCTGAATTCTCAGGCTGCTCAAAGAAAGCCTCTGATGTGTTGACACACAAAAAGCTTTCTTTGAGGGGGCTGAGTATACAGCTAGGTCCCTCTGGTAAGTTTAGGGGCATATGGGGGGCTGGGAGGAAAGTGTGGGGGTGCCATCCCTCTCCTTTGGGCTCTGAAGAGCCCAAAGAACTGAGATGACAATGGGGTTTGACCCACATGGAACACAGTCCTGGGAGTTAATCCCCACAGGCCCAGCACTTCAACAAATCCAGACCTTTTAGTCAGGTTCGGATCTTTTGAGTTGTTATATTAATCCAAAGTAAACTGGGAATTTTAGACACCTCGGGTGAATCCATGATGGGTCACAGGTTTTGAGACTGTGTAGAAGGGCCTAAACAAAACAAATGACTGCCTTCTAGGGGTAACTGTAACACAATTCCCATCAGCTCTAGTCATGATGTCCAATGATGAAGAATATAGGAGTTGTAGTCCAACATTTGGAGGTCCACATAAAATGACATGGTGGCCTGGATTTAGTCTGCAGGCTTTTACTTTGGCACATGTCTCCTATGAGGCTGAATGAGGCACCAATCTCAAGTGACTCAGTGCCAGGAGCTTTGAATCACACACATGAGCTGCCATTCTCAAGAGTCTTTCTTTCCAAAACTGGTCATGTCTGGGACTCCTTGTACTATTCTGAGAGGCCCTGGGAGACTTCCTTTTGCTATGGTGGGTTGCATGGATGTTCTTCCAATGCTTCCCATTGACAGTGCTTGGCTCTGAGAAAGGACACCAAAGAGGCAGACATTTGGCCCTGACTGGCACCATGAGGACCTTCTCTGAAAATGTGGCTGTTGTCCAGAGAGCCTATGTACCCTCAGAGTGGGATAGGAAGCAGTAGCTGTGCCGACTGAATGTGTAGCATTGAAGTGTGTTGGTGTCTCTCCTCCTGCCTCAGGCACTAGGAGAACTTTAGCCAGCACCAGCACCAAGCCTCCAACATATATTTAAGATTGCTCATCCCATTTTATAGAGTTTATCAGATTTTATGTAATCTATAATTTATGTTTTCACTCTGTACTTAAACTGCCTTGGAAGGAATTTGGCCCCAGCCCCTTCTTCTAGTAGTCTCTGTTCCTACATTTAAACAGGGAATATTAAACCTGCAATCATTAATAGATGGCCGCACTTCATCCTGGACCATCCAAAGCTTCATCTGCCCAGTAGAACCACTATTAAAATATAAGAGCAAACCAGCCTGGTTTGTCTGCATCAACTGACAGGCTCAGTACCTATCCAACCTCTTTGGCAAATATTTGGAGGCATCAGAAAACAGTCTTTACGAGAAACTGGGTGCACATGGAGTACCATAGGATCAGAATACGGAAAAGCTACTTTGTAGATGACAGCTACAAAGTATACATTTTTGTGCATACAATTGTGTTGCATCTCCTACTCTTTTATTTCCATTTCTTTCATCATCATTCAACACCTTCAAAAACCCAAACAGTAAACATTGCAGGAACAGTTGTCAGCCCATCAAACAGACAAATAATTGTGTGTATTGTAGAAAAAAGATTTGTTCTACATATTTTTATACTCAGAATCTACTAACATGAAAAAATTATGTAAAGACTGTTGAGTGGAGGAAGGAAAAGAAGAGATCATGTGCCCTATGGCCCTTTCACATTGCACAATTGTAGTGGTATGGTTCCACTTGCAAAGTGTGCAACATTTTATGTCAGAGTGGGGTCAGGATGACAAAAATATTAAGGTAGAAGAACCGATTAGATAGAAGAAGCAGCAGAAGTTTGCTTTTGGCTGAGCTTACTGGGAAGAGCAAAACCCTGCTCCTTCCTGTGTCCCCCAACTCCCACTGCTTTTGTTAATGAGAGCCAACTATTTTTGCAGCAAGCAGAGCAAAAGCTGAGGACAAAGGGGGAAGGGGGAAGAAGAGAGTGAAACTGGGACATTTAAAAAGCAGTTGAAAAAGTGGGATGACAGAGATGAATCGGCACTGTCCCTGCACATTTGGGACAGTTATAGAGCATGCAGCAGCAGCCCCCTCAGTGGTTTCTTTTGGCTCTCGCCCCCGAGGATTTGTTTAGCAAATCATTCTTTATTGCCAGCCTCTCATTCTTGAGCATAATGCAATTCCAGCTCAGTGGTTCTTCCAGCAGTCTTAAACCTTTGAGAACCCTGGCTTTCATTTACTGGAATTCATGCTGTGTGAAGACCAGACTCCATGCGGTGTTTTGAAGAGGAGCAGCTATGTAAGATTCCCCTGCTATCTAACCAGCTGTTCTTTGACATTTGATTTCCCTCCCGTGCTGTTGTCCTTTCTCCTCCTGTCCATATGGTGAATAAGCCATCAGCTAAATCAAGAGTAGGAACTTTGGGTCTTCCATATGTTGCTGAATTGCAACTTTAACATAGCCAGCATACCCAAAAGAGCGAGATAAAAGAAGTTCCAATTCCACCCTGATCTAAATTCATATAACAGTAATGGCTTGGGTCTCTGGACTTTAACATCTACATCTAGTGATAGGAAATGGGTCACTGAGAGTATCAAGAATTGAATTTATTTCACCAGACATGGCAGTCTCCATGAAGGCAAACCTCTCCATGCTTCCAGTTTAATAGTAGGGTTTGGAGAAATGCACCAAACTTGAGATTGAGATTTTCACATCTTTGCCAAGAGGAACTGGTCTATAGGAACATCTATACTTCAGAGTAAAAATATGTGGGTAGTAATTTCATTGGGGTCTGAGAGGTGGAGTGATTTTAGACATCAAAATCAATGAGTGACCTTGAACAAGTCATACCCTGAGCCCATCTACTTGGGCCAAATACCTGCAAAATTGTGTCAGATGTTCCGGGGGTTCCGGCACATTGTGTAGTAAAACAGGCTAACCTGATTTTAACCTGCTTTAGCAAAAGTTGGGAGTGCTCCAGAGCATCTGGACTGGTTTTAATTCAGAAATGGTCCTGCTGTTCACACAGGTCATTGTCATCATCCCGTCTTCCCTAAGCTCAGCATTATAGCAAAAAGGAAACTGTACTCACCTTATCCATTATTTGTTGCTGCATCAGTGACCACAGAGCCCTGAAGAGTCCCTAGCCCAGGAATCCTCAAACTTTTTAAGCAGAGGGCCGATCCACAATCCCTCAGAGTGTTAGGGGGCCAGACTATATTTTGAAAGAAAAAAAAAACCCAACAAATTTCTATGCACACTGCACATGTCTTATTTGTACTGCCAAAAACAAAAAAAAAACAAAAAAAAAAACAACAACAAGAAAGAACAATACAATATTTAAAAATAAGAATAATTTTAACCAACATAAACCTATCAGGATTTCAATGGGAAGTGTGGGCTTGCTTCTGACCAACGAAATAGTCAAGTTAATTAGGATTGTTGTGTGTGCCTTCAAATTCAGACCTAGGGCGAGCCTAAGTCTAAAACTGAGGGGCGGGGGCAAGATAAATGACCTTTGTGGGCTGCATCCAGCTCACAGGCCTTCGTTTGGGGACCCCTGCCCTAGCAATTGCTGAGAACCTTTGATAATGTCAATAAAAGTGCCTGCACAACCTGGAGAAAGGAAGGACATTAGTGTGATGACAAACAACAGACAAAATAAGGATGACTGTCAAGTGGAGCAGAACCAGCTTTGGCCTGACTAGATGGTCAAAATTATGTTACCACTGCTGTCACAGTTTGGGATCTGAAAGGTAACCAGTCCTGGATTCTGATGCCCACTAAGGTCCCTTCCACACAGCCATCACAATATCAAGGCAGAAAATCCCACAATATCTGCTTTGAACTGGGATATCTGAGTACACACTGCCATATATTCCAGTTCAAAGTAGAAAATGTGTATTTTTTTCCAGCAGAGTGGAAGGGGCCTAAGATGGGCCCTCTCTCAGGTTGCCTCTATTCTGGCTATATAATGCTGTTTGGATTACTTCAGACTGCATTATATGATCAGTGTAGAACCGGCCTCTGCATCAGAGAAAGGCAAGGGCAGATATTTTTGGAATAAACGTTGCCAAGAAAACCTCATGATAGGTTCGCATTAGGGTTGTCACAGGTTGGAGATGATTTGATGGCATGCAACAACAACAAAGTAATTTCACACAACATAGCACTGTGTTAGGTAAGGAAGTATTGCAGAATGATGAACCACCTCTAATAAGTCGCCTCCTACCAGCAATTGGGATTAAATAGTCAGGCCAGAAATGTGGGTAGTAATTTCACACAAGGAAGTATTAGGAAAGGCAGTATTACAGAACCATGCACCACCTACAGTAAATCACCTCCCACCAGCCAATATCCCCTCTTCCTACTCCTGTAGCAAGCTGGGCTTTTCCTAGAAACTGCTCAGGGAATAAAGAAAAATAACTAAGGAAAGGAATTCAATTAGCCTTCATATTTTCTGCACCTTTCTTATGAAATCTTCCCATTTGCTTTATTTCTGCCTGGTGCCATAGCTAATACTTGACTTTGATCCTACTTTAACAGCCATGGGTCCATCCAATAGATTCCTGGAATTTGTAATTTTGGAGTGCATTTAGGATTCTCTGCCACAGAGTTCAAATGCACGGATGAACTAAAAATCTCATGGTTCCATAGTAATCTACTGTAGCATGTAAAGTGGGATCAAAGTCTCATAATCTGTAGAAAGGCTAGTATGGATATTTGGGTATATAAATGTGTGTCTGTGCATTTTTATGCAAGTGTATGGAAAAAAACAAAAGCAGATTTATTTTTTTTAGCAGAAAGGTCTATAAATTGTTTTTCATTTGTTTCAACATAGCATGTGTGGGTAAATTAGAGACTATCTCTATGGAAGTTTGGAAAGTGCTTGCAATTACATTTGTCAACTTGTTTTGCTGTCCTGTTTGGAAGAAGCAGGCGTGTCTCTGTGTAATTGCATCCTTTGCTCCACCGCTGTTTGTTTACTTACATCAGGTCTCTTTCACCGGTTAGGAGCTTCTTGGTTCTGGGCATAGATATATATTTACTGTCCAGCCAGGCTTCAGTGATTAAATATTGATATCCTGACCTTTATCATGATGGGCTTTCAAGATGGCATGCTGACAAATTGTTCCAAAACATTTCCAGATCAGAACAATAAATAGTTTAAAATGTATTAGGCATGAGAACAAATTAAAGCAATTTAGAAGGCTACAAGTGAAACTGTATGTGCATGTATTTAATGTATATTAAGTCCCAAATACTATAATAAAAAGCCATGCCTTGACTTGGCACCAGAAAAAAACATACTTTGCAGAATTTGGCATGTATTTTTGCAGGTAATCATTTTGTTAATCTTTGTCCAGTTACCAAAAGCCAAAATTGCTCAGATGTTTTTGAATGGACCAGAGTCCAATGAGTTCAGTACAGGACACATAGAACAGTAATAGGTCAAAGAGTGAATTTTGTGAAATGGCATGCCCCTTCAGAGTTCCCAGTTGTATGCTTTCTATGGCGTGGGCAAACAAATGTTTCCAAGCACTGCCATTTCTTGCCCCTGGGAGAACTTTGTACCCCTAATTTGGTTGTTGCCAGGCATGATAACTTCCCTGCTCTGTTCCTAGTGCATGGATTTTCTGAATTATTCACAAGAGACTTTGCAACCTGAAGCAAAAGGTAGGCTAGTACCCTGGCACGTGCACACACATACTTCATGTGCAGAAGTAGCTCGGGACTTTATCAGAACTGCCTGTGGTCTTGCAGCAATTGCATTGTTGAAGCAAGTAGAAATATATCAATCTCGAAGCAATTGTGATCACACTTCTCTGAAATTGTGCCACAGCACTGCTTCACCTTGCCATCCTACTCAACACATAAACATTTTTCATTTTTAAATTTTATTTTAAAATTCATTTTTGCTGTGAATGTATAGTTATGGCAAAAATGCTGCTACAAAGGAAAAGAAGGGACATAGAGTAATAGAATAATAGAGTTGGAAGAGACCACATGGGCCATCTAGTCCAACCACCTGCCATGCAGGAAAAGCACAATCAAAGGGCCCGTGACAGGTGGCCATCCAGCCTCTGTTTAAAAGCTTCCAAGGGAGGAGCCTCTACCACACTCCAAGGCAGAGAGTTCCATTGCTGAACAGCTCTTATAGTCAGGAAGTTCTTCCTAATGTTCAGGTGGAATCCCTTTCCTGTAATTTGAATCCACTTGAGTGACATCATAGCCTTCCACACAGCTGAATAAAATCCCACATTTTCTGCTTTGAACTGGAATATATATAGCAGGGTGGACACAGTTCAAAGCAGATATGGTGGGATTTTCAGCCTTGATATTCTAGGTTATGTGGTTGTGTGGAAGGGTTCTCACTCAAGTTTCCTACCTTTGAAGAAAAATAAAAGTTAGGATTTACACACATAGTATATTTGCTGTGTTTTTCTGTACTGTACTCCAGTAACAATATGAAGGTGCGATGATCTAAAGTTGTTGTTCCCTTGGTGTGTCATTTCTCCAAGCCTAGGTTTTAATAAAGTCTTAAAAATTGAACTGAAACTAAGTCTTTACTCAATGGCAGTGACTGAATTCAAAAGGTTCACTGAGGTTAATATAGGTATAACACAGGCCCTGGTATAATTGTTTGCCATATATGTATAGACTGAACATTCCTTATCCTGAATTCCGAACCTAGATGGTAATTAAAGTGGAATAAGTGGGATACAACTGTGATAAGGAACACTCAAGCAGTATTAAAAATAAGGAATCTTTCAGAAAAAAAGAAATGACAACTCCAGTTCAGTACCAACAAGACCCCTTCTACACAGCTGTATAAAATCCAGATTATCTGCTTTGAACTGGATTATATGATACTGTGGACTCAGATACTCCAGTTTAAAGCAGATAATGTAAATTATCTGCCTTGATATTTTGGATTATAGTGTTCCCTCGCTACTTCGCAGTTCACTTTTTGCCAACTCACTGTTTCACAGTTTTTTAATAAACAGTAAAATAATAGTATAATTCATAAAATAATATTATAAATCCCTCTTGCTACTTCCTTCCGCTTCTCCTTAGGAAGGAAGGAAGGAAGGAAGGAAGGAAGGAAGGAAGGAAGGAAGGAAGGAAGGAGGGAAGGAAAGAAGGAAGAACCCAAAGGGAGAGAAAAGGAGGCTGAAACAACTTTGTTTTCACCTCACAAGCAGCGGCAGACAAAGACACAACTTGCCAGTGAGATTGTCTAGTCGTGTCTGACTCTGGGAAGTGGTGCTCATTTCCATTTCTAAGCTGAAGAGCCAGCATTGTTCTCCTAGGTCATGTGGCCAGCATGACTGCATGGAGCGCTGTTACCTTCCCGCAGGAGCAGTACCTATTGATCTACTCACATTTGTACATTTTTGAACTGTGAGGTTGGCAGAAGCTGGGGCTAACAGCGGGAGCTTACTCTGTTCCCCGGATTTGAACTGCCAATCTTTCAGCCAGCAAGTTTAGCTGTTCAGCGGTTTAAACCGCTGCGCCACCAGGGGCTCTGAGTACTGTATGTATAAGATATATCTGAAACCTACATGAAACTTACTATATGTATAAGGTATATATGAAATCTACATGAATTTCATGTTAGACTTGGGTCACATCTCCAAGATATGTCATTTTTTTGGTCCCAAATATTTTGGATAAAGATTTTTTTTCATGTCAGGAGTAACTTGAGAAACTCTTGTGTGGGCAGGACTACTGACGGACAGGTTGGCGGTTCAAATCCGGGGAGAGCGGGTGAGCTCCCCCTGTTAGCTCCAGCTCCTCATGTGGCAACATGAGAGAAGCCTCCCTCAGAATGGTAAAACATCAAACATCCAGGCATCCCCTGGGGAACATGCTTACAGACGGCCAATTCTCTCACGCAGAAGCGACTTGGATAAAAGATACTCAACCTTTATTAAAAATGAGGAATTTTTCAGAAAAAGGAGACAATCTGAGTTAGGTACCGCCAATATGCTTAAATGCATAGTGATCCAAATACAGACTTTTCTGTGCTTAAAAATCTAGGCCTAGATGTATGGATGTGCTGTTTCTTTGTCTCCTGTGTTCAGTACTTTTATATCCATGTTTCTCCATTCTGAATAAGGAATGAATAAGAAATGTATTTTAAAAACTTATAAAACACCCAAAATATTTTTAAAATCCCATTAGAGGCAAAGAGGTATGAAGTGGTTTTTGTACTAACAAATACCACTTTACACCAGAGAATACCAGAGTAGAAATGCAGCAAATTCTCCAGATATGGAGCAAGGAGCATTTGGGAAGTAACTTATTGTGTACTTTCACAGTTTGGTCAATAGATGGTGCCACATCCTACCAATCTTTGGGCCAAGCTCTGAGCTGGAGTGATGAAGATGCTGTGAAATACTGCTTGGCTGTGAGCACTAGGCTTACGTCACCATTTTATTCCAGTGCAGAGAGAGGGGGTCCCTTTCAAAGAGATTTCCTCACTGCTGCAGTTGGCAGCCCTAGAGCCAGGGGGCTGCCAGGCTATCATGCGGGTCTCTTCTGAGATTATCAAGGGCTCCAGCTGTAAACCCACTAGCAAGAGCCAAATTTGTGCTTGTATATGGTTTCTTAATTGCTATGCCGTGGCTTTGCCAAGGCAAAGAACAGTTAAGGAGCTGCTTTTAATAATATCCAGCTGTGCCAGCTCAAGACAGTTTGCTATCTGAAGCAAAGGATCAAAGGATACCCTTTTCCTTCCAGTCATGGAAATAGATCAGAGTGGGGGGTGGGGAACAATGTAGCCCTCCAATGGTTTTATTTAGTTCCCAGTAGTCTCCACTATTATTGGCTATGCTGCCTAGGGTTGTTGGGAGTTACAATCCAATATCATCCTGAAGGCTACATGATTCCAACCCATGGTTTAGATCAGTGGTTCTTAACCTGTGGGTCCCCAGATGTTTTGGCCTTCAACTCCCAGAAATCCTAACAGCTGGTAAACTGGCTGAGATTTCTGGGAATTGTGAGCCAAAACACCTGGGGACCCACAGGTTGAGAACCACTGGTTTAGATAGTACAATTAATTTCAGGGCTAGGGATTTGAAGCCAACTCTCCACTTTCTCATACTACTTATGACCTCATCAGATGTGTCATGGCAAATTTTGCAGTGCCAATCTGGTACGTGGGGAACCCATTGCCCAACACCCTGCATTGCTTGACTCACCCAAGTACCCAGCTCCCCTCCCCCCATCCCCAACCCCATTTACTTCTATTCAACATGGGAAGCTTCTTGTGTTGCCGCGGTGGCAGCATATGCCAGTTTGCTTATCCTTTTATGATGGAACCCCACCGGAAGTTGCTCTACATCATGGGATGGGAGTCGGCAGACTCTGTCATTAAAAAAAAAATAGGTGAACTGGTGCATGCCGTGGAAAAGGACCTCATGATGAGGCCAATATATAGTACACTGATTTCAATTTAACTGATATGGTTCCATCCAACAGAGTCCTGAGATCTATAGTTTCATGAGATATTTAGAATTCACTGCCAGAGAATTCTAGTGCACCCCAGGCAACAATCTCAGGACTCTATAAAATGCAGCAAAGTAGAATCAAAGTGTGATGTAAGAAGGCCCTGAAAGAATCAACATATGCTGTTTTGCTAACGTACAAACCAGAGGAGCCTGGAGCACCTTTGAGACTAAGAACGAGAACTATTTGGCATAAGTCTTACAGTCTCCTTTCTATTTATTGAGATGTAGGTTTGAATGCTTCAATGCTTATGCTAGATTTTTCTCAATGCATCTGAAAGGTGTTACAGGATTCCTTTACACCTTTTTAGGCTGAAGCATGTCGGTTATATCTTTGAACATAAACCAGGGACATCCAAAGTGCAGCCCTCACAATGCAACACTCTTCCGCTATAATGAGGAATGCTGGGAATTGCAGTCCAAACACATTTAGAAAGTTGTATTTTGACCATTTCTGGACTAGAATAGTTAGTGGCTCTTGCTTCAACAATACTAGGCTTTTTCTATGGTATTTTTGGGCAGGAAGTAGTGTACTTTATTTCAATAGGGATTCAATATTATCTATGGCTTGTTTATCCACATAAATTCTGGGAACATTACCCCCATGGATAGAAGAGCCGTACTATATTTTGTTTTGTCAACTGAAGTTTGTATTGAAAGAAAGTTACAATATAAAGTAGGAGCCCCCAGATGGCATAGTGGACTAAGTGACTTGAAGGTTGGGTTACTGACCTGAAAGCTGCCAGGTTCGAATCCCATCTGGGGAGAGTGTGGATGAGCTCCCTCTATCAGCTCCAGCTCCATGCGGGGACATGAGAGAAGCCTCCCACAAGGATGGTAAAAACATCAAAAACATCCGGGCGTCCCCTGGACAACGTCCTTGCAGACGGCCAATTCTCTCACTCCAGAAGCAGCTCCGGTTGCTCCTGACACGAAAAAAATAAAATAAAATAAAATATAAAGTAAACATTAAGTCTAGTTGTGTCTGACTCTGGCGGTTGGTGCTCATCTCCATTTCTAAGCCGAAGAGCTGACGTTGGCACTAGACACCTCCAAAGTCATGTGGCTGGCATAACTGCATGGAACACCGTTACCTTCCCACCAGAACGGTATGTATTAATCTACTCACATTTGCATGTTTTTGAACTACTAGGTTGGCAGAAGCTGGGGATAACAGCAAGAGCTCACCCCACTCCCCAGATTCGAACCACCGATCTTTCAGTCAGCAAGTCATTTCCATCCCCTTTCCAGACATGTCTGATGTAGAACAAGGGAGATAACCTTCTCGGTGGTTGCTCCCAAACCTTTGAACTCCTTCCCTTGGAGGTCAATTCCCTTCTTGCTCTCTTTTCCACTCTGGTCTCTATAGGAATATCCAAACCTCAAACTATTACACCATCCTCATACTCTCACCGCACTGTTTAAAAGCAGTCATTTGAGAGGCAGTATGTTAAAAGATATCAGGATGGATTCTCTCATGAAAGAAAATGTAAAACATATGTATCTCCCGAGCTTGAACTATCATGAATGTTCTCATGCAAAGCCTGGAACTAGAGTTGTTGAATGAGAAAGTCGTATTTGCTGATAATATATTATTTGGGTTAATGAAAATAACATGAGATTGTGCAGAGTTCCAAAAGAGTTCCCAAGCTGGAAGAACAGGTGTTAAGAAGCCAAATGGAAACTAAGTGAAAATTATGGCAAAGAGGTGCATTGTGGTGATAGTGGAGATGATGGAGAAATGATGCATAATCTAAGAAATCTCCGTTTCACTTATTTGTTGATGGGATGTGAACTGGCAGACACTGACTGTTAGTCTCAAATAAATGAGTTCAGATATCAGGCAATCTTTGTTATTTCTATGTGGCTTCGACTGATAATAGTTATCTTAATGATTGTTGTGTTCCTGTATAGAAGTGAACTTTTGATCATTATTGAGGGGGCTGAATTTCCTTGCAATATTGGTGCATATTCTGTAACATTTCATAGAAAACTAGGACATGATATGAAAATGTAGTCAAGATACCAAAAATTACTGAGAAATAACACACAAACTGTCCTGTTTGCTCCTCTTTTTTTTGTATTTTGCACTTGCAGCAATTGAAGTAAGCCAAGGAAGAAGGGAGAAAGTGGGAAGAGGAGAGAGAAACCAGAGCATTTAAAAAGCAGCTGAAAAAGTGGAAGAACAGAGAATTAATCAGGACTAGCCCTGTCAAATGGTGAGTGTTGGAGAATATGTTGGCAGTCCCATTTTCTGGATCCTTTTGGAGGTTCAAGATAAGTCTTAGGAGAAGCTTGAGCCCCTCGTCTATGTTCTACAATCCATGCTCCCTTTGCTTTCTGGTAAGCATTCTCCAAACATGTGCTTTTCAGATGCGTTGCACCAGACTGCAGCACGACAGAAATCTGAAAGCCATCTTTTCTTGAGCTTCCAGCCTTTCCCTGCTACTACCATGGAATTACTCTGATTGTTCTGTATCATCATTGTTTCCTTATACTGAGGCTAAGCATAATTAGTCACCCTATAGTATAACCAATGAAATGAAAACATGGGACTGGGAATTAGAAATCTGACAATTAGGTCTCTTTATTTCTTATTCTGGAGGTTGAAAGACTAATATGGGCTAGACAGAGGAATGGTGGGGTGAATGAGGAATTTCCTTCTAATCTTGAACGAAGGATGACACATCTTGAGGGTAGAAGACTAGAGAAAGCAGCAAGAAAATGCCTCTGGTAGGGATATTGTTATCATGTTACATTCCTTCCACATTGATTCAGAAGAGATTTGCCACTGCCTTCCTCTAAGGCTGAGAAAGACATTTTCATGACTGATTGAGGATTCTCACTCTGGCCTCCCAGACTCCTAATTCAGTGCTCAAACCATTTATTTATTTACTTATTTATCATGTCAGAAGTGGACCGAGGGTACAAGTTATAATGTATTTGAAAACACAAACAAAGTTTTAAATCTTGATATTATACTAAATGTCCTTTGACCAGTAGTTAGTCACTTGGAGTGCCTCTGATGTTGCTATAAGAAGGTCCTCCATTGTGCATGTGGCAGGGCTTAGACTGCATTGTAGTAGGTGGTCTGTGGTTTGCTCTTCTCCACACTTGCATGTCATGGACTCCACTTTGTAAACCAATTTCTTAAGGTCGGCTCTGCATCTTATGGTGCCAGAGCACAGTCTGCCTTCCAAGATACCCAGTCTTCTGTGCACCCAGGAGGGAGAGTCTCATCCAGCGTCAGCCATTGATTGAGGTTCCGAGTTGTAGGCTGCCACTTTTGGATTCTCGCTTGCTGAGGAGTTCCTGCAAGTATCTCTGTAGATCTTAAAAAACTCTTGATGTAAGGCATTGGTATGCTGGCTGATATCTGAGCAGGAGATGGGCCAGAGGTGTCACTGCCTTGATCTTTTCATTGCTGGCTGCTACTTCCCTGCGGATGTCAGGTAGTACAATGCCGGCTAAACAGTATAATTTTCCAGTCTTGTGGGGCGTAGCCATCCTGTGATAATGTGGCATGTCTCATTAAGAGCCACATCCACTGTTTTAATGTAGGAGGACATGAGAGAAGCCTCCAAGCAGGATTGTGACACATCCAGGCATCTCCTGGGCAACGTCTTTGTAGACGGCTGATTCTCTCACAACCAGAAGCGACTTGCAACATACTCAAACCACTGAAAATGTGAGACCGTTCCTTTATCTTTCATCATTGTGTAGAAGAGGGGATTTCAGGTCATGTTTCTTATTACCTGATTGTGTGTCAAGGAATAACGACTGAAAATCCCCTTTTGACACAACTATTACAGAAATAGGAGTCTTTGCCAGTTTTCAGCCTGGTGATTTTATACCACACTGGCTCCACTGGCATCATCAGGGTTGATGTCACATGGTGCAATAATTCCTGATTTCACCTGCACAAGCATTCTCCTGCACCAGACTATACCACAATATAGTAGCTAAAATACCAGAAAAAATCAGCAAATATTGAGAAACCTTAACACTTTGTGCTTATAATGCATACAGGTGAAGCATAGTTGTTGATGGGTAATAACAACAACTCTGACTGGAGCACATGTGAATTACAATGTTCAAAAAATAAATCAGCACAGAGCTTTAGCTAGTGGGTATATTGATATTGATATATGGAAGCTAGATTTAGGAAAAAAAGTTTTTGTGGTTGTATCTATAGTAGTGGTTCTCAACCTGTGGGTCCCCCGATGTTTTGGCCTTTAAATCCCAGAAATCCTAACAGCTGGTAAACTGGTTGGGATTTCTTGGAGTTGAAGGCCAAAATACCTTGGGACCCACAGGTTGAGAACCACTGATCTGTAGGGATATTTCGACTAAAACTCTGGTCAAATATATATATATATATATTTAGACAATCATGTTGGTATCACCCCTTCTGATGATGGTACTATCCCTTCCATCCTCCCCAATGATGCTACTGACGGGCTCTCTTTGCTATGCATACCCGGGATGTAATACATTATAGCTTATTTATATTTATTCATTTCCTTAAAATAGATCTATTTAGGCTTTCAGGTGCAATGATTTGCTAAGGGGTAGCTGCATGAGTCAGGTGCAGTAAAAAGAGCAATTTTTGCTGAAAGTGACGCATGCAGGACACCTTAGAAATTTGTTCCTGTCTATGGTTGATGGATATCCATTCCCCAATATTGCAAGAGGGTTTGTATGTGCGTATTGTGAATTTCATTCTTTATCCTTGCTAGTATGTATCTTCTCTTTGTTGTGCCAATCTGTGAAAGTGAAGTGGTTGCTTTGGCTAGACCTGGGTTGCGGTACAGTGGATGGATTCTGGTGAGGTGTCTTGGAAGGAGGCTGAAAGTCAGGGAGCCGCTTCGGCAAGGGGTTCAGGGGTGTCCGATGAGGGCAGGGGCTGCCCTCGGAGGAGAAGCCAGGGCTTCTCAAGGAGCTTTTGGCTCAGGAGATAAGCCCACAACACACATACACAGAGGATCTATTTTTATCCCAGCTGCTGCCTGAATGAGCAGCATCCCTTCTCAGTGCTGACATCCAATTTAGCAGCATCCCTGCTGGCTCAGCACGCGAGGGGGGAAACCGAATGCCGGAGCTATTTTCAAGCCCCATAAATATTCATCTCCTTCAAGAAGGCAGCTCTTTCCTCCCCCTTCTCTCCCTGTGTGAGAAAACCAGGAGGTGGCAAGGGTAGGGGGAGGAGAGGCTGTAAAGACCGGGGATTTCTCTCTCACTCTGCCTTCTCCAGCTCTTTCGAGGAAGGCGAAGATGCTCAAGGGTTCACTCTATCGTTCCCATTCATGTGCGCATCTGTGTGATTTCCCCTCCAGCCTTCTGTAGCCTTGACTGTGCACTTTAGATTGTAAACAACCTATATATACATTTTTGTACTTACAGAGTGTTCCCCCATGTATACAGCAAATACAGTAGGTCCTTTGGATCCAAAGATTCTGTATCTAGTGAGTTAACAATCCACAGCTAGCCCCCTCCCCCCAATTTTCAACAAAACACATCTTGATTTTATATACAGGGCACAATTTTACCTCACCATTGTACATACAGGTTGCATATCTCTAATCCAAAATGCTTCGGACCAGAAGTGTTTTGGATTTGGGTGGGGTTTTTTTTGGGGGGGGGGCAGGATTTTGGAATACATATATAATCAAATAGTTCAGAGACAGGACCAAAGTCTAAACATGAAATTTATTTATTTTTCATATAAACCAAAACCTAATAGCAATTTAAAAACTTTTAAAAATATAATTTTGTATATGAAGCAAGGGATATTTCTACAAATGCTGACTAAAGACCTTGTAAGATGACAACTTCCAAAATTTCATAGCATTGAGCCGTGGCAGTTAAAGTGGTGTCAAATGCCATTAATTCTACAGCTCAGATGCACCCCTACTTTGTGTATATTGAACAATCAGAAAGGAAAGGTGTCACTTTCTCAGCCATTCATTTATGTGGTCGATTTTGGAATTCCAGATAAGGAATGTTCAACATATAATGGGACTTGAGGATCTACAGATTTTGTGATCCATGGGGATTCCTGGAATCACACTCTAAGTAGACACCAAGGGCCTGCTGTAATAACTACTTTTATATAGAAGAAGAAATGTTATGCTAATAATTTAATCAGCTTTACATATTCCCTCTTGAATTATTTTATGTATTGTGTACTCAAATTGTTGTCTCTGCAAAACAATTGCAGAGTTGGAAACCTCGCTTAAAATTTCTCTTGTGACTTCATGAGACTACTTTACTATTGCAATATTTCATTTTTTGGTGGGGAAAATTGCAACCCCCATTATATGCTATAGGCTATTAGGGGTGTATACATTTTTTGGGATACCCTATAGTTTTTTTTAAAAAATAACGTATGTCATGTAGCTATCATGGAAGATTCTGCCTTCAAATGAAATTTTCCACCAGTCCCCAAATAGTAGCAGTGGAATAATTTAGAATATTATTTAAGCATTTAGGAATTAGGCATCCCAAAAAAGTGAATTTACTGATATTGCCAGTCCATAAATTTTGGATTGTTTTGTTCTTCTGGATCAACATAGCAATTATCATTCCTGCAAACATTGCACTGTGATTGTACACTATTGACTGTATGAAAAATCAGTCAGTTAGATCAGTATTACTTAATCTGCCATTCCCCTAATATGTTGGATTGTAACTCCCCTAATCCCTAGCAACAGGAGCTAAGGACTTCTGACATGCAGGATTCCAAATTCCATCAGTCCCAGTTCTCATGGGCAACCGTAAAGATGACGGGAATTGAACTACAACAACATCTGGAAGGATATAGCTTCCTCAAACCTATTTTAGAGTCCTCTCAAGACAGCTTACTAGTAAAAATGAAAACATGATTGCAATAAAATAGAATTGTATTAAAAGAGCAGTTAAAATATGACAGCAAAGCAGATGGTTGAAATGTGAAAGCAAAGCATAATAAAAGGAAGATAAAGCTGTAGGCTGATCTGTCTGCCCTACTTTATATACCACACTGAGGTGGACAACTTGTGTTGGGAAAGCACTGCTGTTTACAGGTTATCCCCCACTTCTATTTTGGGCTAGAAAAGCAATTAACAACAAAAAAGAAACAGGGATTGATGGGATGGTTTCTGGGAGAATTATCTGACATTTTTAGAAAGGTGGGGGAGCGGTTGGAGAGGCCTATTACTCTAGGATGGGGAAACATGAGGGTTACAGACCCACACAATACCTATCCTTAGACTAATAGTGAAGCCTTGGGTGGAGGACAGAAAGCAAGACCTAGAGGACTTTTCCAAGATCGCTCTGGCAAGGAGATGGCAGACATTGCAGCAATAAAGAAGTCCCTCTGGACCTTCCCAGCAGCCCCGTGCCAGTCCTTGCAGTGACATTGCAGATTTCTCCCAGGATGAGTTGGAAGCATCTCTCCCAATTCTGTATGCCACCCCTATATCTACCCAGCCAGGGCCTGCTGTGCTGTGTTCCTCCTTCCCTCTCTTTCTTTCTCCACAAGCTCCCAATACCCCCACACCCAGAGGTCAATGCTGCTCCAACTGCTCTGCTTTGTAGTCTGGGTCAATACACCCCTTTCTATATTTAGCAGGAGCTGCTTCAGCGCCATCGACTATTTATAAACCTCCCTGCCAGCCTCCCACGCACTCCCACCCCGTCTGAATGCAGAATGAGTGTGCGGGGAGGTGGGGAGGGGGAAACTCCTCGACTGCGAGGGGGGAGAGATCTAGGTGTGCGGCACAAGCAGATACCGCACTGCAGCCTTGCTTGGTGGGGGTGGGCGGGGGATGAAAGCTAGGGGTGAGGGGAGAGGGAGAAGGAGATGGATTTATCTGTGGGCAGCTGCCAGAGGGCTTCCTAGGCTCAGGAATGCAGGTAGCCATCGAGGAAAATGGAACCATGTTGAACTAAGATTAATTAACACAACAGGCCGTGCAGCAAGCAGAAGCATGTACAGTTGAGAGTGTTCAGGGAGAGTGTGTGTTTGTGTGGTGGGGAGGCAAGAGAGACAGAAGGGAGGGAAATCCTCTTAAGTCTGGCAGAAGAAAGCAGCTCGTGGAGAAAAAACACCCAAAGCATCGTACCAAATCGCAGCTAGGATATTGTCTGATGAACTGCTTTCTAGTAGAAAGAGAGAAAGATGAGTCAGTTCTTGGGGAGGGTGCATACAGAGGAAGGGGAAAGCCGCAGAATGGGGTGGAAGATGGGCGGGAATAGGCAGCCTCAAGACTTGTGGCTGTGGGTGGCCGTCCAAGGGTCCTGGTCTACCATTCTCCCAGGAAAATTCTTTATTCTGGAATAGGTTTGCCTAAAATAGCAACCTGAGTGGGGTAACCCAAATTCTGAGACTGAAAGGGCCACTAGAACAAACAATAAAGGAGCAGGGTTGATGTGAGTCTTTAGGGCTGTATGGCCATATTCCAGAACCCAAGGCTTCACTAATAGTCAAGGGCTGGCTTCTTCCAGGCCACAGGGCCATCAAATGCTAATCAAGGTGATTAATTACAACATACACACCTGCCTCCAACAGTCAAGAGTTCTTTCTCCCATCCTGGACCTTACACAGATATATAAACCTCCCTTGCCTATGTGTTGTCGAAGGCTTTCATGGCCGGGATCACAAGGTTGTTGTATGTTTTCTGGACTGTAAGGCCATGTTCCAGAAGTATTATCTCCTGATGTTTTGCCCACATCTATGGCAGGCATCCTCAGAGGTTGTGGCGAAACGTCAGGAGAGAATACTTCTGGAACATGGCCATACAGCCTGGAAAACATACAACAATCCTCCCTTGCCTAGTTTCCAACATAACTCACAATCTTCAAGGATGGCTGCCACAGATGTGGGTGAAATGTCAGGAGAGAAAACGTATGGAACATAGCCATACAGCCCGAAAGACTCACAGCAACCCAATGATTCCGGCCATGAAAGCCTTTGACATTACAATAAAGGATCTATTGAAGGGATGGAACCCTACTCCCAAGTTCAGTACACAGACAGCGCCCGTAAAATGTTGATTTAAAACCTGAGCAATATGCACCAACTCACTGATAATGGCAACCAACAACAGCCATGGAAATCACTGGTACAGGCATACCTCAGTTAATGAAACCTCTAATAGGAAAGCTCCTTGTTGCCCAATCCCCGCCCCCTTTTTGAGTGTTATCCTCTACCTAGCTGGAGGTATTTTCATCAGCATCAACATTAGGAGGATGGTGAAGAAGGGCCTGAGTAATGCTGATTTCTGATGTTGGACTGCAGTAACATTGCTGCAGCAAGCAGTGCAGTAGTTTGAGCTGGGAAAGAATGGGATTCAGCTCTAGCCAATCCCCATGAAGCTGTGTGCTTCCCTACAACAGAATTCCTTACTGAAACTGCATTGGCAGCAAAACAGAGAGAAGAGGGACAGCAAATAAATCTGCCTCAGCATGTTCCTTTTAACATGTTAAAAATTCCAAAATTTATAACTTTCACCAACAAGATGAAAATCTTAAGAAATGTGGAGGCTGGGGAAAAGAAAAGACATCCCTTGGTATTTTTGAAAGATGTTTTCAAGTGGTTTATAGCAGGTTCTATGTGCTTTTTGTTTATTTATGCAAGGATCGCTTGACCTGGTTGTTTCATTTCACATGTGCATATTCTGCTTTTGCTTTTTAAAAAATGGTTTGAAAAACATTGAACATTCTTTTTCATGATGCAGGAATCCATCCTGTATTTTCTTTGCAAGTTCCGTTCCCTGTACCACATTTTGTGTTAAAGAAGTAATGCCCGGGAACATACCTACTTCATTAACCAAGGTATACCTATAGTTTAGCAGATTCTCCAGGTTTTTCAGAGACAAGTACTCAGCTCAGCTGACCTAGAAATGTGATGTAGGTCAAGGAATTGACCTATTAACCTGAATTGCTCTGGTTTATTAAAGTAGGGAGACTGACAGCAAGACAGAGATGTGAAGTAAAAAGTAACACTATACCTTCCAGCTGAGATTTGGAGGTGGAGTCTTGACCTTTCCAGTAGGCTCAGGTTACTTTTAAAATGACTTTTTCCAGGCTTTATGCCACCCTCACCTCAAAAGTTCATATTGTTTGAAGTTTTGTTCATTTGAATCACAATCGAAAGAAAACAAGAGATGTAGTGGATCAATGGCAAAACTCAATTACACGGGCTGTTAGATATCGTGCTTTAGGACAGCCTTTGTCTAACCTGACTCTTTTCATGGGGTTTAGACTACAAACCCCATAATTCCAAGTCAGCAATCAGATCTGTGGCATTTATATGCATCTGGAAAGTACTGGTTTGAGGGAAACAAAGGACCCAAACAGCATTTTGAAAGGAGCTAACAAGAAAATGTGCTACATGAAGGCAACAACTAGTGTAAACAAAAGAATTGTGTGGCATTTGTTTGTCAATCTGATGGCTTCTAGCATGAGCAGTAGTAGTAACATAATGTGTTAATACTATCCATAACCAACATAAATGGATTTGATTTGTGAACTCACTAGTGCTTAACAGAATGCAGTATTGTCTTTAAAAAAATAAGAACAGCAGTAACAACAACACTAATAATTAACAACCCAATTTTCACAGCAGAGCTGGAAGACTTTTTGTTCTCTAGATGTTTAGACTACAGTGCCCAAAATGCTTTACTATTGACCATTCTTCCTGGTATTTCTGGGCATTGAAATCTAAGGCCCCCTTCACACAGCTGATCAAAACCCCACATTATCTGTTTTGAACTGGAATATATGGCAGTGTGGACTCAGATATTCCAGTTCAAAGCAGATATTGTGGGATTTTCTGCCTTGATATTCTGGGTTATATGGCTGTGTGGAAGGGTCCTAAGATATCTGGTGGGTCAAATGCTCTTCACTCCTGTCCAACAGTTTAATTCCTTGGCCAGAGCCTAGTGGTGGCACAACTATTTGATCTTGCTTGCATCAGATCACCAGCTCAAGATTTGTGAAATTTGTGTCAAAATTGTGAATTTAAATATTGGCAAACTCATACACTGTTAGGAAACACATTGGTTAATACTAGTTGTCTGTTACTTCTCTTGAATTCTGAGTTTTGGTTCCTGACTTGACTACATGTATAGTCAACCCCTATATTTGTGGATCCGATTACACTACGTAGCATGAATTTTATTCCTGAATTATAAATGTCATTTCCTAATTGGTTCTATCATAAAAACACAAAAAAGGTTTATTAAACTGTGATTTTTTTGTTTTTGTGCTATAGTTTTTCAATGAATGTCTTGACCAATTCAACATAGTTTGTGCCAGCCACAAAAACAAAGTTTATGGAATATAAAAACTACTTTCAGAGTAAGAACTGCACAATTAAAGAGGAAACGAACACTTTCAAGCAAAAACAGATTTTTTCCCCAAATTTTGTTACATAGTGTTATTCATGAATTAGATTAAAATGTTCTCTCTGGGAAACTCTAGGTCCTGCAGTGTGATTATATGGTCAACTTCCAGTGGACGTTGACCATAGGGTCATGCTAGAGGACCTAAAAATTCCTAGAGAGTTTTTTTCTCAAGTAAAAAAGTAAACGATTTCTTAATTTGCAGCTTTTCCTTTTTGCTATGGTTCTGTGCCTCTAAACTCAGTGAATGTGGAATGTTGAACATATAGGACTAGATTTCGCAACTAACCTTGTCTTGCCCTTGGACCACCTCTAACCTCATGATCCTACTGGATGATTTCATACAGCCTCAATTCCTTTTCTGCCTTCACTCAGACCTTCCTAGCATCATGTGCTCTGCCTTAGGCTTCTCTCATGATTGCCTTTCAAAAGCTGGCTGCTCTTTGACTCTCTCTTTGAAGCCACTCATGACCTGACATCCTGGCACCAGCTCTGAGATTTTCTTTTGGCATGGATACTATTTTGAAAAAATGACAATGTCATTATTTCTTCAGAGAGAAAGGTGACTACTATTGTCTTCCACTTCAGCTTTTTTATATTTTCTCCCATGTGGTCTCCTGTTTACACTGCCCTTTCTTCAACCCAAGAATTCCACTTTCTGACTTTTGTGATCACTATTGTCAGAGGAAGCTTGAGCTCATGCCAGCTCATGGGCACAATAGTATTTTCCCCTTTTCTTTCCTGGCATTCTGCTTTTTGAGTCATGAGTGGTTACGAGAGATCTTTTCTCGTGACTTCTGCAGGCATTTATACTTTTCCCCGCTCCCTCCCATGTCTTATGACTGGGCCCACATTGGAAAGACCATTGCCTTCCCACGGAAGTGGGGATGTTTGAACCTCTCTTTGAAGCACTGGCTGTTCAAAGTGAGGACTCTTTGCTATAGGGGAAAAAACTAAGGATATACCAAATGGAATAATGGGGAAGGTCCTTCTTTCCCACCCCCTCTCCAACATCATGAGAAAGGGGAAGTTTTTGATCAGACTTGCACAACCTGTGTATCACCAAACAGACTACACCAACATGATGTAATTTCACCTCAACATCTTAGGCCACCTTTCCAGAGACTTCAAAAAGCATGTGTTTGTATCTGCTTCTATTTGTGTTTTTGGTTTGAATGTGTGTCTGGCTAGCAATCAAATATATATTTGCATTAGCCACTTTAAAAATGCATTTACGCAATTCATATTCTGCACTTATCTTTTCACTTCCAAGCAGTGGAAAGAAACCGCAAGTGACAAATTTTTCTTCGGCTTTTGAAATACTCTAAAGGCACCAGATCTCATCTGGAATGCTAAACAGGGTAAACCTTGGTTAGTACTTAGATGTGAAACCCTAAGCTGAGTTTGAGAGGGGAATGTCTCCCCATTACATCCAATGTGTGCCAATGGGTCTTAATATTATTAATAACAATTGTACTCTGGGGAAGACCCAAGCGTTTAAAAAGTTGGTGGGCTAAAAGGGGTTGAAATGCCCTCTGCATGTGGCAATTTTCACCTCTCTAGCCCAAAAACCGAGGGGGGAGGGCAGCCTTGGAAGCCCTCCCATTGCAGCCAATGGTCTGAACATTTTTGTCTTTTTATAAGCCAGATGAAAATTCTATTTGTATAGGCGCCCCATTTTCGTTAGAAGGAACAAATACAAAAATGGGACCAAACAAATGAAATTACACAAAACGAACAGCAATTCCATACAAAGGCACATTAGTTTGCAATAGGTTTACTTGGTGAGGGGAGATGGGGAAAAGTGGGCACAATCTTGCTTTTCTCTGAAGCCTCAGGCTGGGCCTATACTATAGAATGAATGCAATTTGACACCATTTTAACTACCATGGCTCAATGCTATGGAATCTTGTGAAATGCAATTTTATAAGGTCTTTAGCCTTTCTTGCCAAACTACAAATCACAGGCTTCCATAAGACTGAGCCATAGCAGTAAAAGTGATGTCAAACTACATTAATTCTACAGTGTAAATCTAGCTTCTGACAAAAGCAAACTGCTGTAGCCTCTTCTTGCTTATGTGTTCCTCCTCATTAAGAACTTGCCATCTTCACTACACTCTGATGTTGTTCACCCGCATAGATTTTCCCCTGTGAAATGTTTAAGTATATTCCGTTATGATACTGAGATGCCCCCAGCAGAAAGCTTAAAAGAAATCTTTATTTCGGTTTGGTTATGAAATATCATTCCCTTCTATTGGATACAGAAAACGGGTGGTTAATGACAGGATGGAGGTGGTTTAGATGCAAGAAAAGAAATTAAGCATTAAAAAGCAGTGACTTTCCCAGTTTGTAAGGCAAGCAGTGCGGAGGAAGGATTCCCTGCTGTCACTTTGAATCAGAATGACTGGAGATCACAGCATGATATTCCCATGCACCTCTCGACTCCCCATTGGGAAGCTAGCAATGTGTAAGGAATGAGAGTATGTACGACTTAAAGAACTCCCCCCACCCACCCACCCACCCACAAACCAATGGAAGTGTGAATGTGAAACCTTCACAGGCAAGATTAGATCAAAGGATAGAAGTCTTCAGCTCTGTTTGTGTTGGTTATGTGTATGAGTGTTGTGTATTCTCTTCCATACACTCTCCTGCTGGGCCCTGCCATTAGGTAAGTAAAATTAAGTCACTTCAGGTAGGTGTTATATTGTGAGTTTATAAATAAGGAATTGCATTGTTCAGTGGAATTTCCCAATGGAGCATGCCAGAGTTAATTACTCTATATACTCATGGATGAGTCTAGAAATTATAGTCAAAAAATCAACCCCCAAACCTAGGTTGCCTTATCCATGGGTCAATGTGAGTACTTAAGTCTTATTTTTTTAAAAAGGGACCCATCCCCTTTTTTGAGTGGAGTAGTGAAAAACAAGAGAACATAAAAGAAGCACCAACCATTTCAACTTATCACGGTACCGCTTCTGGCTTTTTCAAGTGCCTGGGGGTGGAGATGTTGCTGTGGATGGCCTCCTGACGTGATCTTGGTTCATTCCCCTCTTCGTAAAGTAATCCTAGACCTATCCACAGGTCATATCAAAGTCCATAATTTTGAACCCAAAGCCTGCCCTTAACCACAAGATGACTAGGGGCCCTTCTAAACTATACTAAAACATGAGCAGAAATTGATTAAAATAACCCACTTCCACTCATGTTCTACTCTCCTTGCTAATCCAAAACCTTGGGTTTCCCTGCAGGGGTGATTACATGCTATTCTGATTGAACCCCAAATTTTCCCTCTAAAACTCATTGAAAAGAGTCCCTGGCAGCTATGGAGCCTTTCCTTGCATCCCCATGATGGAGAAAATGACACCTTAGGAAATGGGAAAGTGAGAAGGAAAATCCCTCTGCCTGCCCCCTTTCCCAGTCTCCTTATACATCATTTCCTCCTTCAGGAAGATACAAGGAGAGGCACCCTTTTCAGTAAGCTTTATGGGGGAAATTTGGGGCTTGCAGGGAGGGGATGGATGCCCTCTCCCACCTTTGGGCTCAGGAGTCTAAAAGTGCAAGATGGCTATGTGGATTGACCCCTCGGAAACATGTGATGCATCCCGAGAGTCAATCTACACAGGGCCAATACCTCATCAGACCCTGATCTTTCATTAAGACCCTGATCTAATGAGGTATTTAATTAATGTGGACTAAACCAGGAAAACCCGGGTTACTCAATATTAATTTGCTTTTACCAGAGCCATCATTTGGACGCCTCCAGTAAAAATGAGAGAAGTCTCAAATTAAAGACCTGTCTGGAAGGGCCCTTAGATACTAGTACATACTGTAGTATGTACAGGAAATCCCTTACAAACATCCAACTTACAAATGACTCACAGTTACAAACGGAACAACAGGAAGAGAAATAAATCTATCCCTTGGACGGAAAATTCACTTCTGAAAGAGTTATCATGGGGAAAAGGTGTCTCCTTTGAATCTTTCTCACCAATCCTTGTTTCTACAACAAGTCAAATTTTGCAAAATCCAATTTTCACAGGGATAGAAAGTGAGTTGAAATCCTGTTCTGACCTACATACAAATTCAACATAAGAACAAACCTATAGAATCTATCTTATTCATAACTTGGAGACTGCCTGTATTTGGGTATGGGTGGTACATATTTTGATTCCACCTCTCCTCTGCACTGTTTTTGTTGTTTTTCATTACCTTGATTTGAATTACCCAATGTTCCCAGCTGAAGGATTTCTCTTTCCAAGTAACTGACCTTTCTGCAGAATGGTTTCCCTTTAGAAGCTGAAAGAGTCTCCCTCCCCTCCCCTGCCCAGATTCCCGACACAAATGTCTGAGCATCTTAGAAGCCCCTGTGTTTCCCGGTTGCTTAGAAACCAGGGATTTTGCAAGAGGAGATCAAAACAGCTTTTCATGTCTCTCCCGAACGATTTTTTGCTTGCCTGGTACTCTTTTTTTCCACACAGCTCGAGCAATCCCCGCTGCAAGTGCGCATGCACACACACATACACATCACCACAGAAAGAGCAGCCTGCGCTAAAAATAGCTCAGTGGTGGGAAAATGCTGAGTGCCTGAATAGAGGGAAATCCTAATGAGATTCCGGAAAGGAAACACCTGGGGCTGCCATTGCTTCGAATTTATCTGGAACTAAAAATAAATTGGCCATGTACATTATGTACCCCTTGATTGGGGGGCTGTACAATGCTGGATTAATGCACCAGCTCCTAAAGCCTCAGATTAGTAAGTAGTCTCTAAATCAATTAAATACATCTACGCATGAATCCCTCTGCAAAATGTTAGAATAATGCACATTTTGGTCTTCTTTTTTACAGCATTTGTGTCAAAGAAATCTCAGAGCTCTTTACTTGCAAAATCCAAATGCAACAAAAACAGCTAGAAATAAGGCATAAAACAATTAATCAATAAAAGTAAGAATATAAATAAAAATATTTATTAAAATCCAAGAGTAAGGTTCAATGTTTAATTTTTAGTTCCCCCTGAGAATGGGAGTTTGAGGGAATAGACTCTAGTGGAGAATTCTAAGGATCTCAACGAACTATAAATCCTAAGATTTCATAGGATGAGGCAATGATTAAAGTGCAGATGGGCCCTATAAGCATTCTAGCCAGTTGTATAAACTGTTTTAGCCAGAATACAATACATGCACATTCCTCTTGTTTTTCTGCTGCCAAGAGCTCAAGATAACACAATTTTCATCTCCTCATTTGTGTGACAACCCAAAGATATAATCAATCACTCAAGGTTATGTAAATGACCAATATAAATGAATATATATTCAAACCTTGGCTGCCCCACTTTTTGGACCCTTTCACATCTTAAGATGCCATAGGATGGAGCAATAGTAATTAAAGTGAGACAAAAACATATTAAAATGCTATACCAAAAGGATTTTAACTGAGTGCTATACTATTTTATACCAATATGGGCTCTCATTTCTTGATGGATGGAGGTGATTGAAAATATTGTATGGTTCCTCTGAGCATTTGGCATATGTGCCACGATAGATTCCCATGTGATATTGGTTGTCGAGCCATGGTAATCCCCCCTACCCAAAGGATTTGTAGTTTACTGAGGGACCACTAATAAATATATGATTTTTCCTTTTATTATAACTCTTTTCCAGAGGTCCGGAGGTCTGGAGGTGCGCAAGTTCAAAGCTTTAGAAGATTGGAAATAAACTCAGCAGCAGCTGTACCCCCATGAACTATATTGTGCCTAACCCTTTAATACATTTTATTACTTTGATCATTTTTTGTGCAATTTGTATCTTTCAAACTGTACTGTAGCTTTTACTAATATGAAATGTATATAACTTCTTAGAAATGTATCAAAATGTAGCCTAGAAACAGCCATCCCTCTGTGAATCTGTTAAAATACTCTTCTGGGAATGGAAAAGGTTGGGCAAATTCCTCTGGCTATTTCCCAAACCAGGTAATCATCAGATTCATTGTGTGTATGCAAAGACAGGTGATTTCCTTTGCCAGCAAGATAAGCCCAAGATGTTTGTGCAATTGGCTGAGAGTCTGCCATTCCTTTGCAGAAATAGGAGCTTGGAGTATGTGCATTCGTTAACTTTTTTGACAGCCAAGCCCTTGGTTACTTGAGATCAGCACCTTTGTCTCTTGAGTCTTGCACCTTTGTTTGTCGAGATCTATAGCTTTCACACAAAATTGGACATTTGAGCTAATTAAAAGCTCATCAGCATAACTGTACCATTTGTTTTCCCTGGACTGCACCCTCCCCAGGGCATTTCTACAGCTGATTGGCCCTCCATTCTGACCACCAAGAGAATCCCCACCTAGATGTGGTGATGTCAACAGAGCTCTCAGCCAATCCTGGCACAGATCCTCACCAGCCTCCTTTTAAGCCAGTCAAAGGAGAGAGAGGGTGGTTTGAATGTCTATCAATTTTGTATAAGATGTTTTGCATTTCTCTGTATCTTTATGCTTGTATATTTTGAAGCAAATTGCTGTACTTGTTAGTGATGTGCACAGTATTTGTTCCATTTGTTTAATTCGTGTTTCCGTTTCGGATGGCACAAAACAGAAAGGCCCCCCATGGAACAAAAACCCCATGGAACAAAAACTAACTCAAACCAAAGGCAGGCAGGTGCTGGTATCGGCTCCAAGCCTGCTTTTTGGATCGATTGCCTTGCAGGGCCTGCAGCTGAGCGCTGAGTAAGGAGCGCTCCTTACTCGGCACTCAGCTGCAGGCCCTGCGAGGCCTGGGTACATAGGCCCAAAGTCCTGCACCTGTAGGCCCCAAACCTGCACCCGAGGCCTGGGTGCATAGGCCCAAAGCTTGCACCCATAGACCTGGGAGCTTTGGCCTACAGGTGAAGCCCCCCCTCCCCCCCCCAAATAATGGGTTGAAAGAAAACAGGTCTTTTGGCTCCTGAAAACAAAGAAACAAATGTCAGACCTCCCGATTTCGAGAGGCTCAGACGAAAACAGATCAGGGCCTCACTGAAAGCTGGGACACAAAATGGATCAAGGTAAGTCCTGAATGCACATGACTAGTACTTGCATCCTTTTTGGCCAAATCATAATAAACCTCTATGGCTTGTCTTCAACTGATCTTTCTGGTTTAGCCTACACTCACTGGGCATGGACTCTCTATCTGCAGTTCTAGCTAAATCACTTCAACATGATTATCAGAAAAAGAAAGATGAATGACAAGATATAGAGGATACATTTGACAGGCTTGGAGATGATCTCTGAGCCCAAGTGAAGTGCCTTTTAAAATACTTTATAACATCATCATAGGCACAAAATCGGTACCCTTCAAAAGTTATTGTTGTATAGGTCTACTAATCCTTGGCATTGTCTGACTGAGATCTTAAAAGGTCCGTGGATATTTTTAATGGCCTTTTGATATTTGAAGGAGTATTATTTCCGTATAAATACGCCTGTATGTTCAGTTGCTGTTTAGGCCCCTCCTACACTGCCATATAAAATCCAGATTATTTGCTTTGAACTGGATTATATGGCAGGGTAGACTCATATAATCCAGTTCAAAGCAAATTAGATAATGTGGATTATCTAATTTGATAATCTGGATTATATGACAGCGTAGAAGGGGCCTAAGAGGGCTACTTCATGTCCTTCCACAATTTGAAATATTGTAAAGGTCACGGGACAAAATACATTCTCTATAATATCACTAAAGCTGTGAAGTTTTCTTTTCAGGGAAGTTTGCTTGCCTGCTTTATTGCCAGCTTTTAAATGCCATGTTAAGGTCACCTTATTCCCTATGTCCTTTGAAGGTAATTTACTGTGTGCTCCTTTAAAAATAAAGTCTGATTACTGTTTCAAGTTGTAATTTTAGATTGACTATTTGTTTTAAAAACTAACTTACATGTTATAATTGTTCTTATATTTGTTTTGGTTTTAATTTGTGCTTTGTGATGCATTAATGGAAAAAAAATCCCAGTAACTGAACACCTATTTGGAAGGAAAATAAGGTATAAAATATATGCATACATTTACCTCTCATTTCCACAAACAATTTAAAGAGTATAAGAACATAAGAACTTGAGGAACCAGGCCAAAGATATATCAAGACCAATGTTCTGTTCATTAATTAGTCAGTTGGTTGCCCATGCTAAGGCTGGCAACAACAGCACCCTCCATAGCATTGGAGGTGACCAGGGTTTTCCAAATGTAAAGGCCTCTCCTCAAAGCTCAAGGCAAATGAGTTCCATACAAAAGTGTGTGTATATCTATTTTTCTAGTGTATTAGACCTGATGCTTTCTTATTTTAATGGCACACTCTGTGAAACTGTGGTTTTGTTTGAGGTGTCTTGCTTCATGACATCACCAAGAAGTTGTTTCCTGAAACTTCACTTATGAAACATCATCATGGTCTGCCCTCCCATGTTATCACAGGGGATCACCTGTGGATCTCTGGATTTGGGCCTGAAAAGCTCAGCGGCTGGGATATTCCTGACTTGGAGATGATAGTTAGCCACTCTGCTTTGTAGCCAATGCTGGCCTTATCTTTCTTGAATTTATCCAGTTCCCCTTTAAACCCATCAAGTGTGACAGACACAACTACGTCTTGTGCCAGTGAATTCTACAGCTTAACTTTATGATGTAGAAATTAACACTACTTTTTATCTGTCATCACTATCTGAAGGAAGTAATTTCATTGGAAATCTTGGAACGATTGAAGCCCAGGTGGTGATTACATGAATCGCAGAGCACTGATGTACATTAAGAGCATGTTGTCTAGCTACCACAGTTTGAAGCTAGCTTCAATGTACATTACATGGTCAGTATAGATGGAGCCTATATCTCACATGACTTGCATGACTTGCCTTCCCCTCCCTATGCTAAACAGCCCCAAGCATTGTAATCTTTCTTCATAAGGAAATTGTTCCAGAGCCTTGAGGATTTATCACATTATTATTATTATTATTATTATTATTATTATTATTATTATTATTATTATTATTTCCATCATTTATATGCCGCCCTTCTCACCCGAAGGGACTCAGGGCGGCTCACAATACAGTAGAAAAATAAAACATAGCAATATAAAACAATCAATTTAAAACAATCCCATAAATACATTTAAAACAGTATAATAAAATACTTAATCCATTCGTCCACATAAACCTTGCACGTAAACCTTAGTCCGGACCGAGTTAAAGCCATCATAATTCATTCATTAAACGCTTGTTCGCAAAGCCAGGTCTTTACCTTTTTTCTGAAACTCATCTTTTTGTCCTGCAGCAATTGTATTGTTTACGCAAGTGGAAACATACTGGTATGGAAACAATCACTTTTACACATGACCTCCAATAGTATTATAGTGTTGCATCAGTAATGCATGTTGAAATCATGCATTTTCATATGCCCAAGCCCTTTTTATCCATAGTGGTTGATGTTTGTATCATTACCTCATACTGCTTGGTCATTATATGCTTTATTGTACATTATGTTTTAATTGATTATTTTATTTGATTGTTGTACCACTGTTTTTAGTTATTGATATGTGTTTTTAAGTTGTTATACTTTGTTTCTGTTTTGGGCTGGGCCCCATGTTAGCCACTCCGAGTCCCTTCGGGGAGATGGTGGTAGTATAGAAAAATAAAGTATTATTATTATTATTATTCCTACACCCAGTCTTCCGCACTGTTTCCCTTTATCCCACCTTTACCCATGTCCCCCTTGGATAGTACATGTATACTGTTCACTTTTAACAACAACAACAACAACAGCAACATCATTTTTGTATCCTGCCTCTATCTCCCCAAAGGGACTCGGGGTGGCTTACATATGGCACAAGGTGCCTAAAACAACACATAAAATAAGCACTCAGTACTATACAAAATAAAACCACTAGTATATAAAACAACAATTTGAACTCAGAATAGCACCCAATAACCTACGTATAGTGTCATCTGTCATAAAAAACATGGCCAACTGTAAACAAAAAGAAAGGAAAGGGATAGTGCAAGTTGTAGCTAAGGAACAAGGGAATGGGATGAAAGTGCTGTGCTGTATCATAATTGCAGACCATTGGGCTTATCTAAACATCTCAAAGGTTTGTCTAAACATCCATGTCTTCACATCCTTCTGGAAAGAGGACAGTGTGGGGGCCTGCCTAATCTCCCTGGGGAGGCCATTCCAAAGCCAGGGGGGCCACCACTGAGAAGACCCTCTCCCATGTCCCCACCAGTCATGCTTGTGACGGTGGCAGGACCATGAGAAGGGCCTCCCTGGAAGATCTTAACGGTTGTGCAGGTACATAGGTGGGGTTGTAGTAGCGAAGGTAGGCAGAGCCTGAACTGTTTAGGGCTTTATAGATGATTACCTGCACTTTGAATTGGGACCGGAAATTTATCGGCAGCCAGTGGAACTGTTTTAATAGAGGCATTGTCCGCTCCCTATAATTAGCCCCAGTTAGTAACCAGTTAGAACTTTTGTCTCTTTTGTTATGCTGCAATTATGAAATTGCACAGTTTTAAACCTGACTGCAAATGAATGATGCTTCCGTAATTCTGTAATTGTGGCCTGCTATTGCAGCACACCTATGCAATTAGGACAAGGCAAGTTTTTAAAAACTAAAACCTGGGAAAGGAATAAAGGTGATGTTGTTCCTGTACACCATGGTGCTCTTGTTGTCCAAACCCTGGAAATGCACTGACTTCACTCTGCTTGGGGACAGGGAGCAGGAGAAGAGGAGAACCACGACCACATTACTGCTGGAGTATTGGAACTGCCGCAGAATGAAATGATTGCACTAGAAGCAATAGTTGAACAGCAGCCATAAACAGTTTTTTCTCATCAATAAAAATGGAAATGTAATGGAACCAAGAGAGAGTCGTGATGTATGAAAAGGAAACCTCACACAATGCTAGTGCAATTATGTAACAAACCTAGCATGTGATAAATCCTTAGTTGTTTCCTCAACTTGAAACTTTTCCCAACTGTGATACCTACATAACCATTTTCTTGTGGATAATAAGGAATGTCTCATGGGTCCTGAAAAGAAATGAGAAATATGTGCACACATTATAGAAACTGGGCAACCGTCAACAAGGCAGCTGGTCTGCAGAACCTGGTTTCCCTTTAGTCTGTTTTTAAATTATTATTTCAGTGTCACATTTCGTTCTTTTTAATTGAGGCAAGATCCCAACCAGCTGCTCAGTAAATAAGTTAGTGTCTCAGTGCAGCCAAAGGGCACGCAGATTTGCCTGGCTTGCACTGCACTTTGAGAAACCCACAAAAGAAATGTAATTATGATGTTCCTTCTTGCTACAGCTGCAAAGAGTTAGCAAGATAAGAGAAAACCTACTCCTGTGCATCTCTCCCTCCATAAATCTAGAATGCAGGGACACAAAATGGCTAATAGAAGATTCAGGACACATAGAAAAAGTGCTTTTTTCACCCAGTGTTCCCTACTCTGGCTAAGTCATTAGTCATTAAATCAGAATGGCGGCAGCACTCAAGAAATAGAAGAAGACTGAGACTTGGAAGGGCAAACTATGAAGAAACTAGACAAGAGCCTTTGTTCTAAAAATTTAACATTGAATACTCAAGCCAATTGCTTCTATTTTTCCCATTTCTATGTATGGTTGTTAAAGACAGAGTGAAGAAAGTTGAGTAGAAGAAAATAAGCTAATTTGAAATGTTCTGGAAAAGCGATTAGTGGAAACCATGGACTGACAAAAAGAGAAATAAATGAATCCTCCAGTGCATCAAGCCTAGGGCCTCCCTAGATAACTAAAGTAAGATTGTTATACTTTGGCTATATCATGAGAAAACATGACTCACTACAAAAGATAATAATGGTCGGTATGATAGTAGAAAAAGAGGAAGAACACATTTGAAGATGAATCAACCCAATCAAGGAAGATATGGCACCGAACAGGCAAGATCTAAACAAGGCTGCTAATGACAAGGTGACTTGGCACCACCAAGGACTGAACTAAATTTGACAGCAGCTAACAAGAACAACAATTTAAAAGTTACACTGTAAAATTCACTATATGGCACCTGGATAACATATTCTGCTGTGACTTTCTCAAACTTTTCAGGCCATGCACTACCACTCTACCCTAAACACATGAAATTTTGTCTGATTTAAGAATGATTGACTTTTCAATACTTGGGAAGGAGATCACTGGAGAACTCCAGATAGGGCTAGGAAAGAATATTTCCTGCAACATAGAGTCACTGCCAGATACAGTGGATAATGTAAAGCTAAACTATGGTGGACAAAATGTCTACAGGCTTCATGTGGCACCTGAAGCCCCCAGACTTTTGTGAGGATTTGGGTAATATTTTGGCTCAGAACAGGTCAAAAGCATACCAAACAGCTGTTTGCCCCACTTCCTGCTCCTCTCCTCCTCTCCTCAACCATCAATGAAAAGTAGCCCAGGAGGCAGCTGGAAATGTCACTTCTAGTGCTGTAATGCAATGGCAAGGTCTTCCAGGGAACATGAAAGGAGTTGCCCCCAACCCCCCAGGAGTTGCCTACTAGTACTTTTTTTTCATGTCAGGAGTGACTTGAGAAACTGCAAGTCATTTCTGGTGTGAAAGAATTGGCCATCTGCAAAGCTATACGTAACAAGCCACTGAATCCCAGAATTTGGAAAATTGCTAGTTGGAAGATTATCAGGGTTACAGTCCAGGAACGTGTTACTACAAGCTCCACTGGACACCAATTATAGGAACACAGTAGCAGAAGAAAATGTCTAAGTTTTTCTGAGGCCCATACACCAAGACTCTATGTACACTGCCATACAATCCAGTTTCTGAATCCATTTTATCTGCTTTAAACTGGATTACATGCAGTGTAGACTTATAATCCAGTTCCAAGCAGATAAGATGGATTCAGAAACTGAATTGCATGGCAGTGTCGATCCAGCCTGAGATGCAGAAGATAGAGACTGGAACTTTAGGTGGAACCTGACAGATGGAGTTTGCCCATGTCTAGTTTGGCAGGGCATGTCAGCACCAGGTTGCTCATTAGAAAGTAATAGATATGCCTTGGGCTGCAAACTGACCAAAGGCATTCATAGGAATAGAGCAAAGAGGACGTCAAACAGGGAAATCTCAGGTAAGTCTGTTAAGTCCTTTACCTGCAGACCTTGAGAATGAGGCTAAAAGGCTGATGCTCTAAGTCAAAATTTGAAACCTGGGTTGGGGAGCAGATGTTCTCTTGACCTCAAATTAAGGACATGGGTAGGAAGTAGTGTAACATAATCTACATGAAAGACTGGAATTGTATGACCTTCCAGATGTTGATGAACTATACATCCAGGCAGCCCTCATTTACACAGCCAATGGTGAGGAATGGTGGGAGATGACCTCCAAAAATATCTGGATGGCCAGATGATTAGCATCCCAAACTAGACTTGTACTTCTGCAGAAGTTGTTGGAATGCAACTGTCTCTGAACACAAAAACAATAGCTTGGGGATAGTGCGAACTAGAGTTGCTTCTGTTCCTTATTTTGATGAGTCTAGAACTTGCAGTACTGTTGTGCATTATAGTTTTATTCTATATTGAAACCTACCTTCTCTCTCACCCAGATGCTTTGATTCCACCCCATTCCAGAACTTCTACATGACAAACTGATTGTTATTCCCTGTGGATAAAGGGGAAAGCATTCTGCGTGTACACAGGGAACCCCAAATTTGATAGATTCCCATTTCAAGAACTGAGCCTTAAAATACATTAATGTCCACAGTAATAATTGGCTCAAATTAAGATTGTCTTAAATCCCTTCCACCTTCCAAGAAAAAAAATAATTCAATTTCACTTTCTGCTGTATTTGAATTCTTATACCTCATGGTATTTGCAAATTTTGGCATTTTAAAAAAATGAGGTTAAAATAGAATTCAATCCCCATTCTACTGAGTAAATCCAGGAAGTGCTCCTATTTCCCAGCCTGGAAAGGACTGTATTCTACCTTCCTGTCTCATAGGTATTAAAGATGATGAGCTTTTCAGAAAAAAAGGTAGCATCCTCAATTTAGCCCTAATGTGGATGGTTAAAAAAAAAGATTTAAGCACTCAAAGCTTTGAGTCTTACATGGATGAATCTGTCAGATTTGGTTTCTTCTCTATTCCATGTGTTTGAATTTTTAATTTCTTCACATTCCCATATAAAACGGTTTGTGAGTTTTGGCAGATGATTATCAAAAAGAAATTGAAATGAAGTCTTCACTCATCTTATCCTGTCCGTCAAAGCTCATATACCTGATCAGTGCTCACTCAGCTATTTTGGATCCTGCTTGTTTCCTAGACCAGTCAATGGGCAAATGTAATTGATTCTTAAGTTGTCCCACAAGAAAGAAGCAAGGACTGGGGAAAAGAACAAATGTGGCTATGACTAAGGACAGGGCACTGGAGGAGAACTGCTCTTTTGGGCGAGGAGACAGCTGCAGCTTGAAGCATGCTGACCCCTGGAGGCCTTTCTAGCAAATGGGCACTGTAGATTGACGTTGGCATGGAAGCAAGTTGCCTTCCTTTCTATGAAAGGATGGAACTGAGATGCTAGGGTTGCTAGAGGTAAAAGTGGAGAGAGAGCTCCTGTACCTTGTGTAGAACAGGGCATTTTAGCAAGTATTACTGGTTATGCAACCAGGTAACAAGCCATATCTTCTGAAATGCCTTCTTGGTTTCACTCTGGTTATCACTGAGCACCTAAATACATATCTAATCCCAACTACCCTCAACTTCAGTTTTGGGAAACATCACAAAGAACCTGCTCCCTTTCCCTGTTCAGCAGAGTAGCTGTCAAATTGCATTGTTTGCCGTGAATTGGATTGGCTCTTATGTGCCTAACAATACCAGACTTTTCAGGACAAACAGAAAGGCCATTACCTCTTGCTTGCCACCTGTCACAACACCTGCCCATAGAAATAGACATAACAATGCTGAACTCTGCTGCACCTGTCAAGGCTTATTGAACCAAGAAGGGTCTTTGCAGGGCAAAGAAAGAGAGATACAGTGGTGGTAAAGCGATATCTTGATATTGGGCCAGATTATGTGGAGGAAGAGTGCACAAAGCTTTGGTCTAGAGATTCTCCACTGGAATCCTTTGTAAATCCCTTCCTCATTCAAAGACAGAAGCACAGGCAGCTCATCTTGGGACCAGTTCTAGGGATGATGGAGCCATGGATAACCTTGGGGTTGAGGGTTATGCTCTGTATTTGTGGCCTACTGGCTGAGAGGTCACTTGGTGATAGATTGCCATTTTATTTTCCCACAGTTCACCAAAGTGCTTTACACGCCACCACTCTTGGGACATTGTGAGAAACTAAGTTGTCACTGTTTGCTAGCCAATATATGTTGGACTCTGGCAAAAATTGATGGGGGTAGATTGGTTGTAGTGTTAATGGAGCTGTAAGAGCTGTCAGAGGATGCTTTATTCTGATGGAAGCAGTGCCCACTAACACTCCTGCTAATTCACTGAGCTGATTTCAAAAATTTTGAACCTTGAAGGCAATTGTGAATAGTGTTCTGCCCCCCAAGGCCACAGTTTAAAGAATCCAAGGCTGTTTGAGTTATTTTGGCCATAGGCAAAAGAATAAACAGATCTTCACGTGCTTCTCGGTAGCTGTGTTGTTTTTCTTTAAGCCCAATGCAATCCAGCCCTTACATTATTGATTGACTTTCTTCAGAGGCTACATGTTCAATCTAACAACAGCAGAAATTTCTGGAGTTACTGAAATCCCTCTCCATACACAACAAAATGGATCCTTTTAAAAGAATGTTTAAAGAATAAAATACGACCACCAGTAAGCATGTGAATCAGTTTCTTCTTTTGTCTGTGGATTCTAATACATGTCTTCCATCTGTGATGGTGTTATTTGGGCATCATAAAGATTTTTAAAAATCCTTAGAGCCACAGCACATACACCCTATCACAAAATATCCCTTCTTGTGTGAAAAATATCTAGAATGTCAAAGATTTGCTTACCCTGACTTCTAGAAAATTGTGTTGTTTGGAGGAAATTACTGGGTGCAATCACAGGAAGTAATAACAGCACTCTATTCTGCTTTGTTCCGCCCTCACCTGAAATACTGTATCCACAGTTATTTGTACTACAATTCAAGAAGAATATTGATGAGCTGAAATGTGTCCAAAGAAGGGTGAACTAAATTGTAAAAGGCCTGGAAGCCAAGCCGTATGAGGAGGAGGGTTAGGGAACAAGGTTTTTTTTTTTTAGTTTAGAGAAAAGAAGTTTGAGAGTGGAGATGATAGCCATGTTTAACATTCTGAAAGTTAGTTAATTTGTGAGGTGATCCCTCGCTGTCCAAGTATAATGTTCCCAGAAGACGCCTATGTGTGAGGTTTTTTTAATGTGTGGAGGTCGGTGCACAGTCTATTAACACACAGTCTTCACAGAGTGAGGGTCCCAACCAGTGGCGTGGTTAACACAATGACAATGACTTCTCAATCTGTTGCAGCCTTCTTCCGCCTTCACAGCCATTGTAACTTGTACCATGTTATCTTCCACCTGATCTGCTGTTGAGGTCTTCAGATTGTGCTCGGTCTGGAACCTCCCCTGTGGCCCCTCCTGGGAGTGCATTTCTCCAGTGGTTATGCCCGCAGGTCTAATGGAACATGCAAGCCCCCTCACCATGACAAGGTTACAATCCATTGAAAAACTGTCGTATTGAAGAGGGAGCAAACTTTGTTTTCTGTTGCTTTAGATATTAGGACATAGAGCAATGTATTCAATCTGCAACAAAAGAGATTCCACCTAAACATGAGGAAAAAAAATCTGACAGTAAGAGCTGTCCTTCTGTTGAATACAGCTGCCTTGAAGTATGATGGTTTGAAGGTTTTTAAACAGAGGTTGAATTGTCGTCTTTCAGGAATGCTTTGCTTTTGTATTCCTGCATGGCAAATGGGGTTGGATTGGATGGCTCCTGTGGTCTCTTTTCTATAATTATACAAGTCTAAGTACTTAGGAAGTATATTTTTTAAAAAAAACCCAGAAGCAGAGCAGGAAAAAAACTAAGTATTAATTCAACATGGTCTTGCGATTTATATGTGCAGTGCATTTATTATAATTACATCCCACTCTTCTGGAAGAATGCTTGGAGCAACCCCTGAGGCGTTCCCAGGGGTCTTCCTTCCAGGGTTATCAGCAGCGATGCTACAGCATGGGAGTGTTCCCTGAACAAGCACAAAGCCCATATATAATCTCTGTGGTAATGAGGTTAGCCGAACAGAAAGCCTTGACTCTGCTGTCTACACAAACTCTGGTCGTGTAATTTAAGAAGACATGCCTTGCACCATAATAAAGGCAGTGTGCAGTGAGAGCCCTCATCTGTCTCCGCAATGCTTCTACATGAGGCTTAATTAAAGAGCAGATGCTCTCAGTAGGTGAATGCAAAACTAACCCAGTCTATCTCTAGGGACCGGATTGGCAATAAGAGTATTGATGGTGATGGGGATAAATATCATACTAATAGTGGATCTGGGCATCTGTTTGAATCCAGGTTCTTACAAACAGAGTTCCTTCCTTTTCTGGAAGGGATAAGAGCTTCCATATCATTAGGACATGCATGGCAGACAGGAATTTAAGAGAGCTGACTTCCAAAAAATGAAGGAATTACTGAGCGGCATTCCATGGACGCCGATATTAAAAAACAAGGGAGTTAAGTCTGGATGGGAGTTTTTCAAAAGTGAAATACTCAATGCGCAAATGCAAACAGTGCCAACAAAGAAGAAAAATAAGACAAGTGCAAAGAAGCCAGAATGGATGTCCAAAGAACTTCTAACTGAGCTAAAGCTCAAAAGTGACATGCACAAGAAGTGGAAAAGGGGAGAAATCACCAAAGAAGAATTCAAACGTATAGCCAACACCTGTAGGGAAAAGGTTCGCAAGGCTAAAGCACAAAATGAGCTCAGGCTTGCCAGGGACATAAAAAACAACAAAAAAGGCTTTTTTGCTTACGTTGGTAGAAAAAGGAAGAAAAAGGAGGCGATAGGGCCATTGCAAGGAGAAGATGGGGTGATGGCGACAGGGGACAGGGAAAAGGCAGAACTACTTAATGCCTTCTTTGCCTCGGTCTTCTCACAAAAAGAAAGCCATCTTCAACTTCAGCAACATGGAATGGACGAAGGATTGGGGGAAATCCAACCCCAAATAGGGAAACAAGTTGTCCAGGAACACCTGGCCACTCTAAACGAATTCAAGTCCCCAGGGCCAGATCAGCTACATCCAAGAGTACTGAAGGAACTAGCGGAAGTTATTTCAGAACCACTGGCAATTATCTTCGAGAGTTCTTGGAGAACGGGAGAAGTCCCAGCAGATTGGAGGAGGGCGAATGTGGTCCCTATCTTCAAGAAGGGAAAAAAGAACGACCCAAACAATTACCGTCCGGTCAGCCTCACATCAATACCAGGCAAAATTCTGGAAAAGATCATTAAGGAAGTGGTCTGCGGACACTTAGAAACAAATGCGGTCATTGCTAATAGTCAACACGGATTTACCAAAAACAAGTCATGCCAGACTAATCTGATCTCTTTTTTCGATAGAGTTACGAGTTGGGTCGATACAGGGAATGCTGTGGATGTAGCGTACCTGGATTTCAGTAAGGCCTTCGACAAAGTCCCCCACGACCTTCTGGCAAACAAACTAGTAAAATGTGGGCTAGACAAAACTACGGTTAGGTGGATCTGTAATTGGCTAAGCGAACGAACCCAAAGGGTGCTCACCAATGCGTCGTCTTCATCATGGAAAGAAGTGACAAGTGGAGTGCCACAGGGCTCTGTCCTGGGCCCGGTTCTGTTCAACATCTTTATTAACGACTTAGACGAAGGGTTAGAAGGCACGATCATCAAGTTTGCAGACGACACAAAACTGGGAGGGATAGCTAACACTCCAGAAGACAGGAGCAGAATTCAAAATGATCTTGACAGACTAGAGAGATGGGCCAAAACTAACAAAATGAAGTTCAACAGGGACAAATGCAAGATACTTCACTTCGGCAGAAAAAATGGAAATCAAAGATACAGAATGGGGGACGCCTGGCTTGACAGCAGTGTGTGCGAAAAAGACCTTGGAGTCCTTGTGGACAACAAGTTAAACATGAGCCAACAATGTGATGCGGCTGCTAAAAAAGCCAATGGGATTCTGGCCTGCATCAATAGGGGAATAGCGTCTAGATCCAGCGAAGTTATGCTCCCCCTCTATTCTGCCTTGGCCAGACCACACCTGGAATACTGTGTCCAATTTTGGGCACCACAGTTGAAGGGAGATGCTGACAAGCTGGAAAGCGTCCAGAGGAGGGCGACTAAAATGATTAAGGGTCTGGAGAACAAGCCCTATGAGGAGCGGCTTAAAGAGCTGGGCATGTTTAGCCTGCAGAAGAGAAGGCTGAGAGGAGACATGATAGCCATGTACAAATACGTGAAGGGAAGTCATAGGGAGGAGGGAGCAAGCTTGTTTTCTGCTGCCCTGCAGACTAGGACACGGAACAATGGCTTCAAACTACAGGAAAGGAGATTCCACCTGAACATCAGGAAGAACTTCCTCACTGTGAGAGCTGTTCGACAGTGGAACTCTCTCCCCAGGGCCGTGGTGGAGGCTCCTTCTTTGGAGGCTTTTAAGCAGAGGCTGGATGGCCATCTGTCGGGGGTGCTTTGAATGCGATTTCCTGCTTCTTAGCAGGGGGTTGGACTGGATGGCCCATGTGGTCTCTTCCAACTCTACTATTCTATGATTCTATGATTCTATGAATTGAGCAGGTACATGCCATGATGGAAGATAAGGCCCACTATTTGGTGGGGATGGGAACCACGTAAGGTGGTGGTATAGAAAGCAGGTCAGGACTATCCTACACCATGAGATTTTAGGACCACAACATGAGATCTGGCGGCATCTCTTATAACACGAGTCCTCAAACAAAGGCCTGTGGGCTGGATGTGGTCCACCAAGGTCATTTTCTTAGTTCCCGCACTGAACTTTTGACTTATGGTCACCCTAAGTCTGAAACAACTTGAAGGCACACAACAACAACAATCCTAATTACTTTGATTATCTCATCAACCAAAAACAGGCCAGCACTTCCCACTGAAATACTACTAAGTTTATGTTGGTTAGAATTGTTCTTCATTTTGAATATTGCTTTGCTCTTTCCTTCCCTCCCTGCACTACAGATAAGATATGTGCAGTGTGCATATGAATTTGTTTTTTTTTTTTACAAACTGAACCAGACCCCTGCTTAAAAGGTTTGTGGACACCTGTGTTATAATGTCACTTGGGATTAAAATGTTTGTCTCAAAATGACTCCAAATGCACCCAAGGGTGCTAGGAATGTTTAAAAACATGATGACAATGTCTACAAGGAACATTTAGGAGCAAAAATTATGTTGATTGATTAATTGATTGACTGACTGATTGACTGCTGGAGTAGATGCAATGAGGAATGCAGCCCTCCAAGTCTTCCTGGAGGGCCAATGTGGTCATAGAGGTGTTCATAAGGAAAATTAATAATATATTCATTCCATCACACGTGACATACTTTTGTCTGTTTCTATGTAATCCTTTGCATTGTGAGCTATCACACAGGGGAATGTAGTGTCGGCACCCTTTCCATCCTCCTCCTCCTGCTCCTCCTCCTCCTCCTCTTTTTCTTTTTATACGAGAAAAATTTCGCAATTGCAAAAGTCTGAAATCGAGGTCTAAGGGGGGAGGGAATATAGCCACAGCAAAGTGGTGATATATTGAAATTTATTCCTGAAGAATAAATTATTTTTTAAACACCATAAAACTTTCATGTAAGATGATTACTGGTGAGAAAAGGATCATTGAGGCTTATTTTGAAACCGCCCACAGGAACACTCACTTTTCAACGTCACTAACATGTGGGAATAATACAGTTCCCATCCATGTGTAAATAAGTGCCTTTTCCATTTCTGTGCAAATTGGGAACTCTGGAAATGAATACCACCTGACTCCTAAAAGCTTAGTTTCTACACACTTTAAACACATTTTAAAGACAGAGTCTCATGGATAACCATCAGAAATAATTTTGCGTTGTATGATGGGTTCAGTGGGACTCCATCTTTAACCCGTCAGGCACTTGGGAAGAAGCCCCGCCCCCTCCTCTAGCCCCGCCTCCTGTGTCCTGGCAGGCACCGCAGGACAGGGATAGAAGCTCAGCCCTGCCTCAGAGCTCGTAACTCTGCCCATCCCAGTCCTAGCCGCCCATTTGTGGCCCCGCCCACCTCCCCTCGTTGCCCTGCATCTTGGACTAGGGGAGAGGCTCAGCCCCGCCCTCTTGAGCAGGAGCCACACCCACCCCTCTAAGCCCCCTCTTTCCAGGGGGCGCTGAGTCATATTTTTTCTGGAAAGGGGACGGCAGGCCAAATAAGTTTGGGAACCACTGGTTTAGGTTAAAATGTAGTTTTTGAGTCTTTTAAACATGGAGGGCAGCATTTTTTTCTAATGTATCAGGAAGAGGTGAGGAAATTGATTTTTTTGCCAAATTTCTAATGAAGTAGCATTCGTTGATCTCAAGTTAGAATCACCCAATTTGTGGGAGGATAAATTAGGGGAGAAGTCAAAATAAACTTTTTTGGGCAATTATCTTTTGCTCCCCATTGTAAGCTAACTCATAATGCTTCTACTTTGGAAAAAAAACCTTTTAGGGTACCTTTTTCCTTCATACCATGATTTGTTTGTGTCCAGTGTTGGGAGGGCCAGTGCTGTTGCCTTCCAAATGGGATTCCTTCCCACCCCTTCTCTCTCCCTCTCAGCTGTTTGGAATTGTGGGAGTTGTAGTCCAAAATACCAGCTGAGCCTCTGCTGCTGCCCTTCCAAATGGGATTCTCTCCCACCCCTTCTCTCTCCCTCTTGGCTGTTGAGAATTGTGGGAGTTGTAGTCCAAAACACTAACTGAACCTCTGCTGCCACACTTCCAAATGGGATTCCCTCCCACCCCTTCTCTCTCCCTCTCAGCTGTTGGGAATTGTGGGAGCTGAAGTACCAAAAAGCATCCAGAGGGACGGTGGACGGGGTTAAATGTCTGCAGTGTAAAAACCTCTTCATTGAAAAATACGCAAGACAACTGAGTGCACTAAACAGTGTGATCCCAAGGTAGGGAAAACCCCATTTTTATTATTGATTGGAGTTAGGCTGAACTCTCTTCTTCTAAACACTTCCCAGTGTAATCTGATGAAGTCCTCTAAGTAGTGATGGAGTTTCTCAGGGTTAACCTGGAATGATGTCAGTTGTAGTTAATCCACAACCTTATGCATTTTGTACAATTACAAAAATGACTTTTTCAAATAACCCAGGCAACACCGGGTACCGAAGCTAGAATCAGAATAAAAGACAAGGGCCCAAACATTTCAAGACCATTTGGCAGTTTTATTGAAAAGACGGGATACTATGCAGTGGGATAGGAGCCCCGGTGGCGAAGTGTGTTAAAGCACTGAGCTGCTGAACTACCCTGTTTCCCCGAAAATAAGACATCCCCAGAAAATAGTAGAGGTTTTGCTGAATTGCTAAATATAAGGCCTCCCCCAAAAGTAGGACCTAGCAAAGTTTTTGTTTGGAAACATGCCCGCCAAACAGAATGCCAGAGCTTACAGGATCGGTAAATGTACATACCATAGATTGTTGTACATGGAAATAATGATAGTAACAAGAAATTCTTGATAAGATTCACAGTTTGTTTGGTTATGTTGGTTTGTGATGACAACTATTGTATAGTATGTAATAAATGTTCATTTTTTGTTCAACAATTAATGTGAATTCTTATTCATGGAAAAATAAGACATCACCTGAAAATAAGACCTAGAGCATCTTTGGGAGCAAAAATTAATATAACACACTGTCTTATTTTCGGGGAAACACAGTACCAGACCGAAAGGTCCCAGGTTCCAATTCCGGGAGTGGAGTGAGTGCCCGCTATTAGCTCCAGCTTCTGCCAACCTAGCAGTTTGAAAACATGCCAGTGTGAGTAGATTAATAGGTACCACTCCGGTGGGAAGGTAACGGCGCTCCATGCAGTCATGCTGGCCACATGACTGGACAACGCTGGCTCTTCAGCTTAGAAATGGAGATGAGCACCAACCCCCAGAGTCAGACATGATTGGACTTAACGTCAGGGGAAACCTTTACCTTTATGCAGTGGGATACCTACAGTAGAGTCTCACTTATCCAACATTCATTTATCCAACATTCTGAATTATCCAGCGCAGTCTGCCTTTTAATAGTAAATGTTTTGTAGTTAATGTTTTCAATACATCGTGATATTTTGATGCTAAATTCATAAATACATTAATTACTACATAGCATTACTGCGTATTGAACTACTTTTTCTGTCAAATTTGTTGTATAACATGATGTTTTGGTGCTTAATTTATAAAATCATAACCTAATTTGATGTTTAATAGGCTTTTCCTTAATCCCTCCTTATTATCCAACATATTTGCTTATCCAACATTCTGCTGGCCCGTTTATGTTGGATAAGTGAGACTCTACTGTATTTTGTGGAAAAGACAACAAATGTGTGGGTGGCAAGCTTTGCTCAGGAGAGGTTTGCCATTGCCCTTCTGAGGCTGAGATACTAAGTTTCAGTTCTGTCTTCCCCAAAGTTTGGGAAAGTTTCTTTTAAAATGACACTTCCCAGAATTTTCCAGCCAGTATTTTCCAGGTTCTGTTCCTGGCCGCTTTGCACACAGGTTATTCCGTATCCATCCCCTGATGCCATTTGCAATCATTTAGAACTACAGGCTGGACTTGAAACAGAGCTTGTCGATTTTGCCCTTGTGGCTAATAGCTGCCAGTGAGCCTATCATTCATCTATTTAATTGTTCTTAAAAATCCATTTAAAAAGCCATGGATGGGTTCCATAAACCAATTATGTTTTCCTTGTGTTGCTCTTATAAACCACCGCCTATGAATGTCTACAGACATGACCACAGATTTTTCTGAGGTAAATTTTTCAGAGGTTCTTCCCAGTCCAATGGGATTGTAAAAAGTCATTTTTCTGAGGTAAATATTAGGTTCACTTTTCATTCTCTCCAGTCCAGTGGAATTGCAAAACCTAGATTTTTGGGGGGTAAATATTATGTTCACTCCTTAGCCTCTCCAGTCCAAGGAGATTGTGAAGACAGATTTTTCTGAGATAATACGTTTGCTCCTTATTCTCTTGAGACCAACAGGATTGTGGAAACAGATATTTTTTTTCCTGAAGTATTAATTATCCTCACTTCTTATTCTCTGGAGTCCAATGGGATTGTGAAGACAGATTCCCCCCCCCCCTCCCCGAAATAATACGTGTAATTATGCTCGTTCTCCCCAGTCCAATTTGATTGTGAAAATTTTTTCTGAGCTCAAAGTGTTCACCCCTTATTTTCTCCAATCCAATGAGATTGTAAAAACAGATTTTTCTGAGGTGAATATTACATTCACTTCTGATTTTCTCCGGTCTAATAGGATTGTAATTTTTTTATTGAGGTAAATATTATATTCACTCCTTATTTTCTCCAGTCTAATACGATTGCAAAGATTTTGCTGAGGTAATAATTATTATCATGTCTTATTCTCTCCAGCCCAATATGATTTTAAACACAGAAAATATCATGAGGTAATATTCACTTCTTATTCCCTTCAGTCGAATGAGATTGGAATAATTTCTATTCCTGGTCAGGAGTCCTGTGTGGACACCAAACTGATAATAACGATAATCATAATATAAGCTTTTATTTATACCCCGCCTCCATCTCCCACAGGGACTTGGGGAGGCTTACAAAATAAAACACAATAGTGCCATGACATATACAGTACAATACAACAATATATCAAATCAGGGCACAATCGATACAACCGACATATGAAATTAATAAAAGCAACCTCAATTAAAAGAGACAGTAAAATATGATCGTAGTCAACTAGTCATAATTAAAAGATCCATACAATGTTCGCCAGCTCAGCTGTATTACCTTAAACGATGTAAAGTGCTATTATAGTGGCAATTAGGTTGGCAATTGTTTAGACAGTGTGAAATACCTGCTAAAACTGCCATGTTTTTATTCTTTCCTAAAGTACTATAATGTGGGGGCTTGCCTAATTTCCCTGGGGAGGGTGTACCAAAGGCAGGGGACCACCAACAAGAAGGCCCTATTTATTTTATTTATTACAATATTTATATCCCGCCCTTCTCACTCAATAGGGGACTCAGGGCGGCTTACAATAAAACACACATATAAAATTGTACAATGCATTGTGAATCAATTAAAAAGTTATTAAATTACATCAGACATTCATAAAAACACTTATAAAATACAGATGGGCATGTTCAAGTCTAAAAGACTGGGTCTGTCAATTGAGTTCCAGCGTACATAATAATAATTAGTGCTGCTAATTGTTATTTGAAAGCCTGGCCCCACAACCAAGTTTTAACCTTCCTATGGGTTAGGGATAGGAGGGAGGGAGCCTGTCTGACTTCACTGGGGAGGGCGTTCCATAGGCGGGGAGCCACTGCTGAAAAGGCCTGTCTCTCGTCCCCGCCAGCCGCACCTGTGAGGCTGACGGGACCGCGAGCAGGGCCTCACCTGATGATCTTAAGCTTCGAGGTGGGTCGTAGTGGGGGGACACGTTCGGATAGATAAGCTGGGCCGGAACAAGGCCCTATCTCTTGTTCTCACCAACCACACTTGAGACAGAGGTGGGACTGAGAAGAGCCTTCCTGGCAGATCTTAGAGCCCGCACCAGTTCATAGGGGGAGATGCGGTCACAAAGATAGGTTGGACCCGAACCATATAGGGCTTTGTAGGTAATAACCTGCACTTTGAATTGGCCCCAGAAACTTGTCGGCAGCCAAAGGAGTTGTCTCAGTAGGGACATAGTATGCTCCCTATAGCTAGCTCCAGTTAGTAATCTGGCTGCTGATCTTTGCACTAACTGCAGTATCCGAGCCGTTTTCTAAGACAGCCCCATGTAGTGTGCATTGCAGTAATCCATTTTAGATTAAACTAAGGCATGGCCAAATCAGGCCAAATCACCATGGCCAAATCAGGCTTTTCAAGGTACAGCCACAGCTGGCACACAAGTTTTACCTGTGTGAAGGCCCTCCCAGATGACAGCTGAGCTTCAAGCATCAGTGCTGAGTCCAGGAAGACCTCCAGACTGTGGACCTGCATCCTCAGGGGGAGTGTAACTCTGTCAAGCACAGGTTGCTACACTATACCCAGATTGGCCCTGCGACTGACCAGGAGGGCCTCTGGCTTGTCTGGATTTAGCTTCAACTTATTACCCCTCATCCAGTCCATCACAGCTGCCAGGCATTGGTCCAGGATCCAGGGAGTTTCCTTGGAATTAGGTGGAAAATAGTAGTTTCATGTAGATATTGAAAAGCATGGGGGATAAAATGGAACCTTGCAGGACCCCACAGTTTAATGGCCAGGGGTCCAAGCAGGTGTCCCCCAGCATCACCATCTGGGAATGGTCCTCCAGGAAGGAGGGGAGCCACTGCAAAGCAATGCCCCCAAGATCCATTCCGGAGAGACGACCCAGAAGGATGCCGTGATCAATGGTATCGAAAGCTGCTGAAACATCCAAGAGAATCAGCACGGACACACTCCCCCTGTCTAGCTCTCCAGAGGTCATCCACCGAGACGACCAAAACTGTCTCCGTTCCATGACCAGGCCTAAAACCAGACTGTGAGGGATCTAGATAATTGGTTTCATCCAAGAATCTCTGGAGCTCAGAAGCCACCACTTGCTCCAGAACCTTGCCCAAAAAATGGAGATTAGAAATGGGCCGGTAGGGTTTCTGTCTTGTCAGGATTGAGCCTCAACTTATTAGTCCTTGTTCAGTCCATCACAACTGTCAGACATTGGTCCAAGATCTAAAAGATGTGTATATATGTTATCAGAGAAGCAGACACCCAGGAAGATGAAACACACAGAGCAGCAACCAACCTGAACTTTTAAATATCCAATTACTATTGTTTTTATTTTAATATTTCACTCCGTACCATGGGATATCATGATATTTAAGTGTCTAAGTGAAGTCAGCAAATGTGTCCATTTCATTTACTCCTACATTTGAACTGTGATCAATTCTGATTTTTTTTAAATGATCAGAAACTAAACTTTAATCCATCTCTAGTAAAAGGATGATTTGAAGCCTTAAGAGAGTCACTTGTTCCTAAAAAATCCATTTAATCCTTTTTTAGAATCCATTCATTTTTTGTCTTTGATGTAAGCTACAACAGGCCTGGGCAAACTTTGGCCCTCCAGGTGTTTTGAACTTCAACTCCCACAATTCCTAACAGTCTCTGGCCCTTTCCTTTTCCTTCTCAGCCACTTAAGCAGTTGAGGAGGAAAAGGAAGGGGCCTGAGGCTGTTAGGAATTGTGGGAGTTGAAGTCCAAAACACCTGGAGGGCCAACGTTTGCCCAGGCATGTGCCACAAGCTACAAACACTTCAGAGCTGCTAACTCCACATTCTTGTGTGTGCTTTCATATCTTGGATGCATTTATTATTCATCTTGATAATACAGGTTTCCCTCAATTAACAAAGTAAATGACTTCCTGGGCATTGCTTCTTTAATAAAAGTTGGTGACAGAGGCAGAAATAACATGTAGAGAAAGGAAATAGACACAAACACTGTGAACAAGAGACCTCTTCATCCAAGAAGAGTAGCTCAACATTTTTTAGCCAGATTTTGATATAAAACTATCAATATCCACACAAGAAATGAAACAATCAGGTTGTGTCAGTTTTGTATAAGTAAACAAAAACATTAATTACATCAAAACAGATCACATCAAACAATATGCACAAGCTAACTTTAAACTTAATAACAGACAAAATTATCCAAGGATAAAAACTTAAACAACCCATACAGACATAAATGCATAGCATAAATTTATCACTGTATGGGAGGGAGTTCCAGAAGTGGGGAGCGATCACAGAGCAGGCCCTCTCTCTCATTACCACCAGTCATTCTTGAGATGAGGGTGGGACCGAAAGTAGGGTGTTCTCTGCAGATCACAATGCTCGAACTGATTTGTAAACAGAGATGTGGTTCTGCAAGTGGTCTGGGCCTGAACTGTTTAGGGCTTCATAGGTAATGACCGGCACTTTGTGCGCAGCCGGCACACAAGTTTTAGTTGTGCGAAGGTGCTCCTGGCCACCTCCAACACCTGGGGTTCCAGCGTCAGCATTGAGTCCAGAATCACCCCCAGTCTGCAAACCTGTATCTTCAGGGGGAGTGTAACCCCACACACCTGATCCATCTTCCGACTGACCTTGAATCTTCTAAACACTACCTGTATTCTTCTTCCAAAATACCTCCAGGAATGAATTGCTTTACCAAACTCTGCTTTTCATTTTGGTAGCTAGCAAGACAAGGTTGTCTGCTCTCTCCTTTTCTCTCTGATTTGGCCTTCATGTTCAGTAAGGTTAGATTTACACTGCCACATACTCCAATTCAAATCAGATAATATGGGATCAGAAACTGGATTATATGACAGTGTATATCCTGGAGACAGTTTTCCTTGCCTGTTGTAGGCAGGCACAGGCAGCTTCAGCATGATTTTTAGAGCAGAATCCCATTCCTTTCCAGCTCAAACTTTATTGCATTGTTTGCTGTAGATGTATTTGCAGCAGTCAGATAAAAAATTTCAATTTTTAGTTTTCTCCCAATGCTGCTACAGCTAAAAAAAAACCAAAAAAAAAAAAAACCCTTTCTAACTACAGTGTTCCCTCACTTATTGCTGGGGTTAGGTTCCAGGACCACCCGCAATAAGTGAAAATCCACAAAGTAGGGACACTATATTTATTTTAATATTTATACATTATTTAAGTAGCTATATACTATTTTAAGTCTTTGTCAACCAATTGTGTATTGATAAATCACTTCCTTCTCCTCCTGTTGCCGCTTGGACTCCTTTGGCTTCTCCTTCCTCCCTTCCTTAGGCTGTAAATTGTAATTTTTTATTATTTATAATAGTCTTTTAGAGTTATTGAAAAACCGTGAAACAGCGAATCTGCGAAAAGTGAACTGCAAAGTAGTGAGGGAACACTGTACACAGAGGGGAAAGCGGAAAGGAGGGCCAGGCTAGCATTAAAAGACTGTAAAAAGCAGTGTTGCCATTAGAGGCTTTGTTAACTGAGGAATGCCATCAATCTATAGTTTGCTCAACCTAGTATTTCTGTTTTTCACCCAGTATTTTCAATCTGAAACCTGCTAAAGCTGAAGGCTTGGAATTTGCTGCATAAAGAGAAAGACAAGATGGCACCCTTTTCTCATTTCCTATAAAAATCCAACTAGGTTTGCAGCTGAATCTTAGTACAGTATATTGACAGAACAACATTTTTCATCATATCCTAAGAAAGCAGATAAGTTTAGGAAGGTGCTTTTCATCTTATCTGACCAGCAATCCCTGACTGTAACCATGTTCCAGGGACCAACTTGCTGGCTGTTTCTTTTCTCCCCCAATACATTTTCTATGGATGGGCAACCAATTATTGGTTGACTGACACCACTCAATAGACCACCCCTTTGAACAGTGTTGCATTAGAGAATTAAGGGAAGGCATCATACTATAGAATCTCATGCTAGCTACTCTTATAGAAATGGCACAGCGCCTGGAAAAGTCTGTGAACTACTATTCCCAGAATAACCCAGCTAGCATGAATGATATCTTAGTAGTTGGAGTTCCAAACTCAAGGCTGGCCCCAAGAAACACTGGAGCTACCACCACTAGCACAAAAGTGTTCTATTTATCTCCACGCTTCCTCTTCTTCTGTTCCCATAATTGGAAAGTGAAATATTACAAATGTATCTCTTCCACCACTTGTGTCCTGCCTCTTCTAAAGACAACTTTAACCTAAAGCATCTCAGGGCTAATGTACTAAATGAGTGTGGGCAGATCTTTCCTCATTGAGTTTGTATTTTCTTACAAACTTCTCTTTTTCAGGCGGATAGCTGGGCTTCTCTTGGCAGAGATTTCACCAGTCTCAGAACCTCCTGTAGAAAAAAAAATCACCTTAAGAACTATTTGGCCCATCCTCAACATCCGACCAAACATAGCTGTCTTAGATTTTGAGTGTTATGTTGTTAGTTACCTAATTACTTTTGTTATTTTTGCAATTTTTACTGGCAGGAATGACAGTATGTCCTCATGTGCCAGAGTATCTTTCAGCAGTGGCTGGTGATTCCTATGTCTGTGGGTCAGTGAATCCACTCCTGTTTTGAAGAAGGTAGAGATGTGTGCGTGTGCCTCCAAGTCTGCTGTGGACTTATGGTGGTTTCATTAATGTCATAGGGTTTTCTTAAACAAGGAATACTTAAGTGGTATATTTTCAGTTCTTTCCTTATCCAAGGCATTGAACCTATGTAAGGTTAGTGTTCCGTGCTTTAGAAAGCTTATTTAAAGTTCAGACTAAAATGCAGGGCAGACCCATAGCCTCAGTAAAAAGGAAGCCACCAGGCACAACTGGTCACTTAGCTGGCTTTGAGTATTATGAACCTTGGCTCACATTAATAAATGGGAGTACCATATACAATTTTGTCTTAGATAGCAAAAATGCCTTGAGCCAACAATGCCTCTGTGCAAAGACATACTACCAAGTCTCCACTTTGATGGTAGATAAGGGGACGTTTGTGTGGGAACAAGTTGCGAACTGACTAGGGCATTTGGATGCCCAAGTTGCCATCTGCCTAGGGCATTAAAGGCCAAGAGCAGCTAGCACTAGAATGGAAAGACCTTAGAGTTGTCTGTAGAGGTTATATGTTAAATGTCCAGAGGAAGGGAGTGTTATCCTCATTGGTGAGTTAACACCAATTTCACCATTGGCAGAAAATATTTTGCTGACTGAGATGATACAGGCCAAAGTGCCTTTCACCCGAGGTCTTTATGCAGCACAGAAGTATAGCACTACAGTAACATGAACTTGTATAGCTGTATCCTGTGAAATACTGGCATTTTTAGTTTTGTGAGGCACTAGAGAGTTCCGACTGAAAAATTTAAATATCCCTTCCTAGACTGCATATCCCAAAATTCCATAGGATCAAACCATGGCAGTTAGAATTGAATTAAAGCCTGGAAAAGATACTGTTTGGACTACAACATCTAGAACCCTCTTGCTATTGTCTATGCTGGTTGAAGGCTTCTGGTAGTTGTATTCCTCCCCAAAAGTGTTTTTTATATATTACTCAAGACAATTCAAATGATTTTGTTTCTTGAGGAAGAGGCACCCATAGTTAGTTACCACTTTATGGAAATACACATGCAACAAATGCAATTAAATAAGTAACAATTTCATCTTTTCTATGGCACCCTTAACCACTGCTGCCTGAATCAGTTTGCTTCATTTGCCTGATCAGCATGGCTAGGAAGAAACAAATGCAGATGTCAGAAGACTTCCAGTATAATTTTGGTTGATTCAAGAGTGATAGATGTCCTTTGCTAGGATACATTCTCAGCCAGGCTTTTTTTTTAAGTCTCTCTCCCCCCCCCCCCCTTTCAAGCTTTAACAGAGTTCCAACATTGCAGAGAGAACTGTACAACAGAAACTGCTGCTGCTGCAGGTAACATTTGGGAAATGACTTTCCCATTGCATACGCTCAAATCCTGTAACCTTGTCTGCCATGATCGATGTGTATTAGTTTCTGTGGCTGCTGCCAAAACAACTTGGATCAGATGCCCCCTCCCCTTGCTTCACAAGCTAGACTGGAAGATGAGCTCAAAATGGCTCCCAGAGGTACAGTTGGCTTCAAGGTAGCTTCAAGGAAACGGGATATGTGAGCTGAATCTAGGACCTGTCAAAATGGCAAGTACCAGCTATTTTTAAATGCTCAATCTGCTGAGTCTGACCTACAAGGCTATACTTTCAGGTGAACTGAAGTCTACAAGTTTCAGAAGCTTACCACTTAAACTGAAGATGTTGCTTGGAAATCCTTGTTTTGGGGACTGTAATCCATTTGCAAATACAGTAGCTTTTCTGAGCTCTGGTATCGATCAATCCATTGTGATCACCTGCTGGCCAAAAACTGAAATCTCCCTGATGGGAACAGAACCATCATTCATGATTTGGGAGCTTTGTAAAGATTAGCTGTTAAATATTTGTTTATAGATGATAAATCATCATCTCACAAATCTCTGTAGACTAGAAAGAAAACGTCAGGGATCAAAGATTTGGGGGCATTTTTACTATTTATGGAGGCTTTGCATTTAGAAGGCTCCATTTCCAACCCTGGCATTTTCAGCAGGAGTTCAGGGTAGAGAGCTGTGGCCACTTACTGGGCTAGCTAGTCCAATGATCTTATTGCGTATTACACAGTTTCCCATGTTTGTGGTCGGATTTTGTTCTCCAAAATCTCAATAATCTTTCCATGTCTATCGAATATAAGTCTTACTAGGGTCTGTGGGGATTATTATATTCTGGTAAGTGGGTACATGATTGCAACTCAAAATTTCACAGTCACAGATAGGACTGGAGAATCTTTGGGCTCTTCAGATGTTTCAAACGTCAACTCTCTAACCTACTAGGGGCTTCTGGAAATTTATATGCAAAATATCTGGTTGGCCAAAAGACTACAAAAGCAGTAATAGAATCAAAACTTCGATGGCTGGTTTTCATTGTCAACCTCAGACTGAAGCTGTTTACTCATAGTAGCTGAAATTTTAAATCAGCTACTAAAGTGTGTGTGTGTGTGTGTGTGTGTATGTGTGTGTGTGTGTGTGTGTGTGTATGTATGTGTGTGTGTGTGTGTGTATATATATATATATATATATATATATATATATATATATATATATGAATGATTTACTTAAAATGTAGTCAGATATTGAGATGCAGCAGACTGGCATTTCCAGTAATCAGTAATCAGTAATCTCCAGTACAACAGAAGCAGGGTTTCCATTACTATTCTTCTTCATGCTAGAGTTTGTTGGTATAAGGGGGTTGAAACATCAGTCTGCTGCATCATAATCAACAGGAGAATAGAATCCTGCTGCTTTCCATTAAGGTAGAACTGTGGGACAGGCTTCCAAGATCCCTCTGTATTCCCTACACAATTGAATATAGAGGAATTATGAATACAAATCAATTATGAATGCATAACTCTAAGTTACATGTTTGCAACTGTGAATTTCAGCCAGGGCAGTGAAAATCAGGTCCCTACTTTCATTTTATCCTCAAAATATTCCTGCAAGATAATATGAAAAAGTGGCCTGAGGTCACCCAAAGCGTGATAGCCATGATCCTAGTTCTCTTTGGTGAAAATCCAGTACTTTTTAATCACTATGTCACAGCGGCATGTAATCAACCATTGGGGAGTCATGTAGCCCTTCAGATATTTTTCAGCTACAACTTCAGGAGCTAACATAGTCAATGATAAGGAATAAGGAATGCTAGAAGTTTCAGTCAGAACATTTGGAGAGCAGCTGTATGGTAATGGTTGTTTTCAGACCCCAATCTGAGCGTTGGGGTTTAAGTTCCTCCAAATGGCAAAAAGAAAGGATACCTTGGGCAGACCATCTTCTTTAGGTAGCTTTCAAAGGAAGGGAAAATATTTAGAACAGGGATCATGTGTCCCTCCCTCCAGTGCTTGTTGGACTGCAAATCTCAGCAGGGTTCAGGAGAGGAACCCTATCAGAAGTGTTGAGAGAGTACCATGTGTGGGAATGCTGATTTGGAGAAAATACTTCAAAAGCTTCTTTCAGTCTGAGTGTTGTTCCTGGAAAGGGTAGGGACTTATAGGTTTGTATGTTTATTAGTTACATTTATGTCCTGCTGTTCCCTGAAGAGCCCATAGTAGTATACATCGCTCCCTTCCTTTATCTTTTCCTTGTACATTAGTTTGGTCAGAGAAAATCCAGACTTGTGCTTGGAATTTTGGATTAGGACTTCAGGAATCCACCAACCAACATGGTGACCTTATTAAGCTACAATTTCCAGCAAGATGCCATTTCCCAGGATTCTTGGAGTTGTAGTGCTAGGAGTCACACGTACACATATAAAAGGAGTCCAAAATCTGTATCATTATATTCCCCATAGAAATAGTCAACAGCTGTCTGTAAGCATGAGAATAAGCTGCTATTCATTGGCTTGGAAAGAGCCAAAAGCTTGAAAGTGGTAATAATTTTGATGATGGCAGGGCTGTGTCTGATGACTGTCAGTTCTATAAGGCAGCTTCCCCAATCCTGAAGACTTCCAAATAAGACCTCCCCCATCCCTGGCAAGGTTTGATATGAATGCATGATTTCACTATAATAGTCAGAAAGGCCTTTTCTACAGGCTTGATTTTCACTGCTCTTCTAGGACCAAAACAAGTCAAATTCTATGAATTGTGCAAATTGGGAAGTTTTGAATACCCCCTATGTTGTGTAATTCATCTTAGTAGCTGAACTATTAGCCACAAAAAGGAGCTTTGTGGATCCTTATCCCCAACTATCAAGTACCCATTTCCATCTCCCTCTTGTTTCTGATAGTACACTGTGCATTCTCTTCACAAAAATAGCTGTGTACCCATAATAGCTAGGAGCCAGATTTAAAATCCAAAAAGCAAAATAAAAGAAAGTGAACAGGAATTCTCAGGAAGCTGGACTCAGGCCTATATATTTTTTTACTTTGCTCTCTGGCGGAAGCATGGCACACACCCACTCGGGGTATTAAAAGGCTCCAGCTGAGTTCACACCCACATTTTGTATACTCATTTTTCAATTATCCACAAACACAGTGCAGTTGTATGAAGAACTAAACTCCTGCCCATTAAAATAATAAAGTGTGGCGAGAGCTGCTATGGATCACGCTCATATGGTCTCTTGTGCTCTCCTTTCAAACCAGGAAACGAATAGAAAATAAGAGGTGTTTTTTCTGACTTCTGTCCCAAATGATTCTGCAAAATATCTCCTGTGCCATGCTCATTTTCTTAGAGATTGGATGCCCGCAATATCCGATCTCTTTCTCCCTTGCTGCTCTGAATATGAGAGAGAAGAGATGCACAATTTGCCTCCTGCTTGAAGGAGGGCACTGCTGAAACTCCAAAGCTTGCTGACTTGTGCTTTCATGGGGTGTGTATGAATGTGTTTTGGAGGAAGAGAGGGATTTTTCTAAACAGTCCAGCAAGTCTCTGCAAGTATGTGATCTTCAAGCCTCTACTTCCAGCTGTTTTGGGAAATACAACCCCATCCACAGTCTGGGGATGATGGGACTTCACTGCCAACAGCCCTGGGGGGTGCTGGAGGCCGATCCAAGGTGCTGGAAAGAGCACAAAAGAGGGAAGGATGTGTAAAGCAACTTGTGGGCGTCATTCCCATGTGCCAGCTGGAATCCCTCTCCCTGTTGAAAATAGCAACCTCCCAAGCCTTTCACTATTTATTTGTTAATGTATATATTTGCTAACCTGTATTCTATGTGTATGTTGATTTGTCAGTTTGACTGTACCTCTTTGGTGTGGGAGGGGTTATAGACATGTGATTGTACTGAGCATGTTCAGACTCAGGATTCCATTTTATATTCTGTTTGCATCACACCTCAGTGGACTTATGGACTTCAGTGAGTACAACTTGTGCCGTCCGCCGGACAATAAAAAACTATAAAACTGAAACGTGCTGTCCTTTATCCGGGCGAACTGCAAATCCCTATAAGCTGTCCTATAGATATTGAACGACTGAGTCTGGATAACTTCAAAAAAGAATGTTTATTCATACAAGGTTGTAAACCTGGCACAGATCTTAAAGTTGCAGAAAATGAAACAAATTTCTATAGGTTTTAGTCACAGAATTATCCCTGGTTCCAGAAGGCAAAAGTGATTATAAAACCACTATACCCTAATCACGCTGCCTATATTAGAAGGAGAAACTCTTTCCTTCCCTATCTTTACAGCAAAGATTAGTTCTAGAAGCGATGGAATAACTTTGCTCCTCTAACTAGATTTCCTATTCCAGATCAATATAATTCAATACTTATCTAATTTGGATAGGCTTAGATTGGCCTGGTTTTGAGGATGATTTGTCCCAGTTAGCCTTGCACAGCTCCAGCACGTTGGAAGACAATAGCCAGAATGAAGCTCCAAAATGGAGACTAGACCCTGGTAAAAAGGGCGGTCCTAAGATGTTGCACTCTTTGACCAATCACTGCAAAGAAAACTGCAGCCAGCTATTGCAGATTCCAAGCCACTTTTCCTAGGCTTTTGCAGCCAGAGGCTCAAACAAAATGCAAAGGAGGGAAAACAAACAAACGACCAATAGGTAAGGCAAACCATCGTCCTGGGGGACGGAACACTCCCCGCTAAATTCCCAGGATGTGGGAATTTACCAATCAAAAACATACAAACACCTTTGTATACACAACAATACAACAGTATAAAACTTTAAACATCTCCAATAAGCAACACGAGGTCACTAATTGGTCTGTCCAGGACAGACATTTTGTCCTTACTATGAGTCTTTACTTGAACTTTTCTAACCTTACCGTCAGGGCAAGGAAAGGTCTTTAGTATAATGCCCATAGGCCAGGCATAGCGGGGCAAGTCTTTGTCCTTTGGCAACACAAGGTTTCCCACCTTGGCATTGTCCTTTGGGGTTTGCCAGAGTCTTCTGGTTGGAAGCTGGCTTAAGTATTCGGCCTTCCACCTCTTCCAGAAGTGGTTGGCTAAGGTCTGCACATGCAAAATTGGTGCCACAGTCCGACCAAATTGACTTAATTGGCCCTCTGAGGGCTATGAACCTTTTCAATGCGTTTATGAATGATGAAGTGTCCATTCCCTCTGCAACCTCTATATAGACAGTTCGTTTTGACAAACAAGTAAACAAACCCGCCCATCTTTTGTTATTTACAACACCACCCCTGGTTTTCCTAGTGACAACCTCCCAAGGACCAAACACATCGATTCCCACATGGGAAAAGGGTGGGTCTGTCAAAGTCCTATCCTGAGGTAGTTCTGCCATCAACTGACTTTGACAGTTTCGTCTGAGTCGCCGACATTTGACACATTTGAAAATACAACTGTTGACCAACCTTTTGGCATTAACTACCCACAGACCTTCATTTCTAAGGGCTGCCTCAGTTAGAGTTCTACCCTGATGATGGATTTTCTCATGGTAGTGACGAACCAACAACAAAGCAATATGGCTATTGGGGGGTACAATGATGGGGTTCTTTGTACACACTTTGAGTTTAGCCTTAGCTAACCTCCCTCCCACTCTTAAAATGCCCTCCTTGTCTAGAAATGGGTTTAACTCACGCAAGAAACTCCGGCTGGGGGTGTCAAGCCCTTGTTCTAACCTGGCTATTTCTAGACTAAACTCATGCCTCTGAACTGACCTGAATATGACGCTCTTAGCCTTTATCATATCCTGGACCTGTAAAGGCTCACTATCTTTGCAAGCCAAACGATGTATAAGCCTAGCTACTGCTCTAAGAAGACTGTGCCACTCCGAAAAACGTTCAAAACGGTGTGGTTCCAGGCAAGATCTTTGGCCCATCTTGATTTCTGTGGTCATCTTGCAAACTTTCACCTCTGCACTTCGTGAGACTTGAGCATTCATAATGTCCGAAAACCTTTGCTCATCTTTCGAGAGCGCTGTGGCTTCGTCTCTCTCAGAGACTTTGAAGATGGAGGAATACTCTGGAGTTATTGCTTGGCAGTAGACCGAGATATGACTTAGGCAACTGCGCACAAGTGTAGGACGTCCACCTTTAAGCACCTGTGCTTGATTGGAGTCCAACGACGATGGTGGGTGCATCTTGTTTATGCACACTGGGCCTATGACTGTCCAGCCTAATGGCAATTGTTGTGCGATAGGTGCACCTGGAGGTCCTTTAACTTGGTCGTTCACACAGAACAAGCTCGGGCAGTCCGAGCCAAGCAAAAGGGCAATGTCCACATCTGGCCGAAAGGCTGGTATAGCATTCTTTAACCGTCGCAAATGTGGATGAGCCTCCACAACTTCTCTGGTGACAATCTGCCTTTTGTTCCGGGGAATAGAGGAACACTCAATCAGGTCTGGCAACTTGAACTGTCTCTTCTGGTCGCAAGAGGAGACAACGAAGCCAGATGCTATGCGACCCTGCAACTTCTTTTTTCCTGCACATGTAGTCATAGTGTAGTCGACCATCTTGGTTTTAAGGTCAAACATGCGGAAGAACTCTGGAGTAGCCAGGGAGGCGTCGCTCTGTGAATCCAGGGCCACATAGAGTCTCTTTCTAAGCCAAGGGCTCTTGGCTGGATATACATCCGCTAGGCAGATAGGATGACAAACTCTGTACTGGTGCGAGTCAGAACACAGCTCTGTACAGGCGACTGCTGAAACTTCCACCTGCATCTCTGGTGCGGCTGGCTTGTCGGTGTCTTCGACTGCTGACTTTTCTTTTGGTGAAGCGTTCTCTTTGGGGTGGGAGATGATATTGGAGTTGTGCATTGCGGTGCAATGCTTGAGGCTGTTGCATTTCTCACACTTGATGTTTTCTTTGCAGTTGGATGCAAAGTGTGGAGTTGCTCCACAGCATCTAAAGCAGATTCCCTGCTTTTGAACTAGCTGTTGCCTTTCTTTGTATGTCTTTCTACTAAACTCCCTGCAGTTGGCCAAGCTGTGAGGCTTTTGGTGAATAGGGCAAAGCAACTCCTTTACCTCCGACCTGGGTTCGTCAGTCTTGTGTTGAGTTTCGACTGCCTTTACGCTGACAGGTCTATTGGCCTCTCTAGGTGGTTTCTTGTCCACTTCAGGTGCCTTCTCTGGCTGGGTCCCTTGGTATAAGGTGGGGAGGCCCGTCTGTGGATCATTCCTTTCTCTGGCTGCCCTGGTGATGAACTGGACCAAATGAGAAAATGGAGGGTATGCCTGGGAGTGGGCCTCCTTGTAGTTGAAGACCTCCTGTCCCCAGCGTTCTTGCAAAGTGAAGGGCAGCTTGGTCAAGATCTGCCTCTGGGACAGGTGCTGATCGAGGCACTTCAAACCGGGCAGTTCTGGATTCTCCTTGGCCGACTCTAATTCCGCAAGGAGATCGCTGAGGTCCCACAAGAGTCTGAAGTCTTTGAGTTTTAAAGCTGGGAACCTTTGGAGCTTGTCCATAAGAGATGCTTCAATCTCTGTGCTGGCCCCATACCTCTGCTGCAACCTGGCCCAGGCCTTTTCCAGGGCTTTGTCGGGATCGGCTACGTGGGCTGCGTAGATCTTCTTAACTTGTGAGGATGAGGCTGGGCCCAACCATGCAGCCAGAAGAGTCAGTTCTTCCTCAGGCAATAACTTTAAGTCTCTGATTGCTCTCTGGAAGGTGGCCTTCCAGAGAAGAAATTCCTCAGGCTTGTCCGAAAACCTTTCGACACCCTTGTCCTTAAGATCTCTTCTGGGGCTTCTGATGATGGAGACAAGCTGGGACTCTGGCGTCGAAGGGAACAATTGAGGAGTTTGCTGTTGTGGAGTGGACTCCCACCGTGTACCTTGCGTCAACCTTTGGCCTCTTGGAGGGATGACATCGACCACTGACGAATCGATGGTTCCCTGTGCAGCTGTCTGTAGGGGCCAACTAGCGCTCGGCCTTGAGGCCCTGATTGACTGACCTAGGGTTTTAGCAGGAGGCACAGGTAGCTCGAGCAAGGGTGAGCTCCCCGCTATGACGCTCTGCTCTGCAGGAAACTCAAAAGTGACTTTGGGACCCTGCTCTGGGTAAGGAGAGAAGTCTCCCTGTTCCTCATCCGAAAACTGGCTGTTCATGCTGCCAAGGTGCGCAAACACTTTGGCAGAAGGATCCTGTATTGGTAACTGGCTTACATTTTCTTCTGTGAGTGGCTCAATTAGGGCCTTGGCCAAAGTCTCAGCCCTTACCCTTTTGGCTGCGGCATCCATCTTTATTCTAAGCATCTCTATACGAGCCTGTTCTATTTGCATTTCGCTTTGTCTATGGGCCTGTTCTATTTGCATTTCGCTTCGTCTATGGGCCTGTTCTATTTGCAGTCGTTGCTCTTCTTCTTTAAAGGGAAGGGTGAGATCAGCTGCCTTAGCATCAGCCTCCGCCCCCGCCACTTTACTCTGCAGCTCCAGACGTGCAGCCTCCTTAATGTGCAAGGCAGCTAGGGAAGAGATGGCACTCCCAGCAGCAGAAGACTTGCTAGAGTGGCTGTGTTTAGACGATGCACGCTCCCTTAGTTTAGATACCTGACTAGAGCGGTTGGACTTAAGACTAAGTGCCACAGCAGGTGATTTTAAAAGATTGGTCTCATGGCTGCATAAGGAAGCTAGGATTGCCCTCACCCTATTTTCTTTCTCATTAGTGTCAGCTAAAACACTCACTATTTCTAACTCTGAATCCTTGGCGTTAATGCGCTCGAGGACCTGGACTATCTTAGACACCAAACCCCTCCAAAGACCGAAGGTCTCTTCAAGGTCTGTCTGTAATATGGATGGCACCCTTGTAATACCCAAGCTCTCTATTCTGCCCATTAATGTTACAATGCGCTCCCATGCCGAACCTAACCTCACATGGAGGAGCTCCTTTTCATCTATTAGATGGGCTAGCATCTTGGCTGAAGGGTGCTTTATCCTTTGGGGCCTTTCATTCCTAATTTCAGCCTCAGAAGGAGATATACCATTTGTATCATCTTGAAATTGCATAGACATTATGTATTCTTAATAGCAAGTAAATTTACAACAAAGGCAAATGCAATATACCTGCAAGTAAATTTACAATAAAAGCAAATTCAATATATAATACAATTCACAGCACTTAACCATAGCAATATATATCACTAAGTAACTATACTTTACAAAGATAGTGACCTTTGGCGCCAGACTTTGGTGGGCAAGCTGCAAAATGTCAACTGACAGCAACTTGCCACTTGATACCTCCCTTGCCCGAGTGACGTAAACTGCCAAAATGGCGACTTCGCCAAATTTTCAAGCACCTCGTGCTCTGCGGCTCGAGGCCTGCCGCCGAAGGAGCACCGAGGCTGGCTTTGGAAAGGAGGAGAGAAGAGACGCCTCCTCCCCGCTGTGAAGGGAGGTCACCACCGCAGGTCGATGAAGCAGGTCACCACCGCAGGACGATGAGGCAGGTCACCACCGCAGGACGATGAGGCAGGTCACCACCGCAGGACGATGAGGCAGGTCACCGCCGCAGGTCAATGAGGCAGGTCACCACCGCAGGACGATGAGGCAGGTCACCACCGCAGGACGATGAGGCAGGTCACCACCGCAGGACGATGAGGCAGGTCACCACCGCAGGACGATGAGGCAGGTCACCGCCGCAGGTCAATGAGGCAGGTCACCACCGCAGGACGATGAGGCAGGTCACCGCCGCAGGTCAATGAGGCAGGTCACCACCGCAGGACGATGAGGCAGGTCACCACCGCAGGACGATGAGGCAGGTCACCACCGCAGGACGATGAGGCAGGTCACCACCGCCGGACCATGAGGCAGGTCACCACCGCAGGACGATGAGGCAGGTCACCACCGCCGGACCATGAGGCAGGTCGAAGCCGGCCGAGTGCTCCGGCCGAACTCGCAGCAGCGTTGCCAGGCCTGTCCAGGTTCTAGCCTGGTTCTGGTGGGCTTCACGCCTCAGAGCCAGCCAAAGAACTGTCGCTGGTGCTCCGCGGCTCGAGGTCTACCGCCGAGGGAGCCCTGGACGTTGCTGGGAACTGCACAGCCTGTGCAAACCCAGAAAGCCACTGGGCCACGTGCGCACACGCGAGCCAAATAGCAAGGAAATAGAGCCCCACTATTTGACTCCTTCAGGTCTGAGAGCGGGCTCCACTGCCTCAGACGCTGGTAGAGTCTTTAGGTATGCAGACTGAGCTCAGGCGGAAAAGCCGCAGCCTATACTAAAACTTCCTAAACTATAAAAAACTATAAAGCCGTGCAAGCTAGCTGAAGCGGAAAAACCGCTGATCGACCTCAAAACTGTGCCGTCCGCCGGACAATAAAAAACTATAAAACTGAAACGTGCTGTCCTTTATCCGGGCGAACTGCAAATCCCTATAAGCTGTCCTATAGATATTGAACGACTGAGTCTGGATAACTTCAAAAAAGAATGTTTATTCATACAAGGTTGTAAACCTGGCACAGATCTTAAAGTTGCAGAAAATGAAACAAATTTCTATAGGTTTTAGTCACAGAATTATCCCTGGTTCCAGAAGGCAAAAGTGATTATAAAACCACTATACCCTAATCACGCTGCCTATATTAGAAGGAGAAACTCTTTCCTTCCCTATCTTTACAGCAAAGATTAGTTCTAGAAGCGATGGAATAACTTTGCTCCTCTAACTAGATTTCCTATTCCAGATCAATATAATTCAATACTTATCTAATTTGGATAGGCTTAGATTGGCCTGGTTTTGAGGATGATTTGTCCCAGTTAGCCTTGCACAGCTCCAGCACGTTGGAAGACAATAGCCAGAATGAAGCTCCAAAATGGAGACTAGACCCTGGTAAAAAGGGCGGTCCTAAGATGTTGCACTCTTTGACCAATCACTGCAAAGAAAACTGCAGCCAGCTATTGCAGATTCCAAGCCACTTTTCCTAGGCTTTTGCAGCCAGAGGCTCAAACAAAATGCAAAGGAGGGAAAACAAACAAACGACCAATAGGTAAGGCAAACCATCGTCCTGGGGGACGGAACACAACTATACCTAAAGACTATGGAGTATTGATTAAGAATGATACCCTATGTACTCAACACACAGAGAACTACATCCTATTTATAACTTAACTTTAAGAAGAAATGTGCCTGTATGGTGATTTAATACAAACTTGCTCCCTCCTCCGTATGACGTCTCCTCACATATTTATACATGGCTATCATGTCTCCTCTCAGCCTTCTCTTCTGCAGGCTAAACATGCCCAGCTCCTCATAGGGCTTGTTCTCCAGACCCTTGATCATTTAGTCACCGTCCTCTGGGCACTTTCAAGCTTGTCAACATCTCCTTTCAACTGCGGTACCCAGAACTGGACACAGTATTCCAGGTGTGGTCTGACCATGGCGGAATAGAGGGGTAGCATGACTTCCCTGAATCTAGACATTATACCCCTATTTATGCAGGCCCATTGGCTTCTTTAGCTGCCACCTCACATTGTTGGCTCATGTTTAACTTGTTGTCCACAAGGACTCCAAGATCCTTTCCCCATGTATTGCTGTCGAGCCAGATGTCCTCCATTCGGTATTGGCCTTCAACTCCCAGAAATCCTAATAGTTGGTAAACTGGCTAGGATTTCTGGGAGTTGCAGGCCAAACCCAATTATTTTCCGGTCCCAATCCAAGGTGCAGGTTCTTAGGTATAAAGCCCTGAACGGTTCAGGACCCGCCTACCTTCCTGACCATGTTTCCCCCTACGAACCTGCACGATCTCTTTGATCATCTCGGGAGGTCCTTCTCTCGCTTCCACCTCCATCACAAGCTCGGCTTGTCAGGACGAGGGAGCAGGCCTTCTCGGTAGTGACCCCCCGGATTTGGAACTCCCTCCCTAGGGAGATTAGGCAAGCACTCAGTCTAACTTATTTTTAAAAGGAGTTAAAAACTTGGCTCTTCTAGTGCGCCCTCGAGTAATCTAGTCCCCTTGATCAAAATCTCCACCTAATGATTCCACTATATGTCGCACTTTATTCTACTCCCTCCTGGAAATAACTTGACGCCCTATCTCACTCCAATGTTGAGAATGTTTGAACACTTCAACTTCTATGCCCCAATGGCACTATAAAATTACATCACTGCACTTTTGTTTAGTCTAAACTTTAGACCACCCTTCCATTTTACTCAATTTCTTTTAAATGGTGGTCCTTTTATGTCATTATTCCATGTTTTAAATGGGTTTTTACTGTTCTTGTATTGCTATTGTATTGTATAATTTTATTTTAGTGTGTTTATTTGATTTTTTGATCTTGTTTTTATTTGTTTTCGGGCTTGGCCCTGTGCTAGCCGCCCTAAGTCCCTGCAGGGAGATGGAGGCGGGATAAAAAAATTAAGTTATTATTATTATTATTATTACATTGCATGACACAGCAAACAAGATAGATGTGCTGGATTTCGTATCACAAAATCACAAGTTGAACACTTCCCAAGTGTTTAGCACTGTGTGATGTATTTTCGGATGATGCGCGCAGATCCCAGTAGCGTGGCCTTTTGCAGTTGGCAGATCGTAATTTTGTCAATGTCTATTGTTTCCAAATGCCGGCTGAGATCTTTTGGCACGGCACCCAATGTGCCCATCACCACCGGGACCACCTGTACTGGTTTCTGCCAGAGTCTTAGAAGTTCAATCTTGAGGTCCTGATAGCGGCTGAGTTTTTCCTGTTGTTTTTTGTCAATGCGACTGTCACCTGGTATGGCGACATCAATGATCCAAACCTTTTTCTTTTCCACAACTGTGTTGTGTTCCAGAACTTTGTCAGTCTGGATTCAGAAGTCCCACAGTATCTTTGTGTGCTCATTCTCTAATACTTTTGCAGGTTTGTGATCCCACCAGTTCTTTACTGCAGGGAGGTGGTACTTGAGGCATATGTTCCAATGAATCATTTGGGCCACATAGTTGTGCCTCTGTTTGTAGTCTGTCTGTGTGATTTTCTTACAGCAGCTGAGGATATAATCAATGGTTTCGTCGGTTTCCTTGCACAGTCTGCATTTTGGGTCATCAGCTGATTTTTCAATCTTGGTCTTAATTGCATTTGTCCTGATGGCTTGCTCCTGGGCTGCAAGGATCAGGCCTTCTGTCTCCTTCTTCAGGGTCCCATTCGTGAGCCATAGCCAGGTCTTCTCCTTGTCAGCTTTTCCTTCAATTTTGTCAAGGAACTTTCCATGCAATGTTTTGTTGTTGTTGTTGTTGTTGTTGTTGTTGTTGTTGTTGTTGTTATTATTATTATTATTATTATTATCCCACAGGTTGAGAACCACTGCATTACATGAATGCTTATGAATATCACTTGTTCAAAGAGTTGACTTCTAACAAGGTTATGCTTTTCTTGACTTGTGGTTTTCAAAAGGTGGTCTCCACATATTCATGGAGATTCCACATTCACCAAAAGGAGATGTGCCCAGAGACTGGGTGCAGTGATTTTCCAAGAAGTGGTTTTCAAAAGGTGGTCTCCACATATTCATAGAGATTCACCTTCGCCAAAGGGATTTTATATCATCTCCCCCTTTTCAATAAGGTTAAGATTGCCATTTATTTCCAAAGGGAAATGTACCCAGAGACTGGGAGTTGCTGGAGGCCGATCCAGGGCGGTGGAAAGAGGGAAGGGTGTCTAACGCGACCTGTGGGCGTCATTCCCGCGTGCCAGGCGGAATCCCCCTCCCCGCAATCCCCAAACGAGAGCGATCGATCATGCTTAGAGGAGGAGGAGGAGGAGGAGGGAATCCACTCTCGCTCCCAACGCAGGGGGGCAGACGTTCGTATATTTATATATGCATAGTATACACAGAGAGACCCGGGCATCGCAGCCACCCACCCACTGGCACGTCTAGCCCACCTCTGGGTCGGGGACTGCCCCCTTTTGTGTGTGCCTGCGCTTGCCTTCCAAGCGAGTCGGAGCCACTCTCTCTCTCACTGACTCACTCACTCATTCGCTCGCTCCTGCAAGACACAAGCCCTCGGCTCCGGACGCCCCGGCGGCAAAAAAAGAAAAAGGATCAAGCGAGATACAGAAGGTGGTTGGGAATCACCTGGCAAACTTCACGCGTGATGGCGACACGGGCGAAAGGTCGGCGAGAGCTCCCGCTTGGGATCCAGCGAGGCTGCGGATTCGAGGGGTAAAAGAGCGAGAGAGGGAAGGAGCCGCAATGCCTGTTGCTTGGAAGGGGACGGCGGCGGATTTCCTCGCCCGCGGAGGCGGCGGAGGAGGCGGAGGCTGGGGGAGGCGAGTGGCGGCGAAAGGTGAGTCGGCACGACCCTCTCCCCTCCTTCCAGACACAGACCCCGGCGCCTTCGACGCCAACTTTGCCTCTCGGCGCGGAGAGAAAGTTGGATGCGCGGAAAGTCGCCTCTTTTCTCCCCTCCCGATCCCTAGACTCGCTGCCTCCCCAGGTAAACGTGTCCGGAGGCTCGGCTTCTTGGAGAGGCGCAAAAGCGTCCTAGGTGTGGAATGAATGCAGTTGGATACCACTTGGCTCAATTCGGTTGTAGTTTGGTTAGGCACCTGCACTAGGCGACAAAGAAGGCATAGAGACCTTGTAAAACTGCAGCTCCCACCATTGCACAGCATTGAGAGTGGTGTCCGCCTGTATTCATTCTACAGTGCAGAGCGATACACCGTTTAAAGGACCTCATCACACTAGAGCATGGATCCACCTGATATCCAGTTTCTGCCTCCTGCAGAATTATGGGGCTTGTAGTTTAGGGAGGGGCAGGTTCTGGGCTTCACTAAACCACAAACCCCAGGATCAGCAGGAGGCAGGAACCAGATTTAAAGTGGATCCATGCTGTAATGTGATGAGATGCAGATCTCATCACACTAGAGCTTGGATTCAGTTTAAATCCAGTTTAAATTCACTTTAGGGAGACTACAAACTACAAATCCCAGAATTCTGCAGGAGGCAGAAACCAGATTTAATGTAAATCTATATAGGGCTTCATCACACTAGAGAAAAAAATCCACGTAAAATCCAATTTCTGCCTCCTTCAGAATTCTGGGACTTGTAGTTTAGGGAGGAGCCTTTAATAGCCTCACTAAACTGCAAATCCCAGAATTCTGCAGGAGGCAGAAACTGGATTCTAAGTGGATTTTTTTCTCTAGTGTGATGAACAGATATGTTGCAATGTGATGAGACACTAAGTGTATTGTCGAAGGCTTTCATGGCCGGAATCACTGGGTTGCTGTGAGTCTTTCGGGCTGTATGGCCATGTTCCAGAAGCTTTCTCTCCTGACGTTTCGCCCACATTTGTGGCAGGCATCCTCAGAGGTTGTGAGGTCTGTTGGAAACTAAGCAAGGGAGGTTTATGGATGTTGTAATTAATTGGACTTTACACAGATATATAAACCTCCCTTGCCTAGTTTCCAACAGACCTCACAACCTCTGAGGATGCCTGCCATAGATGTGGATGAAAGGTCAGGAGATAATGCTTCTGGAACATGGCTATACAGCCTGAAAGACTCACACCAACCCACCATTTAAGGGTCCTTCCACATAGCCATATAACCCAGAATATCAAGGTGGAAAATACCACAATATCTGCTCCGAACTGGGTTATCTGAGTCCACACTGCCATATATTCCAGCTCAAAGCAGAAAATATGGGATTTTATTTAGCTGTGTGGAAGGGGCCTAAGTCTTAGCTAGACAGCTCTTTTCACCCCCGCTTTGAGTTCAGGGAGATAGATTTCCAAGCAGAGAAGGGGGTCTTGGAGTTGACATCGCTGAGGGAGAATTAAAAATGGGAACCCTCCCAAAAAAATATTGATGTAGGATTAGAAAAATTACTATGGTGAGGTTTAAAAGGGGTGTGTGTATGGCAAGCTTACCACTCCTTCGGCTTTCCAAGGCAAGAACTTCACTATATAAAGAGAATGGTATCCCACAAAGGTCGGTTTTGGAAATCCTTTTCCTCTCTCCAAACTCTTGCTCTGCTTCACTTTGATTCTGCCTCTTAAGGAACTGCTGTAGTGGAATATCAGGCTTATTATTGCCAGTTGGCACTGTGTAGTTGTTTCCCATTCAGTGAAAGCACTCGGTGTGTGTATATATTATGTGTGTATGTGTGTTGATATATGTCTGTAAGGGAAAGAGCCTCTGTTGTGGTATAGAGGCAGCCGATTTGGTGCCCTCTTGCGGCTCCCCTTTTTCTAAAATGTATATTTTTATATAGTATTAGCACTACAGGCTAATATCTAGAAAAGTAAGTGGTTGTATTCTGTAATCAGCAGGAAAGGGAATAAAATATTTGATTTTATATTTTGGAGAATATTTTTGCCTGTGTTTAAGGCCAAGGTTTGTTTCAATTGTAAAATCTCTGCACCAAAATGGATCAGAATAATTTTGTATGTAGGTATAAATGTGTGTGTAGAGGTACTTGAAACTGACTTGTTCATCTCTCTGTCATGGGTAATGGTTAAACCACATATTCATGTCTTGTGGAAGGTTTATTCCAATATTTTTAAAGGAATTATTTTGCATTCTGGTTGGTAGCTTCAGATCTCAGAGCGGTCCATCTTTTTTCTGGTTCTACATCTAGATGTCAGGCACATGCAAAAAATAAATAAAAACTGATGAAACAGCAAAAATTGACAAGGTTTAAAATACGGCTCGACCCCTCCTCCCCTGCATTGAATATTTGTGATTTTCTCCATATTTGCAGAGTTTGGGCAATGCTTAGTAGGATACATTTCCTACAATCACATGGTACAACTCTGATTCACATTTTGGCCACGCACATCTGCCAGACTTTCTCCCCCTCCTCCTCTCCCACTATTGCTTTGGAAGATGGATCATCACCATTTTCATGCAGCTATATGATACAACCTCATTCTAGGTTGTTTTTCTGTATTTTCTCCCTTTTACATTGCTGATCTTCTTTCCCTTCCAAAGAAATCTGTTTAAAAGGGCTTTATGCCTACTAATTGTAAGTGTAAGAGAGGTGTGTTAACAGCAGCGTAGCAAATGGGAAAGAGGTGTATGGAGAAAGGGTTCTGGTTAATGAATATCTGCAGATAATCTATCATCTGAAGGTAGCCCCCCACCCCACCCCAAATATAACTGACAAGAAAAGAGCAAACAGCAGTCTTGAGAAATACCATCTAGGAAAGAATGGTCCAGGGAACATGGATGTTATTTAGTGTGTAGTAGACATGACTCCGATAGGAAAAAAAATAAACCCATGCATGCCACAATTCCTTACACGACTCTTGCATATAGCACATGGATTTTCATTAATTTAACAAAAAGTACTCCCAACGTAAGTAACTAATGTAGTGGCTTGAGCATTGTACTAGTTATTTATTGCACTTATATATACTGCCTTTCTCACCCCTGTGGGGACTCAAAGCAGTTCCCAACATAATCAATGGCAAAAATTCAATGGCTTCCATGTATAAAACATCACATATCAAACAATAACAATAGATAAAAACCATTAGAAGTAGAAAACTAAAAACAGCAATCTACATGCACTACATAAAATATTTAGGCCTTCCAAAGATCTCGAGGTTGTCTTTAACTACTTCCACTTGTTTCTGTCATTCACCAAATGCCTTCTTAAATAACCAGATCTTAAGTTGCTTCCTAAAAGCTAGGCGGGAGGGGGCTGATCTGATCTCCTGGAAAAAGGGAGTTCCACAGCCAGGGGGTCACCACCGAGAAGGCCCTGTCTCTCGTCCCCACCAATTGTACCTGTGAAGGTGGTGGGACCAAGAGTAGGACATCTCCAGTAGATCATAGTGTTCTAGCTGGCTCATAAGGGGAGATGTGTTTGGACAGGTAAGCTGGACTATGCCTCTGGAGGCTAGAGTTCGAATCCCCACTTGGCCATGGAAATCTGCTGAGTGACCTTAGGCAAGTCACACTATCTCAGCCTTAGTGGAAGGCAAAGAAAATCCTCCTCTGAACAAATCTTACAATCACAGAGTTGGAAGAGACCACAAGGACCATCCAATCCAACACCCTGCCATGCAGAAATATAATCAAAGCACTCCCAACAGATGGACATCCAGCGTATTGCCAATAAAACCCTATAATAAGGTCACCTTAGGATCACCATGTATAGTTGAAGGCACACAACTGCAACAAACCTTCAACATAGTTTTACAGACCAGGCTGTACCATTAAGCAGAGTAAATTGGTGGTCTCGGGCAGTAATTTCTGGAAGACAGCAGTGGAAACTTCCCAACTGATTATTCCAGAATACCTTAGCTATTACCATATGCTGAATGATAGAGTTTTAGATGAAATACAATCTTTAATAGACCACATGAATTGGTCTGTTGGCTCAGATGTAGTGGAAAATGGCATTTCCATCTCAGGTTTTGGAATAAGAGTAGGTAGTCAACACAGCTAGCTTGTGTATGGGACATGGAGATATGGATTTGCTGTCTTTTCTTTTGACTCAGGCCCCTTCTACACTGCCATATAATCCAGATTATCTGTTGGGTGTCATCCTGGACTCCACAAGTCTCCAGTCCCCAATGAGTAGTTAGACTAAGAAAACAGGATTAGAATGAGGGATTCCTATGCATATCTTCCTAGAAGGAGCTTTCTGTCTCTACTCCTCTCTTCCTGTTTGCTACTATCTCCTCTCCCATTCGAAGATGTAGAAATGTGATCTCTTTGAGGTATGAGGTAAGTTCCTCTTTATTGCCATCTTGTTTGGGCCTAGGCTTTGACCACATGACCAGCCTCCATTTTTCTTCCTCTTCTGCCTTTTGTCTCCTCCTGTGATGAAGCATCTTGCCATTCTCCAGGCAAGATGTAGCTGCATGCATATTTTTCTGATATCTTTGCCTTCCATAGAATATGAGATTTAGAAAGTTAGTTAGCTCCAATAACTTTCCTATCCAGAATGTATTTCTTTTACTTCAATCAATACTTTTGAACTTATGTTTTGGCTCTACAATCCTGTGCCCCCCTATGCAACAGAAGCTTATACCAGCTCACCACACATAAGTTTCTGCTGGTTATGAAGTGTGTTTCTAGCACTCTGCTATATTTTTGGTTGAATGACCCCAAGAGAGGGTTATTTTTGAGTCTTAACTGCTCATAGATTCCCAACATTATCAAAGCAAATAATCCTCATTATCTGTTTTGAACTAGATTATGAGTCTACACTGCCATATAATCCAGTTCAAAGCAGACAATCTGGATTTTATATGGCAGTGTAGAAGGGGCCTCAGCCAGCCATATGGCCTATAGGTCAAAGCCTGCACTGTATTCTTTTTCAAGTAAATTGGATCTCTATTAAATGGCTTTCATTAATCTCCAAGACAGTCAAATCACAGGGAAATACATTCAGTGACATAAATATACAGTTGTTTAATTATTTGAAATGGTTTTAAAATCTGCCCTTTAGTTTAATAAACTCTCAGGGCAATTCACTATAGCCATAAAAACAAATGTCAAAAGTCCATTTCAAGCAGAATAGTAAAACAGAAGCAAAGCGATAAAAGACCTGGGGAGTAAAGACCCATTGAATTTGGTCTGACATAGTTCTGCGTAGATTTGTATTGTATGAAACAAAACATAACACATAGCGTTTGGCAACAGTTACAATAATCAATTTAAAGCAATATTGAGTGAAATACTGGATACAAAAGTCTTTGCTTGGTCTCAAAAGGATATTAAATTTAACACCAGGCAGACCATTCCTAGAGAAGGGATTGCATAAGGTGCCACATATGAAAAGGCCCTGCCTCTGCTCAGCCCCTGCCTCACTTGAGAGGCATGGTGTTACAAGCTTACTGTTTGAACAGGCTTATGAGAGCAGATAGTCTGTTGGAGAACAAAATCTTCATAATCTGTGTTGAACTGTGTTGGAGCTGAAATTATTTTCATCACTGTTCTGAAGCTTGGATCAATATACTTTTATTCATGTTGTTTTCAGACATTTTTCGTTAGCTAAATACAGTAAGATCTCTGTAACCATGGAATCCATAGTCATGGTTTTATTTATTGTCCATATCTGGGTGAAAATCGTCTCTCTAGGAATTTGCCAGGTCCTCAACTGTGTCCATGGTATATTTCTCCCAGAAGTTACCATATAATTGTGCTGGAGAGCAGGATGGGCAGGCTGATGTGTGGGGAGTTGTGTCCCCATGTGTTGTCATCTCTGCACAAAACTGCAGTTTCATTCCCACAGCAGCCCAGCGAGGAATTGTGATGACTCTCCTTATCTCATTGCCATCCTCTGCATCATAATCTTGCTCTTCTGTCCCCTGTGCCAGCCAGCCAGGTAAAGAAAGGGCAGCAACAGAATCTCAATGAACAGAGAAGTTTTACTAGTCTCAAATGCTGAGAGGACAAGAAGAGGAATATGTTTATTGTGTATGAGAGAGAGGAGGAGTACCCTGTTATCATTTTGTAGTTCTGACTCAATGCCATTCTGACTCACACTTATCTTAAGGTCTAGAAACTTTAAAATTGGGATGGAATACAAGAATTGCTGGTATCTTCTAGATTCTGCTGCAGTTCCACATTCTATGCTTGTGTGGCACAATTCTGGAATACATAATTGTTTACTTTGAATCTGTCCATGCATTGTTTTTTTCCTTATTCTTTTAGCACAAGGATGGTCAGCTTATGACCTTTCAGGTGTTGTAGGACTACACCTTTCATCCACTCCAGGCAGCATAGCCAGTGGTGAGTGATAATGGGAGTTGCAGTCCAACAGCATCTGGAAAGCTGAATAAACATCCCCCGTAGTCTTTAGGAACACAAAGATCATTTCTCACGCTACCTATGGTGCCACAAAGTTTTTATTCTGAAAGGGAACAAGTAGCAGTTCTTTTTTTCACATGAGGCATGTCAGTAGCTTTCTGCTTCATTTTTGTAATTTAGAAGTTTTAAAGACCTGAAGGTTTGGAAAGATGGTTCCTTGGTTTTTCACGTTTCTCTATATTGATCAAGTCTTAATTGTTCCAGTGTTTAAAGCTGTAGTCACTAAAGAGTCAATAAATGTGATTACAGAACTGAAGGGCAGGTCTTGAAGGACTTTTGAATGAGGTCTGTTGGGAAACCACACCCCTCCATCTGGTCGAGGTTGGCGTGTTTGCTAACCTCAGCCTGATGGAGGGGCACAGGCAGGTTTGCCTCTGCGATTCTAATGTGACACCAAATTTAATGCACACCTCACTTTTGGTGATGTAATTTAGCCAAATAAGGTGCATGTTAAAATCAAGTGGCATTTTGCATAGATTGGCGTCATGTATAAATCAAGGAGCCAAATCTATGAGTTTTGGTATGAACATTCAACACAGAGGATCATTCAACACAGAGGGGAAAGTGCCACCACCACCTAGGGGATTATCTGCTCCTGGCTTCATCACAATTTCCTTAACCAGGCATTCAAAAAGGTGCCATGGCAGAGAGAGAAGATAAGGGTTGGAGCTTTTTTAAGGTTCTCTTGGGATGCACTAAACTCTCATCTTTCACCATTCTACTCAGAAGGAGATGGTTCTTTTTTTGGATAAGAGTTAAGGTACAGTACTTACATTGACCAGTAGATAGTTTGACCCCCTTTTGGGGTCATTTTTTGTCTAAAATTTCCAGACATATACTTGAGTATATACAGTAATATTATAACATCTCTGGCACACTGATGATCCAAAGGAAATGTGCAGTCTAGGACTAGCTTCCTTTCTAGTTCATTAAAGCTACTCTACTTATCTGTACGTGATTCTCACCATAACAGATCTGCTAAGGAAGTAATGATAAGCCTACCTTCTTGTATTGCTATGAAAATGGAGGTGACCTAAAGCCTGTGTTGAAAAATACAACAGTTTGAGAAATCCAATGCCATACTTGATGCTTAGGCACTCAGGCCATTCCAGGAGAGGAATGTGAGGGCCTCCAGATGTTGTTGGACTGCAAATCCCATCACCCTTCATTATTTATTATGCTGAAGAGCAGGCACCCTCAACCTGCAGCCCTCCAGATGTTTAGAATTCCTGACCATTGAACAAGCTGGCTAGAGCTTCTGAGAGTTGGAAGCCCAAACAGCTGGAAGGCTATAGTTTGAGGATGCCTGCTGAAAAGGGTTGATGGATGTTGTAGTCCAACAGCATCCAAAGGGATTCCCATTCTGCTTTTTTTTGGCAGGGAAACAAAATCTCTTAATGCCTGAGGCTGCTTTACTTGGTGCTCTTTTTCAAGGCAGCACTACTTCTTAACTGGCCAGTTCTTTGTAGGAAGGGCTTCCCCATCCTTCTTGGCACTCTTAGGTGAAGCAACTCATCATCTGCAAGGGCTACAAACATTCAGTGAATCCCTTTTCACCATTTAATGGGATTGCCTTTCTGGCAGGGACTCCTTTGCTTGAAAGGAAAAGAAAGACCCAAACAACTTTGCTTGGCTCCTGTCACGGAATTCTGGACCAAATTACCTTCATAAAACACATGGGCTCAAAGCATTTTATGGCTCCAGAGAGTCAGAAGACAATTTTCTGAAAACCCACAACACATAATTGGCTTTCCAAAAAGGGTAGAAGCCTATTGATCTGAGATTTGGGGAGACAGGCCTTCTGCTGATTGTATCATTTTGACCACAGTAAGAGTGGATTATTATGCTGAGTGTAGTTTTGTTTCCTGGCCGGATTATTATTTACTCTTTTTAAAAAGGTTTAAACTAGTGGTTCACAAACTTTAGTACTCCATGTGTTATGGATTTCAGATCCCAGAATTCCTGACCACCATATAAGCTGGCTGGGACTTCTAGGCATTAAAGTCCAAAACAACTTGAGGGCCAGTTTTTAGCCTGTAACTGCATTATTATTTCACTTAAATAGAGTTGCTCTATTTTGTGGAATCCTGGGGCTTGTAGTTTGGTGAAGTACTGGAACACTGTAATTGAGAAATCGAACTCTCCCTAAATTACCAATCCCAAGATTCCAGAGGATGGAAACATGCCAATTAAAGTAGAATGATATTGCTATAATTGTGTAATGTGAACGGTCCCTGTTCACAGTCTTCCCTAAAACTATTGTGGGGCTGCAAATCATAAAGGTCTCCAGATATTATTGACCACAACACCCAGCATTCCTCACCGTTGCGTATATTGGCTAGGGATCCTGGGACTCGGGAGCCCAAAATCTATGGACTTGCATGGTTCTGCTGCTATATAGCAAGATAAACTGTAAAGCAAAACTTAGAAAACCTACTTTTTGGACTGCAACTCACTAAATCCCCTGTGCTGGCTGGGAAAACTAAGAGCTGTAATGCAATAGCAGTAACATTTCCAGGTACTGAATTATAGTCATAATATCCAAATTGGCAATTATATGCATAAACTAAAATTGTAGGCAGAAAAGTGTCTTCTTTAGCCCTCTTTTTTGCAGATGCATTTTCTCCTTAGTTGTAATATGTGAGTGGCCTCCCTGGCCAGTGATAATGTTGTGGTCAAGGGCCATGTCCTCTCTGCCTCACCATATTTTATTTTATTTTATTTTATTTTATTTATATTCCACTTTTCTCCTTGTGTGTGGGGGAGTAGTTTCTGTGCCATTTTGTTAGTTGAGCCTCTTCAAGTTCTAACATAATTCTGTATTTTAGGCAATTCATACCCTGAGTGTTTTTCTAGAGAGCCACTTTAATAACTGCATCTCTTTGTTTTCTTCACCCAGGCAAGTGACTAATGAGAAAACTAGCCTTGGGGGTCATTTAAGAACATTTATCATTGTAGCAAACAGAAATTAGATTTGGAGCAAATGTCCTCTGAATAAATCTTACCAAGAAATAACTGTAGGAAAGAGTTGCCATAAGTTGGAGTCAGGGAACAACAGTAATAACAACAAGAAGAAATATAACACATTCCAAAATATTCTGGGGATGTCGTTGCTGCTGTTCTTGTTAGTGCTCTCAGATTAGGTTAGATTGCCCTTGTTTTATAGTTTATAGTCTAACAGAAATAAAAGTAAAGGAGAAGTGGAAGGGAAAGTATAACAATCCAAATCTCATTTATATGTACAGTTGCCCCTCCACATTTGTGGATTTGGTCATTCATGGATTTGATTAATATGTTCTCTCTAGGAATATCTAAATTCTTGAGATTGAGTTCAGTCAACATCTGGTGGAGATTAACCATAGTGTTGCCCCGGGCGGACCTAAAAACCCCTAGAGTTCTCTCAGATTTTTTTTTTTAAAAAAGATTTTTAAATTTGCATTTTTAAAAATTTCATATGAGTTCTGCCCCCCTAACTCCCACAAAAATGGACATGCCTCTACATAGATGCCAGTTTAGAAATATACTTGCCTATATACTTGTCATAAAAATGCAAGACATTCCAACTTGGAGAACTGGGGAAAGCTGAGACCAGATGATTGGCATATCTGGTATGATCTGCTTCACAGAAGCTAACTTTTCATGGGTATCGTCAGTGCCCTGATGCTCTTTTTTTACTTATAGTTTTTTCTGTTTCTCTAAGTCCTGTTTCAAAAGGACAGCCCTCCAATCAGAGAACAACTTTAAACAGTAGAATGTCTCCTGTCAGGACTTCATATAAAAGACGGTCCTCTATAAAGTAGGAACCATTATTTCCCTATGTATCCTAGGCCAGTTTTGCTCAAGGATTTGGTGTGAAAGGGATATGTGGTCTTGTTTCTGTGTCAAGCAAAGGCAGCTGCTGGCCATGTGGGCACATTTTACCGAGAGCTTATCTGATGCCATCATGTTTTGGAACCTCCTCCTTCAGATTTCCTTTCTCTGTTAGTGGTTTCCCTCCCTGCTGACGTCACGTTTTCCGGACAGGGTTTATTTTTAAAAAACAACAACAACAATGGATGGGGAACATGATTACAAATTTTTATGTGGTTCATTTAAGGCTTTCCGATCCTGTGTGGCATTTTGGCAGCAAATCAGCCTGAACAATATAAACACTGGCAGTTTGAACAGTTTTGCTTTGGCAATGAGGATCATGTGGGCCAGCTACAGGACTGGATTCAACACAAACTAAGTAAGCTACTATTCTTTCAGGGATCGTTTCTATAGTGTCTCGCTAGCCAGTATGGTGTAGTGGTTTGAGTGTTGAATTAGGAACTGGGGCCCCTTCTGCACTGCCATAGAATTGAGTTATCAAAGCAGATCATCCACTATTTGCTTTGAACTGGCTTATATGAGTCTGCACTGCCATATAATCCAATTCAAAGCAGGTAATCTGGATTTTATATAGCAGTGTAGAAAGGGCCTTGGAGACCAGAGCATAAATCCCTGCTTGACCATGGAGCAACTGGGTGCCTTTGGGCAACTTATACTCTCAGTCTCAGAAGAAAACAAAGGCGAAAACCCTGTGATAAATTTAGCATAAATCAGAAATAATTTGAAGGCATACCAAAACAGCAACTGTAAACTGCAGTTTAGAGCAGGGGTGTGAAACATCGCACCTTCCTTATGATGTAAAACCGAAACTTTCAGCATCCTCTACCATTGGTTTATGCTGCTGAGGCCTATTAGTAGGATTTGGAAGGCCATGTTACTGTATTTCCAACCTTGGATTAGAACCTCAGATTATAAAAGGTCCCTACAGACAAGAAATAAATATGTGATAAGTTACAAGTATTGGTAATGATATGGAACCACTTCAAGTTCAAATAGGTCTCCCTTTGAGATTTGATTATAATTATTCTAATTTTTGTAATATAACAGTGGCTTTTTCTTTGAGGAGAAATCTCAGTTCATTACACATAATTCAAACAGCCTGTTGAATTCATTACACTATGGAACAACATTTGAAAAAAAAAATCTGTTCCTGGTTTGAAAGTGTTATTTCCTCTTTAATTGTGCAGTACTTACTTTGAAAGTAGTTGTTATACTCCAGAAACTTCATTTTTGTGGCTGCCACAAACTAGGTTTAGTTGGTTGAGAGTCTATGAGATATTCATTGAAAAAACTATATGAAAATGTGCTATGGGTTGTCCCACAAAAACAATGTTTTTGCAGTTTAATACACTTTCTTTGTGTTTTATGATAGAACCAATTAGGAAATGACATTTATAACCCAGAAACAAAAATCAGGTTACATAGTGTTATAGTTCCCTGAATTGTGAGAAGTTCAAGTAATTCTGTGCTTTTAGCAGTTTGGTTTCCCAGTGAAGGAAATTGTTGATGGTTGATTGGCAATCAGCTACATTTTTGTTGATTTGCTTATATGCAAGTTAAGCATCAATTGGAGACTTTCATTAGCTTCTTAATCTTTTTAATCCCACCGCTGCCACCGATATAAAGAGAAGAGCGCTGACACCTATTATAACATGGCGCTGCCACCGATTATAACATATTACAACCCCACTCTACAATGCGCACGCAAGCACACGTATGTGAGAGACGAAGGTATACCGTTTGATTTTAGATTTTCTTTTAAAAGGGTAGCTGCCACCAACCTAAAATGTCTTTAGGGTTTTTGTTGTTAAATGTGTCTGAGGCAAGCTTCTCCCATTCCCTGCCCACACTGTTTTCACCCCTAGCTCCCAAACTGATGTTCACTATGAGGCTTCTCTGTGGTATTTTATTGTTGTATTGCTGGAACTTTTATAAAGGCTTCTTGATGGAAAGATACACTGTGGAGGCTTTTGAAAGTTGAAAATAGAATAAAAATTTATTTTCTTAAACAGGCAAATAATTATTTCAGAGAGGTACATTAGCGTGAACGGTTATAGATGTTCTTCAGCTTAACTTAGTTGTATGATTTAGATTACTTCACTTAGTTTCAAACAGTTCCAACCAACCAATCTATCTATTGGTCACAATAAGCCTCGCTCTATTTGCTAAGAATAGTCACGAGTTCCTCTGGGTTAATTAACTCTAACCTAGAGTCCTTCTATTAACCAGCCCAGTCGTGACAGTCAATCCCTTGAGTTATCTTCCCCCAAGAGATCTAAACTGCCTAACCTAGCCTGTCAGTTTCACAGCTTTCAGTTCTCTCACACACACACCCTCCAAACTGCTCTTTCCTCTCCAAACCCCAAAACCGAACTGCTTGGAGCTTTTTTTTTCTCTGCACTTTAAGGCTTGGCTCCTCCCATCTGCTCTGGTTGGCCAATCCTAGGAGTCTCTCTCTAAGCTCCTCCCCCTTTCTAACCACACTCAAAATGGCTGCCTGGCATTTCTCTACAAAATGGAGGCTTGCCTCACTCACTGTTACCCAGGCCTAATAGGTAAGGTTCACTACATATGTGTTGGCTTCAACGCAGTCTGAATTAAGGCTCTTGTATAAGGTCTGGTGGATGAATGGGATAAGCACTTTGCATTGTTTTAAACTTTGTATATTGTATTTTATGACTGTTTTAACTGTTTTAACATTTTAGATCATTGTATAATGGTGTAACGGCATCAATTGCCACTTGTAAGCCACCCTGAGTCCCCTCGGGTGAGAAGGACGGGGTATAAATAATTGAAAGAAAGAAATAAATCTCTGCATGAACGCATATGAGGTCTAGCGAATCTCAGAATTTTTTTTTTAAAAAAGCAAACTTCCGCCAGATGTGCCCCACCCATCTTGCAGATTTGTAAAATCTGCTACAAAGGAAAATGTCAGGCTGGCAGGGGACCATTTCTCAGGACTGACAGGTCTGTGTCTGAACTTGCTGTCAGGTCCCATGATTTTTAAATCCAGTTTTTTAACCTGCAAAATCCCACTACACAACATGACCATGGAAAGGGGATTCTAGGAATTGTTGTGTAACAAAATATCCACATTTGCAAACTTAATTTTTTATTGTATTATGTATTGTATATTTTATATGCAGAACTTTGGAGTGCTTTTGTAAGCCACCCGAGTCCCTTCGGGGAGATGGTGATGAGGTATAAATAAAGTTTATTATGTATTATTATTATTAATTTTTGTGGATTTGATTATATGTTCTCTTTAGGAATTTTTAGGTCCTCCAGGAATCATAAAGTCACACTGGAAAACCTATAGATTCCGAGAGGGGACACTTTTTAAAGTGTTATTAGAACTATAGATTCATAAAGAGTTGTTCTATCAGGTAAAAAGAAAGTGTTTTTAATTCACAGTTTTTCCTCTTTCACGGGTCCTTTAGCTCTGTCACCAAAATAAAGGGCCTACTCGAATACTTCCAAGCTTTGTCCCTCAGTGCCTAATCTTGCCTCTCCAACTCTGTCTCTCCTAAATCTCACTGAAACTGCAGTCTCTCTCCACATACAGATGCCTGGATTACATCATCTTTAGCTGAAAAAAAGGGAGGGCTGCCTCTTTCTCTGATTGGTTTTTCCTGTTCAAAACCTTCCAGACTGGTCCTGTGTCAAGAAACAAATGCCTGATCATTAGTTGTCATGGAAACACACCACCTGTAGTCTCCTTGCAAAAAGATGTGTCTGACCAGAGCCAGGCCACCAGGTTTTGCCAACTTTGGTGATTCTATTAACCTTCTCCTGGCCAACACCCTTCCCTCCACTCACAACAGTGTGTTCAGTTAGAAAAGTTGCTTTCTGGAATCCCCATGCCATTCTGACTGGTGTTTAAGGTTGCCAGGTTAATACTTTTCTAGGGCAAGAAATTTCAGGCTGAAACCTGAGTTCTTGAAATCCTCCCTTGGTGATGTCACAGGGAAATGCCTCAGATGATGTCATTATGTATGATATATACTATGCTTCTTGTATCCGAGGGGGATACATTCCTGGACTTTGTGTGGTTACTAGAGTTGTGCACTGCTTCCATTTCCTTTGGTACCTTTGTTACCTCCAGGAGTCCATAACAGTAAGGGTCCTCCCGGTACAAAAATCCATCCGACACAGAAACAATCGGGAGCCGGTCTTGGCTCCTCCTCCCCTATTCGGCATCACAGTTGAATCTTTTTCATTTTCCTTTATTTTGATTCTTTTTATTTAGTGGGACTGATTGGGAGTTGGGGACCTGAGGGACTGTGGGTGGGGTGTGCACGTGCGATTGGGGGCTTTCACCATTTTAACTTCTTTTTCTCCTTCCCTTCCTCTTCTTCAGAAAATACTTCTAATTATTATTAATAATAGTAATCCCAGCAAACAAAAAGAGAAGCCTACCTCTCATCTAGAGTATAAAGTAGAAATAGCTTTAAGGAAGCAAAACCCCAAGCAGAAAGGAGATTGCAGCTTTGCAGGCAAAAGAGGGTATTTTTAAGATAGTCCAGAGAGGATAGCTCCACTGAGCTCTAGCCCATCACCTCTTCCTTCCTTGGGCCTCCTTAAAATGTCTTGGAATGCTGCATGGTGTGCTGGATAGGGTGCTTTTTAACCCCACCGCTGACACCCAGGCTTGCTTGAAGAGAAGAAAGGAAAGGCCCCCAAGGGAAAGGGGAGCCTCATAAGTTCCCCATTCCTGGCAATGGGCCAAAAAGATCTGGTTCTTTGGATGCAGAATGAAAACCCATTTGGCAGTGCTCCCATTTTCAGGAGATGTGGGAAAACGGATATGGGGGGCTTTCAGTATCCAGCAAGCAGAAACGGATAGCAATTCACTCAAAACACACAAGCCTAGTGAATACATGACACCACAGAAAATAGTGAACCCTATTGAAATGGACCTCTGGCAAAGGAATACTATAGGGAAGTGCTATAGAACCCATAAAAGCCTAGAGAGGCAATATTTTGTCAGTAGTGAATAAGTGAAACCATAGATACCAGGAGGGCATATTTTATTAAACATCAAGCACAGTTGCCCAGTATATGCAATTCAAATAAAGGACATCAACCATGATAAGAAAATGCTTAAGCACACATCTGAAAATGTCTGCAAAGTTGTGCTGCAGGAGTTAGAGATTCCTATGAGAGAATACATAAATCAAATCTGTGAATTATCACATCTGCAAAAGTGCAGTATGGCCAACTATAGTTTAACAGGGTGAGAAAGGAGGAAATTAAAGGTGCTGCATCCCAAATAGAAATTTTGCCCCAACCCCATTACATTTTCATTCAGTCTCCAAATTTCTACCTTACATGAGCTTGGAAATGCAATTTAGGCATCCCAAGAAACAGAGCTGGAAAAGTTACCAAGGGAATGCTAATATAGCTGACATAAGAGTTCCAAATGTGATTGCTTTTCAACACCTACCACTCTTGAATACCAGTACAGCCTCCCCTCCATTGCCATACCCAGAATTGAACCCTAGAAGCCATTAGAACTAGGACTGAGTAGTCCTTTGGATCCTACCCATGAACACATTTGTTTTATTTTGCCGTTACATGAACAGAACAGAGGTTAGACATAAAATTTCCTTTGGTTAGTCTGAGAAGTTCCCCTGGCAATACACTGAAGAGCCTCGGAGCATCAAAAACCAGCAACTGCTGACTGGTGTCACTTTCTCAGATCCTGGCCCAGTCATTTGAGCTGCTGTTTCTGTTTCATCCCAGAACCAGGACAGGGTTTGTCATCTGCTAAGTGGTGGAATTCGACACTCTGCTGGGGAATTTAGTACTCATGTTCTTGAAAGATATTTGCATAGAGAACAATTCACTGCTAGTTGAACTTCCTCTGTGATTAAGATTTCTTTGCTTTGTTGCACAACCTGGGGCATGTGTAAGGTCTTCTTTCTTTTCTTTTCTTTTTTGTTTCTTCCTTTTAATCCATCTGGATCTAGAGCATGGCACTTGACATGTAATAAAAATAAATAAATAAATAAGTTTTTTGATAGGATTCTAGAAAATTATGATTTTAGAAATAATGCAAAACAAATTTTTTTACTTGTGCCAAATGTGTGTCAATATGATTAACCCATGTCCATAGATTCAAGTATCACTTCAATAGTTCCATGAGTTCTATACACCATGGTGACTTAGGCCAGTTCTGCACAGACAATATAATCCAGTTTGAAGCTGATTCGAGGGTGGGGTTTCCACAAAATGTACCCCCCAATGCATGCTGTAGTGCACATTAAGCCAGAAATAATGTGTTAAAAAACTCATCAAAAAGTCCAAAAAAAGCCAGACTAATGTGTTGAAGCAGATCAAACTATATCCCATGCAGGGTTCAAAACCAGGTAGATCACAAATGGATGGCATGGATATTCACATCAGAACATCTCAGTAGACTAGTTAAGAAAAAAAAAGCCCTGCATTTTCCAGCAGCTGTGGATATTGCTGCTCCTGGGTTCAGTCTGATCCACAATGAGTGGATATTGTGGTCACCATCCCAGCCTCCAACTGGTTCCAGGGGTGTAGACTCTGTGCAGCAAATCTAGTTTGTTTTAATTGACTTCCAAACTGGAGAACTGCCCTTATAGAATGTTTTTCTAATTTCTTCCACATACAAGTCAGATCTAACAACACAAGCAACTCAAGTTTTCATGTAACACAAGAATAAAAATTAGAATACACTGCTTACTGGGTGGTCACTTTTGTATTCCATGAGATCAGTACATAAGCACCACATTTTTATTCCCAAGAAAAAATACATTTGTGGGTAGATATTTCATTTTGGAGATTAAGTGTTGCTTTAAATCTAATTTCCTCCCATCCCTTGTCTTTCAGATAGTGTCCCTTGAGCTGCCATCTTCGAAACTCCCTGAGGGGCAGAAGAAAGTACAAGAAGCAACCGATGACGGAGTGGATGCCCTGTTTTCCAGATGCCCCGACATGCCTTTTCTGGACTGGTTCCTCTACCATTCAGTTGCCATGTGGTTGCTCCTCCACAGTTTTGTTCTGATGGCCTTTTGCTTCCACTCGGCCACCACCTTTCCCAAGGGCTGCTATCCCTCCACTGAAGATGGCTTCAAAACGTTTCGTTGCAGCAGAGCTCAACTTACAGTTATCCCGAAAGATATTCCTAATGATACCAACAAATTGTACCTGGATTACAACCAGATTTCTTTCTTGCCCAATGACGCCTTTCAGAATTTGCCTCTGCTAGTGGAACTAGACTTGTCGCACAATGTCATCAGTCGTGTGGAGGTTGGAGCCTTCCGGGGCTTGTCAGAACATCTGCATTCTTTGGACCTTTCTTCCAACAAATTAGTATCGGTCAACAAGGATGTCTTTAACTCTCTCAAAGCCAAAGCCAACCTATCCAGCAATCCTTGGCTCTGTGACTGCACACTCCAACAACTCATTGAGAGGGTCGAGCTGGTTGCTGGCACCTCTGATGGTATTGTGTGTGATGCCTCTGCCCGAAAAGAGCACATTGGCAAGCCTTTCTTACAACTAGTTGGAGACATAGACTTCTGCAACATCTACAAAAAGACCACAGACATCGCCATGCTGGTCACCATGTTCGGCTGGTTCGCCATGGTGATCTCATACTTGATCTATTACGTCAGGCAGAACCAAGAAGATGCCCGACGGCACCTAGAATATCTCAAATCTTTGCCTAGCAAGCAGAAGAAGTCAGAAGAGTCGTCTACAATTAGCACTGTGGTGTGACCAAAAACAAAACACGAACTCTCCCACCTCATTCTTAGAAAACCATAGGTCTGCTGGAGTAGATGGATCCATTCCACATCTACTTCAACTGGATCATGGCTGCCAGATGCTGGAATACACAATGGCTGAAAAGACTGTTATTAAACAAGCAAGCAAACAAGCAAAGACTTCGGGAGGGCCTTGTTCATCTGAAAGCCCCCGCTTCACCTTTGTTTCTAAGCAGCAAACATCAAAAACCATGTTAGAGTCACAGCCATGGTTGAATTCCTTGGCACACTACAGAGTAGGAGGTAATGCCAGGTTGAATTCAACATTTCACATCCCTACAGTGTGAACTTCACACAGGCACTGCACACTCCTCTTTCTCTCAATATTAATTGTTGTAAATCTAAGGATCTAGGATGTATTTTTATTATACAGTGCTCCGGTGATAAAACAGATTGAGAGCAAGAGGATTCTGCTGTGTTCTGCTGCCCCAAGAAGAGATTTACAGAAAACCAGGCTTAGGGAAACACCAAGAAAGGTAGCCAGACAGGTCCTACATATGTTTACCCAGATGTCAGTCCCACTGTGAGTTGTAGGGGTTGCTCCTAAGTAAGTGTAGATAGGATTGCAGTTTCAAGGCCTGGGGTACAGAAACTCCGAGCAGCTGCAATCTAGAGTAATTACTAAGTGCTGGGAGGCTTCTGAGCTTGTTATTAATGTGCAAGATTAGAGGAGATGAAACAAATTACTCTGTCCCATTAATACTGGATGTTCTCTTTGAACACAAATTAACAGCACCACCAGTTCCCCCTCAGACACTTCATATTAGAAATGCTTTTTTAAAAAAATACTTTTCTTTTTTGCAGGAATCATTAAGTGCAAGGTGAAGGGAAGTGTCTGTGTTTTGAACTTTTCAGCCATTTTCTCACAGTTCTTATTGCTGCTGGAGGTGGCTGCTGGGAGATGGACAATCTTAGTTAGTTAAAAGTGATGTAGAAAAACAAATCATACCCATGCCAGCTTTCAAGGAATGCAAAGAAAACACGTACAAATGTCCTTGATCCAGAGAATAGCAGGAGCAACAGAAGGCTATGGCTCAAGTGTGGGTGCCTACAAACAGATACAACTTAGCTCTCAAGCTGATTTATGAAGGTCCCTTAGGTATGGGAGGGCAACCTGCAACTGCTATGTGGCCTTCAGATTGTTCTCATGTACCTCCTTGGCCTTATTTCAGAAGCTCTTTTCATATGGTTAGTTAGACCTCTGATAGATATGTGAAACTCTCTCTGTCTTGATACTCCTGAGTTAGTTTCTCACCTGTGTTTTCATCTTGTCCTTGAGTGATTTCAGGGTTTGTTTTTCTTTTGTTCCCATGCTGAAATTTGCACATTATTTCATGTTTTTTTTCCCATGTTTGCATCATTTACTTAATTTGTGCACATTTTCCCATTGGCTAAAGTGTGATTCTTTATACTTTAAAACAATTTAATTCATCTCTGTTTTTAAAAAAATCAGTATCGTTTTGTGGACACGGTGTTTCTTGGCAACACATTTGAAGGCTTACATATATTGTAAGCCTTACGAATGTACCAGTTTGTGGATCCTTTAGGTGAAGTGCACATATCCCCACAATAGGTCTTAGGAAGTGCAGAAATCTTATTTTCACTGAGATTGTTGGGTTGAATCAAAACTCTTCTCAGTCCTTGACTTTGCCAGAAAATATGACCATTCACCTTCAGACCTATAGGTGCAGTGAGAGGAAGGAAAATGGTGTCAAGAAGAGAAGAAGAAAGATCAGGGCAGGGATTGAGGCTGGGAAGGAAACAGAAGGTGGAAGATAAAAGGGCGAAAGTGCGACCTTGCTTTCTTCTAGCACTTCAACAATTTCAAGTTTTAGCCTCCCCAATGGTTTCTATGTCAATGCTTTGGTGAATTCATTTTAGATTTAATAAGGAGCTGTGCAAGATGTTAGAAGCCATTGACTCTCCCAGCCCTGACTCCTGTCAATATGTGACTCCTGAGAGAAGATTCCCAAAGGAACATCATGTTGATATAGGAAAGGTTGCCCTCCATGCTCTAAGATGCAGCACATGATCATTGGGCATGGATTAGTGAACTGCTTGTGTGAGCATCCCCTTGATGCCAATCAGCAACCCTTTCTGGATCTGCCAAGGCAGGCTAACATAGAAACCAGTTTTCTACTAAGGATATAGGAATGTGGAGTATCTTCACAATTTTTGGTTTATAGATCAGAAAAGTGAGTTTCATATCAGTGGAGGAATGCTGTTGTAATCCAGTGAGTTCTCCTGGGATTCAAGCGTTCCAAAATGTTGGAGAGGAGTACTCAGAAAACACATCATCTTTGCAAAAATCCATGTGTTTTTCTCTGTAATAATTCCTCTGCAACACTTTGGGATGTTCACACACAGTAGGGCAGACAATTGTGAGTGGTTAAGAGTCTGCATTTGCTCCCTAAAAGACCATGAAGGACAATTACCCTCACAATAAATAAAACAAAATAAATTGCCCTCAAAAATGCTATTCAGGGTGTGGAAGAAATGTGCCAAGTTTGTAGACATTTAGATAATTTCAGACCCTGGAAAGGCCTTTCTTTGTTTAGGGACTTTCCAGAAAGTATTTGGTTCTTATAGTATGGTTCCTGTTAAAAGAAGGACTTTTGTGGCTCCAAAATATGGCAAAAATGCTACCTAGAAGGCAATTTTAGCCATGAGATCCTGCATACAGTCCATGGTCTCCAATTTGTCCATCCCTGAAATATGAAGAAAATGGTGCAGAGAAATATTTGTTTTCTCCCCACAAGAATTATATGGTCTTGCATGCGAGGAGGATATAGTGAAGGATTTATATCTTCACTGTAGATTGCTTTCACTGGATCGAGGTAATTGTGGTTACCTGTTTTCTCTCATTAAAAGTGGTTGTATCACTACACTAGTAATTTAGGATTCTCCAAATCTCCATGATTCCACACAGCTTTTGCCATTTTGATAAAATAGCTATTTAAAAAAACACAAAAAGGAATAGTTTTTAACTGGAAAGCATCAAACTGTAGCTGAAAAATATTTATATGGGCACTTATAGACGAAATGTCACACTACTGAAAGAAATGTATAGCATCTATCAAGATTTTTTTCCCTATGGGGAACACTACAACTTTCTTTTGCTATTTTTTTTGGACTTTGAAAATCAAACGAGCAAACAGCTGACCACATCATGGCAATGGTTTTCAAAATGGATCAATTTTTTATACATGCTGTAGCAATAGCTGGATATCCATTTTGCTGGAATGTTTCACTTCTACCCATCACAGTTATCAGATGAAATGCATATGGATTTATGGATCAATAGTATAAATACTTGGATAAGTAGTAAAACATGAGATTATAGAAGACACATCAACATGTAAGGTATAGAATAGAATAATGGGATTATGTTCTTGGGAATTTTGTGTTTCAATAACGAAACCAGTTTTAGTTTGAGAGCCAAACTTGAAAAAGAACTGATTCAGGTTCCAAAGGTGTATTGTTTTCTTTCCATCTGTCAGAACCAGAAATACAAACCTGCGAAACAAAGCTGGGGGTGAGGTGGAGCAGTTCACATGAGGATTTTTGTGTTTTCTTCTGTCATAGAAGTGGTCTATCTTTTGTGAACAGGGTATAATGCCTGAGCAGTTAAATTTGATTATATTGACGTACAGCCTAGGTCTTCCCTCAGGGTGGATTGGACCTGAATGACCATCTCACCCACCTAAACAGTCCTAGCAGGCTGTGGTGTCTGGGGACCATGGGAGTTATAATCCAATGTATCTCAGAGGATGTGAGGTTGGGAGAGGCTGTATTATGTATTGTTCAATCACTCCAATATGCAGGAACTTGAGTTCTATGTTGAATGTGGCTTGAAATCAGAGCTTGGGAAACAGCAGTGCTAATGTTGACTCATTAGCATTAAATTGTTAAAGAGAAATTTTTATGTCAAAACAGTAAGAGAAATTTATACGATTGGTTTGTTAATTTAATCCATTAAGTCAGTGTGGTCCAACCCACAGACCGCATGCGGCCCACCAATTCATTTTGTTGGTCCTTGCCCTTCTTATTGGAAAAATATTTTAATTTAACATTTGGAAAAAAATAATTTACCCTTCTTACTGCTTTAAGTTTTTAAGAAGTGTTTTCTTTCTGGAATGTCTCTGGCCCTCACATTCCTATACTAAAGTTTGATTGGCCCTCGGGTAACTAAAAGTTGGACCACATTGCATTAAGTAATTAAAGTCAATAAATCATTTAGAAATCACTACAAATGGCCAAAAATGACCAGTTCCATCCAAAATTACCTTAAAACCCCCCAAGAAATGTTATTTCTTTATTTTAAACAAAAAATTCAACAAAAAGAACATTATTAACATTTGGTCTAATATAACAAAATCTTAAACTGTCATTGGAAAATCAGTGAAACAGGGTTAGCCAATTCATTTTTAATCAATTATTCCTAAACTCTGGTTGAAATGTAGCCTGTAACTGTTTTGCTGATATTTTGACATCGACCTGTTCCTTCTACCTGTTCCATCAACATAAGTCAGAAATTGTCAGATCATCAATTTTGATGCTCTCCATGATCTCCAAAGATCTGAAACATACCTTACAGGTAGCGGGATTTGCCATGATTGAGATCCACCAGCTTCCAGTTCACATACTGTGCTGTTCACCTGAGTCGACTGTTCTTGTGAGTGAAGAAAGAATCAAGAGAAAATGCCTACAATGGTCCTAGCTGATTTAGAGGGCCAACGGAAAGCATCACCCAATCTGATGTTTCCTGCTGGCCAACTTTGCATCACCTTTATACACCAATGTGCCACATCAAAGGGTTGCTTTGTCAGGACTTTCCCGACTACTGGAAGAAGCAAATATGGAGGATCTTAGGGAAGTATGTTGGGCTTGTGCAGATATTTCTACTCACTCCAGACCTTGAGGGTGTTAACATTGGAACTGTGGGCAAAGGTTCATCTATGGCACACCACCCAAGACTGCAGATGTAACCAGGATGTCCACCTGTATTCCTCATGTGCCTACCCAGTTCCTACTAGGGGAACAGCACCCTACCAGGTTTCTAGGTCATGATACTCTGCTCTGGCCCAAGAGGGTTGAGAGATAGAGATTGCACCCGCCTGCCATACTTTCAAGTGCCCTTTGTTGAGAGACCTTCTCCTCCAGAGCTTTAAAGCCTGGTGTTTCAGGGCAGGGCTTTGTGTGGGTGGACATTTTTGCACGTCCTACCTACTTTGTAGCAAATTTCTCCCCTTGTTCTTCAAGAGGTTCCTTCATTCTGTCTCCTTACCAATAAAAGCCGAAAACGCCTTCCTTTGAAGAAAGAGAATGCACCGCAACAGCCTACCATCAATCTAAAGGGAAATTGGTCACCATCTGTTTCATTTGAGGAGCTCGAAGTCAACTGACCTTCCACTGTGACCGCATATCAAGGGAACACAGGATGAGAAGAAGAAAAAAAATACCCTAATGTATATGCTCTCTTTCTCTGTTGATAAGCAGCCTTATGCCTTGAGCTCTTCAAACTCAGTACCTCTTCTCTACATTCCCAGTATGCAGTACGACTCTTCCATCACAGCGCTGGCAGCTCCTGAGGGCTGCATGCAGAGAAAATATTGAGAAACCAAAATGGTCACTGAAAACTATACACACGCACAAATGGAAAATAAAAAGTTAAAAAAAAGAGTACCCTGGTAATTAATAAAATCTTTCCTAATTTTTTTCAATGTTATTTAAAAATTTTCCCATGAAAAGACAAATAAACAAAATTTACACAGGCTTTATTAGAGCATGTCTTTCTGTTGTGTTTTTGATTCTCTCTCTTCCTTCCACATATACCAACAGTTGATTTGGGCCACACATTTTGATGCCTACTGTGAAAAATCCCAAATAGAAAGATTTTGCTATTGTTTTAGATCCCAACTAGATATCCATTAAAGGAAGGACAAAGACAGGATACATTGGACAAAATCCCTGGTAGAAAGTGAAGTAAATTCATCTGATTCACCCTTCTCTGTTTTAGAAGATTTTGGTGGGCCCAAGATCCTCTGGAACAGGAAAGACAGATTCAGATCAGATTACCTCCACTTCTTTGTTGCTGTGTGCCTTTGCCTCATGGCAACCCTATAACAAATCTGAGGCTGAGAATGTGCGACTTGACCAGGATCACCCAGTGGGTGATCCCACTGGGTGGCCACTGGGAGGCCAGGTTCAAACAGGAATTGAACCTGGCCTCCAGCATTAAAATCCAATGTTCAAACCACTACACCACATTGGATCCTCTTCTACCAGAGACTAAATCCTCCAGAGGCAGGTTTGGGGCAGGACAAAAGGCAAGGTAGGGGGACTGACGATATCTCTTCCTTTACTTCTGCTGGCAAAAGTGCCTGAAAATAGGACCTCACTCAAGTGACCCACTTGCCAGAGCAAAGAAGCAAGTTCTCTTGAAAAAGCTTAATTTCCACAATATTGCAAATTTGTAAAGGGTGAAAGAAGGCCAAGGAAAATAATTAAAGTTATAGCGGAATTCCCATATGAGAGAACATTAGGCTCTATTTAACTTGGACAGCTAGCTTGATGTGGACAATCATCACATTATCCAAATGTAGTAATTTGAGGGGTGGGCTAGGTTTTGGGGGACCAGGGTTCAAATCCCCATTCAGCCGTGGCAATTCGCATCTTGACCATGGGCAAATCATATTGTCTAAGCCTCAGAGGAAAGCAACCTTCCTATGAACAAAGCTTGCTGTATGAAAGCACCACCATTAAGTTGGAAAATGACTTGAAGACATATAACAACAAATCTTGAAATGAAGGCAAGTTAGGACAGACACAAAAGAAGTGAGTGAAACAATGCATGGGGTGGTTGTTATTCATGATGATAGAATTTGGGTTCATCCATGGGATACGATGGTGACAGATAAGGGGATATATCATTTCACACATAAACAGAGGAGTTAAAAATACTCCGTGATCTGGGAAGGAGGGGGCACCCACTTAACAGTGGTGTCTTCTCCTTGGACCACAGGCCATCACTGCTGTACTAGTGATAGTTGTCAACTTTGGGAGCGTTTTTGAAAACATGGGACACTTCATGATGTATTGTACAATCTGTAGCTACTAGACATGATAGCTAGCTATAGAGAGTGTCAGAGACAATATGCCATTGTATGTCAGTTCCTGGAGACATAAACAAGTAATGTCCTGCTTATGTGAGAACTCAAGCATCCAGCTGGTTGCTGTACAAAAAGCCTCTTCTTATGTTCTTCTAGCCATGGAGTACTGATCAATTCACAAGGCTTCTGTATGTGTCTCATTGAAAGAACAGTAACTGTACAGAAGCCCTAGCTTCCCATTTTTAGACTGAAACATCTATTTCATTGCATTATCGAGCACCCTGCTGTGGCATTTGGAAATATATCTTGGAATTATAAAAACAATCATTGATGTCTATAATGTCTTCAAGTTGCATGTTGACTTATGGTGACTCCATGAATATAGCAGTTTTCCTAGGCAAGGAATAATCAGAGGCGACATTGCTAATTCCTTTTTCTGAAATATAGTCTTCGGTATGTGGCATTCATTGGTTGTCTCCCAGTCAAGTACTAACCAGGGTTGACTCCGCTTAATGTCTAGAATCAGACAGAATCTGGTACCTTTAGCCTATTTAACCCCAATTTGTAGATGGCACACTGGATTTAACAACACTATCATTTGATTCCAATTGGTCAGCCCTTTTGAAGTTTCTCTTGGTCTACACAGCAACATTATGCATAAATTTACTACAGATTTAAGATATGTAGAAAAATAGACAAACAGATGTTCTGTTCTTATGTTTTGCAGAGATATAAGCAGGAAGCACCTATGAATTCTTAGAAATGAAAGGGAAACGATTCTCCACTGGCTGGAAAAAGGAGAGGTATACCAAAAGATTCCTCAAGTAATGGAAATGTACAGAGATGCAGGATTCTTGCTCAATCTATCTCAACCATTGTTTCAGTATTTTAAAGACTTGATCACTTCGTACACTTCTGATGGGAAATTCCTGAGGAGGTTCAACTACATAGGAATCTTGGTTGTCCATTTTTTCCTAGTCTTGAGTGAGGGCACTTGAGCCTTTTGCTCTTCATTTTCCAGGATCCATAGAGTTGCATTTACTAGGCTTCATAGAATTACTTGGAAAGTGTCAGATTAAAGGATGACATTTTTTAAAAGACAACAGGAAGGACATAGGAGGGGAGGTTAACTGAGAAGCAAGGAGCAAGGAATCTACTGGTTACATGCCCAAAATTGAGAGTTTTCCTGTGGATAATGATCTTGGTGTTGATCGGCCTCAGGACTGTATATTTTGAACTGCAGACATGAAAAAACAATACTTTTAAAATGAATTCTTAATATCAGTTAAACCAATCATAACTTACGCACAACTGCTCACTGAGTAGTTAAAACTTGCATAATATTTCAGCTGTGGACTTTCCAATCCAAATTAAGCTATGGCGGTATCATCGCTCTCCAAAACGGTGGTTTCCTATTTAAAAGAGATATTCCTCACAGGTCCAAAATGGGAAGCTGAAATGCCAGTTTATAGACTTGTACCTCATTTTTATTGATAATATTTTATATGTCTTCTATCAATGGAGATTTAATGTAACAACCATTGAGATAATATGTGCAATGTAATAAAACAATCCAAGGATAGACTATATTTTTAAAAGAGTCTTTGTGTCTGTCGTCAAAATTAATCTTCAAAAATCTGCCAGGTCCCTAAAACATGACTATTGCTTGATAGATAGGAACAAAAAAATTTGGAGATACTAAAATACTGGAAGTCTTGCTGGCATATGTCGCTGTTTAAAGTCTGCTCAACAATTAACCTTTCTATGTTGATTTCTGTTCTCTGTTCCATTTTTTAAAATAGCACTTGGCATGGTGATAACAGGTTTTTAAAAGCCAATTTGGGACCTATTTGTAATACAATGGCTCCAATTCCCTTTACCCCTGTCTCATTCTTGCCAGCAAGTATACTGTTCCACAAGGAAACTGTCCTGCAAATGAGATAGGTCTTAACAAGAGGTTATTTCCTGGAGCTGTTCCCGTGCATTGGCATTAAATTTCCAGGACCTGATAGATTTTATAGTGTGCCTAAGCCTTCCTCCGACAAGGTTTACTGTTGGTCCCAATGGGCCCTCTCAGAATAGTAGAACCTGGATCACCTAACTAAAACTAAGACATGGAGAGATTTAGGGCAGATAAGCACTTTTCCATGGTGGATGACAGTAAATCTGTGGAAATCTCTGTTAAAACATGAATTGATGGCTTTCAACTGAAGGTTTGGCCCATCAAATGCCATGAATGAGAATCACTTCCCACAGCACTGGTGGTAAATGTTAGGAGACACAACATGGAGTGCAGTTATGCTCCTGTTCTACTGGTAAGCTTGGCCACTATATGAACAGAATTCTTATTCTGATTCACCCAGCTCCTTGTTATGTATGTATAAAGGTTAAAGGTTTCCCCCTGACATTAAGTCTAGTCGTGTCTAACTCTGGGGGTTGGTGCTCATCTCCATTTCTAAGCTGAAGAGCCAGTGTTGTCCCTAGACACCTCCAAGGTCATGTGGCCAGCATGACTGCATGGAGCACCGTTACCTTCCTGCCGGAGCATTAGCTCATCCCGCTTCCTGGATTCAAACCACCAACCTTTCGGTCAGCAAGTTCAGCAGCTTAGCAGTTTAACCCACTTCTCCACCGCGGGTCTGTGTATGTATACACACATGTAAAAGTTTTCATCTGTTTATATTAAGACTTTTAAGACAGGAGAAGAAGTCAACATGAGGTAGTAGTTTGAGCTTTGGACTATGACTCTAAAGATCAGGGTTGAAATCCTTTCTTACTCATGGAAACCCATTGGGTGGCCTTGGGCAAGTCACACTCTCTCAGCCTCAATTAAAGGCATAGGCAAACCACACTCTGAACAAATCTTCTCAAGAAAAGGCAATGATAAGTTTATCTTAGGATTGCCATACATCGGAAATGACTTGACAGCACACAACCACAAGTTGTCAGAAGTGAGCCTGTAGCCCCGATTACACTTCTTCCACCAAGGAATGAGGAGAAGAATCCTGTGGAGGCTGTTCCTTAGGATAAATAGGGGAATTTGCTGCTCTCTCTGCTAGCTCCAGGCCCCAGAGAACGTTTACCTAAAATAAATCCTATGCCATCAGACATTTCACAGATGAAAATCAGGATCTGTATAATTAAGTACATCAGAGAGTGGTCAAAATGGCAAGAATTAATAAAGAAAAAAACCCAAGCTAGGAAAGGCTGCAGCAATTTGCCTTTACCTGATTTTACAGATAAGAACAAGATTCTTCCTCTTCCCTTTGCTAACTGAACACAAATTACAGTTGTTGTTGTTTATTTGTTCAATCGCTTACGACTTTGTGACCTCATGTACCAGCCCATGCCAGAGCTCCCTGTCGGCAGTGGCCACTCTCAGCTCCTTCAAGGTCAAGCCAGTCACTTCAAGGATACCATCCATCCATCTTGCCCTTGGTTGGCCCCTCTTCCTTTTTCCTTCCATTTTCCCCAGCATCATTATCTTCTCAAAGCTTTCCTGTTTTCTCATGATGTGGCCAAAGTACTTCATCTTTGCCACATAGATGACAACAAGAGTACTTTTGTATTTTAGATTCAGTATATCACAACTGCTGAGAACAGAGGGGGCAAATGGAAACAGAAAGATGAAAGAGGGAGACAGGATTAACTGGGACTGTGTCCCTGCCAAATTGAGACAATTGTGTGGTATGAAATCCAAGAATATTTCACTCGGGATCCTCTTAAGTACTTCTGTATCCTTTGTCTTTTCCAATGACACTCTTCCCAGCTCTGGCTAACTCTCTCTCATCTCTCCTGAAAAACTACATCAATGGTTGGTCTGGGATAAAGTTGGGTTGGGACAATAGGCACTTCTCAAATAACATCCAAAAATCTCTCATACATCAGGATGATTCAAGAGGAGGAAGCAAGGTCAGTATGGGCTTCAGATTCTGGCCTTGAGCATTTCCAGGAAGAGCACATAAAAACATACAAAAGCCCCCTCGGGATTCTGCTCCTCATTCCTTGGCAGAAGAAGTCTCATCAGAGCTACAATCACACCCTTACTCAACTCTTTTGCTAGATCCATCCACTTCTGCTGAGTTCGGGGAATGGAGGTCAGAGAAACAAGACACCGTAATTCCTTTTTCAGGTGAGAGCACGTAATCCTACCTCATCCCTGAAATGAATAGAACAGTAACAGCTGTTCAGCTTGAATGCACAGGAGAATGAGGTCACGATCAGAGCCCCCAGGATCACGTTGCAGCCTTGAAATCAGATAAATATGATGAAATAGAGATTGGGCTGGAATAATAGTGCTGTATGGTATCTTGCTCCCCATCTTAGTAAAGAGGTTGTTAGATCTCCTGTTGGAAACGTCGTTCGTGATACGTTCAAAGAGCATTTGCAATGAATCTATGTGATACATTTCTCATTAGAGATATTTCCTCTTTTTGGGGCAGTTCTAATGAATCACTGGATCTATTTCGCTTTTTGACGGGATATTGGGATCATTTTTTCTGTGGCTCTCTTAATGCACACATACATGTATTTCAGGTTTTAATTATTTCCATTGATATCTTAAATGTGCCTACCCCAACCTGCTGATCTACAGGTTTTTTGGACTACCACTTCCATATATTTTAACTTAGATATTTTGGGGATCTCTAAAGCCATGAACCTAGAAAAGGTAGGAGGGAAAGAGACTGAAACACCCCATGAGACTAGGCTGGTGGGAGTCTGAGCCTTTCCCACAATGATCAAGCAAAACTGGATTACCAAGACTCCTATGTAGAGTCACCTCTCAGGAGTAATAAATCAGATAGGACTTAAATATAATTATTTTGCTTTCATGATACCTGATCACTACCACCTTCAGTTGGATGACGATGGTAATTATGATTGTGACAGTGGATAATTGTTTACGTACTGAAAACATACCTGCACATTAATAATGACCTCCCTGCCAGCGATGAGCCTCTCTCCACTTTAAAAACACTTCGGAGGACTCTAGGGTATAGTCACCCTATACAATTATTGCAGTGAATTCCACTTTAACTGCCATGGTTATATTGTACTTGGGATTTGTTGTTTGGTGAGGCACCAGAACTCTCCAGCATTATAACTGATTAGTGTGAATAGGGTCCATCTAATCCAGTGCAGTTGGAGAGCGGAGGAATGAATTCAAGGAACCCGAGCCCCAAGTCAGTGGAAACAGGATCACAGTCCAAACTTTTAGAAATTAAGCTAGGTCATTTAAGCCTGAAGAGTCCATGGTGTTATAAGATCCTTGCCCTTGTACAAAAAAAAAAGTTTAAATTAACAAGAATGAAATGTGCAGCTGTAACCATTCATGTATCCAAGTGGCCATCTCTTAAAATAATTTTAAGATAAAGAAAGGAAAGATGCTATATGCATGACTCTTTGTTGGATGTTGCATGTTCAAACTCCCCTCGATGATGGTGTTGGGTCTGTTTGCTGCTTTTTAAAATTGTGTCAGAAGCGACTTGAAAATATACTGCAAGTTGCTTCTGATGTGAGCAAGTGCCACCATGGCTCCTTGTTTGCTGCTGTCAACCAGCATTGGCTATTCCCTACATGCTAATTTAGACTACTTCCAAGCAATGGTAGCTGGTGGCTTCCATATCACTGGGACAGAGTATGAACTTTAGTTAATCAAGATGCAGAACCCTATCCCAACAAATACCTTCAGCACCTTGGATATTTCACTTAAAATCTATACACATCTATCTATCTCTATCTCTCTATCTCTATCTATCTATCTATCTATCTATCTATCTATCTATCTATCTATCTATCTATCTAATAAAAGTGAGAAATGTGTATGTGGCAGAGGTGCCCACTTACACAGACAGCCTCCCACCTCCACAAACAGCTATAGTTCCAACTGAGCAGGAGACATCCATGGCCCTCCCTCCAAGACACACTGCAGGTTCTAGTGAGTGCCGTGAACATGAAGCCCAAACCCTGCCAGTGTCCTCCACAAACGCCATTCTTCCCCCCATCCAAGTGAAGGCTTTCATGCGGGGACAATTTCAACTTAGATGTTCTGTTTTCCCTCTCAGGCTTCCTTAATTTTCATGACCCTGCCCACTGCCTCTACCTTAACCCTTTCCTACCCCTTCCTATGACACACAGATAACAGAGAAATTGATCATCATCTGAACAAGAGGTTTGGGGAAAATTCACCATGATTTACAAGAGTTACACTTGACCTACATCCAGAGAGCGCTGTGAACCCAACCAATGATGGATCTGGACCCAACTTGCCACGGATAATGGGACTTGCCCTTAACTGCCACTGTGACCCCTACCAACAATGGACTGGGACCAAACTTGGCACAGAGAAGCCCCATGACCAATCAAACGTACTGCAGGGGTTAATGGGAATGAACCTTGATTTTAGGAGGTATAGTTCACCTGCATCCAGCACTGAACCAGCTGACGTCAGGTCTGGACCAAACTTGGCACACAGACCCAACATGGCCAACTGTGCATACTGGCCTGGTTTGGGGGTGATTGACCTCAGATTTGGGAGTTGTAATTTACCCTTATCCAGAGAGCCCTGTACCCAGCTGACGACAGATCTGGACTAATCTTGGCACACAGACTCAACATAGCCAACTGCGAATACTGCCAGGGTTTAGAGGTAATTGCCCTGGGAATCTGGGAGTTGTAGTTCACCCTTATCCAGACAGTACTGAACCCAGCCAACGATGGATCTGGACCAAGTTTCAGTGATATTACCTAACATCTCAAAACAAACAATTCCTTCTTCTAATAACCCAGGCACCGCCGGGTCCCCAAGCTAGGTAACAATAAAACCCAAATTGAATTTGTAGTGCACTGACACAGAAGCCAACACCAGCTGCCACTGCCCCCAAGTTTGAGACACTTGGCACCGAGATTGGACTAATCCTATGCATATGATTGTAAATAATATTTAGATTTTCCCTTTTAAAAAAAGGCTAGTGAGCAAACTCGGGTTTAAAAATAGCATTTTGCATTGCCCGAATGCCTCCATATAATTCAGTGAATGAGACCGAAGATTTTATGTTAGGAATCTGGTTGCATTTTTATAGTGTTTCCCTATAGATATTTGCCTAGAGGAAAGACTTCAAAAATTTACTTTTTAAACTACAATTCTCAGAATCCTCTTACCATGTAGGATAGGGGATTATGGGAGCTGTCATTCATTCTCACTGCAAAATCTAGCTATGAGGAAGCCTGATGGAATTCAGTGAGACTACGAAGTAGGCATGCATGGTGATAAAAGTCATGTCCACTTTGATCCTGTAAGTCAGTTTAGGACAGGTTGTTGGCAAAAAGCTAAAATAGAAAACAATGTAATCTATAGCAATGAGTAATGCAGAAGGTGGGAACGGTGAGCTGAGCCAGTGTGAGAATAGAGATATTGCAACATGTACACGAGAGGGTTACACAAGACCATCTGTGGCAGGATTTATTCAGTGTTGGAACAAAAGTGTTTAAATGTTATTCAAGGGCATCTACAGCTCTAGGGATCTTTTTGCCCTGGTTTTGAGCTGCTTTGACAAATATAGGGGGAGTGGTGGTGGAGGAAGTCCAAAGCACAGAGTTTATTAGAAATGCACTTTGAATGGTTGGAACGGAAATCACTGTTATCCTAATCTGCTAGCAAATGGATCTGCTAAAAATGAAGGATGGTTAGGTAGATTATGAGATGTAAAGGGGGTGATTAGTTTGTCCCATATTGGGGTTGAAGGGCCATGAGAAGAATAAATACATTATTCATTGTCATCTTTTAAAGGGAATGGTTTTTATTAAGAATAAGACAAAAGCATGCAAGTCCTTGAATGTTGTTTTGCTTGCTATTTGATTTAGAAATAAACACAACAAGTGAATTGCAGTTACTATTTTGACACTTAAAACTGTATAAATACAGAGAGATATAAACAGATGGATGGAAATGTCAGTCTGTTATATCAATGCGATTTATAATCTCTGTCAAGGAGGTAACTATAAAAGTAAAAGGGTATGTTCTAAAACAGTAGTTCCCAACCTGTGGTCTGTGGAGCCCCAGTGGTCCCCAAGAACTAAAATATGGTCCACGGCCTCACTGTTACGACACTATTGCAACGAGAAAGACTGGTCTCACAAAACTCTCTTATAGTGCTGAGGCAATGGGATGTCAGGAGGGGAGAGGCTGACTAACCCCAAAGGCACAACAACAAGCCTCCTGACTGCTGCTTCTCCTCCTTCTCTCACCCTGAGTGGAGCTGTTCCATGTGGCACCTGGAAGCGGGTGCACCTTGGTATTTTCATCTTTAGGTCTGTTCCTGGGGTTATTTGGGGTGCTGATTCAGAAAATTGCATTGGATAGACCACTTCAACTCTAGATTATTAAATGTGGTTTTCTGTAGGCAAGCAGATAACGACTACTGGATGGCATGTGTTCTGTATCAGAAACTAGAGCTGACATGGTCTATCCAATGCAGTTTTCTGAATCAGCGCCCCAAATAACCAAAGCAAATTTAAAGTTGACCAAAAACTGATTCCTAACCCTTTTGGTACTAATGTTGGAGTGTGGTCCCTGCTCAAAGTGGTCCCTGGTCAAAAAAAGGTTGGGAACCACTGTTCTAAAACAAGCCCAGGCCATGCAGGATAATATTCAGTATGGATCAGAAGATGGGTGCATTTCAGTGCAAATTATCTAATTTTGCAATTCTACATCACTGCATGAACTAACAATTAGTGATCATTTGAAAGTAACATTTGCCTCATATTTTGCAAAGTATTGTCCTATAGAAAACACATACAAAACTGAACATATGGGATGTATGTGCGTGCGAAATATTTGTAATAATAATAATAATAATAATAATAATAATAATAATAATAATAATCAAACACACTTTATTTTATGGATCACTTGCAATAATGTGCATATTAGGCAACATTACAAAATGCTATGCTTTAGAAGAAAGGGACACAAAGCAGTATGAAAGAGCTTTTCCCCAACAACTTTTTAAAAATTAGAATTTGGAATGGATCAAATTAAAGATTGGAACATTTTTTACAGTTTGGGATGGATTAAATTGAAACAACGACAACAACAACAACAACTTTATTGTTGTATCCCATCACCATCTCCCCGAAGGGACACAATTTAAAATACAGTTGAACAAAACATATAGGCAAATAAAACAACAACTTGAAACTCAATTAAAACAGTGCTCATCAATCAATGATGGTAAACTACTGTAAATGTGGCCTGGCTGTAAACAATCGGACAGGGAATGGGATAAGTGCAAAGTTGTGACTATGGGATAAGGGCATGAGATGAAGTGTAAGACTTCATAACAATTGCGTAGATCAACTAGGGATTAGGCGTTCTCAAAAACTTGTTTGAACAGCCAGGTCTTCAGGTCCCTTCAGGTCTCCTTCAGGAAGGAGAACAGTATAGGGCTTGCCTAATCTCACTCAGGAGAGTTTTCCAAAGCTGGGGAGCCATCACTGAGAAGGGCCTCTCCCTCGTCCCCACCAACCACACTTGTGACAATGGTGGGACTGAGAAGAGGACCTCCCTGAGAGAGCTTAGAGCCCGTACTGGTTCATTGGAAATAGCAAAATGGGCATGCCTCCAAAACTTCATGATTTTGTATGAACAGTCTCAGGCCTCTTCTACACTGCCATATAATTCAGATTATCAAATCAGGTAATCCACATTGTCTGCTTTGGATGGGATTATATGAGTCTACACTGCCATATAAGCCAGTCCAAAGCAGATAATCTGGATTTTATATGGCAGTGTAAAAGGGATCCCAATTAATCCTATGATGTCCCATTTATTTAGCTTTTCAAAGGCCCCAATTTCTCTTTTCTACTCCCACTTTTCCACTTCATCTCATTTACTTCAGTTACCGCGATTCAAAATGCAATGTAGTTGCCACTCAATTAATTCAGCAGGGGGAAAGAGAAAAAGAGGGTGAGAATTTGAAGGAATAATTTTATTTATTGAGGTCGTTGACCGGAATATGATGGAATCTTGCCCTTCCCAGAAGGCTCCGGCAAAAGCTGATTCCTGCAGCTCATTCCAGTTCATGTGTTCTTCCTCATGAACAACTTTTGCCATCTTGATCCCACTCTGATGTTAGCTGGCCACCTATGTTCCAATTTCCACCTGTGAAACACTGGAGACACAAATTAGAACTGATATTCATGGATTTGGATAACTCTAGAAAGAAAACCATCTATCAGTTATTAATTCTTCTTTAGCAGGCAGGTTCATTTCCTGTGTTGGAGGAAGTGGGCTGAGTAGGCAACCTGCGGGCAGACAAAAAACTCCACATCTCTTTCCTGCCCAACATCTGCTTTCATATTCCCCAACATTTCTCAGATGAAAAACGAGACATATATAGTCTCCTTTCTCTCATCTCACTTCTATCAAGATAATTGAATGAAAACTATTTTGCACTTTGAAATCGGTTTACAGCAATGTAAGGCTCCTTCTACACATGCCTTAAATTCCTGAAGAAAGTGGGACAAAAGAGAGTCCCATTATGAGAAACAGGGATAGAATCAATAAAATCTGAGAATCCGACCATTCTGTAGGTGAAATAGCAGTAAGGCAGTTCAACCTCCATACGCTGCCGAGCTTGTTGGATATCACCACTAGGAATACAGAAGATTTTATAGGCCACGCTGGATCGTGGGATGGCATTACAAACATGTGATAAATTTTTTTACTTAAAATCCACAATCGGGCAAAAATCTGCTGCTATAGAGCCCTGTATATCCCTACACAAAAAAACCATGAGAGGTCCTTGCAATGTGCTGGTGTAAACTGCTCCTCATTTTATAATCCTGAAACAGCTGATGAATGTAAACAGATGGAGCCAAATATAAGCACAAAAGCAATTCTCATGAGAACCCTCTCTAACCATTCCTTTGTTCTTATATTTCTGAAATTAAAAAGAGGTTGAATTTACACAGTGGGCACCAGCATGGCAGGCAAGTGACCCTGATGTCAAGCACCGATTCCTCCCAGTCAAATTTTAAAAAATATAAAATTGAGTCTGCAGCGAAAAGACCGTGGAGAGCGGGAGCCCGGAGTTCAAGCTGATCGGTTATGCAGATGATCAGAGAAGTGGAGGAGCCCAGCAACACCACCAAGTGCCCTGGACACATTCTATCTTCCCCTTCTATTAAAAATAATCCCTTCAATAAACATACACTTTGGTGTGTTACTCTTATCTTTGATTCCTTGTATCCTTTTTTGCTTCTGTGTCTTTTTCTCTCTCCTTTTGGCTCCTGCCACTGGCCCCGGTAACAGCTTGGCCCCATAGATCCCACAGTCCTCAGAGTGGGGCCCCCTTCCCTCCCTTCCCAAACATATAAACTTCTTTCACCCTGACTGTCCTCCGAGTCACCTCTCGCTCCATGAGTACCCCGGTTCCCATGTTCGGGTGCCCCTGGTATCAATGGACCCCCGTGTGCATATAATGTCATTTTTTGTGTTTCATATAAAACCTTTGGAGATCAAGCCACTGATCAAGACCCAGGTAACCTTTCACCAGCATCTCTTGACCCAGAAATTCCTTCCAGCGGTTTTCCCGGTTATCACCCAACAACAATGAATCCAAACACCCATCATCTCTGGAGCCAATCCATCTCCGTTGGCTCCATAAACCGACTGTACAAGAAACAACAGGACCCTGATACCAGGCTGCCTGTCCTTTGGGCAGCCATCTGGACATAAAAGGAACATAAATCATTTGATGGGTCATTCATGGCACAAAGGACAGTTCCATAACCATCAGGGACCTGATGACTCTGCTTTGTTTGTCTTATAGGAGATACAATGTGATTCATTCATAAAACCATGCACTCTTCTGTCCAGCTAGTCATCCAACCCCCCTGTCAGCCATTGGAGAGCGGGAATCTGCGTTGAAAGCGAGGAACGCTCTCTGATTGGCTGGCGGGTGCTACAGTCCCACCTCACAGAGGGAATCCTCCCAGATGGCCGTGACACCAATGCAGCTCTGCCAATTGGTGCGAAGCCAGCTCCAGCTGGGCATGCGCAAGAAAAACGAAAAACCAAACTTTATAAAAAATGTGTTTTTACTTGTACAAAATATGTCAGCTTTTTTGAGAGACGTACCACTGGCTGGCATCGCTTTTAGATGGATTGAATAAAATACCTTGATGGCTTCTGCTTCAACTGGTGAGATTTGTTTGATTGGGGAACATTGGTTTTCAGCTTTAAGTCTTGCCAGGCATGGGTTCACAGCCTAGTATCAGATCTCACCACCCACTTGTCGGGTTTCAGTATCCGTGTGCTGGGTCTCGCTCTCCACGGTCTGGATCTCACTATCCAGAAACTAAATTGCTTGATTTCAACCCCAAATGGAAACAGGGTTCAAAAGGGCAAACTTATAAGCATCAGGAAGGTAAGGAGACAACTACAGGAAATCTGCTTGTGAGCACTTTGTTATATCCATATCGGTGCTTCTGAGGTGCAGTGCATCTCAGAGCATCAATAAGAGGAAAAAGAAAAGAAAAAATCCAGCAGGTCTCCTGTATCTTTTGTGCTTCCTTTCAATCTGCATTATCCAAATGTTTCTGGATGCCGTGGGACCATTTCCCAGGACTAATGGTTCAGTGTGAGAACTCTCCTTAAAGTACCAGGGTTTTTAATACCACTTTCTAACTCCAGATGAAGCATCTGTATGGAAGGGCCTGAAGAAAGTGGAGAACAATGGCGGAAAGTGGAAGGGAGAATATTTTCTGGAATATTTTCAACTGAGATATTTTCAAAGCAGCTGATAGTGGGGCAACAGAGTATTAATTAAGGCTGTCCTTATTAAATTGGGACTGTAATAGGGTTTGCTCATTAGTTCTCATATAACTATAGTGCCCACTCTCTTTAGTTCAGGTTAGCTCAACATTTCTAGCCATGGTCATGGGCCAAGCTGTTTTTCAGGCCCAGTTGCCTGCCATCACTGATGTCAGTTGGAGTGAGTATCTCAATTTTCTTCAGAACATTATGGGACAACAGAAAGTTAGCTGTAAGTTAGCAAGTAAGTTGGGAAGGTTTTGGAATATATGAAATCAGTTGGTGGTTATTGCAATAAGCTGCAGACACATGTGGCTCCCTTCTCTCTTCTCCCTTTACTGAGAGCCCTTCCAGATAGCCATATAATCCAGAATATCAAGGCAGAATAACCCACAATATCTGCTTTTAACTGGGTTATCTGAGTCCACACTACTATATATCCCAGTTCAAAGCAGATAATGTGGGATTTTATTCAGCTGTGTAGAAGGGCCCTGTGATACTTATGTGTGCACTACTTTTGCATTTTGAAATCAGTTTGCAGAAATCAAAATATGCTGAAGGTGAAAAGTAGGAAGAAAGAGGAGGAAGAGAGAGAATCTGGACCATTTAAAAGAGGCAATAAGCATAACCCTGAAATGAACTGAAATGGGGTTAATCCAGCCACGAATCTGTGAGAATTGCAAGAGACTTTGCATCATGGAACAGAAGAGCTACCCTCCATCTGATTGCATTATTCCTTCCTGTGATGTGGTCCAGTTGAATCATCACCCAGTCACATGTGACTGAGTAACAGAAACCAGAAATCAAAAATTTAGTGTGGTGTTTCCCAACCAAGGCAGATTTATAAAACAGCATATTTAGGGGGAAACAAACTAAAAGCCCATATCCAGTTGTCATAGGAACATAGACGCCAAGGGTGTAGTCAAACTGTAGAACAAATGCAATTTGACAATGATATAACCGCCATGACTCAATGTTTTGGAATTGTTGCAGTTGTAGTTTTACAAGGTCTTTAGTCTTTTCTGTCAAAGAGAGCTGTTATCTTACCAAATCTATAAATCTCAGACTGTATCCCCATTGCAGAATTATAGCAATTTGATACCATATTAACTACCATGGCTTCATCTGGAATCTTAAGTTTGTTGTGGTACCAGAGCTCTTTGATAAATAAGGAAAAATGCTATAAATCCCATAATTCCATCGCATTGAGCCATGGCAGTTAATGTGATGCCAAACTGCTCTAATTTTATATTATAGATTTGCCTTACTTCAGCCTTGATGGAAGATAAGCTTCTTTGATCACACTTTAGAGAAGGAAATTCAGATCTTTGAAAAAAAAAACCCAACTTTTTTTTGTGCTTTAACACTCATTCAGTTTGGGAGATTATAGTTGAGAGACTGTCATTTTAAAAAAACCACAGTAACAAGCTTTCTGAAAAGATTAGTTCAGCAGGTGCTGGACAAGACGTTTAGCTCTCAGTTCTATAAGAGCAGGGAATGATTGATGGCTCAGAAGAATGACTTGTTTGCCTGTCACTTCTGTCTCCAGTTTCTACTGCCCAAGGAAGTTGGCTCATCTTACCTAATAGTAGGGATGGACCTGTCACGGGCTTAGCACACTTGTGAGTAAAATATATATATATATGCAGATTTCCATCCAGTTTCATTAGGACTGTACTTCAATAAGCTCCAAACACAATACTCGCTCTGTATAATCATAATACCTTCAGCTACCAAGTACAGATCTGTTTGTAGCCAGATTGTTGTATGCCTTCAATCCATTTCTGATTTATGAAACTTCTAGGCAAACCTATCATGGAGGTTTCTGGAGCTGCGAGTGTGCGGCTTGTTCTAAGTTACCCAGTGATTTGCAGCCTTTTTTCCAGTATGTCACAGACTGACGTATCTGTGTCCAATAATGCAAGCCTTTCTTTCTTTCCTGGAAACTTAGAATCATAGAATCATAGAGTTGGAAGAGATCTCATGGGCCATCCAGTCCAACCCCCTGCCAAAAAGCAGGGAAATTGCATTCAAAGCACCCCCGACAGATGCCCATGTAGCCTCTGCTTAAAAGCCTCCAAAGAAGGAGCCTCCACCACACTCCAGGGCTGAGAGTTCCACTGCTGAACAGCTCTCACAGTTAAGAAGTTCTTCCTAATCCACCCACCAGATTGTTTGAGAAACATTAAGGGAAGATGAAATGGGGAATGGAAAATAATATTTAGGCTAATAAGAGAGTGTTCTCCATCAAAGTCCATATACATCCTCTGCCAAAGCATGCCAAGTCCTTAATGGGTTGTTTGTGGTGTTATTTTCCCACCCAAAGTATTTTCTTTCGGTATACTTACTGTTTTGGTTGCAAATAGAGAATAAGAACCAATATGGTGGACTGGTTTCAGCACTGGACTACAATGCTGGAGAGCAGGATTTGATTCAGGTGGAATCTTATTTCTTATAGTTTGAAGCCATTGTTCTGCATCCTACTCTCCAGGGCAGCAGAAAACAAGCTTGCTCCCTCCTCCCTATGACTTCCCCTCACATCTTTATACATAGGCATCATGTCTCCTCTCAGCCTTCTCTTCTGCAGGCTAAACATGCCCAGCTCTTTAAGCCGCTCCTCGTAGGGCTTGTTCTCCAGACCTTTGACAATTTTAGTTGCCCTCCTCTGGACACATTCCGGCTTGTCAACATCTCCCTTAAATTGTGGTACCCAGAATTGGACACAGTATTCCAGGTGTGGTCCGACCAAGGCAGAATAGAGGGGCAGCATGACTTCCCTGGATCTAGACACTAGACTCCTATTGATGCAGGCCAAAATCCCATTGGCTTTTTTTTTGCTGCCGCATGACATTGTTGGCCCAGAAACAACAACAACTCATGTCCCAAAGACCAGCAGTGGGCACAGGGACCAATATTTTTAGTAGCACTTCTTCACATCACAGCATGATGTTGTAGGCTGTAGCTTCATTACCATTTTTCTAGTTCTGGTTGCCTATGAGCCATGTTAATATCCCGGATGTATCTACAGCTTGACACCATTTTAACTGCCATGGCTCAATGCTATTGAATCTTGGGATTTGCAGTTTTATAAAGTCTTTCTCTTTCTCTGCCGAAGACTGTTGGTACCTCACCAAACAACAAATCTCAGGATTCCATAATATTGTGCCATAGTGTCAAACTGCATTAATTCAAAAGTATAAATCCACACTTAAATATCATTTACCCTGGGTTAAGTGCAACAATGATGAAGAATTCAGTTTTTCTGACCATGCATACAGTGCTTTCCTATCTCCATTGCAGAACCATAGACTGTTCTTTACTTGCTTGGCATTACTACCAAGGAAGCCTGGGTTGCCCCTCTTCACCTTATGATGGGGAAAGCTCCCTGTTCTGCTCATGAGTCATGGGAAAAATAGGGGAAGAGAGCTCAGTGATGAGAGCTCTAACTTCCTCTTATGAGCAGAAAACAAGAACCCTTGCATTTCATTTCACAACTGCTATAAATTTGTGTTTGGCCAGCTCATCTCAAAGGAAGATATTACAGTGTTTGCTGGATTTTGATTTATCATATCAGAAGCTAACTATTCTTAGAAAAAACTTGAAAACTTCACAGTCCAGGTAAGCCAAATAATTGTTTTTGGAGAGAAGTCAAAGAAAGCCTTTTAGTTCCTATCAGTGTTATAGACTGGAACATCATGAGATATTGTTGCCCAGAGCCTTTCCAGACAGGCCCTATATCCCAGGATCTGATCCCATGTTTTCTGCTTTAAACTGGATTACATGAGTCCGCACTGCCGGATAATCTGGAATAAACAGAAAACCTGGGATCAGATCCTGGGATATAGGACCTGTCTGGAAGCAGATATTCAAAGTTCAAAGCAGATATTTTGGGAATTTCTGTCTTGATATTTTTGGTTGCATGACTGTGTGGAAGGGCCTCCAGTAGCTATTAGATGTTTTGAGCTATAACTCCCACCTACCACAACCAACAGTCAGAATGATGGAAGCTGTAGCCCAAAAGCACTTCGGGGGTGCCAAGTTGTCGAAAGTTCATGTGCAATCCTTAGCTCCCACTTTTATTTCTAGCAATCAGGTATAAATTAATTATTGAGAAGGCAGAAAGGCTACTGCTGTTTTAAATGCTGTTGTTATTTTAAAAGACAATGTGCATTATGGCAACTATAGTGCATCTATTTACCCAATGCAACTGTGAATTGATCAGATGCATCAAAAGTAATGATAGCTCTCAGTGAGTTGGTTAGAAAATTCTGAGAGCTGTGTTTCAGAAAATTTACTTTTACAAACTTTGGCCTGGTAGGTATAGGAACTGCAACACTTTTACTTTTAGGCTAGATCTGCACTGCCCTATATCCCAGGATCTGGGGTGCAATAAGTACTTTTACATTAAGTAGTATACAATGACACAGGAACAGACACTTGCAAACCAGGAACAGAATGCCATCATTACTATAATTACTCAGACCTTGTTGTATGGCCATCTGTGCAGACAGGTTTTGTGATGTTCTTGTGCCAGGTAACAACAGGATGGGTTGCCGGGTTATACATGTGGCTCCTCATTGGGTGTATGCTGACAACATGTGTACAGTTTAGTAAATGGCAAAAACTTAGTACTGGCTGTTGGGACATGGATGTGCTGGAGAGGAATGTAAATACTGAGACCCAAACTCATGCAGGTGGCTATTAGGAAAAGCCATGTATAACCCAGGAACAGCTCCCTGTTGTTCAATGCCACAAGTACCCAACAAAATCTGTCTGGCAGCCAGACTATAAAAATAGTTGATAGTGACAAAGTTTTGTCTTAAAAGTGTGTGTTCCTGTTTGATTGTGTACTGCTGACTTGGGCAGTAGCGGTCCTACCCCATGAGGTTTGTTTGTGTAGGAGATACTTCATGAAACATCCGGGGGGGGGGGGGCACAGTTTCTCTGGCCAGGACAAAGAACAGAACTTTTGCAGTGATCTGCATATCCAAATCTTTGCATATCCACATCTCAACATTAAAAAAAAACCTCCAAGGTTTCCGGCAGAAGTCCCGTGGTGGCCACCTTGGGAGCTTCTAAATCTCGAAAGGAAGCAGAAAGTCTGGACAACAGAGGCAGAAATCCCAGGACTAACAGGTCTGTATGTGGACCTCTTGTGAAGTCCTGAGTTTTTTTGCTCCTGTTTACAATCTGTGATATAGTGTTGTCTGGAAGTGCCTTTGGTTATATCTTTCTTAAAATGAAGCAGCCAAAACTGAAAGGATCATCGGAAGATGCCAGCCACAGGTGCAGGTGAAACGTCAGGAGAAAATGCCACTAGAACACAGCCATACAGCCCAGAAACCACACAACACTCCAAGCCTTTGACAATACCTTGAGGATTGTTTTCCCTTTACTTTTTAGTATTGCATTTGTGGTCTAACACCGTTGAACTGACCCATCATCTCATCTGACACCGTAGGACATTTTGACTTCTGTATCTTTTGAAATGTAGAGAATAACAGCTATTTTCTTCTACAGGTTGTCTACTGGGTTCTCACTAATCCTATTGCTGCCAAAGGGAGATGTTTAAGAGGCTGACCAAGCAGCTCTTAGAAGAATTGGGCTCCGATGGGAAGCTGATTCCTGTGTCCAGTCTTGCTCACAGTGACAGGTTCCGGCCTCTTTCTCTGGTGACCAAAGAGCAGTCCAGGTTACCATGGCATAGCCAAAAATATTCCCAGACCCCGTTCAAGCTGGCGGATATATTGCAGGAAGGAGCAACGATGGAAATAGGTATGTCATTTCATATTATTTCATAGGCCTCTATCAGTGCAGTTTGTGGTTTGGCCAGCTAGATAGGATCTGATGGAAATGGAAAGTGGGAAATCAGTGGTATAGAAATTGTTTTGGATTGCAAGTGGAATCATCTTTGGCCATTGACCTTGTCTGGCTGAGCCTAATGGGGTATGGAGTCAAACGACATCAGAAGAGATAGATGAGAAATAAATTGTTTTACTATTGTTGATATTTAGGTCAGGTAGATTCCATGGACCGTTGAGTCCAATGTCCTTCTCAATACAAGATCTTTAGCTAAAGCATTCCCATCTGGAGCCACCTAGCCTCTTTCTGAAGACCTTACTACCTTTCGAGGCAATTGGTTCCATTGCTGCTCTTAATATCAAGACGTTCTTTCTAATATGTTCAGTTGGAATCTACTCTCCTGTAAATTCAAACCATGGCCTTGTCTTCCTGAGAAAGTGGAGAACGAAAGATAAACAGAAAGAATTAGGCTATTATTTATTTATTTATTTATTTCCCGCTTTTCACCCATGATGGGACCCAAAGCGGTGTACACCATGTAAAACCAAGACAATTGCAAACAAAAAATACGAACATGAAGCTCAGCAAATGAGAAATCAACAATTGAAGACATTATAATATAATAGACTTTATTTATATTGCACTCTATCTCCCTGAGGGGACTCAGGGCGGTTACAGAACATCACCGGTCGGGCGTGATGGTGGTGCTGCCACTCCATCTTCCATGCCGAGGAGCTTTGTTGTCCTTAGACATCCTCCAGATAGAAATGCCTTATGGGCACCTTTTATAATCTCCCCGCTTTTTAAAAGTGGTACCTATTTATCTATTTGCATTTCTGCTTTCGATCTGCTAGGTGGGCAGGAAGCTGGGGCTGATGGTGGGTGCTCACCCCAACCCTGGCTTGAACTGCTGACATTTTGATCAGCAGGATTTTCTGCAGCTTAGCAGTTTAGCCCACTAAGTTGTTGTATAATAATAATAATAATAATAATAATAATAATAATAATAATAATAATAATAATAATAACAACAACAACAACAACAACTTTATTTTTATACCCCGCCTCTATCTCCCCAAAGGGGACTCAGGGTGGCTTACATGGGGCCAAGCCGAAATAAAAACAATAGCAATATAAAACACAACAATAGACAAAAAACATGCACAATTATAAAAATTTAAACATTAGCCAGTAAAAACAAATGACAAGAGCTAATAAAAACATGGATTAAAATGGAGAGGTTGTAAAAGTAGACTGGGTAAGGTCTTCCGGGCTGTATGACCATGGTCCAGAAGTATTATCTCCTGACGTTTCGCCCACATCTATGGCAGGCAACCTCTGAGAGAATACTTCTGGAACATGGGCATACAGCCCGGAAAACATAAAACAACCCTGTGATCCCGGCCATAAAAGCCTTCGACAACACATTAGCCCACTGAGCTAAGCCCGCTGAAGTAACATTATGAACTCCCATTAAATATACAATATATGTATGGAAAATATATATAACAAATACAATAAATCACTACAGCAATCTATTATTACTATAGTTATATAAATAGCAAGATTGGACAAGTTCCTTGGATATCAATCATTCGTTGAAGGAAAAATAGGTGGCCCAAACTCTCATCCTATTCTTCATTCAAACAAAAGCCAGATGCATTTTGATTAGCAGTCCACAAGCTCTGACAAGCCCCTTAGATATTTAAAGAGTGCTCACCAAGGTGAGCAAGCCCATCTCCTTCAACCTTTCCTCAAATGTTTTGTTCTTCATACCTCTGAACCTGTTACAGCTGCTCTGAGTTGCTTTTGGGGTGAGAGAAGGTGGGGTATAAATATAGTAAATAAATAAATAAACTTGTTTGTAAGTAAAGGTAAGGTAAAGATTTTCCCCTAACATTAAGTCCAGTCATGTCCGACTCTGGGGGTTGGTGCTCATCTCCATTTCTAAGTTGAAGAGCTGGTGTTGTCCGTAGACACCTCCAAGGTCATGTGGCTGGCATGACTGCATGGAGCGCCGGAGTGGTACCTATTGATCTACTCACATATTTGCATGTTTTTGAACTGTTAGGTTGGCAGTTTGTTTGTAGCCTTCTTAAAATGAAGCAGCCAAAACTGAGGCTGGATCAACACTGCCCTATATCCCAGAACGTGGTCCCAGATTATTTTCTTATCCCAGATTACTTGGCAGTGTAGACTCATATAATCAAGTTCAAATAATCTAGGATCATATTCTAGGATATAGGGCAGTGATCACCCAGCCTGAAAGCCTGACCAATACAGAATATAGCAGGACTATAATAGCATTGACCTTTGTTGTTGCAGTACCACACTCTTGGCTCATGCTCAACAATTATCTCAAGACAACAGGAAACCCTTTTAGAAATAACTCCAAAAACACCTGCCCACAAAGCTTGGAGCTTGAGACATTCTATGACATAAAGAGCCATGTTTGCTGTTATTACTCCCCCTCTGACATCAAGGGATAAGAAATTCATGTAACTTCATGAGAGTACTGCGCCAATACTGAACTACTTATGCACAATCTGTTATTCAGTGGAGGTGATTTTAAGAGATGACTGTGTCAGTGTTGCTTCTGAGCTGGCATCCTCTATAGAACATCTCAAATAACATTATGTAACAAAATTTGAAAAAAATTCTGTTCCTGGTTTCAAAGTGTTATTTCTTCTTTGTTTGTGTGGTTCTTACTTTGAAAGTACAGTAGAGTCTCACTTATCCAAGCTAAACGGGCCAGCAGAAGCTTGGATAAGCGAATATCTTGGATAATAAGGAGGGATAAAGAAAAAGCCTATTAAACATCAAATTAGGTTATGATTTTACAAATTAAGCACCAAAACTTCATGTTATACAACAAATTTGACAGAAAAAGTAGTTCAATACGCAGTAATGGTATGTTGTAATTACTGTATTTACGAATTTAGCACCAAAATATCATGATATATTGAAAACATTGACTACAAAAATGGCTTGGATAATCCAGAAGCTTGGATAAGCAAGGCTTGGATAAGTGAGACTCTACTGTAGTTGTTATACTCCAGGAACTTCATTTTTGTGGCTGCCAAAAGCTATGCTGAATTGGTTGAGACTCTATGAGATATTCATTGAAAAAGTATTGCAAAATGTGCTGCAGGATGTCCTGCAAAATCAGCTTTTGCAGTTGAATAAGCCTTTTCCATTTTTTATAATATAACTACTTAAGAAATGACATTTGTAGCCCAGGAACAAAAATTGTGTTACGTAGTGTTATTTTGTGTCACCATAGGTTACTAGATTACAAATATCAGACCTTGGAATATTGTTCAGAACCTTAAATGTTACTAGCTGTTCCTTTTTTAAAAAAAAAATTGGTATGTTAGCATTAGTATTGTGACAACAACAATTTTTTATTTATTACCTGCCTCTCCTCATAATGTGTTACTAGTACACTGTAAACACAGGCATGTTTAAATATTAAAAATATGTTCAAAAATGGCCAGTCCTCTTCTAAAACCCAAGTGTTCCAACACATCTTGATTTCACTTTTCATTTTTGCTAGAGCTGAAGCACTCAGAACCACTCCTGTTTTCTGCAAACACATGCCAAAAATCCGGCGCAAGGCTGAACCTTAAGATTCATTCTGCACAAGTGGATATAAGCGGTTTGGGCTCGGTTTGTTCATCTTCCTCTCCAGTCTATGTGAAGAAGACCTACGTGGACACTAAAGAGCTATGGTGAGGATGACTTTGGAGGTTGCTAGATGGGGATGGAAAGGAGAACAAGCCAAAGAAGCCAAGTCTGTGGGGCATTTCACATAATGCATAAGATGCAGCATCATTCCTTTTGTTTCACGCAAAATGGCACTCTGAGTGCATGTACACTGTTGAATTAATGCAGTTTGACACCACTTTAAATGCTATTGCTCAATATAATGAAATCCCAGGCCTCTTCCACACAGCTAAATAAAATCTCAGATTATCTGTTTTGAACTGGAATATATGGCAGTGTAGACTCAGATAACCCAGTACAAAGCAGATATTGTGGGATTTTCTGTCTTGACATTCTGAGTTTCATGGCTCTGTGCAAGGGCCCCTAGACATTGTAGTTTTAAAAGGTCTTTAACCATCTCTGCCAAGTAATGCTGGTGTCTTGCCAAGTTACAACTCCTATGATTCTATAGCATCAATATAATAATAATAATAATAATAATAATAATAATAATAATAATAATAATAATAATAATCCCCTCCGCAGGTGCCACCTTGACGTGGTGGGGGGGCTTACCTGCTCCAATGATGACTGAGGGCTGTGCTGGCGGTAGTGTAACTACCGGCAGGTCCAACCAAGCCAGAGAGGCCTCAGCTGAGGAGCAGAACTAAGAGCACCTAACCCATTAGCATTATGGAGAATCAAACCCAAACGAAGTCTATACTGGCTCGGTCGTCGCCCAGGATAAAAAGGACCGCGGTGGATGCTGCTGATTCTGGACATCCATCGACAAGTGGGCTACGGAATCATCAAAACCCAAATGAACAGTCACAGAAGCGGCAGAAATACACAATGCCAGAAAACCGCACAATTATGAAATGCTACTACAAATCTGAACCTCAAAGGCGTGGCTACCAAAAAAGGATGCATCAACTGTGGAAACAAGAGTACCCTGACTCACAGATAACAGAACCCCGACTGGCTGACCAACGAAGATTCATAATCAGAAACAAAGTGTTCAGTGAAGTTGAACTTGAAGAAATCCAGAAAATTTGCAAAGTAAATCACCATCAGACCACAGCACAGACAGCAGCAGAGACTCCAGCAACACTTGGAATGGTGGAACAGATTGAACCAGAAGAAAGAGTGGAGCTTTTGCAAGAATTTGAAGAACCAGCACTTGAAACACCAGGAACCTTGACAGCAAGACAACAAGAGCTCAAGGATAAGATCGTGGCTCATGCTGCAGCAAATGCAATAAGAAAGCAGCTCCCAACTCTAAAAACAGTGCCCAAGAGACAACTGGCGCCTCTCATGAAAGATGTGAATGCAGCACTCTCCACTGTCCAAATAACATCAATTGAACAAACAAACCAGTATGCCTACAGTGCAGCAGTGATAGTAACAGAAGAGCTTGGGCTCCTACAACCAAGGCAGCCCCAAAGAAAATCGACTGGAAAACCAAAGTGGAAGGTCAGGCTGGAGTTGAAAATCAAAAAGCTTAGATCAGATGCAAGTAACCTGAAAAATATGAAAGAGAAGAAACTGAAGAATGACAAAATCAAGCAATACCTGATCCGAAAGTACTGGCTGAACACCAGAAAAATTGAAGAAGCTTTGGAGATCGTGAAAGAACAAATTACAGCAACAGCCAGAAAAATTGAAAGGTATGAAGCCAGAATCATCCAGTACAGACAAAATCAACTGTTTCAATCAGACCAAAGACGGTTCTACCAGAGTCTGAACCAAACAACAGACACAGTAACCATAAAACCAGAGAAAACTGCAACAACGAAGTTCTGGAAAGAACTTTGGGAAAACAATAAAAACTACAACAAAAACGCTGGGTGGATAAAGGAGTTTGAAGGAAAATTATCACAGAACAAAATGGAACTGATGGAAATAACAACTGAAATGATCAGCAAACGAGTGCAAAAAGTCAAGAACTGGACATCGCCTGGTAGTGATCAACTTCATGGATTTTGGCTCAAACATCTGATTAGTTTACATGGAAAAATGGCCCAACAATTCAATGAGATGCTGCAGAAAAGAAGTATCAGTGAATGGCTAACAACTGGAAGAACATACCTGATACAAAAGGATCCAACAAAAGGAGCAGCACCAGGAAACTACAGGCCAATAACGTGTCTGCCCACTATGTTTAAACTACTGACTGGCATCATAGCTGACAGAATTCAAGACTATCTTGAAGAAAAAAACATCTTGCCAGATGAACAGAAAGGCAACAAACGGAAAAGCAGGGGCACAAAAGACCAGTTATTGATTGACAAAATGATCCTGGAGAACTGTAAGAGCCAAAAAGCTAATCTTCACATGACGTGGATTGACTACAAAAAGGCCTTTGACTCACTCCCACACAGCTGGATCATCAAGTGCCTGGACGCCATTGGGATTTGTAAAAACGTTGGCACCTTCATTGAAAACATGATGGAGCACTGGAAAACTGAACTGTTTGTTGGAAATGAAAGCTATGGACTTGTCAACATCAGAAGAGGAATTTTCCAGGGAGATTCATTGCCCCCTCTGCTTTTCATTATTGCCATGATCCCTCTGTCAACAATCTTACAAAAAACAAATCTCGGCTACCAAACATCTAAGAATTCTCACAAAATTTCACATTTGATGTACATGGATGACCTGAAGCTATATGGGAAAACAGAAACTGAAATTCAGTCTCTGACCAACACTGTCCGAATTTTTAGCACTGATATCAACATGGAGTTTGGTTTGGACAAATGTTCGACAGTGGCATTGAAGAAGGGAAAAATCATTGAAAGTGAGGGCATAAATATGCCCAATGGCCAAACAATAAAGTGTCACCAGCCAGAGGCCTATAAATATCTGGGCATATTACAGCTGGGCAACATCAAGCATGAACATGTGAAAACTGTGGTCAGCAAAGAATACACACAAAGGGTCAGAAAAATTCTCAAAAGCAAGCTCAATGGAGGCAACACCATCAAGGCCATAAACACCTGGGCCATACCTGTCATAAGATATACTACTGGCATCATAAACTGGACACAGATGGAACTGGACAATTTGGACAGGAAAACAAGAAAACTCATGACCATTCATCATTCACTGCACCCTCGCAGTGATGTTGACCGGCTATATCTGCCTAGAAGATCAGGGGGCAGAGGACTCCTACAAATAAAACAAGCAGTCAAAGAAGAAGAACATGCCCTGGCAGAATATGTAAAGCAAAGTGAAGAACCTGCTTTGATTGAAGTCAAAAATCAGAAACTCCTCAAAGCACAGCAGACAAAAAACCAGTACAAGAAAACCACACTACAAACTAGAGCTGACAACTGGCACAACAAAACATTGCATGGAAAGTTCCTTGACAAAATTGAAGGAAAAGCTGATAAGGAGAAGACCTGACTCTGGCTCACAAATGGGACCCTGAAGAAGGAGACTGAAGGCCTGATCCTTGCAGCCCAGGAGCAAGCCATCAGGACAAATGCAATTAAGGCCAAGATCAAAAAATCAGCTGATGACCCAAAATGCAGACTGTGCAAGGAAACAGATGAAACCATTGATCATATCCTCAGCTGCTGTAAGAAAATTGCACAGACAGACTACAAACAGAGGCACAACTATGTGGCCCAAATGATTCATTGAAACTTATGCCTCAAGTACCACCTGCCAGCAGCAAAGAACTGGTGGGATCACAAACCTGCAAAAGTATTGGAAAATGAGCACGCAAAGATACTGTGGGACTTCCGAATCCAGACTGACAAAGTTCTGGAACACAATACACCAGACATCACAGTTGTGGAAAAGAACAAGGTTTGGATCATTGATGTTGCCATCCCAGGTGACAGTCGCATTGACGAAAAACAACAGGAAAAACTCAGCCGCTATCAAGACCTCAAGATTGATTTGCAAAGACTCTGGCAGAAACCAGTGCAGGTGGTCCTGGTGGTGATGGGCACACTGGGTGCCGTGCCGAAAGATCTCAGCCGGCATTTGGAAACAATAGACATTGACAAAATCACGATCTGCCAACTGCAAAAAGCCACCCTGCTGGGATCTGCACGCATCATCCGAAAATACATCACACAATCCTAGACACTTGGGAAGTATTCGACTTGTGATTTTGTGAAACGAAATCCAGCATATCTATCTTGTTTGCTGTGTCATACAACGTCGTTGTGTCAATAATAATAATAATAATAATAATAATAATACAACAACAACAACAACAACAACAATAGACACTTTATTTATATTGTGCCCTATCTCCCCAAGAGCGGATCACAGTACACATACATGGCAAACATTCAGTGCCACACATTAAGCCATGACAACGAAGAGATGCCAAACTACATTAATTCTACAGTGTAGATGCACTCAGTATAGATGCACCCAGAATCATTTTTAATTTTTTTTGGAAGTCACCATGAAATTAAGGCCGTTCAATGTGTGTTTTATACAGCTGTGTGAAAGACACAGCTGTATAAAATCCACATTGAACTGGATTATATGACAGTGTGGACTCAGGGCTTCCATATAACCCACAGGCAGATGATCCACAAGATCTGGTTTGAACTGCGTTATCTGAATCCTCACTGCCATATAACCCAGTTCAAAACAGATTATGTGGGATTTTATACAACTGTGTGGAAGAGGACTCAGATAATCCAGTTTAAAGCAGATACTGTGGATTATCTGCCTTGATAATTCTGTGTAATATGGTTGTGTGGAAGGGCCCTAAGAAAAAAATCACCCTTTTTAACCTCCTGCCTTTTCCTGAATGCAAACCCCTTTTGCACAATGAACTGATTTAGCAGTGATTGAAATAACCAGTGGACAATGGTCAAAAGTATGATACATTTTAAAATAAGACGAAGAAGTGAAATGTCAAAGGATTCATTGGGACTGACTTCCCCAAATTGGGATAGTCAGATGATATAGTAGATGGGGTTCCTCTGGATCCTGTGCCGTTCTTGAAATTAAGCACCTAAAGCAAGACATCCAGTGGATCCACCACTGCAAAAAAAAGGGAATGCACTGCTGTTCCTCCCATAGTTTCTCCCAGGCCCCTTCTACACTGCCATATAATCCAGTTCAAAGCAGATCTATCTGGATTTTATATGGCAGTGTAGCAGGGGCCCAGGTCAAATCTGTGGCATCAGGTTTGGCAGAGTTCTCATTTGACTTGGAGCAATGGTGCCACCAGCCATTTCTCTCTGTATGGCAGTGCTATCCAGCTTGCAGTAATAGAAGATTAAAACAAAAGATGTCCCCTGATCCGCTGTGGCGCAATGGGTTAAACCCCTGTGTTGGCTGGACTGCTGACCTGAAGGTTGGGTTGTTGATTTGAAGGTTGCTGATTAGAATCCACGAGACAGGATGAGCTCCTGTCTGTCAGCTCTAGCTTGTGGGGACATAAGAGAACCCTCCCAGCAGGATGGTAACACATCCCGCCATCTCCTGTGCAACATCTCTGTAGATGGCCAATTCTCTCACACCAGAGGCAACTTGCAGTATGTTCTCAAGTCGTTTCTGATACTATTTTAAAAAAAATCTTTGAGAAAGAGATGCAGGCAAGATCATGTTTATCCCATTTGCCTTTGGGAGTTTTAGAGGATTTGTATTATTGCACTTCCAGCATTTCGCACTAGAGGGTAGGCAAGGGCAAGAAAACTAAAACCAACCTTCTTTAAATTCATAAATAGTACCTAAATCAGGCATGGGCAAACTTCAGCCCTCCGGGTGTTTTGGACTTCAACTCCCACAATTCCTAACAGCCGGTAGGCTGTTAGGAATTGTGGGAGTTGAAGTCCAAAACACCCGGAGGGCTGAAGTTTGCTATACCTGACCTGATCTATGTACACGTGGCCTACCCACAATTTCTATGGGTACATCTACACTGTAGAATGAATGCAATATGACATGACTTCAGCTGCCTTGGCTCAATGCTGTTGAACCGTAAGGGCTTTCATTTTACAAGGTTTTGCGCCTTCTCTGCCAAAGAGAGTTGATGTCTATGTCTAATCAAATTACCAATTTCAGGATTCCATAACAGAGTCGTAGCAGTTAAAGGGGTGTCAAACTGCATTAATTTTCTACAGTGTAGATGCACTTGCAGAGAGGTTCCAGGTTTTCTCTCAGGAGCTGTTGAGAATCCAAGGCTCTTTCTACACTGCCAGATTATCTGCTTTGAACTGGATTATATGGCAGTATAGACTCATATAATCCAGTTCAGATGTAATGTGGATTATCTGCTTTGATAATCTGGATTATTGACAGCATAAGAGGGGCCCCAGACACTTTTCAGGGGTTGAATTCTTCCTTATTGGTTGCAGGACCATTGAGACATCCCTCAGCGCAATCCAGCAAGCCTACCCTAAACTGCATTTCTACATTGTGACGGAAGCCTTTGAGATAATGCAACCACTTCTGGTAGAAGAGACCATGGAAGCAGGAGGCAAGGGAGGGGTTACTGTGGCAGAGTTACTTCATATTCAGGTTTGTTTCAGGATTTCAGGTTCATCTTTTTATTCATTCCTTTCCTCTCCTCTTAACTATCTATATAGATAAAAGCAAAAATATCTGTGTATGTTTGTTTGTTCCACAAAGGCTCCTACATGGCTTGATGGATCTGGACCAGATTTGGTACATTTATCCTTCATTATCCAACTTAAATTACTGGTGTCATTTCTCTTGGAAAAAATGTTTCCTTTCAGGCGTAGAGCAATATATGTAACTAGCTGTGCCCGGCCACGCGTTGCTGTGGCGAAGTATGGTGGTATGAGAAATAAAGTATTGAGGAATTGGTGGTAGTTAAGGTAAAGGGTAAAGGTTTTCCCCTGACATTAAGTCCATTATAAATGGGTTATATAGCTGTGTGGAAGGGCCTTGAGTCTACACTGCCATATAATCCAGTTAAATCAGATAATCTGTATTTTATAGGCAGTGTGGAAGAGGCCTAAGTGAGGCCTAACTCTGCCTGTCCCCTGGGCTGAGTGGGTTGCTAGGAGATCAAGTGGGTGGAGATTAGCCTTCTAACTGGCAGCAATTAGATAAAAACAATTATTCCTCTCCCTCTAATTAGGACTTTATTTTTCTTTTCTTTTTGTTGTATGAACGTAGAGGCATGGATGAGGGGTTGTGCTGCCAAGTTTAGTGTTTCTGGGATGTGTAGTTTTGTTGTTTTGTCCTAGGCCGAAATTTCATTACCCTTTTATAGATGTATGTATGCAATGCTCAGGTGCAACCAGAAGAGGGCAGTGTGTATATATATACAGTAGAATCTCGCTTATCCAACATAAACGGGCCAGCAGAATGTTGGATAAGTGAATATGTTGGATAATAAGGAGAGATTAAGAAAAAGCCTATTTTACAAATTAAGCACCAAAACATAATGTTATACAACAAATTTGACAGAAAAAGTAGTTCAATACACAGTAATGCTATGTACTAATTACTGTATTTACGAATTTAGCACTAAAATATCATGATATATTGAAAACATTGACTACAAAAATGCATTGGATAATCCAGAACTTTGGATAAGCAAGTGTTGGATAAGTGAGACTCTACTGTATATATGTATGTGTGTGTGTGTGTGTATAGGCTACCTTATAGGCAGAAATGACAAATGGAAGAGTGCTAGAACATAAAAGCCAGATAAAATCAGAAGTGAGCTGGAGAAGGAAGAAAGGAATCTTTAAGATGACAAAACTTGGGTCACAATTCAGTTCGTAACAGAATCCTTTATTCAGAGCGTTGTATTTTTATGCATGGAAAAAAGAATTAACCTGAATTAATCTTTGCTGAAAAGCGTTACTGTTTTATGAATGGTTCCATTAGAAAATGCATATCTGAGCAATGTCGAGCACATCAGCTAGTAAAAAATAAATAAACCAACAAACATGGAAGATTTATGCCATGTAAAAACTACTGCAGAGTCGTGTTTCAGTGGTATAGCAGAGCCCAGAGCTTATAGGGTCAAAATAACACAGTGCTGTGGTTAGCAGGGATATAGCAGGCTTTATACAACACACCCTTATGTATGCCCAACTTTGGTGTAAAGCATCCCATAATAACCTGTATTCAAATCCTCAGGGCCTGAATAAAAGAATGAAGAAGAGGTCCATGCTTATTCCCCAAGGTACAGTGATGGCTTATAGGGTTGAGAAACTCCAGCTACTTGAGGAAGACCTAGGTGGGTGAAAACTATTTTGTGAGTAAATTGAAATGGGTACAGATTTTGCCGAGTGAGTTGAAACAGCTAGAGGTCAGCTGGTGTATATAAACCAGTGATTCCCAACCTTTGGGCCTTCAGATGTTTTGGACTTCAACTCCCAAAAATCCCAGCCAGTTTACCAGCTGCTAGGAACTGTGTGAGCTGAAGTCCAAAACGCCTGGAGGTCCAAAGGTTGGGAACAACTGATGGTTGGGAAAGGTTGGGAACCAATGGATGGGACCATAAGTGATTGCTCATAAGAATGAGTAGAAAGGCATGCACTTAAATCCCTCTGAAGGCCTGGGGTGATCTTTGTCTGGTTAGCCTTCATTGATTAAATGTTGCTGATGCTTAATTTCAGCTAGAGTTCAGCACCAGAACTTGGAAAGATCTCTGACATCATGGGTAGTAATGGAGCAATTGTCTGACCCAGTTGACGGAGGCTACTTTAAATTACTCCATAAGACTACTGTGACTCATTAGTCAACGTAGGCAAGGAATAGTTTACTTCAGATTTTCCTTTGCCCCTTCTTGTTATTTTGTATGACTATGGGTGTTGCGTGGGAGATACTTAGCTATCCTTCCTTATAATTTCTTTGTTTTATGTTGTCTTTCCTTCAGCTTTTCCCTGTCCAAGAGGTCAAACAAGGTTGGCATATTTGCTTACTTATAACGGTATGTTGAACATTCTTTACATTTATAATTCAGACACAATGTCCACCTAAGGAGTGAAAAGATGAATGAGTTGCAGTGTTCTCCTTCCTTGGAAGAAGCTGTGTTATTCTTGATCAGTATTTAAAGTGATCTTTGAGACTAATAGAGAGAAAGAAGTGTTCATGTAGCTCTCTCAGGCCCCTTCTGCACTGCCCTGTATCCCAGAATCTGATCCCAGATTATCATCTTGTCCCAAATTATCTGGCAGTGTAGACTCATGTAACCCAGTTCAAAGCAGATAATCTGGGACCAGATTCTGGGATACAGGGCAGTGCAGAAGGGGCCTTTGTCTCAAAGGGTATTCCTTTATTTACTTGGAAGAAGGTTACTGAAGTTTATTGTGTTTCTGTGATGTGAGATTCATTTACACATATAGAGGCTGAGAATAAGATCATAGTCCAGAGCACAAGCATTTCACCTAATCTCTGTTACAAGTCAGATTTCTAGGGAAACATATAATGCCATAGTATATATTTTAAAGAACAGGCTTTTTGCTAATTTCAGTCTCGGGATGTATCTGCACTATTGAATTATCACAGTTTTTTTTTTTTCGTGTCAGGAGCAACTTGAGTTGCTTCTGGAGTGAGAGAATTGGCCGTCTGCAAGGACGTTGCCCAGGGGACGCCCAGATGTTTTGATGTTTTTACCATCCTTGTGGGAGGCGTCTCTCATGTCCCCGCATGGAGCTGGAGCTGATAGAGGGAGCTCATCCGCACTCTCCCCAGGTGGGATTCGAACCTGGCAGCTTTCAGGTCAGCAACCCAACCTTCAAGTCACTTAGTCCACTACGCCATCTGGGGGCTCCAATTATCACAGTTTGACACCACTTCAACTACCAGGACACAGTGCTTTGGAATTTGGGGATTTGTAATTTGGTGAAAGCTCTAGTAATCTTTGGCAAAGAAAGCTTGTAAAACTAAGCTATGGCAATTAAGGTGGGGCCAAAGAGATTTCTAAAGAATCGTTCTCACAGATTTTTTAAATTAATTTGTATTTTTTTTTCATTTTCAAAGGAGTTGGGCATCCCAGCCCCACCCTCAATGGAGAGCAATCCTGTAGCTCATTAATTCCTTCAAAGAAGGAACATTAATATTTCTCTTTATATCTTTAGCTCATTTTAATTTTCCTCTTCTGTAGAATTCCAGGATGAATTGGGCTCCTCGCTTACAGGCAAGTCAGCATTTGTTGAGTTATTTCATATCTAGATTTTGTCTCCCTTGTTCATAAACATAATTTCCCAGGTTTAGCACACTCTCAGCAAAAGAAGTGTCAGCTTTGTGGTGATAAGAGATTTATGAAGGAGGCTTCATAGACTAGTTATCACATGACACTCGATATCAAATGAAAAAGTAGTCCTTTTGGGTGGAAATGTGAAAGCTAAAACTGTTAGGAATCATCCTTCCTTTAGCAGAATAGCAAACATGTATGTCTCATTCTTACATTGCTTCACTGAACTGAAACTGACTCAAAAACAAGACAGGGAGTTTGGAATTACAAATTTATAAAATGTTTACTAATGGCTTCTACATGGATATATGCATGGAGAGCCTCCATTTTAACTAGGTAAAATGTAGTAGCATCCTTCTTAAGTCATCATCTTGTTGGCAGAGAAGTGAAGTATGATGTTAGAAGGAAAAAAGAATAGAGTTGAAAATCAAAAAGAGCCATATCACATGAATTAAAAGTGGAAAAGTCTGTTATATGGCTGATGACCCTATGAACTTTCCTGGATCCCATGCTCTAGTCACTTGTAAACTTGAAAAGGTATCTTTTCAGGTTTACAAGTGACTAGAGCATGGGATCCAGGAAAGTCAAGCTGTACCTCCCAGCATTCTTCAGCACTGGTTATGTTGGCTAGGGTTGCTGGGAGTTATAATCCAGCAACATCTGGAGGGCAACAAGATTCTTCCTCCTAGCATGTTTGAGGGTTTCATATCAAGACATAGGCATAGCTCCTCTTCATGCTGAAAAACAAGAATGTCACAGAGCAGATTGTAGACTGGTATGATTTGAGAAATAGACTAGCCTGCTCTCTCTACCTCTTGCAGTCAAAGTTTCCCCAAGAGCTGCATTATGCGGTGCTCCTAATCCTGTTGTTTAGCTGTCCATCAACAATTCAATATAGAAAGTCCTCTGTATATTATTAACAAAGGACAATGAGGAGGCTAATACTCTTAGAATTGATTCTTCTATCATTTTAGACTTCTGCATTCCAATCCTCCAGAACCTTGCCACTTGGCTAGCACAGTATGCACTATCTAGGAATTTAAGATCCACAAGCATTTTGGGTTCTTCTTTGAACCTCTGGCTGGAGGACAATCTCATCTATTTCCATAAAGGGTTAAAGATCTTTCTCCTGGATTTGCCAGATATAGGACTTTATCACATGCAATAAAATCAGCATTTCTACACAACTTAAGAAACTGCAACCGATGGTGCCTTTTACATGATGCAAGCTTCAAATATGCAGTAGAGGTATCTTGCTGTTTCTAAAGTGTGGGTTTTCCTGATGATTCCTAAGCTGGTTGGCAAGCTACTTATTCTTCACTTCGCCACATAGACACACATAAAAATGCCCAATTTAACATGTGATAGGAATCCCCCCTTGGCTGTTTGTAAACATAATGATGATATCACTATGGAGGGAGAAGCCAAGATGGGCAGTATTGATTCTTTTCTTCCACTATTACCATTTTGGGACTGAGGAGGTATAGTAAACATTCAAAGATATTTAAAACATTCAGGAGAAAAACTCTGTGCTTGTCTCTGAGCTCCTCCTTTCAACATTCTCCCCTCTTCCTGTATTATCTCCCTTCTCGTAAAAGTCCTTTTGAACTCTTACCTACTATTTTCTCAATTGCCTCTCTGAAACTCCTGCTGTGCTATCAGGCTTTTGTTTTGCCCATCAAAAGGCTAGCAGAGAGAGGCATAAGAGAGCTAAAGCTTCATCTTCCCCCTCCCTCCTGTTCTCAATTCTGTAACTTAAGAATAACTCATATATATGTGTGTGTGTGTATGTGTGTGTGTGTGTGTGTATGTGTGTGTGTGTGTGTATATATATATATATATTGTTGTGAGTTTTTCAGGCTGTAAATTTAACTCATGAGATTACAAAGACAAAAACTTTGGGTTTAAAAAAAAACAGGGAGGGACAGTGGGAGTATTTACTGTTTGATGGCAAATCAAACTGATATATTCTAAAGAAAGCAGAGAAGAGTGTGATGGTTTTAGGGAAATCATCCATTGAATTTCCAAATGGGGCTTTATGAAGCTTAACGGAAAGCCAACTATCCCAAATGTTTTACATATCCCATGTTATGAAGTCCTAAGATGCCAAGTTGTGATAAAAACTTGCTGAGTGGCTGGTGGGATATTGGGATCATATGCATATTTATAATGTTATGCTTTATGGTCTTTATATACCACTGTATTTGTTTGATGTTCTGTGCTTTGGTGGAAAATGTGGTATAAATAATTGTCACTATCTTAACCAACCAACGTTTAGGTGTCCAACATGTGAAAGATGCTGTTAAAGAGGCCTATGAGCCACTCATATATCTCAGCCAGACCTCAAAGAAGAATCTTTTGGAATCCTTTGGAATATTATTTCAAGATGGAGATATTGCCTCGACTGTTCAGTCAGTGGTATGTATGTTCCTTTTCTCAATGGTGTAGTGGTTGGTAGTTGGAGTTTTTAGGGAGGTATTATTATACCTGCGGTTTTGTTTCATCCATATTGACTAACTAATTAGCACAATTTTCCTCACTAGCTGGACCTTTCTATGGTGGGGAACAATGTTGATTGCTCTGCATTGGAACCATTGAGTGAAGACATCCGGCCTTCAGTGGAAACATTGCTGTCTCATTTAGGGGTCCTCCCAGAAACAGAGAGAGGAGAAAATCAAAGAGACCTCTGGGGACCCGTGCATTTCTTTTGTTCTTCAATAGATGGTATGTAGAGTTCACTATCTCTCATCTTGAGAGAAAGGTAGGATATAAATGAAATAAATAAAGTCAGTTATGTGGTATGAGCCCTCTTATCGCAGAAGGAAAGAAAGAACAAGCCCTATTAGGAGTGGCTGAAAGAGCTGGGAAAATTTTAGCCTGCAGAAGAGAAGGCTGAGAGGAGACATGATAGCCATGTATAAATATGTGAGGGGAAGTCATAGGGAGGAGGGAGCAAGCTTTTCTTCTGCCGCCCTGGAAACTAGGACGCGGAATAATGGCTTGAAACTACAGGAAAGGCGAACATCTGAACATTAGGAAGAACTTCCTCACTGTGAGAGCTGTTCAGCAGTGGAACTCTCTGCCTTGGCGTGTGGTGGAGGCTCCTTCTTTGGAGGCTTTTAAGCAGAGGTTGGATGGCCATCTGTCAGGGGTGCTTTGAATTGGATTTTCCTGCTTTTGGGCAGGGGGTTGGACTGGATGGCCCATGAGGTCTCTTTCAACTCTATGATTCTATGATTCTATTATTTTAAGGAATATTTAAAAAGAGGATACATTTGTATACTGTATGACCGTCATGTCCACAGAGGATACATTCTAACACACACACACACACACACACATCCATGGATACTTGAAATCTTGGATAATAGTAAGACCTATATTTTGACTATATTTGCACTGGAAGCATACCATAGAATAGGCCTGCAAACCCTCATAGGTCCTCCAGTAGTGGTATTCCCTGATGTGCTTGTGCTGTAAGCCTGCCATAAAGTCACAATAGAGGTCCTGCAGAAGCTCGGAAATACTTCTGTCCTGTGGACAGGGTTTTTTTTTTTTTTTTTTTTTTTTGGAGCGTGGATAAGTAAAACTATGGATGTTGTTGTTGTTGTTGTTATGTTTATTTATACCCTGCTTTTTCTCTCCACAAAGGAGTCTCAAAACATCTTACATTGAAAGCATTTCAATACAATTTAAAAAATCTACAAACATACAAACATTAAAACACAATTAAATATCAATGGTATTAAAATTTCACAGTTAAAATCCATAAAAACCGATTAAAAATATATTCAAAGCTAAAGCCACAGACCCCCTGACGTGATCTTAAAAACCTTCTTCTTGTCAAGTCTGCAGATAAGGGGGTCATGCTGTATACTCATTTATATTAAACTCAAATTAAAATAGATGTTCAATATAGCTCATCATTCAAAGTATAGATGTTGGAGAAGATTGTGACCAGATTATTTGTGTTTGGCTGCCCAACCTGCTACCCAGTTGCCAACTGCGGGTGAACAGTTTCTGTAGCATTGTTCTTTGAAACAGATATAGACTGAAGACTGAATTGTTTCATCTTCACTTTGAACAAAGGATGCTTTTAATGGAAGGACTGACCATGTTGACCAGGGTTTCTGTAGTTTAAAAAGTAATAATAATTTATATCTCTAGGGATATCCCTAATAACATCTGGAAAGACACAAATGATGGTGCTTGTACTGTTTATCAAGCGCAGTATTTCTTTCAATTCTGCCCCTTGTATGACTAGATTAATTGAAGTAATTATTCCTGTGGGTGAGTTCCATGTAAACCTGAATTCCCCTCACTGTGCATGCAAAGCACAGAATTGTCTACATTGGCTCAGAGGAGAATGAGATGAAGCTAACTGAAATAATACATGTATCTCAACCTTTCCAGATATGAAAATACAATTTTCCTAATTGCAGCTTTCTCTGTTCCCTATATTTTCTAACTATGTTCATAGACTTGGACTATGAGATATTGCCTCTCTTGGAAACCATTGTGGAGAAGAACATTGTGGTCAAACTACTGGAGATGGTGAGGCCCCTTTATGTTTAGTTATTTCTATGGCCACAGTGCCCTGTTATTCCAGGATCTGATCCCAGATTATCTGTTTATCTCAGGTTATCTGGCAGTGGGGACTCATATATTCCAGTTTAAAGCAAATAATCTGGAATCAGATCCTGGGATAAAGGCCTGTAACTCAAGGCCTGGGACTCAACTGTAAATCTCAGCATAGCAGTCACTGCTTCCACTATTATGAGCCTATTCAGTCCCATGTTTCTTGGAGCATCATCTTTTCTCATCAGGATCCCGTGTGAGCCAAGGATTATGTAAAACATGAGTGGTTTGTATGTATTTAAAAGTTTACAAGAGATTTGTCATCCCTGCTGTCTCCTCGTATATCTTGTTTGTCATACATATCTTTGGGAGCTGTATTAACATGGCTGAAATGTTGGCCTAGATCCTAAGTTAGATTCTTAAAAAAATAATATTAGGGGCCTGATGCTTCTTCAGGGCTGCCTCTAGAAGGAGGAGGTGTTTATCCAAGGAATGTCTAATGCTATTTAGTCATCATTAATATATAGAAGTGGCTACTGATTTTAAAAGGGAAAAGTACTTGAAAGGTAGATAACAAAGATTGGTTGTCCACAAAATCAAGTGCTGAATCACACAAATCCAGAAGAAAGGAAAGTAAATGGGACAGCCAGTAGCATTTAATGGCTGAAAGGGCCATATTTGTAAGGAAAAGAACACTATGTAACATTTTTTTAAAAAAAAAAATATGTTCCTGGATTAAAAATGTTATTTCCTGTTTAATTGTGTGCAGGACTTACTTTGACAATACTTGTTTTACTCTAGGGACTTTGTTTTTGGCTGCCACAAACTGGCACAATCAGGCCTGCCCTGGAAGTCTTTAAGAAAAAAATAATGCCAACACTCATATTTGGGGCCGAAATTTGGGGGCACACCAATTTGGCCAAGATTGAAGCCTTCCAAGTTAAGCAGCTTCGCATTCTCCTGGGACTTTCCAGAACAACACTGATGGCTGCTGTAAGGGCAGAGCTAGGAATGCTCCCAGTAAAAGCTCAAATTTTAATGAGACAATTCAATTACTGGTCAAAGGAAAATCGATGAATTCCAGTAGACTTCCTCACCTATGTTTAGAGGATCAAGACCAGCGTGCCCACAAGTCATCATGGGTAGTGGCCTTAAACAATGAGATGGCTAAAATTGGCCTTCCTTTACAATTTTTAAATGATCTAGGACCTAGGGCAAAACAAGTGCTTATGCAACGCACTCATGATATCTATGCTCAATTGGACCTAGCAAGTATAGGTAGGTCTTCTGCCACAAAGTTTTTAGCCTCCCACAAAATGAATACTCATTTAGAACACTATTTGACTATTCCAGTTCCGTTACCCTTAAGTAGAATATATACTAGGGCCAGGTTTGAACAACTCGGTATTATGATGCAAACTGGTCGCTACTGTAACATCCCAAGAAATGAGAGATTTTGTGTCTGGGGAGATCAAATAGTGGAAGATATCGAACATTTTTTGATTGACTGTCCAGCATATGCTGAACTTCGACACAGTTATTTACATCCATTACTATCTAATTTTAGGTCCCCCAACAGAAATGATCTTCTGACAGTCCTCTTGCAAGGACAAGAAATATCCACCATAATTAGAGTAAGCCTTTTTATCCTGAAAGCTATCAAGAAAAGAGCACATTTCCTGAAAGAAGAATCAGGAAAATAAGATTTTGTCGGCAAACAGATGGTCAGCTGCCTGTCCTCCCATCCTTTTTGCCTTTTTTAAAATTTATGTTGCACTTTGAAATGGTCATATGACTGGTCAAACAAATAAATGATTATGATTATGATTATGATTATGATGATGATGATTATTATTATTATTATTATAACTGGCTGCCACAAACTATGTTGAATTGGTTGAGACTCGATCAGATATTCATGGAAAAACTATAGCAAAGTGTGCTGAAGGATGTCCCACAAAAACAAAGTTTTTTGCAATTTAATAAATCTTTTCTATGTTTCTATGATAGAACCAATTAGAAAATGACATTTATAACCCAGGAATAAAAATTGTGTTACATAGTGTTATTTAACACATAATCCTAGATCCCCCTAAATAGTAGGCTTGTGCACATATTTGATTTAGGTGGTTCCCTTCAGTCAATCCAGCTTCTTTGGATAGCCATAATGGTAAGGGGCAAGGGCTCAGCTGTTACTCATTTTTGTCCATATCGGGGCCACTTAGCAGTCGATCACAGCTCCTCCCTTATTCAGCACCACGCGGTATGTGGAGAAATTGCCGTGTGCTGCTCAAATGGGGTTTCCCTGTGAGCCCTGCCTGTTGAGCCAATCAGAATAAAAGGCTGCTGTGACGTGTCTTGAGCACAGCTTCCTTAACCCCATTGCTTAAACTCAGATTTCCTTGAAAGGAAGAAAGAAAAAGGGTTCCAGGAAGGATGCTTCCTTAACGCCATTCTTCAAACACAGACTCCCTTAAAAGGAAGGTAGGAAAGGGTCCCAGGAAGGATGCTTCCTTAACCCCATTCCTCAAACTTAGACCCCCTTGAAAGAAAGAAAAGAAAGGACCCCAGAAATGGAAAGGAGAACCTCATGAGTTCCCTATCCCTGCAAGTGGGCCAGATCTAGGATCTTTCAGCTTCCTAGCCAAAAACAGATTTTTCCATTAGCTGATTTTCAGGAGGCCCTTGAAAACGGATCTGGGCACCCATTGAAATTTGGATACCAAAGAGAGATTGCCCTCCATCCGAATTGCACAAGCCTACTAAACAGTGGTGCTGGAGAGCTACTTTGCTATTTTAGGATGCCCTACTGCTCTGTTTTATTGTGCCCCTGAATATCTGCATGGAGGTGTGGGTCACATACTTTCTATTGCTCTATGTTCACATTATACTTGTCTACTAAACACTTGTCTGGTCTTTTAAGCTCCAGCTTTTGATTGTTCATATCGTCATTATATCCATCCTTTGTAAAGGTAACATCCTAGACTCTGACAAATCAAAACAACATTGCACCATATTAAAAACTGAAATCTGAGGATGGGTGAATTTCAATCCACACATTATTCGTAAAGATTCAGATCAGTTCTTCTTATATCAGAATTTTCTAAGACTGTATTCCTCATGTACCACTATTTTAATGCAAAAGCTGGCTTCTTGATCTGGTAGTGGAGCCCTGTATGGACTATGGAACAAACAGGAGAATGTACCCACATATTCCTTTTATCATGACAATTCTGCATTTTTTCACTCACCATTATCAGTGATATGGAGTGAGAATAGAAAATGGAAAAATTAGAATTCAGGGCAGAGGGAGGATCGGCTAGATATCAGAGGATGGAGCTATATCCTAGCTACCCTTTTCCATGGCAGTTTTGTGTGTGTGTGTGTGTGTTTTAATCTCTCCTTTGGTTCCAGGATTACAGATGAAAATAATGGCACAGGAAAGCGATGTGCAGCTACTCTCCACTTTTATTTATATTTGGTTTTATTTAACAGGTTTTTGCTCCATAGTGTTTAATCCGAAGGCCGGTACATTTCTCACAAAGCACTTCATTGTTTGGACTGTAAGTCCCAGGGTCACAGGCCACTGCAAATCAAATGGAGAAGCACTGTAAGGTTGGAGAAAGCATGCAAAGGGCCCTCATCACTGAAATTCATGCAGCAATTGAGACATATAAATATGCAGTCTGGGATTCTACATCCAAAATATAGTTACAATATAGTAGTTATGTTTTCATTGCCCAACTGACCTCTGAAACCTAATTTAAAAGCAAGCCAGATGTCCTGAATGATGGAGGACTACTGTGTGGCTGTTGAGTGAATTTGGCTGGTTTTTAAAGTAGGTTTCGGGATCATTTACAGTTCAGTAAACCATAAATGAACTGCAATGAGAATATGAAGCAGATTCCCTAAATCTAATTTAGGGCATTGTAACTGATCAAGAGGGTGCCTGCAATTATGTCGAGGGTGATATAGAAAAGCATATATCTTTGTATATAAGGAAAACAATGTTTGGGAGTTGTAAAGTATTTGACTAATTCCTTTTAAAGCTGTCCAAAGGAAGTGGCTATTTCCACATCTTTTGGAAAAGCATTTGTTCCATAAAGTTTGTAATTTAATTTTATGTGGACGCTTGCAGTGTAAATTCAAATATTTTGCTCTATTTATTAAATTCTTGGGAGCAGTCCAAGGATTCGCCATAGCAAATCATCATTGTAATAACAACAGCAATAATTGGAAGCACAACAGATTCAGAAGAGGCAGAGCACAAAGACAATTAAGAGCTTGCCCTGACAGCTGCGGCGGTAGAGAAGACTCTTAAAAGGCATTTGGCTTCTTGGAGAGGGAGAGGGAGAGAACATTCTTTAGCATTTAACAGCAGATAAGTGTAATTACTGCTTTTTATGGCAGAAATGGGGAAATCTTATTTCTCGCCTCTGTCCCTTTCACATGCTTCACAACTGAAATAATCTACAATTTTTTAAAAAAAACTTCTAAAAGTATTATTTAAATTTGTCATGTTTTATGTGTTGCCGAAGGCTTTCATGGCCGGAATCACAGGGTCGTTGTGAGTTTTCCAAGCTGATGTTTTTTTATTTTGGTTTGCTGTTTTTATACAGGTTTGGCCCAATGTAAGCCTCCCCAAGTCCCTTCGGGGAGATGGAGGTGGGGTATAAAAATAAATAATAATAATAATAATAATAATAATAATAATAATAATAATAATAATAATAAATATTATTATTATTATTATTATTATTATTATTGCCATGTAACAGAAGCATTCTCTCCTGACATTTCACCCACATTTGTGGCAGGCATCCTCGGAGGTTGCGAGGTATACCTTGCAACCTCACAACCTCTGAGGATGCCTGCCATAGATGTGGGTGAAATGTCAGGAGAGAATGCTTCTGTTACATGGCAATAATAATAATAATAATAATAATAATAATAATAATAATAATAATAATTTATTTATTTATACTTCTCAGGAGAGAATGCTTCTGGAACATGGCTATATGGCCCGGAAAACACACAACAACCGTGTCGTGTTTTCTTTCCCCCACCCAAAAAAATAAACATTTAAACATATAGTTTGATATGTTTAAACTACCAGGAACTATACTGAAAATTAAATATTCAGTTCATCTTGTGTCAGAATTTGCTAAGGCTGCATTTCATACACCATTATTTTAAAGTGAATGTGGTATCTTGATTCCAGTACTGGAGTCTTGCAGCATTCAGTTTTTGTAAGTTTTAAAACAGATAGAGATCCCATGTAAATGTCATTTACATGTGGCCCAGGGCCCTTCCACACAGCCCTATATCCCAGAATATCAAGGCAGAAAATCCCACATTATCTGAGTGTGGACTCAGATAACCCAGTTCAAAGCAGATATTGTGGGATTTTCTACCTTGATATTCTGGGATATAGGGCTGTGTGGAAGGGCCCCCAGAATATCAAGGCAGAAAATCCCACAATACCTGCTTTGAACTGGGGCCCCTTCCGCACAGTTGAATAAAATCCTACATCTGCAACTGGAATATACAGCAGTGTGGACTCAGATAACCCAGGGCCCTTCCACACAGCCCTGTATCCCAGAATATCAAGGCAGACAATCCCACAATATCTGCTTTGAACTGGGTTATCTGAGTCCACACTGCCATATAATCTAACTCAATGTGGATTTCATACAACTATGAGGAAGGGGCCAGAATGCTTGGGATTAAAGGATTCTAGAAGAATATGCTCACTTGATTCACACAAGGCATTGGCCAAGTTCATCAATCTGTGTTTGTTTGCAGAAAATACCCAGAGTTGCATTAAAGGAAGGATAAAACAACTATTTCACTCTGATTGCCTCGGAGAATAGCGTATGGTTGAGAAAGCAAAAACAAACAAAGAAACAAAACCAAATACCACAACAATTTGCGCAGTCACTGTGAGTGATGTCATTTTTCCCAAACCCTGGGCGACAGCTGTCCAGACGAGTGACTTGGAAACTATGGTCAATGTAATGGATTGGGGGTATGTTCTTATAGTTGTGCTTCAGGAAGGACTCTTGCCTACGGAAAAACTCTTCTATGAGCCATCGAGCCTAAAACGTACAATGAAATGACAAAAATAACAATTCTGGTGTTGAACATAAACAAGTTATTTTATTTTTCCCCTCTAGCAACTTCCAAGTAGGCACTTCAGATAGGTTTTCTCTTTCATATTTCTGCATCAATAGTAGGGGCACATTTCAAAAACCTTTGAGTTGCTTGCACCCATTCATTTGAAGGTATTTTCAAGCCCTTTGTGTTTAAGGAATGGTGACTTTATGCTCTCTTGAAGCTCCTTTCTCCCTACTTCTGGTAGTTCCAAGCGCAGGTTTTCTGAATGCCACCTAGTGGACTGTTTTATTCAAGGTAAAGGTTTCCTTGAAGCCTAGTCGTGTGCAACTCTGGAGGTTTGTGCTCATTTCTATTTCTAAGCCAAAGAACCGGCATTGTACATAGACACCTGCTAGGTCATGCAACCAGCATGACTGCATGGAGCGCCATTATCTTCCTGCAGAAGCAGTACCTATTGATCTACTCACGTTTGCATGTTTTTGAAATGCTAGGTTGGCAGAAGCTGGGGCTAATTGCGGGAGCTCAGTCCTCTCCCCGGATTTGAACCACCAAACTTTTGTTTTAGACATTTACACAAATCCATTAGTAACAACATGCAGTGTTTACAGTGGACTCTATAGAAAATGCTTCAGCTATACTTGATAAAAAGGGAAACCAACATGTTAAATATGTCTGGCAAATGCTGATTTATTATCAGTGATAGTGTGATTTTTATACTTATTTTATATATCCATATACCCAGGGTCACACAACACATTTTTAGTGGAAAGAGGTTGTAAGCAGAAAAGATTAAGAAGCTTTGTTATATTGAGTAGGGAAACATCTAGAATGTATTCTATGCTGCTCAAAGAATATGTTTTTCCATCTGATTTTTCTGGTACTTTGCAGCCCACAAATGTTTATGGGCAAATGTGGAAAGCTCTTTTACCTGTCGAATATGACTGTTGGTCACATCTTCACAGTCAGCAGGAAGCTGATGGCAAATGACGTCCCAGCCACGAGCAAATGGGTTTACTAAGAAACAAAGAAATACATTAGTTTGCATCTGAATAGGGTGCTTTCATTGTGTGTTCCTGCATGGCAGGGGGTGGAACTTGTGGTCTCTTACAACTTTCTGATTCTTATGCCTAAAATTACAGCAGAATAACCAAAGAGTTAGGGCTGGAATATCTTAAATCATGTTGATTGGAGTGGGGGCTGAAGCCTTAAAGCAGTGGTTCTCAACCTGTGGGTCCCCAGATATTTTGGCCTACAACTCCCAGAAATTACAACAGCTGGTAAACTGGCTGGGATTTCTGGGAGCCAAAACACCTGGGGACCCACATTTTGAGAACCACTGCTTTAAACGAAAGGGGAAAGCAAGCCAGAGATAAAGAAACCCCAGCATTCATTTTTTTTACTGTGCCATGGTACCACGGACAGCAACAAAAAGGCATTTGCTTTCTACCTTGGAACATTTTCCACATTTACTGCTTTGCCATGGAATCTTTTTGCATCGCGCTGAATTCCGAAGCATGTGTAACAGTGTGTGTTCCATTCATGGTGTGTTCTGGTTAAGTCTTCAGGGCCACAATCTTATCTCACATGAACAATCAATTAAAATGTTCTCATGGTTGTGTATTGCAAAGCGACATAAAAGGTTATGAGCAAATCATCTGGAAAGCTTGACTGTCACTATTGTATAATTTATTGCAGAACCTAACAATTCCCTTAAGCATTTCAATTTTTCTTGGTACAGTCTGAAAACCACAGCTTGTTTGTTACTCATTGTCCTTTCTGTGCAGGTTTGATGGCATTATTACTACATTCACAAGTGTGCACTATGACACTAAATGCCTGCCCTAATATAGAATTCACTATTCCAACTCACAATATTACTAAAAAAGAGGCACACCTTCTCGAAATATTGGTAAAGTCCTCATGCTTGTTAGAAACTTCATGCATGTTCAGTTCTTGGTTAGCTCTTTCCAATGAAGCCATTAATAGTACAGTAACAACAAATATGAACCCTACTTATTAAATCCATTTATAGATGAACTATTAATAAAATCTAAAAGGAGCTGTAAAGAAGTATGAATTTTAATTTACAGATGCCATGTTTAATTGTGTGGTTATGTTTTAAAAAGGGTTAATATTTCAGTTACTCAGCACTCAGAGTTGGTTGCCATGGAGAAGGGGGTGGAGCCAACTGGGTTAGCTGAAGAGAGAGCAGAATTTGGAGGGAAACTCAGTCAGTCAGTCAGTGTCTGTGGTCAGCGAACGACAGGGAAGTCTGATTCTCAGTTGGAGGATCAGGGTGGCTCAAATGTGGGATTTGAGTCAATTCTAAAATAAGTTTGGTGACTTATTTTAGGTAGTCTGTGCCCTGATAAGGTACAGGGAAGTCTGATTCTCAGTTGAGGGAATCAGGGAGGCTCAAGAGTTTATTTGAGTCAGTTTAAAATAAGTTTGGTGGCTTATTTTAAGGTAGTCTATTAGTGGAGAAAGAACTGACATTTTAAGAAGTTTGGAACACCTCAATATAGTTTTGCAACTGTTCAGTAACGTGCCTCAAACAAGAAGAAGAGTTACTGTAACCATTAAGTTGTGTCTGAATAAACTTGTTATTGTTCTCTCAAACATCTCAGTCTGTCATATATACACACATTAAGAATAAACAAGAAGAAGGAAGAAAAATAAAAGTCTCCTCTCTAAGTAGCCAGTGGCTAAATCTTCCAAAAGTGGTGGCAAGAGTTGATAATCCCCTTTGTAATTTGGTGGCAGCATTATAAAACATCTATAATTTGGTGGCAGCTTTTAAATAAAAACATGTTTAATAACTGGTGGCAGCAGATATAAAATATATAATAATTAATTAATAGAAACATCATCCTTTTCCACAATCGGTGTCAGGGGTGGGATTTATAAAAAGATTCCCCTCTGCCTGAGTTCTTTACAGGAGCCTTTGGTGAATTTTTTAAAATTCTGATTCTCAACTTTGGAGGAATCCTAAAATATGATGACAAGAGCTATAAGTGTAAAGTTACTGTCGGTACAGATTTAACCACCAAATAACTATATTAAGCTTTGAATTTTTGAGGTTGTCTAAGGAAAGTCTTCTGGAGTAAATCATGGAAGAAGTCTTCACACTTCTTATATTAGAAGCTGAGACCTATCATTGCTATGACCTATTATCTACATGAACTAGATTTTCCAAAGGAAATTATGATTTTGATGTGACTATATCATGACTAAGCAGGTTATTGAGAACACAAAAGCAATGCTCGTGGAACCTTTCCATACAGTCTTCCCTCACATGGTTCCCATCCCTCAGGCTTGCCAGGTGTCCCAGATTTTAACGGACAGTCTCTTATTTTGGGAAAAGGTCCCGCATCCCAGGGGATCACTGTCTGGGATGTCCCAGTGCCTTGACCAATGAGGGCCCCACTTCCTTTATCGAGGCCGAGGGATGTCAATTGCTGAGGAGCAGCTCCAGGGAGGAAAAGGAGGTGGGGCCTCATTGGCCGAGGCCCCAGAAGTCCCTATTTGGAAGGCCCCTCCCCCACGTCCCCCCCTTTGCTGGGTGTCTCTTCTTTCGAAAGCAGACTCCGGACAACCCTGCCACCCCCACTCCTGAAACCAAAAGCCATGATGAAAAAAATCTTAACTATTTGCCTTCTGTTACCTTGAAAAACAATAAACAGCTCAGTTCCTATCCCATGTTTGGGTCGCTTGACAGAGTGACACTTGTACGATGGGTCAGCGATATGACACGTCAGGTAGGAAATCAGATTATTCAGAATTTTCTTTAGCTCCTCAAAGAACTCATCATTTGCCAATAAGTTGCATGCCTTTGTTTCGAAGTGAACAGACATTCGATATGTATAATCTGGTTCACGATAAGCTAGAAGATAGAAGGAGGAGGAAATGTGAGTGAATCTAAACAGCACACAATATTATTTATTATTGCTGTTGTTAATCATTGCTAGAAACTTGCTTGGGTGTTGTGTATCTGTAAGTGGACTTATGTCTGCAAGAATCACAATTGCGTAGTTGCATTCATCCTATTCAAGAGAGGACTTCAGTTGTGTTACCATGTAGCCGAGACAACAAAGTGCCCAATGTGCATTCGTTCCTGATGGCCATTGCCCAATGAACCAATGCAGAAGGGACTGATACATACCATGTTTCCCCGAAAATAAGACAGTGTCTTATATTAATTTTTGCTCCCAAAAATGTGCTAGGTCTTATTTTCAGGGGATGTCTTATTTTTCCATGAAGAAGAATTCACATTTATTGTTGAACAAAAATATGAGCATTTCTTATGTACTGTACAGTAGCTGTCATCACAAACCAACATAACCAGACAAACCGAATCCTATCAAGAATTTCTTGTTACTGCCATTATTTCCATGTACAGCTGCTATGTACATTTACTGATCCTGCATGCTCTGGTGTTCTGTTTGGCGGGCGCCAAAACAAACAAAAACTTTGCTAGGTCTTACTTTTGGGGGAGGCCTTATATTTAGAAATTCAGCAAAACCTCTACTAGATCTTATTTTCAGAGGATGTCTTATTTTCAGGGAAACAGGGTAATGGGACCAATGCACAACCTAACTGATGTGCAATACATCAATATGTATTGCATAGGTCCTAATGCAATATGCATCAGCCCCAATAGAAACTGGGCACAGCAGGTTCTTGCTTGTGTCCCATTATAATTCTTTGCAAAACGTTAGTGCCTCTGCTACTTAATATACATAAAAATACGTATGGTAACAGGTCAAATAGGATTCTCACAATTATTTTTTAACACCTATGAATTATACACAAAATAAAAGACCTAGGCTGTGTCACCTCGAGGTTAAAACTTAAGAGAAGTTACTTTTTCAAGCCTCAGTCAAAATATTTGACCAATTGATGGTTTATGACACCATTTGTTACTCACATTCTGAATTCAGCTCAGTCTGACCGGAACTACTGCTTTTAAAAAAGGCTATACTGAATGTAGAGTTTTCATTTTGGTTGCAAACAGGCAAGCTATAAAAGATATATATAGTCTTTCTTGATCCTTAAAACCTTTTAAAATTTACATAGACATGGTGATGGTGTCTAACATCAAAAAGTAAAAATCAGGGTAAGAAAAAAATTAAAATCAATAGATTTGTTCATCTTATAACTCCTTGGTTCTGAAACATTTTAAATTGACTTGAAGAGAGTCCTCCTCTCATGATCACTTGTTTTCTCTCCAGATCTTCATTCTCATCCACCCCCATACGGTTTTCTAAATTCCACCCACAAGGAAAAAAAAAGTTAGTCCACATACATTTTTCCAGTACAAGAGGAAAGGCAGGTCATAGTGGAATTTTAGCAAAATGGTTCCATAAAGTATCTACACCATGGCTGTAAACCTCTGCCATAGGTTGTACAGCTGCCTTGGCTTCCATCACTGCCATTTTCTCATCCTGAGATTCAAAAAGGCTAGAAATTGCATTTGGGGGGAGGGGGGGGAAAAGTAGAATAGATCTAGTGTTTCTTTTGGGTTCTCCCTGGACAGACTAAGCTCCCACCTTTCACTACTCAGAGAAGAGGATGCTTCCTTCTTTGACAAGAGGGGACCACGGTGGCGCAATGGGTTAAACCCGTGTGTCACTGAATCTGCTGACCTGAAGGTTAGCAGTTTGAATCCGCAACACAGGGATGAGCTCCCATCTGTCAGCCCTAGCTCCTTGCCAAAAACATGCAAACGTAAGTAGATATATGGGTACCACTTCTGTAGGAAAAGGCATAGAGACACTCCAAGCAATCTTGCCAGCCACATGACCAGTAGGTAACATTGCTGGCTTCTTGGCTTGAAAATGGAGAAAGAGCACCTCCCATAGCCAGAAATGAGCACTGCCTTTATAGCCGTAAGTGAAAGGAGAAGAATTTACCTTGTATGTATTTGTGTGTATATGATTGTAAAAGCACTGAATGTTTGCCTATGTGTGTAAATGCTGTAATCCGCTTTGAGTCCCCTAGGGAAGAAGGGCGGAATATAAATAAAGTGTATTATTATTATTATTATTATTATTATTATTATTATTATTATTATGTAGTACTTCCATTAACTTGCAGATAAGTCAACCCAGATTTTTTATTGATACATGAATACTTACAGTAATTTTATACACAATATGTTAAATAATTTGGTGTAGAAAGCAAGAGCATTGCTATCTCAACCACCCATGTGAACAATTTTGGATTTTTTTAGTGTTTTACATTTCAGAATTTCAGATAGGACACGCTAGGCTGTACATTTAAAATGATCCTGAACAACAACTAGTGGTGTTAACATCTTAAAGATTTTCCTTTCAAGACATAAGAGGGTGTGTAGGGATGCAGGAGCATTAGGGAACTGTACATTGCTGAATATTCAAACATGTTTTGTTTTTCAGGTTTTTGTTTAGGGTTTGAGACTTAAATTAGATTGATTAGGTTCTGTCAACAAAGTAGTTAATCTGGTATGACCGGGAGTGGGAGCTAAAAGGAATACAGAAATTATTTATTTTCTTACCGTAAACCATAAATTTATATGTCTTGAATCTTTCCTGCTCTGCTCGCAAGTCATTTCGGAAAACTCTGTAAGAAAGTGTGCAAGTATAAGATCCGGACATGCGCTCTCTAAAACCAAGCACCATCAATTTTCCAGTTGATGTAAGATTCACATAGCTTTTTCCTAAAACAGGAATAGATACACAACATGAGTCAAGAGTCTCTATGTTCTAAACCAGCAGCAAGAGTGCAAGGAATCAGATAGAACATGCTTTGCTTCTTGGACTGGGGTGGAAGTCACTTGTTCTGCGGGCATGAAAAATTGATCTGTGAGCAGAGAAGTTAAAAGAAATAATTTTAAGACATAGCTTGGAAATAATGAGTAATGCTCATAATGTGTATGCTCAAAGGTGTAATAGAGTTACATTGCAAAAGTATCACAACAATTGCCAGCAATATTTGGTGTAATACTTTTGGTTGTTCTTTAGCTCCTTTTAAAGAACAAGTAAGCATTAGGTTTGTGCTTTCGTGGTAAACCTTGACCCATTTTATGTCCTGACTTTGGTTGGGGGGGGGGGGGGCATATGTTTTTTGGAAGCCTCTCAAAATCGGGAGGGCAGGTATCTGTTTCAATTTTCTATTGGCCCATTATGGGGTGGGAGGGGGTTTCCCAGGCTCCCCTTCTCATCATAGGCATTTAAGCTGTTTCTATCTTTGATGAGAGGTGCTTGCCACACGCCACACATGCACTCTCCAAGGCAAGGAAGCAAGTTCTGATTCTTATTCTAGAGGAGGCACTCGGCTGCAGGCAGGCTGCACACCACACATACATTCTCCAAGGCCAGGAGGCAAGTTCTGATTCTTGCTCTAGAGGAGGCGCTTGGCTGCAGGCAGGCTGCACGCCACACATGCATTCTCCAAGGCAAGGAGGCAAGTTCTGATTCTTACTCTAGAGGAGGTGCTCAGCTGCAGGCAGGCTGCACACCACACATACATTCTCCAAGGCAAGGAGGCAAGTTCTGATTCTTGCTGTAGAGGAGGCGCTTGGCTGCAGGCAGGCTGCACGCCACACATGCAGTCGCCAAGGCAAGGAGGCAAGTTCTGATTCTTACTCTAGAGGAGGTGCTCGGTTGCAGGCAGGTTGCATGCCACACATTCACTCTCCAAGTCAAGGATGCAACTTCTGATTCTTATTCTAGAGGAGGCACTCGGCTGCAGGCAAGCTGCACACCACACATGCATTCTCCAAGTCAAGGGTGCAAGTTCTGTTTCTTACTATAGAAGAGGCACTCAGCTGCAGGCAAGTTGCACACCACACATGCATTCTCCAAGGCAAGGAAGCAAGTTCTGATTCTTACTCTAGAGAAAGCACTCGGCTGCAGGCAAGCTGCACACCACACATGCATTCTCCAAGGCAAGGAGGCAAGTTCTGATTCTTACTCTAGAGGAGGCACTCAGCTGCAGGCAAGCTGCACACCACACATGCATTCTCCAAGGCAAGGAGGCAAGTTCTGATTCTTACTCTAGAGGAAGTGCCCGGCTGCAGGCAGGCTGCATGCTACACATGCATTCTCCAAGGCCAGGAGGCAAGTTCTGATTCTTACTCTAGAGAAGGAACTCAACTGCAGGCAAGCTGCACACTACACATGCATTCTCCAAGGCAAGGAGGCAAGTTCTGATTCTTACTCTAGAGGAGGCACTCAGCTGCAGCCAAGCTGCACACCACACATGCATTCTCCAAGGCAAGGAGGCAAGTTCTGTTTCTTACTCTAGAGGAAGCGCCCGGCTGCAGGCAGGCTGCATGCCACACATACATTCTCCAAGGCAAGGAGGCAAGTTCTGATTCTTACTCGCCAAGGCAAGGAGCCTACTCATAAAAAGCAGGTGAGGAGCCGCGATCAGCTCCTGCTTTCTTTTGCATCGAGTGGGGAGTTTCCCGTTATATGCTCCCAAAGGAACGAAAGTAACAAGAGAATGAATGTAATGAAAGAAAATGAGTTTTGCACACAACTCTAGTAAGCATAAGCTACTTTCCCAGCCAACTTGAGCTGAACTCATTCTGTGATCAATCGTAAAGGATTTGAAAGCTGTCAAAAATACTGTGCAGCAGAGTGAGTCATGGGACAAATTAGACATGAATTATTTTTTAAACATAATTTCCCAAGCTCTGCCAAAGCATTATGAAATTACACAGTTCTGCTCTACACAAATACAAGATAATACAAAAGGGAAATATCAACTATTCCATTAAAACGTTAGTAACAGAGGACTCTAACTACTTTAAACTATCTTTTAGTTAATTCAACTTGAAAATCAGGGTTGGGGGAATCTATTATAATATATCCATGTAACTGCTGAGTCAAAGGCTTTCAGTGACTGATGGTAGCGAGTGACTAACATTCCCCACTCCATTATAAATTACATTATATTGCGAAATGACATCATTTTGGGGGTCATTTTGACTCATGGCAGCCACTTCCTCCCAAAATGTTCATTTAAAAGAATGTTATAACTTGTAGAAGAATATTACCTGCTGTCTATGGGAAACTTTTAAAGTTTTTTAAGAACCCTCTGGCTCTTCATCCCAATTTCATCTTTGCCATCCACATGAAACAAATGCATTATTTGGCCTTTTATAAATCATACTATCTTGAATCAGATTTTTAAAACTTCAGCTCAAGACCACAATAGATTCGAAAGGCTAAACGTTTTAGAAAGAGGATGAGTTTGCAGCTTTATACTGATGAAACCTGTCAAGAACTAGTTATCTTCTACACCTTTTTCTATTTCTTATTCTATCAAAAAGGAAAGCCCCCCCCCCCGTATATTTTTCTGATTGTTCCGCAGCACTACTCACCTTTTAGAATCTGTCCATTTGGCCCGATCCATAAATAGGTGGGGTCAATGACTTCATTTTGTGAAAGGGAGATATCCATGCAGACTAGAAATGGGCTATTTCTGTGCACTTTGACATAGACATTCACTGAAGACAAAAAGAGCAAAACAAGCAAAACAAAGTATAATCAGACAGAATGGCTGAACCCTATTAAAAACAGAATTCCCCAAATCTTGCCATGTTCCTGATATGCTGATTTTCTGTGTAGGAGATTTTGTGAATTTTTTTTTACGGGAGATGACTCATTTTTCTGATACAGAGAAAGTGAAACAGTATAGCCCACATATAGATTTCCTATCTCAGTAAAAACTATGCCTAAAGGGAAAACAAAGTCCATCCATTACATGCTTTAGTTGGGAGGATTATTCATTTTTTCAAACTTGAAATGGAATCTATTATTATTATTATTATTATTATTATTATTATTATTATTATTATTATCTTTTCTCCCGCTTTTCTCCCACAAATGGTACTCAAAGCTGCAGACATAGAAAAGTACATAATACAAAAACCCTCATCCCACAACCCAACATATGAACAATAAATCATCACATTCTGTAAACCGAAATTACCTAAATATAAATCAGCATAAAAATAACACATATATCATTATCAATTTAAAAATTCTACACCTCCAGCCACTGAGGTTATCCTAACACATTAAAACATAAGCTGAACAGTTCAGAGCACCATAACTTTGGCCATATATGCCTTGAGCCTTATCTGACCAAAGTGACTAGTGATTAGTTTTGCATTTTTTTGGGGAAGGCCTGCTTCCATAGAAATGGGAGCGAAAGTCCAATAACAAGGAGACTGAACATCCAAGACAGAGCTTTCCAAGTATTTCACATTGGTGACATACATTTTAGATCTGCATCATTCCGTGACACAGTAATTCAGTTTTATTAGCAATCCACAAGTTAAGCCAACCCCTTGTAAGATATAGACACATAATATACATTGTAATGACAAAATGTATGGGGACACATCATATCTCATGAAAACCTTCCATTTATATTTTTGAAATATATGACTTATTGTTTATTTCACATAGATTCAGACGTTTCTCATTATGTTTGCATGACACACCTACACTCTGCAGCTGACACACACTTTGGAAAGCTCTGCTCTAAGAGTTAAACCATATGGTATCATATATTTTTGCAAATGTGTTTCCCGTTTGGTAAAAGACATCTTGTCATGACATCAGATTTCCTTTATCTGCATCTTGCATTTAGTGTTCATTGTTTTACGATAGGTCGTTGAAAAATAAACATGTTTACAAATTGTAAGTCTGATTGTTTTAAGAAAATTGTCCTTTGAGAAAATGGGCTCCTTTATTAGGAGTGCATGTCCACTGCAGTTTGACACAATTTTAACTGCTATGACTCAATGCTAAGTAGTTTGGTAAGGTGCCAGCAGCCCTCTTTGGCAAAGAAGGCTGAAGACCTTGTAAAACTACGACTCTGAGGATTCCATTGCCTTGAGCTATGTCACTTAAAGTGGTGTCAAACTGCATTCGGTCTACAAGTGTGTGGATTTCGTTTTCTCCGTTTCCTTTGTTTCCTTCGATACCTTCGGTACTTCTGGAGCCTGTAACAGTAAGAGCCCTCCAGGTACAAAAACCAGCCCAACACGAAAGCAAACAGGAACCGATCTCAGTTCCTCCTCCCCTATTTGGCATCACAGTTGAATCTTTTTGATTTTCCTTTATTTTCCTGATTCCTTTTATTTAGCAGGACTGGCTGGGAGTTGGGGACCTGAAGGACAGTGGGTGGGGTTCATGTATGAGCGTTTGGGGGTTTGAAGACAGAGAGTCACCTTTTTACCTTCTTTTTTCACCTTCAGAAAATACTTCTAAAAGATAATAACTATTACTAATAATAGCAATTCCAGCAAACAAAAAGAGAAGCCTACCTCTCCTCTAGAGTAGAAGTAGAAACAGCTTTAAGGAAGCAAAACTGGCAAGCAGAAAGGAGATTACAGGAACTGAAAACAGGGGATTTTTAAGGTAGCCCAGGGAGGATAACTCTACTAAGCTCCAGGTCATAGCTCTTCCTTCCCGGGGCCTCCTTAAAATGCCTCTTGGAAAGCTTGGTGTGTTGAGACTGAGAACACACGCACGCCTGCCACTCCTGCAGCCAAGTGCCTCTCCTCTGGAGTAGAAATACAGCTTTAAATAAGAAGCCCCCTTTAAGCACGCACCGCCTCTCCTCTAGAGTAGAAACAGGTAAAAAGCCTCCTTAAAACATGCTTGTCTGCCTGCAGCTGAGTGCCTCTCCTCTAGAGTAGAAACTTAAATGCCTAAAATGACAGGAAGGGAAACATGGGAAACCCCCTACCATAATGGGCTGATAGAAAACAGATCTTTCACACTCCCAAAGTAAAAACAGATATCTGCCCTCCCATATTCTGGAGGCTCCCAAAAAAACAGATTGGGGCTCCCATCGAAAGTCGGGATGTGAAACAGGTCATGGTTTACCTGGATTGCACAATTCTAGTCTCCAACACTATTTGGCAGAGAAGGCTAAAATCCTTGTAAAAGTAAAATTTTCCATAGCATTGAGCAGTGGCAGTTAAAATGATGCCAAACTGCAGTAATGCTATACCCTCAATTTTCTTTGATCATCAGACTGCTGTTATATATTGTCACTCTCTGAGGAGTCAGGTTGCTAGTAATTCCTCATCCAGGCCACTCATTCTAAAGACTGTCAATGGTTCTTCAATATCCTGCAATCCCATTATCGTGCATAAAATAAAGTTTTTCTGATTGACAAGCACATAGAAGCTTTGGGGCTCTTCTCTGCACATTGTTTGTTTCTCTCTTAAAATAATACAGACAAGAGGGTACCATAAAATATCTAGTTCTCCTACTTGTTAATTCTGTACACATAAACACTCTGCATTGTCTTAATGTTTGAAACAACAACAAAAGTTACCTTTATGGTTGGGGTTGCCATAAATATAATTCTTTTTAATTAACTTAATAGAATGAGGTATCTTCTCCAATCCATTTTCTGTTTAAGGAAAAAAAAATGTAATCATTAGGGTGTTAGAATGGGAATTAGGGAAGCTTGGGAATCAAAGCCCTGGTTGTAGGAGGCTTGTTCAGCCTTTCCTTCCTCATTGGGTTGTGCTGATGATACGATTCACCCATCGATGCTTTCCTGTGTTTCTTGGACGAACACCTGGACATAAAGAAATGGAAGTTTTATCCCAGAAAGAGAAAGTTACTACTGTATAAGGTGGTTTTGTTGGTTCATTTAACAGCTTTGAGAGGCTTGACTTAACCATAATACAAAAAATGATTTAAGTAAACACATAAGCAAATATGGGAAATTCCTGTAGCCTAAATGGTCACTTTTTTCTGTCATTACTGATTTGTGAATAAGGTTGGATCAAATATACCAGCAACTACAAAAGAGAAAGGTATTGGTAACTCCAGTGTTCCCTTTGAAATGGGAACCAAAATCCCACATAGAAATGACTCTACTGCTTCATGGCAAAGTATTGAAGGCAGTCCAGCTTCTGCTTGTGCCAAGTGTTTAAAACAGACACAAATACTACAGCTACCTCTTCTTTCCAATAGGTCTATCCTCTCGGAGTTCTTTACTCCAGCTTTCACAACAATACACAAAAATCAATGAACAAGTCATTTTCCTTAGAAGCTTATCTGAACACCGTATTAATAATCTCATTGGAGAACTACTGATAAACTTCCAAGAACAGTCCATGGGGTTCACTAGAACATCCTACTGAAAAGAGGAATTGACTGTCTGCAGCCTCAGGAAATACAGGTGTAGCCCCAAATCTTCCCAGGTTATCTATCTATCTATCTATCTATCTATCTATCTATCTATCTATCTATCTATCTATATCTATAGGTAGATCTAAACTTTATCCCAGAGCTTGGAAATGTTACATTTTGGAGCACAACTCTATTGACCAGCCACCGGCTAGGAGCCTCTGGGAGTTATACAATAAAGTAACTGTTCCAGACATTGCCTTATGCAGTCAGTGTTGAATCTGGTAGGAAAATCTCTTACCCAAATGAGTGGTTGCTGGATCATCAAAATGAACCCTGGGAGGAAAAAACTCCATGATGCTGTAAGCATGAATAAGGTACAATAAAAAAGGAACTCATTTCTAGCGTCAGGCTCGGTCACAGAACATATGAAGGAACAGATTTTGAAAATGTGTTATGCTGTATTTTCTCACCCGGCAGTCTGTACCAGTGCATTTTGGCATGCCCAAAGTTACAAGGATTACTACTGGACAACAGTTTGGCCAATTTTTGGTAATTTTTGAAGACATCTTTTGTGTTTTAGGTAGAAGTTTAGGAGGATCAGGGGATACAAACCATTGCAGAATGAGCTCATTTTGTACTGTTTGGGACAAAAGCAAAATCACCCATAATTTCCTCCCAATAAATAAACAAACATGGAAGCGTCGAGGGGCTTCAGGGTCTGCATTTGAGAGTCCGAAGGCTTCCTTGAGGTCCATAGGGTGCATTTTCCTTGCCTCTGGTACACATCATTCGATAAATAACCACAACATATTCCCACTAGGACCTAGTGATGCTGGGTTGTAATGAGAAAATTATTCTAGATTTTAGTAAACAGTTTAGCTGGTATTGCACCACCTAAATATCTGTCAGGAAGTAACAGCCAGTAATGAAAGGACCAAAACATTGACATCTCTAGCCCATCTTCTGTTTGGATATCAGTCAGCAAGCCAATACCTTACCTCAAGAAAAAGCTTTCTAAGATATCCAGAAATACTTGCAGGAAAACCTCAGCAAACGAGTGTCCAAAAATGGCAGGCTAAAACCTAGAACCTCAATCAGTGGCTGATACTGGATGAGAAACTCCCTCCTGGGCACACAGAAGACTGGGCCATTTAGAAGGCACTGAACAGACTGCGCTCTGGCACCACAAGATGCAAAGCTAACCTTAAGAAATGGGGCTACAAAGTGGAGTCCATGACATGCGAATGTGGAGAAGAACTAACCACAGTCCACTAACTACAATGCAGTCTGAGCTCTACTACATGCACAATGGAGGACCTTCTCACAGTGACATCAGAGGCACTCAAAGTGGCCAGATTCTTGCCAAAGGAAATTTAGTATAATGCCAAGATTTTAACTTTGTTTGTAGTTTTTATGCATTATAACTGTATTCTAAATTCGCTTCTGACATGATAAATAAATAAATAGTATGGACTTGAAGGCATCCAATAAAAGTGCTGAAGCCTACCCCCAAAATGGATTGTTTAATTTGAGGGCTATATCCTGGAGCATATTCACATCACTGATATTGGAACCATCAGACATCATCTACAAAGGGATTCTGGGTTGGGAGGCCACAGCAAAAGCTCCAGTAACCCTTGTTTTTTAACAAGGCGTGCATAATGGAGACCTGGTTGGTGAGGCTGGAGGAGTAAATCTTACCCAGCTTTGCCCACCAGGATACTCCGTGTAGCACCAACTGAGAGCCAGAGGGCAGGGAGGAGGGGTTGTAGTGGTCTATAGGGATTCCATCCTCCAACCAGGTGTCCCATCCCTCAGTCAACCACATTCAACCTGAGGGTAGGTGACCAGGACAGAATAGGGATTCTGTTAGTGTACCATCCCCCCCACTGCACTACAGTCTCCCTTCCTAAGCTAGCCGGAATGGTCTCGGGCCTGGCGTTGGAGCCCCAACAGCTCATTGTTCTAGGGGACTTCCATGTCCATGCAGAGACCACCCTGTCGGGAGCAGCTCAGGACTTCATGTCCACCATGGCAACCACGGGACTGTCCCAAGTGGTATCTGACCCTACTCACAACACTTGGTTTTCTGCCAGGGATGGGAGAATAGTGGCAGTGTTGAGGAGTTGACTATCACTCGATTGCCATGGATGGACCGACCATCACCTGATCAGGTTTAGGCTAACTGCACCCCCTAACCTCAGCAAGGGTGGAGAGCCAATTAAGTTGGTCAGCCCCAGGAGACTGATGGATCCAGGAGGATTCCTGACATGTCTTGGGGAATTTTGCGCCACCTCGATAGGTGATCCTGTGGATGCTCTGGTCACTCTTTGGAATCCCTATTCCAAAGAGTGACCAGAGCATCCACAGGATCACCTATCGAGGTGGCTAGGGCTATTGACACGATTGCTCCGGAAAGTCCCCTCTCAAGTAGCAGAGTTAAACCAGCTCCTTGGTTCAACGAGGAATTGGCAACGATGAAGTGAATGAAGAGGAGACTAGAGTGCGTGTGGTGTATCAGGCGTAACAAATCAAACCGAACATGGCTTTGTCTTTATCTAAAAGCATATGCCATGGTAATCGACACCGCAAAAATTCTCAGACATTGCATCTGCGAAGAACCGTCCAGCGGAGCTGTTCTGAACAGTTAGAGGTTTGTTAAACCCCAACCCTCAAAATGGGGTCCCTGACCATTCACCAGCCTGCTGTGAAGCATTTTCTTGGTTCTTCGCAGACAAAGTCACTCTGATCCACTCTGACCTGGACACCATGTTAACGGCAGACTCTGTGGATATAACTGGAGCACCTGCTTGTCCAGTTTTGATGGATTCATTTCAATTGGTGCAGCTCTAGGATGTGAGCAAGATCCTTGGAGAAGTGAGGGCAACCACATGCATCCTAGACCCCTGCCTATCCTGGCTAGTAAGCGAGGCCAGAGGGGGTTTGGCCGAATGGGTAAAGGTGGTAGTAAATGCCTCCTTACAGAAGGGCAAATTTCCAGCGAGCTTAAAACAAGCTATTATAAAACCACTGTTGAATAAACTATCACTGGACCCCACTCAATTGAACAACTTTTGGGCAGTCATGGAACGTGTGGTGGCCTCACAGCTCCAGGTGTTCTTGGAAGAAACAGATTATCTAGATCCGGTGCAGTCTGGCTTTAGGCCAGGACATGGAACTGAAACAGCCATGGTCGCCTTATTGGATGATTTGCATAGGAATCTCAACAGGGGGAGGTGACCCTGTTGGTTCTCCTGGACCACTCAGCGACCTTCAATACTGTAGACCACGGTATCCTCCTGGGGCGCCTTGCAGGAATGGGTCTTGGAGGTACTGTTCTACAATGGCTCCAATCCTTCCTGGAGAATTGTACCCAGGAGATGTTGCTAAGGGACACCTGCTAGGCCCTGCAGCCATTGATTTGTGGGGTCCCACAGGGCTCAATACTGTCCCTCATGTTGTTTAACATATACATGAAGCCACTGGGAGAGATCATCCGGGGTTTTGGAGTTGGGTGTCATCTGTATGCAGATGACATCCAACTCTATCACTCTTTTCCACCTGCTGCTAAGGAGGCTGTTCAGGTCCTGAACCAGTGTTTGGCCAATGAAAGCGAACAAATTGAAATTGAATACAGACAAGACAGAGGTACTCCTGGTCAGTCGCAAGGCTGAACAGGGAGTGAGGTTACAACTTGTGTTGGATGGGGTCACACTCCCCTTGAAGACACAGGTTCGCAGTCTGGGAGTGATCCTGGATTCATCACTGAGCCTGGAGCCCCAGGTTTCAGCGGTGACCAAGGGAGCTTTAGCGCAACTAAAGCTTGTGTGCCAGCTGCACCCATACCTTGGGAAGTCTGACTTGGCCACGGTAGTCCACGCTCTCGTTACATCCCGTATAGACTACTGAAATGCGCTCTACATGGGGTTGCCTCTGAAGACTGCTCGGAAGCTTCAATTAGTCCAACAAAAGGCTGCCAGATTGCTAACTGGAGCAGGGTACAGGGAGCATACAACTCCTCTGTTACACCAGCTCCACTAGCTGCCAGTATGCTTCTGAGCACAATTCAAAGTGCTGGCTTTGGCCTATAAAGCCCTAAATGGTTCGGGCCCATCTTATCTGTCTGAATGTATATCCCCTTATGAGCCTAAGATCCCCTAAGATCATCTGAGGAGGCCCTGCTCTCGATCCTGCCTCTTTCGCAGGCATGATTGGCGAGGACGAGTGTAAAGAAGTGTGTTTTTATTTTGATTTATAGATGTCATGTTTGTTTAATTTCATTTTAAAAGTCATGTTTAACTATGTTTAAAACTAAAAGTATTAGTTACCAGTGCTAGGGGGATGGTAGCCAGCTTAGCATTCTGAGGCAGGTTACCATAGCAATGAGGGCGGAGCCAACCGCCGTTTGGAAGAAAAGGAGGGAATGTTTTAAAAACAGTTTAGTCTGTGATTTTTAGTCACAAGGAAGACACTGGTTCCAGGTTAGGGATACCAGGGAAACTCAGATCTCTAGTGGTGTTGAATTAAGCAAGTAAAGGACTTGTTTAGGTTTATTTGTAGAGTCTGAGTAGGAAGGGAAAGTAATCCCAGTTAGATCCAAAGTGATCAGTTAGTAGTTTTGGTTGGGAAAGGAAAGGAGAAAGTATTTGAAAGAGGATTCATCATAAGTTATATTTGCAACAGATTAAGAAAGTTTAACTCTGAGAAACAAATTGTAACCACTAAGCTCTGTGCCTGAAATAAACTTATTAATTTTCTTTAACATCTAAGCCTCTGTCACATATATTCTAACTTAAGTTACGCTACCATCTAAAGTGAATAAAAAGTTTCCTCCTCTTTCTTCCACATCTCCACAACGAGAGACAGGGCCTTCTTAGTGGTGGCCCTCAGGCTGTGGAACTCCCTCCCCAGTGACATCAGATCTGCGCCCTCCCTCATGGTCTTTGGGAAGAAACTAAAAATCTGGTTGTGGGACCAAGCCTTTACTCAACAGCAATAAGAGACATTGAATCATACGTGCAATGAAGAATTGACATTGGACCGGCCTTGGATCAACACTTTCAGATTGTGTGATTTTAACTGTTTTATTCTGTTTTTACTTGGAATGTTTTAAATGCTATGGGTTTGACCATTTTTAACACTATGTTCTTTGTTGTATAGTATGCTGTAAATGACTTTGGGTCCCCTAGGGGATGAAGGTGGTATATAAATGCTGTAAATAAATAAATACAGTAGAGTCTCACTTATCCAACATAAATGGGCCGGCAGAATGTTGGATAAGTGAATATGTTGGATAATAAGGAGAGATTAAGAAAAAGCCTATTAAACATCAAAATAGGTTATGATTTTACAAATTAAGCACCAAAACATCATGTTATACAACAAATTTGACAGAAAAAGTAGTTCATTACACATTAATGCTATATAGTAATTACTGTATTTACAAATTTAGCACCAAAATATCACAATATATTGAAAACATTGACTACAAAAATGCGTTGGATAATCCAGAACATTGGATAAGTGGGTGTTGGATATCTGAGACTCTACTGTAAATATGAAATTCCATCCTAAAGTATGTAGGGTGTGTGTGTGCATGATATCCCTACGAATTGGTAGATCAGATGGCGATTACCTTCCTTGATTTTCTTGTGAATATTCATCTTGATCCCCAGAACGAGGAGAAATTGTGGAGCAACCAACAGAAGAAAGGACAACCAACTGCTGCAACCTTGCATGGTGCAAGAGAGAGTCCATCCTTCCCACCTACTCAGGCCTACTCAGCCTTTTGTCCATACGGAAGAGGAAAAGGGAAAGAGATGATGCCCTTCCTCTAGCCACTTAGGATTCCGATGGTCACACATTCCAACGGTCATCTCAATAGTGACCACGGCAACCTTTCCGCCACTGTGTTCTAGAGAGAGTTGGGATACTCTAGGACAGTGGTTCCTAAGCCTTCTTGGTCACAGAATCCTTTAGAAGACATTTACTTTCTGTAGAACCCTAACTCTATCCCTGATAAGTTTAATCAAATATTCTGGGTCAATTTACACAACTTCAAATATGTCTCTGAATATTCTATACAACATCTAGTTTTTGAGTAAATTTTACTCTGATATTTTATGTATAATATCCCAAAGCAGCTCACAACATTAAAAACAATGCCATTTGAAATATACAACAAATAAATATTAAAATAGAGTGAAACACACTAACAAGTTAAATCCCTCAAAACACATAAAAACAGTTATTCATAATATATCGTGGATCATTTTATGCTAATTCAAATATGGCCCCTTCTACACTGCCCTATATTCAAGGATTTGATCCCAAATTATCTTCTTATGTCAGATTATCTGGCAGTGGAGACTCATATAATCCAGTTCAAAGCAGATAATCTGGGATCCGATTCTGGGATATAGGGCAGTGGATATACAACCTAGGTCTCTAAATTTTCTATATAATATCTAGTTTTTGAGTAAATTTTACTTTGATGTCTTATCAATAGTAGTCCAATATTTCAACATCCCAAATGTCTTTTATCTCACAAACTGCACAAGAAAGAATTAAAAAAGAAACATGGAATCAATGTGAAAAACGGACTATGTATGAATTACTCTTAATTATAGTAGTAGATTCTCACTTATCCAATCTTCGCTTATCCAATGTTCTGGATTATCCAACGCAGTTTGCCTTTTAGTAGTCAGTGTTTTTGTAGTCAATGTTTTCAATACATTGCAATATTTTGGTGCTAAATTCGTAAATACAGTAATTACTATATAACGTTACTGTGTATTGAACTGCTTTTTCTGTCAATTTGTTGTAAAACATGATGTTTTGGTGCTTAATTGGTAAAATCATAACGTAATTTGACATTTAATAGGCTTTTCCTTAATCCCTCCTTATTATCCAACATTTTCGCTTATCCAACGTTCTGCTGGCCCGTTTATGTTGGATAAGTGAGACTCTACTGTACATTGAAAAGTGTAGTCAGTAAGTATATAACTAACTGCATTAGTATAGCACAAAATAGCTATTACTGAGACTGTGAATGAATGAGTTGGCCTCATGCTTGTATTTCAAAATCAGTTTTAAATTTGACTTTTAAGGCTGGATCTACACTGTTCTATATCCCAGGATCTGATCCCAGATTATCTGCTTTGAACTGTATTATATGAGGCTACACTGCCAGATAATTTGGGATAAGAAGATAATCTGCGATCAAATGCTGGGATATAGGGCAGTGTAGATCCAGCCTAAGATTGTTTGTGGAACCCTTATGATGCTTTTGTAGAATCTAGTTTGGGAACTGCTACTCTACACTGCCATATAGACTCCATATTATCTGCTTTGAACTGGATTATATGGCAGTGTAGACTCAGATAATCCAGTTCTAAACAGTTAATATATATTATCTGATTTGATAATCTGAATTTTATGGCAGTGTAGTAGGCGCCTAGGAGGCTTGTTGATATATGTAACTGAAAACAACAGCTTGACCCAAAGCCATCATAATTTAAGTTTAGTTGTCTGATGAACCTTTTACGCTACTATATAAACAAAGCAGATAATCAACATTATCTGTTTTGAACCGGATTATATAATCCAGTCATATAATCCTGTTCAAATCAGATAATCTGGATTTTATATGGCAGTGTAGAAGGAGCCTGAATAGGGTGGCTATGAGTCTGCTTTTACATAAAATCAAGATGAACTGCTTTGAACTGGATTATATGGCAGTGCAGATTGATACAATCCAGTTCAAGAATACGAAGAAGGAGGCAAACAATGTGTGGAAAGAAAACGCCCATAAATCCTCTACTACAAGAGTTTGCCTTGCCTAATTCTTCTAATGTTTGATAGCTTTAGTATACAGTAATTGAAGTTTTGTCTCTTTTGTAATAAGTCAATTTTTTGTGCATTCTTCCTGAATCCGGGGAGCAGAGTGAGCTCCCACTATTAGCCCCAGCTTCTGCTAAACTAACAGTTAGAAAACATCCAAATGTGAGTAGATCAATAGGTACCGCTTCTGCGGGAAGGGAACAGTGCTCCATGCAGTCATGCTGGCCACATGACCTAGGAGGTGTCTATGAACAATGCCGGCTCTTTGGCTTAGAAATGGAGATGAGCACCAATACCCAGAGTTGGGCACAACTAGACTTAGTGTCAGGCGAAACCTTTACTTTTACTTTATTTCAATTCATCTGTTTTGTTAATCTGGAATACATGGCAGTGTAGATGGGGGCTAATTGTGCTTTGAACTGAGTTTGCAGCCATTGAAACAAGCTGATCATAAAGGGTATCATGGGAGAAGGAGAGAAAAACAGGGGCATTTTAAAAAGCAACTGAAAAAGTGAGATGATAGAGGATTAATTTGATCTTTGCTTCCAAATTGAAGAAGTCAGAGAATATACCATTGATGACCCACCATTGCCCTAAACAGAAAAATAAATGGAAGAACAGCCTTTCAGATCTGAGAGTAGTATTTAGATAGGAAGCACAGTCAGCATTACATTTTCTAGAAATGGGGCAGAGAACACATACAATTGTGGTTCACTTGCTGTCTTTGAATGAAGCCTGGCGAAAGATTACTGGAATTCTCCCTTATAACAAATGAGTGATCTCAAGGGTGGGTCTCCACCTCCAAAGTGTGGTTTTGCACCAGATGTGCCACCTTTCCCTGCCACCTGACGGTGCTCTGTTCCCTTGCAGCACAGAATCATTTCCTGTCCCTGTCAATGTGTGATTCTGCTAATGCAAGCTAACCAACTCCTTCTTGAAACAGAAGAGAGGCTGGCTGGGAATCTTCGTTCTTTCTGAAGTTCAGAAGAATCCCAGGACCCTGCAGAGAAGCATCAGAATAACCTGCTGCATTTAACAAAATGGAAGGTGAGAGATGTTTCCTTGGTTGTACTTTAGCAAAACCTTTCAAATGCAAAAATAGTATTTAGTTCACTACCAATTAGCTTCTGAAGCTGAAATTTCTCTCAAAGTTTTTTCCTCTCTCTACGGCTGGATCTACATTGCTGTATAATGAAGTCTGAACTGCATTATATGGGTCTACACCAGGCATGGGCAAACTTTGGTCCTCCAGGTGTTTTGGACTTCAACTCCCACAATTCCTAACAGCCAGTAGGCTGTTAGGAATTGTGGGAGTTGAAGTCCAAAACACCTGGAGGACCAAAGTTTGCCCATGCCTGGTGTAGACCCATATAATGCAATTGAAACAATAGTATATGGGTTTACACTTACTGTATAATGCAGCTCAAACTGTATTACTTGGCAGAATAAATTTCAGCCTACTTCTTACTCTATACACACATTTTTGCATAGATTATATTTTGCTGAGACTGAATTTTGAAAGCATTATCAGGCCTAAAATCCATTTGTTGTAAGAATGAGGAAATCCATTATTTTTTCAGTCCTTTCTAAATTTACTTATTATTTTCTTCCTTGGCTACCGCACATAAATGTCTTTAGAGTTTGCGAGAACTTGGGAAAAATTTATTATACAAGACAATGCATCCCCCTGAGATATTCCCATTAGATGTCAACTTACGTAGTTCCAATCTTTTAGATAAATCTTTATCCCTGGCTTCTAAAACATTTCTAGATTCTGGAGGCAACCTTTTGAAATACATCAAAACATTGAGAAGACAAAAAAAAATCTGTTTCTGAAAATTGTGTAAGACTCAAGAAGTTTGCATTTGCAATGTAAGTGCTTGCTCGAATTTAGGGGCTACTTTCTCTTGTTTCCATATTCTTTTTTGAGTAGTCAGTTTCTCTATGTACATGAAGATACACACGCATATTTACAGAGGGATCTGTACAAATATTGAGAAAAGCGTGCCTTTCATAGATCAAGCCTTTGAAATAGTGGATTAATTGTTTTGAGAGCCAATTTGGCTTGTGATCCTGTGAGAACATCTGAGCTCAGTCCTTAACTTCTAAAGTCCGCAGTCTGGGGGGTTCTCCTGGACTTACTTAGTGTGACGCTTGAAGCTCAGGTGTCGGCGGTGACTGGGAGGGCCTTCGCACAATTAAAACCTCTGTGCCAAATGTGACCATACCTCGAAAAGCCTGACATGGCCAAGATGGTCCACACCTTAGTTACATCTAGAATGGACTACTGCAATGCATTCTACGTGGGGCTGCCTTTGAAGACGGTTTGGAAACTACAGAGGTCGGCGGCCAGATTACTAACCGGAGCTGATTATGGGGAGCACACCATGCCTCTATTAAAAGCAGCTCCACTGGCTGCCAATGAGTTTCCAGACCCAATTCAAAGTGTAGGTTATTATCTATAAAGCCCTATACACTTTGGGTCCAACCTATCTTCAAGACCACATCTCAATCTATGAACCAGTACGGGCACTAAGATCTACTGGGGAGGCCCTCCTCTTGGTCCCGCCTCTGTCTGAAATACACAGGGATGAGAGATAGGGCCTTCTTGGTGGTGGCCCCCCAGTTTTGAAATGCTCTCCCTAGGGTGATTAGACTAGCCCCCACTCTCCAAGCCTTTTGTATACAACGGAAGACATGGCTATTTCGATAAGCCTTTGACCATGTTTAGAATCCCTTAATGAAACTATCTGAGGACCTAGAGACTACTTTGCCATGCACTTTATGAGACTGACATTGATTGCAGTTGTTTTACACCTGCAGCTATTGTTGCTTTTACTGATTTTAATCAGGGGGGTTGTGGTGTTTATGTTGGTTGTTGCTGCTTTTATGTTATTGTCTTTGCACTTCTTGTATTTTGCGTGTTTGCACCCTTGAGTGCTTTGTGAACTGCCCCGAGTCCCTTTGAGAGATGGTGGCGGGGTGTAAATAAAGATGATGATGATGATGATTATTATTATTATTATTGACACAACAACATGGTATGACACAGCAAACAAGATAGATATGCTGAACACTTCCCAAGTGTTTAGGACTGTGTGATGTATTTTCGAATGATGTGCGCAGATCCCAGTAGGGTGGCCTTTTGCAGTTGACAGATCGTAACTTTATTTATTTATTTATTTACAACATTTATACCCCGCCCTTCTCACCCGAGGGGCCTATTGTTTCCAAATGTTGGCTGAGATCTTTTGCCATGGCACCCAATGTGCCGATCACCACCGGGACCACCTGTACTGGTTTCTGCCAGAGTCTTTGAAGTTCAATCTGGAAGTTCAATCATTATCATCATCTTCTTCTTCTTCTTCTTCTTCTTCTTATTATTATTATTATTATTTCAGAGCATAAACTTTTTGTCCAGTAAATATTTACAATTCTCCTAATTTCTTCTCCTTGTTTAGAATATATGTATACCCTGCAGTATGTAATAGGAATGTGTAATGGGTATATCATACTATATCATAATAAGAGTGTTGCTTGTTTTTCAAAGGTTAATCTGGCGGTTTACAATTTTGCTTGATGTTCTTGAGAACTCTTTGTCAAGATAGGCACCAGAGATAGAAAATCAGTATGGTGGTTATCTGTCATCAGGCCAATGTCTGTGAATTGTATAGTTCTGTGGTCCCAAAGAACACTTTGTTCAGAAAATAGATATTAACTTGGAAGACTATAGCCCAGCACATTCAATTGAAATTTTGGTTATAATCTTCTAAGAGATGGTTCGTATTTCTCACCCACCTTAAATAGATTTAATACATTGTGTGAAAAATGACAACGTTTTTATCTGGTATCTTTCTCAAAGGCCTTATTGAGAAATACAATACAACCCCGCATCTATGGGAACGCATTCCTGGACTTTGGATGGATGCGCAAACCTGGATAATAGTAAACCCTATTGAAATGAAGATCATTTATTGTCAAATAATACCATAGACTTGTGCTGGACAATGTAGAAAATACCAAGAGAGGGTATATGTTGTTGGAAACCCATGGATATTGAGTTTGTACTGTAGTTACTTTCTTTGTGTTGGTATCGTGTTTCTTTAGGAGAGCTTGGAAAATTTATTTTAAGGACCAATATGATGATCTGATGAAGCTATCAATATCTGAGCATTGTCTGAATAAAGGTCTGATGTCCAGCTTTTGCTTAGAGGTAAATCCTATTGAAATGAATGGGATATTTCCTTAAGGCTGGAACTACACTGCCAAATAGTTTCTGATCCCAGATTATCTGCTTTGAACTGGATTATATGGTAGTGTAGACATATAATCCAATTCGAAGCAGATAATCTGGATCAGATCCTGGATTATATGGCAGTGTACATCCAGCCTAAGTCAACATGATTAGGACAAAATGGTAGTTTTTCTGGTGCCAAAAAGTCCCTCCCTTGAAAGAGTTTACACATTGTAAAGATACATACGCATGCATGTTATCCAATCGTCTCGTTGTGGAGAGAAAAATCGGGTTATAAATAAACATAATGATAACCATAACTATACTAATAATAACCATAACCATAGTAGTTCATAACATTATTGAAAAACAGGTAATAAAATACAATAAGAAATAGTATTAAAACACAGCTAAACAGATTGTAATATTAACACAATGGATCATGTTCTTTAAAAAAAATGGAAACTACATCAAGAAAAAAAGGAAAGAAAAAACCAGAGCCCGCCCCCTTAAAAGACCCTTGTTAACAGCCAGTCATTTGCCCAAAAATGGACTTAATTAAAGGTCTATGGGTTCATATATACAATGCAGAATAAATTGAATTTGACACTATTTTAACTGCCATGGCTCAATGCTATGGAATCCTGGTGTCGTAGTTTGATAATTTCTAGAAAGCTAAAGACCTTGCAAAACTACTATTCTCAGGATGCCATAGCACTGAACTATGGTAGTTAAAGTTGTGTCAAACTGCATTCATTCTACAGCGTAGATGGACCCTACTCCTGATGGCAGAAGGACAATGGCAACCTAAGAAGGGACTTTTTGGATGCAGCCACTATAGCTGGATCTACACTGTACTATATCCCAGGATCTGATGCCAGATTATCCATTTATTCTCAGGCTCAATCTACACTAAACTGTTATATAATCCAGTTCAAAGCAGATAATCTTGATTTTATCTGACAGTGTAGATGGGGCCCCAAATTATCTGGCAGTGTAGGCTCTATAATCCAGTTCAAAGCAGTAATCTGGGTATAAATCCTGGGATATAGCACAGTGGAGATCCAGGCTAATGTCTTTTATCATCTCATCACTAAATGTTCCTGCAAAAGGGATGGAATGAAGGGAATGATCTCTTGACAGATCTCAGACCCTTCTGCACTATCCTTAACCCCAAAAAAGTGTGCGTGTAGTGAGAGAGTTTTACTTATCTGTTTCTAATATTGCTAATCATAATAACAGTTTTTCAAAAGAGCATTTTTCTATTAATTAAAATATTTATGTGAGTATGTGTACTTGGAATTCACCTCCTGGATATGGACTTACAGCATTTTATCAAAGATTATTAGCCATTATTTTCCTCAGAAATATTCCACCTTATATCCAAGGATCTTCAAGTAGTGTACAGTAAAATAAGTTTGGAACAACATGGATAATTTGAAAATAATATTAAATCATTTAAGACCATTTTAAAAAGTAAAACAATTAAAGATGTTAACACATGTGCAAATTGGATAAGAGCAATGAGGCGTCAACAGGCTTTAGTAAAAAGCCATGTTTTGACTTGGTGCCAAAATGATATCAACATTTCTGTCCATTGGGTCTCTAATGCTGAATCTACACTGCCCTATATCCCAGGATCTGAGTCCACAACATGTGAGTGTGGAGAAGAGCAAACCACAGATCACTTACTACAATGCAACCTAAGCCCTGCCACATGCATAATGGAGAACCTTCTCACAGTGACACCAGAGGCATTCCAAGTGGCCAGCTTCTGGTCAAAGGAAATGTAGCATAATGCCAAGTTTTGAACTTTGTTTGTGTTTTTAAATACATTATAACTGTATCCTCAATTCACTTCTGACATGATAAATAAATAATCCCAGGTTATCTTCTTACCCAAGATTATCTAGCAATATAGACTCATATAATCCCGTTCAAAGCAGAGAATCTGGGATGTTCCTTAAAAAGGTAAACAAACTCTTTCCCCTCTTTCTGAGAGGAAATCGCTTTCCTTTTCTTCATTTTTCTTTTTAGTTGAAAGATGAACCCCATTGCTAATTCTTCTCCAATAGGCTGCTACAATTCAGCACATTTCTCCCAATGGGATAAGAAAAAAAAGTTGACTCAATCTGGGATAAAGGAAGCCTTGTAGACTCCACGGGAGCTTTTTTGCAGTTTCCGGGCTGTCTGTGGAGACTCTCCAGAGTGGAACTGGGTTTCTTTAATCCATATTCTGATCTGGATTATGTGGTTGTGTAGAAGCAGCCTTACTGCTTTATCAAACGAGGCAAAATAAGTGTCCTAGGATGCTTCTGCCCCAGTTCACCCATGGACCCCCACACTACCCATCAAACAATGTAGGGTGACTTCTGGTGGAGCTCTATTGATGAACTGGGGCATCAGTATGGTAGTAGGCTGCTGCTACAAACACAAAAACAATCCCTTGTTCCATAAGGAACAACGGAGCTGCTCCATGCATCAACTGCTTGGCAATGCTTTCCCACGTGGGATTGAGAAGCATCAGCTGCTGGCTGAGGCACCCAGATTGCCCCAATGCCACCCTGATTTGTCACAGAGGGTAGCAAATCACAACACTGGTAAGGCTGAATGTGATGTGGTCCATAGTCAATTCAGTGGAAGTAGGGTCTTGTCCTTCCCTGTAGGCTCAGTACGGTTGCTCCTGTTCATTCTTATTCATAACTTTTGTCATCTTGACCACATTGTTGTTGGTTGGTCATATAGATTCTGGTTTTCTATCTGTGAAATGTTAGAAAGTATGGCTTACAATTCCATTTCAAAGTACATGCAGTGATACCTTGGGTTTAGAATTTAATCTGTTTCGTGATCAAGCTCTTAACTCAAATCACTCATCTCAAAGTGAATTTTCCCATTTAAATGCTATTAGTCTGTTCCAGCCTGCCAAAAATCCCCCCAATTTTTGTTACATGTTTTTAAATACAAAAATGTACTTTATAAATAATGTATAAATGTTCCTTCACATGGAACAATCAAAAAGAAAGATCAACTTTAAAATGGTCGAAGTACAAAGTTGTGACACAATGGTAAAAGCACAAAGTTGTGACAAGGAAGCGCAAAGCACCTCCGTCCTCTCTTTCTCTCTCTCCCTCTTTCTTTTTATGAAGCCAAACATACCAGGAATAAAAAACACACACAAAGTCAACAAACCTAAGGTTCTTCAAAGTGGACAAAAACAAAGCGAACAGCAATCTCCCAAAGTATACAATAGCATGTGGCACAGAGGCTGCTCCCTTGAAGCCCTAAAGCCCTGTACTGTCGTGCTAGCGCTCCCACAGGTGCTAGCTCTTAACTCAAAACGCTGTTTGTATGTCAAAGCAAAATCTGGGCCGAGTGATGCTCTTAACTCAAATTGCTCTTAGGTTGAAATGCTCTTAAGTCGAGGTTCCACTGTACAGTGGGCCCTCAGTATACATGAGAATTTGGTTCCATGACCCCCCTCCCTCCCAATATATCAAAATCTGTGAATTCTCAAATCCCATTGTATACAATGGTAAATAATTCAAATCAGTGATCGAGAGAACCTGAGGATCTATGAAATGGTGGTGGGCTATATCAAAACATACTTATACATTAGTGTAGTGCTTGACATGTGGCAAATTAATGTTTGCTATTTGAAATTTGTCTCCAAAATATTTTTGAGCCATAGTTGAATACATCCTATGGAGACCTGGATGGAGTTGCATCCTCTGGAGCCTTGGGATTTGCAGTTTAGGGAAAGATGTTTAGAATGTACAGCTAAACAGCTTTTTTATCTCATCAAACTATCAGTCTCAGGATTCCATGAGAAGTTGCCATGGCAGTTGAAGTGGAATCATAGCACTGTAATTGTATAGTGTAAAGGGCCCTCAAAAACAGCAATCAGTTTTTCCATCCATTCCAACAGCTGCCTGCTTTGAAAGCTTGCATCTCATATAGGAGTTGTGGTGGCGCAATGGGTTAAACCAACTGCTGACCTAAAGGTTGGGTTGCTGACCTGAAGATTGCTGGTTCGAATCTGCGAGACAGGGTGAGCTCCCGCCTGTCAGCTCTAGCTTGCGGGGACATGAGTGAAGCCTCCCAGCTAACACATCCGGGCGTCCCCTGGGCAACATCTCTGTAGACGGCCAATTCTCACACCAGAAGTGACTTGCAGTATGTTCTCAAGTTGCTTCTGACATGATTTTAAAAATCACATATTTGGGTTGGCACAATAAAGATATTACTGATCTGTGGGTTTGGGATACTTTAATATTTTTCTGTATGACCAATGTGGCTACTCCTGACATGTTTTCAAGGTGGAGGTGGGTTACTGGAGGTACTTAGGATCGGGGCCAAATATTTTCAGCAAGTGCAGAGACAGTTCTTGCTTTAATAGCAACTGCATGATGGTGTTGGTGGGAATTCTGTCTTGGCACTCTTTTCCTATCCATTCCTCTCCATTCAGTTTGTCACATGAGGTCAAGAATTGCCTCTTATTACTGTTGAATCCAGAGAAGCAACACTTCGGTGTGTGTGTATGTGTGTGGAGTAAGGGGTGTGGTAATGGTGGTTTGGAAAGGTCTTCTATTTTCAAAGTTCATACGCTCAAATGTTTCAGGGGGCCCCATATAGGTTCCATAAACCTCAGTACTGAAGCAAGGGAAGCGGTTAACACTTTCCTGCTGCTTTATGTGAGCTGAGTTTTGCAGTTATGTAACAACCAGGACCAAGGGCTGGGGTTTGGTTTATTTCTGGTATGACCTTTTTTATTTTTAACAGACAGATTTTCTGATAGATAGATCACAGGAGAGGGGAAAGGATGAGACAGAGATATAAGAGGAAGAAGCAGAGAGACCATCATGTCTCACCTGTCACGTCTCTCCATTAAACACTTGATTAATCTCCATCCAAAAGCATTTTTCAGTCTTTATTGCTTAGCAGTTGATCAGAGTTTCTGTGATGAGAAAATAAGTAATGGAAGATTAACAGATAGTGAGATAGCTATTCTCTTATTACTGCTCTTCGCCCATAATGTGTAGCTACACATACACACAAAAGTTCAGCTAGATACAAATAGACACACACAAAATTGACCTATGGTTTCCACAGATTGGTGGAGTTCTCACAATACAACACTTTGGGATTTGCCCATTGATGTTGCCACATCCACCCACACCATTTTTTTACAGCTATATTTGTAGGGATTGCTTATGGTTGAGATCCTATAGATTGAGAGACAAATTAACACACTACCACAACTATAAAGTTTCTTCTTTTTTTAAAGTAATGGTATGTGTCAAAATTCAATCCATGTATCTATTACTTTTTCATTTCACCGAGACAATGGCAAATGTACAGTGTTTGCATTAGGTATGCTATTCTCAAAGCAATGATGGATGTAAACTAATTGCCAGTGGTTGTTGTTCCTAATTTTTAAAGATCTAATTGTTTGTTTGGTGTCTTGTTGCAGATTCACCTGTTGGCATGGACTTAACCAATTGCCGGGAACAGTCAGAACTTACAGGTAATGTGCCCCTCCACATCTTCCCAATATTGCAAGACTTTTTTTCCCAATAACCACAAGATAACTCTTAAGAAACACTGGATAATAGGCAAGTGCATGAAATTCATTCCTACCATTTTTTTCGTGTCTTCAATTTCTTCAGAAGCACAAAACGGAAAGATCCCTCCCCTCACAAAAATTGCTCGACATGAAAGCCTGCTTTCATGTGCATCCAAACTCGCCTCCTTGCCTTGTTGTATGTTTTCCGGACTGTATGGCCATGTTCCTGAAGTATTCTGACGTTTCGCCCACATCTATGGCAGGCATTCTCAGAGGTTGTGAGGTGTAGAGAAACTAAGCAAGGAAGGTTTATATATATCTGTGGAACATCCAGGGTGAGAGAAGAACTCTTGTCAATTGGAGGCCAGTGTGAATGTTGTAGTTAATCACCTTAATTAGCATTGATGGCCATGTTCCTGAAGTATTCTCTCCTGATGTTTCACCCACATCTATGGCAGGCATTCTCTGAGGTTGTGAGGTGTAGAGAAACTAAGCAAGGAAGGTTTATATATATCTGTGGAAAGTCCAGGGTGAGAGAAGAACTCTTGTCAATTGGAGGCCAGTGTGAATGTTGTAGTTAATCACCTTAATTAGCATTGAATTGCTTCATCTTCTGGCTTCTTCCTGCCTGGGGGCATCCTTTGTTCAGAGTTGTTTGTTGCCCCTGGTTAATTCATGTCTGGAACTCCTCTGTTTTCAGAGTGTTGCTTCTTATTTACTGTTCTGATTTTTGAGTTTTTTTAAATACTGGTAGCCAGATTTTGTTCATTTTCATGGTTTCCTCCTTTCTGTTGAAGTTGTCCTCATGCTTGTGGATTTCAATGGCTTCTCTGTGTAGTCTGATATGATAGTTGTTGGAGTGGTCGAGCATTTCTGTGTTCTCAAATAATATACTGTGTCCAGGTTGGTTCATCAAGTGCTCTGCTATGGCTGATTTCTCTGGTTGAGTTAGTCTGCAGTGCCTTTCATGTTCTTTGACTCATGTTTGGGCGCTACACTTGGTGGTCCCTATGTAGACTTGTCCACAACTGCATGGTATACAGTAGACTCCTGCAGAGGTGAGAGGATCCCTCTTCTTCTCTCACCCTGGACGTTCCACAGATATATAAAAATTTTCCTTGCTTAGTTTCTCCATACCTCACAACCTCTGAGGACGCCTGCCATAGATGTGGCGAAACGTCAGGAGAGAATACTTCTGGAACATGGCCATACAGCCCGGAAAACATGCAACAATACAAGGAGGCAAGTGATCCCGGCCATGAAAGCCTTTGACAACACATTGCCTCCTTGCCTTGGAAAGAGGGGGCATGTGTGACAGAGTGTGCAAGCAGGCTGGCCCAGAGCCCAGCTGCAAGCGTGCTCCAGGCCTGCCTGCATGCCCTGCCACACATGCACTCTTGGAGACTGTGGCGGGGCGTATGTGGCATGGCATGCAGGTAGGCAGGCCTGGAGTGCACCTGCAGTTGAACATCTTTTACTATAGAATAAGAGGCGCTTGGCTGCAGGCACTGGCAGGCATGCACGCTTTCTGGGCCTGCCTTCATACCCCACCACATGCACACTCTCTTTCCAAGATAGGCCTGGAAAGCACACGTGTCTGCCAGTGCCTGCAGCCAAGCACCTCTTACTCTCGAATAGAAACAGTTCCCCCGGGAAGGGGAGCCAATGAGTGGGAATAATGGCCAAATTTTCAGACCCCGAAACAAAAGCACTGAAAACAACCCTCCCAATTTCAGCAGGCTTCCAAAAAAACAGATCGGGGCCCTCAACAAGAGCCGGGACATGAAACGGGACAAGGTTTCCCCCAAATGCACATCCCTACTGGATAAGTAAGAAACCTAAAATAGAAACTTGATCAAGAAAGACTGATTTTGCTTCAATGCAAAATGACTACACATGTAAATGTTTGTAATGATTTGATGCTGTTGATGCTACTGTTTTAGCTGTGTTTCTCAACCAAGTATATTGTGTTTGAAGCCAAAAGATTTAAATATCAACTCTCTTGCGTAGGGTTTTGTCCATGTGACCTGGTTAAGATCAATTTTTCACATCTATAAAATGAGAATATAAGCACTCTATTTTGTGAATAGAAATATTGCAGCTACCTAAATGATTTACTACCATTCTTTTTTTTAAATCCTTCCAGATGTTAAGGATGTTCAGGATGACAGCAATTCCAATACATCCCATGAAACAGAAAATATGAACCACAGTGAAGATGCAAAGGAATATCATTTGACTAATGGAAGAGGAAGAGAAGGTAAAATGGAATTGTTACAAAATAATTTGTTACAACAGTAAGCTGCAACCATAACATTTCTTATGTTTGATTTGATTAATTCAACCAACTGTGTAGTTGAGAACAATCCCCATTACATTTTTTAAAATTCCCTTGATTTAATTGAATTCCCATCTGGAAGAATGTGTTCTGCTGCCGTGGAGACTAGGACACAGAACAATGGCTTCAAACTACAGGAAAGGAGATTCTACTTGAGCATTAGGAAGAACTTCCTATGTGTGAGAGCTGTTCAGCAGTGGAACTCTCTGCTGCGGAGTGTGGTGGAGGCTCCTTCTTTGGAGGCTTTTAAACAGAGGCTGGATGGCCATCTGTTGAGGGTGCTTTGAATGTGATTTTCCTGCTTCTTGGTGTGGGTTGGACTGGATGTCCCACAAGGTCTCTTCCAACTCTATGAGTCTATGATTCTAAGAAACCACCAGCTTCCAAGGCAATCCATTCTATCAGGACAGCCCTTATAATCAGGATGTTCTTCCTAACGTTTACATAGATTTTTCTTATAAATTCAACTGCTTGATTGGTGTCCTAATCTCTGGAATGGCAGAGAGCAATTTTGTTCTGTTTTCCACATGACATCCCTTCAGGCATTTAGAGATAGCTATCAAGTCATGTTTCTGTTGTGTCTTCTCCATACAAAACATACCTAACTCCACAAGCCATTACTCATAGCCCAGCCCAGTCCATACCATACTGTTGGATGGGAGAAATATATCATGACTTTTACACAGGAGAATATCCTCCTCATAGAAGAATAGTGTGTTTCACAGGACAGTTCCAGCCTAGACTTTTCCTTGCGTGAAGATTTTTTTGACAAGTTTCACATAACATGTTCCAGAGAATTAGCTGTAGCTTTCTTTTTCATTTTTAAAATAATTCACATGAAGTGCAGTTTTTCTTCCAAGCTCCACCTGTTGAAAGTATACATCACAGCACTCTAAGAGTCTCTTTTTATCTTATTATTTTAACACAGTAGGATATAAAGATAAAGGTAAAGGTTTTCCCCTGATATTAAGTCTAGTCGTGTCCGGCTCTGGGGTTTGGTGCTCATCTCCATTTCTAAGCTGAAAAGCTGGCATTGTCTGTAGACACCTCCACGGTCATGTGGCTGGCATGACTGCATGGAGCACCGTTACCTTCTCGCCGGAGCAGTAACTATTGATCTACTCACATTTGCATGTTTTCAAACTGCTAGATTGGCAGAAGCTGGGGCTAACAACGGTAGCTCACCCCACTCCCAGATTTGAACCGCCAACTTTTCGGTCAGCAAGTTCAGCAGCTCAGCGGTTTAACCCACTGTGCCACTGGGGACTCCTACAGCAGGATATAGAAATGTAAAAACCTTTCTATTGATCACTACCACTGCTTTTTAGGAATTCCCAAGGCCAGGCAACACTTTTAAGTATTATTTTTGCACTGACAGAAGTCAGTCCGGAAATTGTGCCTTTATCGCTCTTGTATCTGTGGAGTTAGCAGGACAGCAACTGTCTACACCAGGGGTCTCCAAACTTTTTAGGCCAAGGGCCGGTCCGCAATCCTTTAGACTGTTGAGGGGCCGGATTATCATTTGAAAAAAAAAATACAAACAAATTCTGATGCACACTGCACATGTCTTATTTGTAGTGCAAAAACAACAACAACAACAACAACAACAACAACAATGAAAGAACAATACAATATTTAAAAATAAAAACAATTTTAACCAACATACATTTATCAGGATTTCAATGGGAAGTGTGGTCCTGCTTCTGGCCAATGAGATAGTCAAGTTAATTAGGGTTGTTGTTGTTGTTGTTGTTGTTGTTGTTGTGTGCCTTCAAGTCATTTCAGACTTTGGGCGAGTCTAAGTCTAAAATGTATTTATTTATTTACTGCATTTATTTACTACATTTGTATCACACCCTTCTCACCGCAAAGGGGACTCAGAGTGGCTTACAAATTATATGTACATACAATATATTATATTATTAGCATAGCACAATATTAGCATTATATATTACTATATTGAAATATAGCACTATACTGTAATATTATTAGTAATATTATATGTAATATAGAATATATAATTAATATTATTATATGGTATTATTATTAGTGTTATATTGTATTACATTATAATATTATTATCAATATTATATGTATATACAATATATTATATTATAAAATTGAGGGTGGGGGCCAGGTAAATGAGCTTGGAGGGCCGCATCTGGCCCCCGGGCCTTAGTTTGGGGACCCCTGGTCTACACCATCGCAAGACAAGAGATAAGCAGCTAAGGCGATAATGAGGGAGGCCATGAACTTCCCCTTTGTGGCTCCATTGCAGTGGATTAAACTTAAAAAGACAAAAGTGCTATTTTTGTTTCACCAAAAATACTGTTGAGTATAAAGACAAATCCATGAGTACAATATGTTACAATTTATGATTGGGCAGTGCATAAAAGTATGTTGTTTGTGGGATAGCTTGAGTCCTAGTTAGCACACTTAACTATTCTTCTATTCTACACATAGCATAAGCCATTTTCAGATTTGCTACAAACCCCACTTCCCTAGTTCAAGTTAAATATACCCACTTTCCTTTCAAAGTGGTCTAGATTGGTTATTTTGGTATCGGCTACAGTTACAAGCCAGAATATCCCACCTACCCTTTAGGGTAGTGGTTCTTAATCTCTGGCCCTCCAGGTGTTTTGGATTTCAGCTCACAGAAATCCCAGCCAATGTACCAGCTGTTATGAATTGTGGGAGCTGAAGTCCAAAACACCTGGGGGACCAAAGCTCAATATCCACTGCTTTAAGGAAAGATGTTTAACACGTGTCTCCTTTACCACACTCCTTTATCATTCCTAGGCTGCTCAGCTCACAGACCTTCACTGTCCTTCCCATAGCACATAGTGGGAAATGTATGTTCTATATCAGGGGTCCTCAAACTTTTAAAGCAGAGAGCTGGTCCACAATCCTTCAGACTGTTGAGGGGCCAGATTATCATTTGAAAAAAAAAATACAAACAAATTCCGATGCACACTGGACATGTCTTATTTGTAGTGCAAAAACAACAACAACAACGAAAGAACAATACAATATTTAAAAATAAAAATAATTTTAACCAACATACATTTATCAGGATTTCAATGGGAAGTGTGCTCCTGCTTCTGGCCAATGCGATAGTCAAGTTAATTAGGGTTGTTCTTGTTGTTGTTGTTGTTGTTGTTGTGTGCCTTCAAGTCATTTCAGACTTTGGGCGAGCCTAAGTCTAAAATGTATTTATTTATTATTTATTTATTTACTACATTTATTTACTACAATTGTATCACACCCTTCTCACCCCAAAGGGGACTCAGGGTGGCTTACAAATTATATGTACATACAATATATTATATTATTAGCATAGCACAATATTAGCATTATATATTACTTTATTGAACTATACCACTATACTGTAATATTATTAGAAATATTATATGTAATATAGAATATATAATTAATATTATTATATGGTATTATTATTAGTGTTATATTGTATTACATTATAATATTATTATCAATATTATATGTATATACAATATATTATATTATAAAACTGAGGGCGGGGGCCGAGTAAATGACCTCGGAGGGCCACATCCGGCCCCCGGGCCTTAGTTTGGGGCCCCTGTTCTATATGTTTATATTTTTTAAGAGTTTTTCAAATACAATAAAATCACAACTATTTAAAAGAAAGAGGGAAATTATAAGAGCAGTTACCATTTAACGTAACTGTTTCCTTTTCTTTCTTTTGAAATCTGAAGCTCCTATCCCAATTTTAGGCAATCCCATAGCAAGAGTGAACTGTCCCTCTACTAGCAGTTCACTCAGTTGGTAGGGAAGTTCAGACAGTCCTTCACAAAGAAAAAGTTTCCCGACTCTGCTGTAGCAGATCTCTGTAAGTTTTGTTCCTTTCTCTTTGCGTCTCCCTCTTTGACCTGAGTATTGAGTAGACCTACAGAATCATGCTAAGAGTTCTTCTTTGGGCCCTCAGATATTTAATGGACCCATATAGGTTTTCACAGAATGCTTTGAGACAAGGGAAACATGTAGTTTGGGAGCTTGGGTCATCCGAAAGAATGAGCTTTATTAGAGCTATTGTAGTGACAGAGGAGACAGAACAACAACAGTAGACCTGGGAGTTGTGTACTCCATCTGTGAGAACGAGTAAGTCCAAATTTTAGCTTTATGTATCTACTTAAGTTTTCAGTATCTCATTTACCATCCTAGTCGTTATGCTTACACAGTTGGGAGTATGCAATAGAAATGTCTACACTTTGGCCCTGCAAGATAATTGGTGATAGTGGTCTTTTGTGGGAGTCAAAAAGGAGCAAACGGAAAGTGCCTTAGTAGACACGTGGCTGTTCTGGTAAAGAAAGAGCACGTTTATAATCAAACTATTTCATCTCTTGCATCGTCCTGCCAGTGGGACAAGGGCAGGGAGGAGGAGAGTTTATTGAGCAAGTACTTTTCTGCAGAGGTTCACTTTGAAGGGGATTTCATAAAGGATCAAAGACAATGGTGGAACGTGAACTGACTGTTTTGGCACTGCGTTCCTCAGATTGTGGTTTCTGATTTGAAGCTCACACTCAGGGCTCTGTTCTCCGCATCCTCTTAAAGCTACCGTTTTTCTTAAAAGATTCTGTACCAAGAAAATCAAAGTGCAGTGATCATTACTGTTTAATTTCCCAGTCCTGTCAATATACATGGCACATTATGAGCAAACATATATTCCCAAATATAAAAAAAATACCACTTTTAATAGTATGGAGATAAGAGATGGGATGTGAGGTAAAGGCCAGAAGACAACATATTGGTTTATTTTTAGGGTTTTTTTTTAATGAAAACTATACTTAGGACATTTAAAAAGGTGTTTGACTCCCATAATCCCCAACTACTGGCTGTGCTTTTTGGGATTTCTGGAAGGTGCAGTTCCAATAATCAAGAAGGTCAACGGCAAGAAACACTATTTGCATTTACCAGTACTCGGAGGTCCCTGAAATCCAAGATCTGATGGGTTTTCTTCTCTGTAGCCTGACTTTTCATGAATTGAGATGTTTTCAATTGAGATTATATATAATAAAACTCTGCAAGTTCCTACGAGCTTTGCCGTTCTCTTCATTAGAGATTTTTTATTTATTTATTACATCACTTCTACCCCGCCCTTCTCACCCATCAGGGGACTCAGGGCGGCTTACAATATAAACATATACATCAGAAAAACAGATTTAAAAGTCTTTCAAACTTAAAAAATTACAATAAAATTGAAATATATATTAAAAACTTGCATAATTGTACATTTAAATAAACATTTAAGGTGCTTTTCAACCCTTCCATTTGGAAGTACAATTGCCGAAGTATATTATTGGGTGCCATAATGGTTTAAACAGAGTTTGTGTACAATTTTTCAATTTGTACAAGTTCACCATCTAATCTGTAGTGATAAATTCAGTAATACTTATCTCTAAAAAGGATAAACTTGCATCATGGCTCTCCCGTTCTCAACATACTTTTTAACCAATGTCCAGATGATGGTTTTTTCATAGAGTATCAGCCCTAATACATCTGTGCAATACTCCACAGAAACTTTTTGATCTTGAATTTTACCCCAAATTCAAGGTGATCTAGAACAGAGTCCTTAGGAAGAGGAAGTTTGCAGACAATCAAAATAGTATTTTGCAGAACCAACTTGCTGTAGTGATTTGGGTGTTGGACAAGGACTCCGGAGACCAGAGTTCAAATCCCTGCTCACCCGCGGAAACCCAGTGCATGACAGTAGGAAAGTCATACTTTCAACCTCAGAGGATTGCAATGGAAAACCTCCTCTGAAGAAATCTTGCCACAAAAACACTGTCATAGGTCCAGTTGGAAAGAACTTGGGGGCACACCATAGAAAGTACTTTGTTACTCATCTGAGTTGGCATTGTTTCAGGTAACTTCATATATTCTCCAGGGGAGGTACAAGTTCCAGTGTTTCAACCATTTCTCTTAATCCCCATCCCCCCGGTCTACTAAATTTGTGTGTTATTTTCCTACAGGTTTTTTTTTTAGGGAGGTGAACCAACTGGCAACAAGCACTCATGCTTGATAGGGAATTCATGAAGTTTCGTTCTTATTTTTAGTATGTGATATTTCCACCAGGTGCTCACTGTTCTGTTTGGGTTCATTGAGGCATCACCGTAGAAATTAGATATCTAAATAAAAAAACACAAGAGGTCAAAAGTAATCCCTTAGCATGTAGATCAGTGAACAAGGGGGAGGAAGTACAAAACCATGTGAAATGACTATGGGATGACTTGGATGTTGGAACTATGGAGGTAGGCTGCATGGCATCGTTGTGAAATATAGACATCGGTGTGAAGTGATGTAGGAAGAAGTGATGGGAATGATTTGGCAAGACACCAGACACAACATTATTGTGTGTGATTCAAACCAGAGAGTATGGCTTATATGAAAAGCTGTCATATGTGAACCAAACTCTGATCATTATGAATTCTGAAGGCACTTGACAGAGAAAGATGAATTTCATCATAGAAACAAATAACAGAGATAGAGGAAGAGGGGGAAGTGAAGTTGTTGTTGGGTTGCTGTGAGTTTTCCAGGCTGTATGACCAGAAGCATGCTCTCCTGACGTTTTGGTCACATCTATGGCAGGCCTCCTCAGAGGTTGTGAGGAGGGCATGCTTCTGGAACATGACCATATAGTCTGGAAAACTCACAACAACACAGTGATTCCAGCCATGAAAGCCTTCAGCAACATGTTGTTGGTATTGTTGTTGTTAATAGATGTAGAAAGGTGGAAAACAGCACTGTGTTCCGTTTTGGTTTTCTCTATTTTTCTCTAGAGATGCCTTGAGAACATTCATCACACTTTGTATCTATTTGTCACACACGTTTGTGTGATACACACAACCAGGGAGAGTTCAACCCAGGATTACATATGAGCCACCTTTTAGGACTCACAAGAGTTCAAAAACAAACAATGACACAAGATGCAATGACATCAAATGTAATCAAACCATACCATACCATGAAGTTCATTTATAAAACGTAGGCCATTAAAACAATTATAACATTTTTTAAAAAAACAAACAAACAGAATGATCAAATCTATAAGCTGCTTAAGATGATGTATATACAGGCAGTTCCCAAGTTACAAATATCAGACTTACATATGACTCATAGTTAAGATCAGGGGTGAGCCAACAGGAAGTGAGAGAAATCTACCCCTCGGAAGGAAAATTCACTCCTGGAAGAGTTATCATGAGAAAATGTGTCTCGACTGAAGCTTTCTCACCAATCCATGTTTCCACAACAAGCCGAATTTTTCAAAATCCAATCACAGGGACAGAAATCTTCTGAAGACGGGCACAGACAGCAAAACAAAACTCACAGGGGTATTAACCCTTCCCTATGCTATCCAAAGTGAAAAAACTTTGGAGTAACACATAAAAATGTACCTGTTTCAACTTGCAAATTCAACTTAAGAACAAATCTATGGAACCTATCTTGTCGTTATGGAACCTATCTTGTTCGTAACTTGGGGACTGCCTGTATATACACATGAAGTTTAAACTTGCTTAAATATTGTTGCTTCTACCCAGAGAAACATGGCTTATGTGATCAGACAAGGGCTCTCCAGCAAAGAATTCTTAGCATTCATATAGCACTTGGGGTATTATATCTCCCACAATTGCTCGTTTAGATAACCCTTTCTTTAAATGACACTGTGGCAACTAATATAGCTGAAACACTAATTTCTGCTCTTTAAGATGTAGTCTGAGATCTATATCTTTTTTTTTTATTGATGTTAATATAGTTAATGACTGATTAACCAGAATTGGGAATTTCGTTTCCCTATTCCATTCCTGTTGATGATGCCACATGTTTTTATTTTTTGATAACAAAACACACACATGCACAAACACACACACACACACACACACACACACACACAATATGCACGTTGGACTGGATGGTCCTGGGATTCTTCCATTGAAATACTGTTAAGCTTATTTTGGTTAATTCTTCATTTGAATTAGTTCACACAAACACTCTCCATCCATCTGCCACTGGCCAGGCCCAGGCGTATACATATTTCTTGGGGCTCCATAAAAAGCTTTTGCTTCAAAAAGGGCTCCACGGCTGAAAAAGTTTGAGAACCCCTGGTTTAGATACTTGGTCAGTCTCAGTGTTTCTAATATTAAGGGAACAACAGAAGCACAAGAGCTGCAAAGCTAAATGCTAGCAAATTGGCTTGGGCCTGAATCAGTTTGATTGAAAATGATTTGTAATATTTGGTGATCCAGTTCGTTTAATCTCCAAAAAAAGAACAGAGAGGAGGGTACCGAAAAGCTGACCAAAACGAATTAAGGGTGCCATATTTTATCAGTTACTAGGCAGGGAGAAGTTAAGTCTGCAATATACCTGAGGCAGGGCTCCTGGAGAAGATGGGATTATAGCAGTGTCTTTTTCTCCTTCCCCCAGCAACAGCAGCGTCTGCCCATTTCATTTTGGAAAGTTTCCTAAGCTCCTCCTCCAGAGAGGACCCTGCTGGGAGTTCACTTTCCAGCAGCACTTGCATGGGACAGGCATTGAAAAGTCTCTGAGTTCCTCTCTGAGCATGATGGGAGTTGAAGTTTTTTGTTTTATTTATTTATTTCCCATACTTATATCTTGCCTTTCTCACCCCAAAGGGGACTCAGGGGGGCCTCACAACTGGCAGCAATTCGATGCCTGACATACACACAAATTCCAAAAATAACAATTACGATTAAAATTAAACATTAAAACATAAATTAAACAGCAATTAAAATCATGCATTTCTCTCTCTATCTGTTTCTCAGACAATAAAAAGCCTGGTTGTGTCCATGCTCTGATTGGCTGAGAATGGACACTACCGGTGACTACAATTCAGAACCCTCTCTTGCAGTTTGTCTTATTTTTTAAAAAATTAATGTTAAAAAACTTTAAAATCCGTTGGCCTGCTAATTGTTTTGAAACTTGGCAGGCCTGCAGTTGTAAATGGGGTCTAAAACAGGTAGGTTTCATGCAGATAGGCCTTAGAATGACTGAGGATTGAGCCTTTAAAGTTTCTCATTGTAGCCAATGGGCTGAATCTTCGATGAAGGAAAACAGCAAAACCCCTCCCGATTTGAGTAACTTCCCAGTAAACAAAATGAGGAGTTGACTAAACATGGACCCCAAAATGGCATGCCTTTTGGCCAAATTGCGCACCTCTACTAGCAAATGTTTCTATTGCAATTTTGGTGATAGAAGTAGTTTAAACTGCTCTTATAGAGTTGAGGAGGGCAGGAACTCAGTATCACTGCAAAAATTATTAGAATAACTATCACATTATCTGCTCACGCCTTCCATGAAAACGTGTTATGCAGCCAGTCCTTGGTATCCACTGGGACTTGTTTCCAGACTTATAACAACATCTGTGGACTCTGAAGTCCTATTACATACATACAATGGCATAGTAAAATGGAAAAATCAAGGTTTGCTTCTGGGATTTTTTTAAAGCCATGGATGGTTGAATCAATGAATACAGAATATATGGATATGAGGAGCTACTTATATTTGTGTAGTATAAAAAGAACCAGGAAACTGTTTGATGGAGATGGACTAGGGACCTAATTTTCACTCAATAGTTACCCTGTATTTCAAATGACTCTTTTCTTCTTGGTCGACAACATATACAATATTCACACAGTAACAGGGCTCATGCAAGAGACTTGAAGTGCATAGTGTTGTGTATGGATAGACTCTAAAACTCCTGTTGGACCAGAATCAGTTGTTAATCCACTTTTGCCTGTCTGCAATTTTTCTAATTTGTTATCTCTATATATAGATTGTTGTCGTTTGGGCTTTTACTACTCAAGCCTCCTAAAACTAATTAGCTGCTGTCAAAACATTGTTAAGCCATTTAGGCAAGCTCACTTTTTTTAATTGGGTAGTTAGGAAATGGTGGCATACAAATGAAGTTGCTATATATATCGAGTATATATACGGCGGGAGAACCCATCTGGTTGGCTGAACATCTGCAAGGATGAGGCCTCTTTATCGCCGAACTGTTCTCGTAAATCAGATATGACATTAACTCATCACATTATGATGATTAAATTCCTTTGTTATCTCGATGACTTTATGCATCCTTATTTTTCTTCTTTTTTTAATGTCACATGTGCTGAGTTTTCTGCAACTGTGAAGCCATATCATTTGCAAAGTTTGCAATCCAGTGAGATTTGAGGGTGAGATAAAGCTTCGTTACGCATGAGTTCGAAAGCCCTGGAACCAACAAATGGGGGGAAGTGTTGCTTGCTAAGAGGAACACATTGCCCAAGTGCTCTACGATCTATCTTTTGGGATAGTTACTACTTGTCACATGGAACAAGCTGTGTAGATTATGACCTTATCTTCAAATTAAGATGAACATGCAGTCCTCAAGAATAGTGCATCTTAAACTTATCTGATGTGGAGGATTACTGAATCCCTTTGCTCCACAGGGACATATTTTCTAACTATATAAGCAGATAGGATTAGTGCTTGGAGAATAATATTCTCAAACAGTCCCTATTTAGCAGATTTAACTGGGACCATCCCAATTCTCTGCTGTATTACTTTTTCACTAGCCTTAAACATGTCCCAGTTCCTCTCTCCTTTCACGTGTCCCAGATTATGTCAGTTTCTGCATGACTTCAAAGTGCAAACATAGGGCCCTTCTACACTGCCAGATAATCTAGAATATCAAGGCAGAGAATCCACATTATCTGCTTTGAACTGGATTATCTGAGTCTACACTGCTATATAATCCAGTTCAAGGCAGATATTCTGGATTTTATACAGCTGTGTAGAAGGGGCTATGGTTTACATTCAACTAACCCATCAAAGAGAAGGTGTTGAAGGATAGCATCTTCCCAGTAGGTTCAGGCAAAAGCAGTGCTGCAGCCTCTCCTAGCTTGTGTGTTTTTTCTCATTAATAGCTTTTCTCCATCTCAACCACATGCTTTTGCTGCTTTATTACGTGTCCCAATTTTCATCTGAGAAATGTTGAAGGGTATGGAATCATAGTTCCTTTTACATTTCTCACAGATTTAGATTTCTAACATGAGATTTTATTTTCGTTGAAATTCAGTGATTCTATCTAGATTCTAGCATGTTTTCTATTTTAACATTGGTGTGAAACTTCAAGTTATATAAAATAATTTTAATTAGATTCCTCTCCCCAGCACACACACAAATGGTGCATTGATTGAATGCTATTTTCACCTGTCAGTCTAGTTCAGGAAAGTTAATGTTCTTTAGTAAAAAAAAAGTTATTTTTTTATGTTCAATTTTTAAGGAGGCTGTGCATTTTTCTTACCATGCAAACAAAATATAGCCAGATATAAACCGGTGTGGGAACAATTTCTCTTCTTGGTACCAATTTTCTGTGGAACCTGGGAAGATGATGAGCAGTCACGCTCAAACTTTAAGAAGAGAGATAAGCCGTGATAGATGAGGGAGGGTTGCCAGTAACTCTGGGCTCTTCCACACAGTCATATAACCCAGAATATCAAGGCTTTGAACTGGGTTATCCGAGTCCACACTGCCATATATTCCAGTTCAAAGCAGATAATTTGGGATTTTATTCAGCTGTGTGGAAGGGGGCACTGTCTTCACAATGGGTGCTATCTTGAGCATGCTTACTTTCAACATATGCTCTATGATTTCAGTAGGGCTTATTACAGCATAGAGCTGTAGTCTAACAACACAATCCAATGCATGCCTATGCAGAAGTCAGTTCCTTTGAATTCTCTGAGGGTTGCTTGTGGATAAACGAATACAGAATTGCATATTATTCTACATTTACCTGAGTAATTTGGGTTAAAGTGCTATGGAGCTGCCTCAATGCAGCCCTTTGGCTGTTCACATGTTCGCCAGGCCAAAGATACATTAGGGCCACCACTGCTCTTGGCAACACAACAGTGGATCTGTTAAATGTATGGACTGTGATCTAATTGGATCCAGTCTGACCCACCTCCCCACATCTCCAAAATCAGTCCAGAGCTTCCTGGAAATTCTGGGATAAACCCTATCCTCTTGACCTGCATTAATGACTGGATCCTGAGCTTCTGCTGTGAATCCAACTATTGTCTGGACTTCCCACAGCAGGTGAGCAGTGAGTCCAGTTAATTTTGGCTGTGTACACAACAAACTTTGAGTGTGTGTTTCTGCCTAGTAGGGGGCCCTTGTAATCTCTTCCAACTCTATGTTTCTGTTCTATGAACTATGAGTCCTGTTGTAGCCTGGTCAGATTCTGAGTCTTCAGAAGATGAGGAAGGAGATGTTGGAATACATTCGGAGGGCCCAGAGAAGGATAGAAGTGGCCTGGAGAGAGTTGATTTGGAATCTCCTGGCAGTTCCCATGAGACTGAGGAAAGCGATATCTGTTCTCATGAGAATCTGCCAGAAGTGCAGGCTGAAAGAAATGTGGGAGATACATGTGTGTCTAGGTCAAGGTGCTTGGAACTTCAGAGGCAGAGTGTAAAACAGAGACAGTCTTGCTTTTCCCAGCGGCTTAGACATAAGGAGAGGAAAAGCAGGTGTGTGAGGAATGATGTCATGGAAGGGCTTGAGGCCTTTTCAGTGGTACAATCCTTTGTGAGAACAATATTGTATTCAGGTAAATAGCTCTCCGTTCCTGGTCCTACGTTTGTATTCAAGTTTGTAAGTTTGTTCCAGTTTTATGTGTGGCATAGGTTACCTGCCTTGGATTCATGTTATCATGTTTATGGATATATCTGCGGATTGACTCTTGGGATCATATCTGAAACGATTTTGGATTCTTGGCTGTCTTGGAAATAACTGTTTGAACTTTGATTCTCCTTTGTGGGTTTGCTTATTTTTTATATATTCTTCTCTTAATAAATTTTCACTTACTGGATTACCTGGGCTAAGTGTGGTTTGTGGTGAAAAGGTGTTTCAGGGCTCTAGTGCAACAATTCCCTTTTAACTAAGGCCCTGTCTACACTGCCAGATAATTCAGGTTATCAAAACAGAAAATCCACACTATCTAATTTGAACTGGATTATTTTAGTCTACACTGCTAAATAATCCAGTTCAAAGCAGATAATGTAGATTTTATACAGCTGTGTAGAAGGGGTCTGACTCTTTAGCACTCTCAGCAGGCAGAGCTGTTGTTGCTTCTGTTGTTTGCCTTCAAGTCATTTCTGACCCTAAGGTGAGCCTATCACAAGACTTTTTGGGTCTGAGAGTATGTGACTCACCCAAGGCCACTTATGGCCTCATCCAACGAGTAAATTTACCCATCCTACGACACTTTCACCTTAGTTCAGGAATGGGACTTGTTGGATCTCATCAAACAACAGATATCTACTTCCGGCAAGGCTCCATCTCTGAAAGAGGCAAAAATGTTGTAAAAGGAAGCAATAAGAACACAGGAGGCTTTCCATGTTCTCAATGAGAGGCATGAGGTGAGCATGAGGGGAAGCCGGGCGGTGACGCTTCCCCCCGTAGGATAGGTAAGGAGCGATGTGGGGCGATGAGTTTCCCATGCTGCCCATCAAATTCATGATGATGCATGGCAAATCTCCTCACTATCGCCCACAATATGGACCTCCATGTGATGAGGCCCCTAGTGAGTTATCATGACTGAATGGAGAATTGAACCGTTGTCTCAGTAGTCATATTCCAGCACTCAAACCACTACACTTTGCTGTCTCTTTTGCATTGTGAGTATAACACATAGACAAACTTTTCAGGAAAGTCTTCAGGATCTGACGTTGCTGCTGTCCATGAAAATTAGAACCTTGATAGATCTGCTACTGCCACCCCCTAACACTAAACAATGCAGGGCTATTCACCACCACTAATCCTATTGCAAATCTGCCATCTGAGCAAATGTTGCCATGTTATTGCTTGCAATCAGACAGTTCTTTTGTTCCAGTTTCTGCTTTTTGCCCTTTTTACATATTGCCCAGCACATGTTTTCCAATTTTTTTCTAAAGTATCTGCATGCAAACTGAAAATTGCTCAAGCTTTTGTTCGAGGGGGAAACTTCGGCAGCTGGAGCATGGCAGAGGTTTCAGTCAGGAGAATTCAGGTGCATCCTTTCAGTTCCTTATCAAAAGTTATCAAAGTTAGAGATGTACTATATGCGGAGACAGGTGGCCTCGAGAGAAGTCAAACGGCAGGTATGTTTCCCTTTGGGACCATTAGAAGAATGTGCAGTAAGAATTAAGCATCTGTGCAGGACTTCCCAGGCAAAAATCCCCAAATAGTAAAGTATTGTTTCCTGCTACCACTTCTCCTAGCAAGGGCAAAGTTTAGCACTATCACTTTCCTTGTGAGGAGCTGGTACTGGGGATTTGTGGCTTCATTTGTAACATCTGCTTATTGAAATTAATATTCAAGTTCAGCTGTGAGCAACAAGCAAGATCTGTTTTATAAAACAATATCAGATTCTGAATAGTACCAGCTTTTTCACCCCAGCCATTTCCTTTCAAGACTACTTCTTGTCAGCCAACTGTAAAACCCAGACCTTTTTTCTTCCTAAACAAGTTACTTTTAAATGATAAAATACATCTCCCTTCCCCACCCAAACAAGTGTGTCTGACACACCTCAATAGAAACAACCTACAGATGGATTGGAATAGATAGCATTAACCAATATCAAAAACAACAGACCTAACCTTATTTTGTAGAGGTGTGAGACCAGATTTGAGCCATAAACTAACAGACCACAACCTCCAGCAGCCTCAGGGGCCTTCCAGACAGGCCCTATATCCCAGAATCTGATCTCAGGTTTTCTGCTTTAAACTGTATTATATGAATCTGCACTGTCAGATAATCTGGGATAAACAGAAAACTGGAAGAAGAACCTGGGATATAGGGCCTGTCTGGAAGGGCCTTCGGCCACTTTGGGTAATGGTCAGAGATCCAGGGACCCTATGGAGGACCAGAGTTTGGGAATCATTGAAATATAATATTGTTTTAAATGTTGTCTGTTATGGAATTGAATTCATTTGTTGGTCTCAGAAGAGCATAACCATTGAATTAATGGGATTGCACGTCCCAAGTAGAGCATATCTATTGGAGTAATGGGATCAAATTAATGGTAAATTTATGTATTTATTTACAGTATTTATATTCTGCTCTTCTCACCCCAAAGGGGATTCAGGGCAGATCACAGAACATACATATGTGGCAAACATGTAATTCTATTTTATACACAATTGAACATAGATAGAAGTATATAGGCTTTTCCCATCTTTGACTTCTTGGAAACTTGTGCTTGGTTCCGGCCACAGAATGGGGGGGGGGGAGTCCTGTCCCTCCATCTCCCTACCGAAGAGCTTTGTTCTTTTGATCAAATCAACTGCATTTTCCTGGCATTTCCTTATGGGTGCCTTACTACCTCCCCACTTTTAAGAGGTCCCTATTTATCTACTTACATTTTGCTTTCGAACCACTAGGTTGGCAGAAGCTGGGCTAAAGGTCAGGAGCTCACCCTGACCCGGGCTTCAAACTATCAACCTCTCGATTGACAAGATTTATTGCAGCTGGTGGTTTAACTTGCTGTGCTATGCAGCAATTCCACACAGCTGTATAAAATCCTCATTGAACTCGATTACATGGCAGATAATCCAGTTCAAAGCAGATATTCTGCACAGCCTGGGCTGTGGCGCAGGCTGATAAGCAGTCAGCTGCAACAAATCACTCTGACCAAGAGGTCATGAGTTCGAGGCCAGCTTGGAGCTGCGTTTGTCTCTGTCTTTGTTCTATGTTAAGGCATTGAATGTTTGCCTTATATGTGTAATGTGATCCGCCCTGAGTCCCCTTTGGGGTGAGAAGGGCGGAATATAAATACTGTAAATAAATAAATAAATAATATTGTGGATTATCTGCCTTGATATTCTGGGTTTTTGGCTGTGTGCAAGGGCCCTGAGTGGCTCTACTTTAGTTGAGAGTGGCAGTTGGATTCTGATCACGACTGTCATTTTTCTTTTGAACTTTAGCATCTAATGACTTTTTGAACATGTCTCCCTCCCTATGTGTCTCCAATCTCAGAAGATGACTTGCCTACAGTCAGAGGGGAACACAGTGAAAAAGAAGATGATGCTTTGAAATCTGAGCCAATGGAAACCCGAGTAGAGCCTGGGATTCTTTACAACTGCCGGCAGGAGTATGGCGAATATGACAGTGTTGAACTGGAGAGGCATGCTGGGCCATATGACCTCATCAGGCCAACTGGTGGAAAACTCAATTGCGACATTTGTGGATTGGGCTGCGTTAGCCTCAACGTCTTGATGGTTCACAAACGCAGCCACACTGGTAAATTATTTTTAGACCGCCCAGGGCAAGGGGTAGCATATTGGAAACCTTTGACCTAAGGATATTCCATTAACCAGTCATATCCTAGGAAGATAGTAATCCCTGTTAAGTTATTTTCAAAACATTCCTTTTTATTCAAGGAAACAAACCCACAATAGGGGTTGTTGTGTGTTTTCCAGGCTGTATGGTCATGTTCCAGAAACATTCTCAGATGTTCAATGTGTTGTCGAAGGCTTTCATGGCTGGAATCACAGGGTTGCTGTGTATTTTCTGGACTGTATGGTTATGTTTCAGAAGCATACAGCCTGGAAAACACACAGCAACCCTGTGAAGCCTTCAACAACATATCAAATGCACAATCATACATACAAACAAAGACAAATACAAAAAGATAAATTAAAACAAAGTAAATGGGCAATATCCGCCGCCCCCACAAAAACAAAACAAATATTTTTCGTAACTAACCTACAACAACTAACAAATCTCAATCTAGAACAATCATCCTAATCACTAGAACCTCACTAATAAACACAATGAGGTAAACTAATTTATAAGCCTCAATCACTAATACATTTTGAAGGAGAAAGTGATTGTGCCAATTTGTGTCATGCTTTGGTGATTACAACCCACACTCAGAAAAGGGATTCATGGGTACATTTAGAAACACAGATGATGGAATGCCCTGAGGTTTGGTCCCTGAGCTTTTGTAAGCCTTTCTAGTAAACTAGATTACTGAGGATGCATCTACACTGCCCTATATCCCAGGATGTGATTCCAGATTATCTGCTTATCTCAGATTATCTGGCAGTGTAGACTCATATAATCCAATTCAAAGTAGATAAAAATGGGATCAGATTCTGGGATATAGGGCAGTGTAGATCTAGCCATAATTAAATTTGGGGACAGGAAAGTGTGCCACATTATGTTAGAAGCCTTATTGCAAAAATTACAATGTTGTTTAAATAGCAATTAAATGTCTTTTCCTCCCCCTTCTGCTCTTAAGGAGAGCGACCTTTCCATTGTAACCAGTGCGGAGCCTCCTTCACTCAGAAGGGCAATCTTCTCCGTCATGTTAAACTTCACACTGGAGAAAAGCCATTCAAATGCCACCTTTGTAGCTATGCCTGCCAAAGGAGAGATGCACTCAGTGGTCACTTAAGGACACATTCTGGTAAGTGACTTTAAAAACTATTGGTTTTTAAAAAAATAAATTTTGAATTGGCCAAATTCCTCCACTTATGTTCTTACAATCTGTCTTTCAAACCCCTTGCAAGATCCCACCACTATTTTGTAGAAAGAGATTGCATGAAAGTCAGTGGACTACACAAGCTTAGTGAAGTCACTGAGGCTGATGGAATTGAAACTGGTGGAACTAGGAACCACCACCTCACACACACACACCAACTTTTTATAAGCAGTGAACAGTATAGACTAAAATTGATGGATAGTCATAGTGGTAATAATGTATATTGCATTAAATTTTTGAATGTTGACTGGCTGAAATACAGTGATGGAAGAGGATGTTCATACAGTGCATCAGTAGACATGCTGGACTACCAAGAAACTTCATGTGTGGAATTTAACACACATGCTGCAGGGAAAGAAGTAACTTTGTGGTGCTCACTGGAAGTTGCAAAGAGAAAGAATGCCCAAGAAACAAAAAAGGCAAAGAATGTGGGAACCAAAGTGTTCAAAGCAGATAGTAAAGTAGGACGAAGGGCCCTTCCACACCGCTCTATATCCCAGAATATCAAGGCAGAAAATCCCACAATATCTGCTTTGAGTTGGGTTATCTGTGTCCACACTGCCATATTTTCCTGTTCAAAGCAGAAAATGTGTGATTTTATTCATTTGTGTGGAAGGACCCTAAGAAACATAGAAAAGTGCCAAATGTATACAGACACATAAGGAAATTAGGAAAGGCCATAGAAGACCAATGAGAAAGAGAGGTGGAGAAGAGTGGTGAAATTTCATAGCACTTAAAGCATGCTATGGTGTTTTGGGAAGGCTTGTGAGGCTATCCAGGAAATGAGAAGGCTAAAGAAAGTGATAAAAGATGTAAAGCAGAGACAACAAGCGGGAAGAAGGAGCAGTGGAAAAGTAGGAGAGGGCAAAACTATAGACCTCAAGATCAGGGAGGCTATGTGCTGTTGATGTTCTTCTTGATCATGGATTCACTTGGCAGCTCACAATAAAATACATCTAGTTCTACCTCAATTTCTCCCATTTACAAAACAAGTACAATTGGGAGTGAATGCTAGACATACACTGAGACCAATGCTGCTGTCAAATGTTATTTAGCTGCCCTTGGAAACGGCACCTGGGTATTTCCAACCCTTGATTCAACCCAGAAGGCTTGCTCTGAGGATGAACACAGTTATAATTTCAATGGCGTCTCATGTTAAAATTATTATGGAAATGACAAGAAAAAAAGACAAAAGTGTGTTGTGTTTATTTTATTTATTTCTAGTGGAGAAACCATTCAAGTGTGAATTCTGTGGACGGAGCTATAAGCAAAGAAGTTCATTGGAAGAACACAAAGAAAGATGTCGAACTTATCTGCAGAATGCAAACCTAAATGAAGCTGGTAAGCCCTTTGGCTTTTAGTTAGGTGTGGAAATATATTAATTAAGCTGGTATACTGATGTAGCGCTTTTGAAACAGACTCCTCTGGTGAGCCATCTCTTTTTTAAAATGATGTACAGGAATCCGATTGGCTATTTGAATATGTGAAAGAATTAAAAGTGCCTTAGGCAGATGGTGAATGTTATGAATACATGGGAAAACCCTGGGGATCTGGACCCTGTGTTTTCCACACCAGAACTCTCTGGTGCCAATTTCTCCAATATCTGGCTTTCAGATGGATTCACAGAGCTGAGAAGCCTGGCTTGGAGAAGTGCCTGTGCCACAAGATGGTTTTCCCAGAGGATTTTTAGCTCTGAGAACATTCCTGGAACCCAGGTGATGGATAAAACAGCCAGTGTTCTCCTCCTGAGAATGATGATGGCATGCCTGCTTTACTTTTTCTTGTTTGCTTTTTGTTGTGGTACTGCACTCGTGATGCTACTGGTGTAGGTATACTAATGTAGACTCCTAATAGGATGTAGTACATAGAAAATGGCCTGCACGATTATTATCCCTGACACAAGCACATCATTAGAAAGGCGGTTGCTGCCAGGAGCAACTTAAGGCTCCAATGGCAGAGTCAGCAAAGGTCCATCATGGCATTATATTTAGCAGAGGTGGGTAAAGTGCAGTTGTTTAGGTATTGCTGAGCCACAACTCCCATCAGCTGTAGCCAGCATAAAGGCTGAAGAATATTCAACTCGGGCTGTATGGCCATGTTCCAGAAGCATTCTCTCCTGATGTTTTGCCCTCATCTATGGCAGGTTGTGAGGTATATTAGAAAACTAAGCAAGGGAGGTTTATATATCTGTGGACGATCCAGGGTGGGAGAAATTTCAAAAATGTTTTAGTGTTCATTTCAGCTTGAGTTGACTCACCTGATTATAACAGTATCATGCAGAATGAAAATGAGTGTTACTTTGTTATGATCAGTTGATGCCATCCCTAGAACCGACACATTGCTTTCCTTGGTGGATGAAAAAATAAATGAGTTGCAGCAAATGTAATTAGTAATTGGAGAAGCAGATGTAAGGATTTTCCACAAGGTGTGTTTTTCCTGGGATATCTCACCTGCATTTGATTGCCTGACTGCTCCTCTGGAATCTGTCCTTGGTAGAAGGTTAACATTTGTGACCACATGGCTGAGAAGGAAAGAAAAGCGCCTTGCATGCGACATATAACTCAGATGTGGCTCCCCTGCCTGATCAGAGATTCTTATCAGGCCATTAATGGGTTGTTTTGTTCCGTGCTCCATTCCCTTTAGTTTGACCGCATCATTTGGTGTGACAGGAAGCAATGGTACTCATTCAGGTCTCACTTTGCACTCTTGAGGTTTTGTTAACCATACCCTCTCGCTCTGAAAAATATGAGGACGTGGGTTTGGTGTGATAGAAGTCGCATATTGGGAACAGCATTAATTCCCTTCCATAAAGAGACATCATTGGGTGACACTGTTAAATTGAAGGACCGAAAGACAAAAAAAAACCCACACCAAACCCTCTATCAGTCAATCATGAAGCAGAGTTTTCTGATGAGGCTCGCTTCTCTCCTTTCTTACTTGCTCCTTTTTTATTTCAAGTAAGGATAGAATGGATATTTGATTTTATTCATTTTTCAGCTGAGAAAAACCTTTCTTTACATTTGAGACAAACAGTTGAAAATAAAAATGCAGCAACATGATTCTCACTCAGTTGTCATCTTGACATTTACACACTGAAGAATATTCTGGGAAATCATGTTCCACAAAAATGTGCAAGATGTAGTGCACAAAAACCATGTCTGCTTCTGTGCAGAAAAATTCCTGGAAACATTGAAAAATAAAAATATGAGGGACTCAATGTTAAGGCAGCATATTTCACAATGGCAGCATGTTAGAATTACACAAACGTTAGAGGTGGTTTAATGAGTTACAAAGTTGTCCAGTTTGATGAACAAGTTTGAGCCAGAAACAAATTTAACAAATAACTCTGGAAATTGAGACTTTTTCATTAGGCCTTATGTTGCAAATGACTGAGGTGAGGGTCTGTTTGTATACTGAGAAAGGCCTCTAACAGTAATAATGTGAAAGTTTAGGGTTTCAGAGATATACCAATTAGGGGTGTGCTAAATGGCATAGAATCCATTCTGTTTTCATTCTGTTTTCAGGTCTCCATCCCATCCCATCCCATCTCCCATTCTGTTTTTAGGAAGATTCTTCCCAAAATGAAAACAGAACTCAGGATTCCACATTATGAATCTGGATGCCCCTCCCCCTTATCTCCCAGAATCTTCCCAAAAAGAGAACAGGAGCACCCGAAACGAAAACAGAACAAAAAAAGAATGGATTTTCACATTCCTAATACCAATTTCAAACTAGGTCCATCATTTTGAAACACCCTGTATTGGCAGAACACTTTGCTAAAGTCTTCATTTTCTTCCATAGAAGGGAGAAAACTATACAAATTATTTGTCCTTATGAAAGAGGATGAGGTAGCGAAAAATATACATCCCTTTTACTTTTTTCCTTCACCTCCTCTCCCCACCAAAGCAATAGTTTACTTTCCTGATGTTGCTTGCACTAATTCTTTACATTCTGAGTCTGCATTCCCTGCCCTTGCCAAACCCCAACAGATTTGGAAACCATAGTGCAAAAATAATTTCCCCAGACACTGCCTCTGGAAGTGTAATCATTTGATGTAACTCTGGTAGTTCAGTAAACCTATAAGTTTTTAAACTCTGGATGAGGCTGACAAACTGACCTTAGGCAGAATTGCACACTACCCTGTAAGGACCAATGTAACTATTTGGAATGCTTCCCAACTTTTGGTCCTCTGGGTGTTTTGGATTTCAACTCCCAGAAATCCCAGCCAGTTAACCAGCTGTTAGGAATTGTGGGAGCTGAAGTCCAAAACACCTGGAGGACCAAAGGTTGGGAAGCATTGATCTAGAGTAGTGTGTCTCAACTTGTGGGTCCCCAGGTGTTTTGGCCTACAACTCTCAGAAGTCCCAGCCAGTTTACCAGCTGTTAAGATTTCTGGGAGTTGAAGGCCAAAATATCTGGGGACCCACAGGTTGAGAACCACTGATCTAGAGGACTTAAATGCACACGCTCAAGTAGTGGCAGTGGCAAAAAGTATTGATGCCACCTTTTTCCCAGAGTTTGACAACTAAATGAGCTGTCGGAATTGAAAATACATCTGAAGACCTCTTCCGGCAGGCCTACCCAGTCAGTTTTAATCATGAATTTTAAACTTGTGTCTTATGTTTTAATCTTTGTTCTGTGTATTTTAATATGTATTTTATGGAAATACACTTTAATATGTGTATTTTACAGAATGTTTAAGATAATTATGTGTTTTTACTTACTCGAGCCACAAGGAGATGCGTGTAAGCAATAATAATAATAATAATAATAATAATAATAATAATAATAATAATAATACTATTACTGTTACTGACACAGAGTCATACTAGAGGACCTAGAAGGGACACATGTCTAGGCATTTGTAAGTCCTCCAGAGTGACTCTGTGGTCAATTTCCAGCAGAAATTGACCACTGAATTGTACTGGAGTATCTACAGATTTCTAGAGAGATGTCATCTCATTTAAATAAAATTTGTGGTTTTTTATTTGTAGTTTTTTCCACCTTTGTGGGGGTCCCCTAATACTCAAGAAAGTGGAGGGCCTGTTGCATTTGACTTATGTTGAATAGTTTATTCTGGCTTTGCTATTTGTTGGAGGGGCACTGCTCTCAACCACTATAATCCCTATTCCTCTCTAGATTCTGAGATTTCAGTAGATTATCCACACAGCGTTTGCAGTCAAATGGACTAAAATGAGACTAAAAAGAGTAAGATTCTAAGGAAACAGAATTCTGCTCCTGTTCTCACATTCTGTGTGTTTCAACATTTCTACAGAATTATGGAATGTGTGTATCTTGATGTATTAGGACCTGCGTTCTTCGGTTTGGGGGATGTGAAAATCAAACCGTGATTAATCATGTCCTCTCCCGCTCATCCATTTTGACTCATTTCTGTAGCCTGCTTTGGGAGACAAACCCTTTGCTGGATCTTTGCTTTTGGTTTCAAAATGCTGTGTAAAGTGCAAGCCAGCAAGTTAAATAATCTGCTTTCTATATGACTAATTTCAGCGCCAGTTCGAATATAACCAAGATGACTTTGAACTGTCAAAACAAGTAAAGGGTTAACAACATGCTAGTTTCATATATGATACTGTATTATGCATTTGCAGTGTGTGTTATTGTATCAATATTATTCTTGCTAAGCAAAAAAAGTCCTTCATTTTGGAGGATTTCCATGAGATAAATTTGAAAAAGCTAATAACGCAAGGCAGCATGGTGTAGTGGTTTGAACATTGGATTATAACTCTGGAAACTAGCATTTTTATACCCGCTTGGCCATGTAAACCCACTTGGGCAAGTCACATTCTTTCAGTGTCAGAAGAAGTCAAAGGAAAAACCCCTCTGAACAAATCTTTCCAAGAAAATCCCATGGTAGTCATTTTAGGTTATCCACAAGTCAAAAATGGCTTGAAGGCACGATAGCAATAGTAGCATAAGGATCTTTGGGAATAGCCCCATGCAAACATCACAGCAAGGCATGGTTATGTTAACTGTGATTTGTTGCTTAAGTAATTAATTGTCCCGGACATAATTAAATGAACTCCAGCTTATTGGCCTCTTTTCTGTTTTGTTTCTTTTCTGCCCTTTGTGTTCTCATTTCAGGATAGGCAGCAGGGGAAAGGAGCCATGAACAGAGAATAGTTCTCAGTTCAGAAATAACAACAAGCTATAGTGTAAACAAGCCAGAATTCATGAACCAACAACAGACCATGGTTTCTAATTCTGGCTAATCTACTAATAGTTTCTTAGGATGAGTTCAGACAGAAGCAGAAATTAGCAATAAACAATAACCTGGTTCAGACCATACCAGCAGTCTTCATGAAATAAATTTGAAAGAGCTGACACACATATATGTGTGCTTTGGATAGCATAAAGGTAAAGGTTTCCTCTTGGCATTAAGTCTAGTTGAGTCCGACTCTGAGGGGTGGTGCTTATCTCAATTTCTAAGCTGAAGAACCGGCATTGTCCGTAGACACCTCCATGGTCATGTGGCCAGCATGACTGCATGGAGTGTCATTACCTTCCCGCTAAAGCGGTACCTATTGATCTACTCACATTTGTATGTTTTCGAACTGCTTGATTGGCAGAAGCTAGAGTAACAACAGGGGCTCACCCTGTCCACAGATTCAAAACACCAACCTTCTGGTCAGCAAGTTCTGCAGCTGAGTGGTTTAACCCGCTGTGCCACCATGATGCCATTTGGATAGCATAGGGAAGGGTTAACACCCCTGTGGTGTTTGTTTGGCTGTCTGTGCCCTTGTTCAGAAGATGTCATCTCACTTTCTGCCCTGTGATAATTGGATTTTGAAAATTTTGGCTTGTTGTGGAAACAAAAATTGGTGATAAAGCTTCAGTTGAGATACCTTTTCCCCATAATAACTCTTTCAGGAGTGAATTTCCCTTCCGAGGGGTAGATTTCTCTCACTTCCTGCTGTCTCACCCCTGTTCTTAACTATGAGTCATTTGTAAGTTGGGCGTTTGTAACTCAGGGACTGCCTGTAGTTGATGAAATCGGAGCTTGGAAAAGTTACTTTTTTGGACTATATAATTAACCATCTAGGCTGGAGCTGTCCAAAACCAAAACTTTTTCAAACTCTGGACTATATCGAAGTTTGGTTGATTCCACAAACACACACACACACACACACACCCCGCACTTAGGAAAGCAGTTACATTCTGAAGTTCTTCTGAAGTTCTAAATTGGTTGCACAGAGTGATGCAGTTGGAAGAGGAAATATTAGTCATATTTCAAGTTAATTTAAAATATTACAATGAGTTAATTTAGTTAATTTAGCATTGCATTCAACTTCTTTGTAATACTGTAGTGATAAACCTGTATAAAAATGTTATAAAGGCTGGCAAAATCTATTGTGGCATATTCATGGAGTGTCTGATGAAGGACCATCAAGTTTATGCCACACTATAATGTTAGTTTTTAAGTTTCCACATGTCTTGTTTTACTGGTTTTTTTTAATAAGGAGCCCCTGGTGGTGCAATGGGTTAAACCCTTGTGCCAGGAGGACTGCTGACCTGAAGGTTGGGTTGCTGACCTGAAGGTTGCCGGTTTGAATCCAGAGAGATGAGCTCCCTCTGTCAGCTCCAACTCCCCATGTGGGGACATGAGAGAAGCCTCCCACAAGGATGGTAAAACATCAAAACATCTGGATTTCCCCTGGTCAACGTCCTTGCAGACGGTCAATTATCTCACACCAGAAGTGACTTGCAGTTTCTCAAGTCGCTCCTGACATGAAAAAAAATCTGTTTTTTTAAATGTCATGACATATTTTATGATTACCCCATAATTTAAGCAGACCGTGGTTAGGACATGCACTCGCCTTAAGTAACTTATGCTAGAATGCACCCAATACTCCCTCATGCTTTCAACTCACCAACCTCTTCCTAGACCTCCTTTTCCTGCTTTAGAATGGAAACTATATCTTTTTCCATGCTACGTATGTGATGGAAAGGAGAAACAAAGGTGTCACCCTGCCCACAGTGGGAGAGAATAATTCTTTTCATGTGTTTGCTGTTTTTCCATGTGTGTGAATAGCAAATGCTTGGGGGGGGGGGGGAATAATTTTTAAAATGGTAATGTTCATAATCCCCAGTCACCATGATTACTAACTATGCTGGCTATGAGATTATGGAATCTGTAGTCCCAAAAGTAATTTCGAGACTCTGCTTAGCGGGTTATATCTATGTGGTATGTGTGTCTGAGCAAACATGTAAGGGATGGTAAGACAGCATCTGGACTGGCCCTGCACACTTTGGGCTGTGGATTTTGCCACGACTGGCATTCAACCCCTGTTATGCTTGTCTGGAGCCAATGAAGCTGCTCTTACAGCAAAGAAAGGTCCCAGACTCATGAATAAGCTGCCAACATTTCAGAAAGGTTCCATTAGCACTCTTTTCTTTAAGAAACTTCAGATAAGCCTCTAAAAAAATCTATATCTAAGGAGAATTTGATTAGAGAACCTCTGTTCTCAATTATGTTGCTTGCTTGTTGAGTGTGATTTGTGAACCTCCTTGATTATAAGACCAAATCTATCACTAGAATGTGAAGGCTGTGTGTTGGCTGGTAATTTTTTTCTCATTGTTATCATTACTGCTATATCTTGGGGAATGGAAAATAGAAAATTGAGGTTGAAGATTATTTGTTTATTTAAATTGGGACATGCTGGAGAAGGGCATGGAGACTGGCACTCGGTGTTTTGTTGCATTCAAGTACTGATCCCCAAAACAACAACAGTGATAATCAATACATATTAAGTAGTGCTGGTGTTCGTGATAATGATGGTGTGATGGATCCAGATTCAGCTGCATGTATGATAAACCCACTGGTATCAAGTAAACTTTCACCCAGACTGATTGAAAAGTCCCAGATTTTGTTTCAGTTCTTTATGAATTTATAATGGATTTAGATAAACTGACCTGGAGAGCTGATAGAAAAAATCTCTGCTTGTACCAGGAGCTGAAATAAACTGTTCTGATATATAGAAAACCTGTCTGGATCTCTAAAATAAAGTCGGAAGGAACTAAATCTGTGACTTTATGGCATTTTTAGTCTGGATTCTCCCTTTCATTAGTGAATAAAGTTATTCAACTATCTTATGTCCCTTTTGATTTCACTAGGTCTAGTTTGATGATGATCTAAGGCAAGATCCATCCCAATGGCAACGTTGATATTACTGTAATTGTAGTGATTCATTGAGTGGGGATATCAAGATGTCATCAGTTTGTCTGAACACATATACACTCAGACACACAACCAGGGTTTCTATAAACAAAGGCAAAATATGTTCCTTTCATGGCTGCCGTTGAGGCTTTCAGGACCGTCTGCAGGTGTCTTGCAGTCTTACTCAAAATCAAATGGAAAGTTGGGCGGGCCAAGCTCTCCCTTTGTATTTCACAAACTACCCAGTCCAGATTGTTCACTGGCAAGAAGGAAGCGTACAATCAAGATGTTAAGTCTATGAGGTTGTTTTCTCCCCTCCCCGAGTCTGCGAATTGCAAGGTTTGTATGTGCGATGTTTTGCCTCCAGGTTTGCTGACCACAAGGGTGAATAAAGGTATGAGAACACCAATAACTAGAAAACCCAAGTAACCGCCATCCAGCAAGTTCCATTCAGCTCCTGTGGCTGAACCGTTGTGGGCAATTGCTTTCTTTATGTTTCCTTGCTTTTTTGTTTCTCTTTTTTAGTCAATAGTCTGTTTTTCCTTTTTGCTTTCCCTAATCTAGAATCCACGGAAGGAAGGCACGTCAAAACCGAAATGGGAACTGAACGGGCCCTTGTGCTGGATCGCTTAGCGAGCAATGTAGCCAAGAGGAAAAGCTCCATGCCACAGAAATTTGTTGGTAAGAATATTTTTTTAAATGAAACCTCTTTGGAATATGAATTATTTGAATTATTATTATTATTATTATTATTATTATTAAGTTTATTATTATATTTATAATAATATGAACAAGTTGGTAAGTTAGCATGATTTACAGTGCAAGCCAGTTCTAAATCTTGCATTTGTCAGATGCAAGAATAGGTAATGTGCTACATCCAGGGTATGGTATAGGTTATCATTTATCCCAGACTCTGAAATACTATAAAATTTAAATTGTTCACATGGGTAGATGATACAGTGGTACTTTTGCCTTTTGGTGGCTCAGTGTACACAGTTTTTGTTTCATGCACAAAATTATTTAAGGGGTATATGAAACATAACTGAATTTGGGATTTAGACTTGGGTCCTATCTCCAAAATAGTTCATAATTTATATACAAGTATTTCCAAAATCCAAATACGGAACATTTCTGGTTCCAAGCATTTTGGATAAGGGATACTCAACCTGTATTCGCATCCAGATCCCTTTATGCACCCTTAAGGTTTCACAGTTCTTGTATGTATTGGTCTTTCTGATTAGATTCAGGGACATGGGCAGTTCAATGTGCTGTTTAATGTGCATTCCTTAACATGTGCAGATCTATTCCTGAAATGAATAAGGGAAACTCCTGATGGTGATGAGCAAATCCTTTGATATCCTGAGGTTGCCAAAAGGAACTAGACTAATTTCCATTGAAAACAGCAAGTATATAGACTAAATCAGAGACCCAGGATCAAGATATGGAAACATAGCTGCTAGGTTGAATGAAGATCCCTAAGAGGCAATGCAAGAAGCTCTATATCAATGATTCTCAATCTGTGGGTCCCCAGATGTTTTGGCCTTCAACTCCCAGAAATCCTAACAGCAGGTAAACTGGCTGGGATTTCTGGGAGTTGTAGGCCAAAACATCTGGGGACCCAGAGGTTGGGAACAACTGTTCTATATCAATTTATCCCATATTAGAATGTTCATTTCCCCATGTAGCAGATTTTAGTAGGAAATATACTATATAGAAATGTAGCTCAGCTGTCAGTAAGTCAACTGGCTAAGCTGGTTAACTTTAAATTGTTCTTGTTATGTGCTTTCAAGTTGATTCCAGTTTCTGGGGACCCTAGCTATGGTTTTCTTGCAAGATTTATTCAAAGGACGTTTGCCATTGCAAACCTCATAGGCTGCAAGAATATGACTTGCCATAGCCAAGGGCTTTAAATCCTATTCTTCTGGAAGCCTAATCCAGCTATTGGGAATCTACATTGGCTCCCCTAATTTAAAATACATTTCTATCTTTCCAAAAACTCAGTAATACATGTCTTTAAAATATAGAGGAATTCCATGATAAGTTGCAACTGCTGAGAAGAATCAGTATTTCCTTTCTCAACCAGCAGGAAATGTTTTGGGAGAAACAAAATGCAATGCATTTCCAAAATAAAATTGCAAAGAATAGGGACAAAATTGGAGATGTTCTGACCTTTTAAATCCGCCCGAGTGTGTCCAATTATCGCAGATTAATAAATGGTTCCTGCTGATTAATCAACTAAAGCTATAGTAGATTACTCTACTGATTAAACCAATCATATCCCTGGTGGGATTTTGTACATAGATTACTAAGTAATTGTGTGTAGGATGTAAAATGCCTTCAATACATGTGACTTGAAGATTGTTGAAGAAGCAGATTGAAATCCACAAAAGCTCATGCTAAAATGAATTAGTCTTAAAGATTTCCATAGATAAATCCCCCTCTTTCCTACCATAACTATCTCTTTGAAAAATGTTAAAGATAGTCATCAAAAAAGATGATATTATTTTTATTATTTTATTTATATCCTGTCTTTCTCCAATGTTTTAAAAGTGCAACGCACTGTAAACAAAATTCTTGATACAAAAGTTTAAAAACGCAATTAAACTGAATCTCTTTTAAAAACACATGTTAAAATAAGTTAAACAGCATTAAAAACAAGTTAAGAGCAACATTACAAAATATGGTAATACTTTTTTTTAAAAAAAAACAACAGTTGCAGAACATTTCAACCTTCTTGGATGTAAAAACCACTTAGTCTTAAAGGTTCTGCCACATTTCATTTTTTCTTCCTTCATCCTTTTATGCTGCAAGAGACAAACATTGCTATTTTTTAAAGCTTGACCCAGTAATTCTCAGAGATCGAAATTGCTGCCAAAAGCACCAGGAGCAAAAAGGTCATTTCTGTTTCTTTGCTTCTTCATGACCAGATAACAATCCAAACTGAAATTTGCCTTGAAATCTAATGAAGCCTCAACAAATCAAATCTGTGGCCAAACTCTCTCAGAATCTAATTTACCTTGATGGCTATGCCTCCAAGTGCCAGACCCTTGAAGACTCCAGATTTTTGCCAATTCCAATGGCAAAATTCCCTTTTTAAAACATATTTCAAAGCACACATATCTATTTTGTTTCTGAAAGAAAAAAAATCATGACCAGCACCGAACCTCTCCATTTTACCTTGAGACCTATAATACTATGGTTCCAACTGCTGTGGCAACATCATATGGTGCTTTTTTCTGCATATCAGGGATTTGAACTGGATGGGTAATGTGGTTTCTTCCAACTCGGTTATTGTATATGAAGTCCTAAAAAGTGAAATCCAGGGTGCATTTACATTATAGAATTAATGAAATTTGACACCACTTTAACTGCAATGGCTCAATACTATGGACTCCTGGAGTTGTAATTTTCTGAGACACCAGCAGCTTTGGACAGAAAAGACTAAAGATCTTGTAAAACTGCAACTCCTAGGACTGCATAGCATTGAGCATTGGATTTAAATTGCATTAATTCTATGGTTCAGATATGCCCAGAGAACACTAGAACATTATCTGATCTTGCTACAAAGTCCTATGACTAACTGGCGTTCTCATTCTCTGTGTGTGTTTCAATGCCATGAACAAAAATAAAGTTGACCTTCACATTTTCCTCTCAACGCTGCAAAAGCAGAGGGGGAAGAATGGTTTACCATAACCGCTGGAGAACTCCACCAGACGCACAAGAGTCACCTGTGCATGAAACGTTGTCGGCGGTAACAAAGTGTCCTAGAAGAATTATTTCCAAATGTCATCACTTTGGCATTCATATGCATGCCTGCTTTCTTCTTACGAGCTAAGATCAACCCGTTCAGGTCCTCAAGTTGACACAATAATCTTTGCTGAGTTTTCTGTATTATGGTAATTCCAATTTGTAAAACATATATAATATCTATTAACATGGATCAAGACATGGACTTTCTCCTCAAACAGATATGCAACCAACAGGAAGTTTATGCGTGCCCCTTGGATAATATTTTTTAATAGCCTTAAGAGGGTTGGCTAATACAAGGACATTCAAGTAAGGGCTCTCACAATATGCAGTTAGTTATAACACTGTGATTTCACTCTGTCATTGTTACATTCTATGGATTATTGAGTTTTGGTGAGGCACTAGAGCTCCCTGGCTGAATTTTTAAATTTATTTATAATGTCAGAAGCAAACCGAGGGTACAGGTTGTAATATATTTGAAAACACAAAGTTTTTTTTTAAAAAAAAACAACAACTTGACACTATACTAAATGTCCTTTGACAAGTAGCTGGCCACTTGGAAGTGCCTCTGGTGTTGCTGTAAGAAGGTCCTCCATTGTGCATGTGGCAGGGCTCAGACTGCATTGTAATACATGGTCTGTGGTTTGTTCTTCTCCACACTCGCATGTCGTGCACTCCACTTTGTAGCACCTCATGGTGCCAGAGCGCAGTCTGTTCAGTGCCTTCCAAGTCACCAATTTTTTTTTTGTGCTCAGGAGGGAGTTTTTCATCCGGTGTCAGCCACTGATTGAGGTTCTGGGTTTTAGACTGCCACTTTTGGACTTTTGGTTGCTGAGGTGTTCCTGCAAGTATCTCTGAGTAGATCTTAGAAAACTATTTCTTGATTTAAGGCGTTGGCGTGCTGGCTGATACCCAAACTGGATGGGCCGGAGATGTCAATGCCTTGGTCCTTTCATTGCTGGCTGCTACTTCCCAGAGGATTTCAGGAGGTGCAATGCCGGCTAAACAGTATAATTTCTCCAGTGTTGTGGGGCATAGACATCCTGTGATGATGCGGCATGTCTAAATTTCTCAGTGACCCCCTTGAAACTGTAAATCACATAATTTGATAGGATATTGCCATGGCTGTTAAACTGAAAGCCTAGTGTTATAAATGTGTAATACAAAAAAACCCCAAGATAATTATGTTAAATAATAATCTCTAAAAATGAAAAGGCCACTCATCACATCCGTAAAATCAAAGTTATCATTAGTTTGATCAATAGGAAGTTGCAGCCAATGATAAGTGCATTGTGTGTATTTGATGCATGTCTTTCACATCTGAACACTTTAGATATATTCTTAAAAAACATAACGTGTTGAGTAACCTAACCTCTAAGGACCAATTAATACAAATTTATTTATTTGTTTATCTATCATAAATATAGTTAATAAATAATAAATAAATAATAAACATAATGTGTAGAGTAACTTAACCTCTAAGGACCAATTAATACAGATATTTTCCCCCACACAATTGTATATTATTTTTTTCCAGCACCCATGTCTATGGATAGAATGTGCACAACCCATTTAATGACCCAATTTTCTTCATGTATTTATCTGTATATCAGACTCTGGATTCAACAATATGTTTCGAACTGGGACAAGACCTATTTCATAGGGTCAGGAGTGTTTGCATTGTCTGTCTTTTAACAGATCGGAAATTTTTTTGGCAGAGTGGGTGAGAAAGGACTTCTCAACACAACTCTTTTCTGACATTAAGTTGTGTTTTCTTAAAACTGAAACCTATCTTGTGTGATAGCGTTGTATAATAATGTGATCAAAAGAACGGCTCACTCTCTTTTCTCCATTAAGTCTAAGACACACTTACCAACCTTGTGTCTGACCTTAATTTGACTTTCTGTTAAGGCCTAAAATGAAAAATTGGTTGAAGAAACAGGTTTTTTTATCTGCTTATGTTATGTGCCTACAACTCTTATTTTGGGTAAGGTACAGGGGGCTATTTACTAGCCCCTTGTGCTTTATCTGAAATCTGTTCCTTAGGGATGTGAGCAAATGCAGGAATTTGCTACCAAAAATGAAATTTTATTAAGTGCTCAAGTTTCTAGTACTGGAGAGAAAAAATACTGAAAATTGTTCACATCTTATGTTTGCTATGTTCATGTTCTTTTGTGTTCTTTTGTAATATGGCTCCCCTTTGGTTTGAATGCCAAAGGCGCATTTCTAACGGGATGAGGGGAAATTAAGAAATGTTCAAAAATGGTCAAAACACATGTTTTTCAATCATCAAAAAATCTGATGCAAATCCTGACTGATGTGAATACTTGCAGCAAAGGACTTATTCGGCATAAAATTCATAAGTAGTTGTTTTGCACAGAAAACAGCATGGAAAATAATATTTTGATACAGAAAAATGAATTCCTGACTAGAAAATATGATTTTCTAAGCAAAAAAAGGCATAATTGCAAATTTATTGTTTAAAGTTTGCAATTTTTTTTTATTTCACAGAAACCTACATTTTCATCACAGGAATTAATATTTCTGTGCTGGAATATTACTTTTCATACAGAAGGTAATACTGTGCAGAAAATGCAGTTTCTGCACAAAACTTCTATAAGCAAATTTTGCACTGAATGTCCCAGTTTGCAAATAGCTGTTGAAAACTATGTGATTTTTGAATACCTTCACACAGTGGGAAGAAAACTGCTGAAATTACTCGTTGCTACCTTCAAGAAGAAACTTGTCAAAAAGTTACATTCTTAATTTCTAACTACTTAGCTGAAGTTTTAAGTTACCGCAATGCTAGAAAACGGACTACTAAAGAAGTTCATTGGGAGCTGGTAGTTTGTTTTCTTACCTACTTTTTCTTTTCTTTTTTTCCCAAAAGAAGGCCACATCTTAACCCACACCCATCCCAGTGGTACAAACATAGCCAGTATGACTTTCCCTTTCTAGATACATGCCACATTCGTGATTGCAGTTCAAATGGTGTCAAGGTTTTCTGGGTCATTTTGTGGTTTGTCACCTGCAGTTGATACACATGGATGTGTGCAGCTGTTGCTACCCAGTTTAATGAACCGAACTGGGTACAAATAGGCAGGTGGAACCAGTAATTCCTATTTTGTTCACCTTTTCTCAAATCTTTCCAATGTGGATTTTTTCTTGGGGTAGGAGGGTAGGTTCTTATCATCATTGGGGGGTGGGGGGACCTGTTGCGCCAAATATTTGAATAGCTGTTGCTCAATCAAACTTCTCTGGATTTCTTTGAATTTTAGGACAACACATTAACAAGTAGATTTGGGTCCAACAACAACAACAACAACAACAACAACTTTATTCTTGTATCCCGCCACTATCTCCCAGAAGGGACTTGGGGCAGCTTTCACGGACAAGCCGAACACAACAACAAAGCTTTACATAAAAACAGATATTTAGCCTTTTCTTCCAAAGAGTCTGGTGCCTAATCATAATAAATCCCAGGATGCATCCTTGAATGTCATATAAAAAGAACACGCAAGTGTGCTTCTATACCAGGCATGAGCAAACTTTGACTCTTCAGGTCTTTTGGACTTCAACTCCCAGTAGGTTGTTAGGAATTGGCATCGAATATTTGCCTTTTATGTTGTGAGTTGCCCTGAGTCCCCACAGGGAGATGAGGGGAGATATAAATAAAGTTTTACTTACTTACTATTTACTGGAGGGCCGAAGTTTTCCCATGCCTGATCTATACTATAGAGTGAAAGTTTATCACAGTGACACGTGACACCACTTGAACTGCCATGACACACACAGTCATAGTGCTGCGGTTCACTTCAATGGCAATATCCTATGGAATCTTGCGATTTGCAGTTTAGGGTAGATTATATAGAATTTCCATTCACAGAGCGGTAAGGACTGATAAAATATACACATCAGGTTTCCATAGGATGCAACTAAGGCCCCTTCCACACAGCTGAATAAAATCCCTCGTTATCTGCTTTGAACTGGAATATATGGCAGTGTAGACTCAGATAACCTAGTTCAAAGCAGATATTGTAAAATTTTCTGTCTTGATATTCTGGGTTATATGGCTGTATGGAAGGGCCCTAAACTAGTTAAGCTGAAATTATTGTGCTATAATTGCGTAGAGAAGAGCTCTCCAAACATTTCATACGGTGACACACTTTTTAGACATGCAACAATTTGTGACACAGTAATTCAGTTTTACTAGTAAACTAGAGGTTAAACCAACCCCCTGTAAGACATACGGACACATACATAAATTGCAATAACAAAATGTATGGGGATAAAACAAATTTCTTGAAAACCTTTCATTGATATTTTTCAAAACACATAATTTGTATGATGACATATGTTTCCAAAATGTTGTCATCTTTCAATATGTTTGCATGACACACCTACACACTGCAGCTGACACATAAATGTGTTGTGACTAGAAATGAGAAGGCCTGGAAAACCCCCGGAAAAAATAGGGTGAAACGGAGGGGAGAATTGGGGGGGGGGGGGGGGAACGACAAAAAGATTGGGAGGAAATAGGAAAAAAACTGTTTTCCCCCAATTTCTCAAATTTTTTCCCAACCTTCCCATCTCAAATTGTGACACACAGTTTGGAAAGCTGTGGTATAGTGTAAAAAAGATCTTTTGTCCATAATGAGTACTTGTGCTGAAATGGAATACATTCAGGACTGGATACATCTATAGAGACACAGAAACGCACACAGTGTCCCACATACATACACATTCTACACATTGACAAGACAAGGAAGTACTATCCCTCTCTCTCTTCAATGTGAAGGGATGGCGAGGTTTTTGCCTTTTCCATCCCACCTTCCATCATCTGGACACATAGTTGTTCCAGGATCTGAGAAAAGTGCAAATTACATGGTGAAACAGTAATGTGGGAAAGATCATTAACATGCTGGTACTTCTCTTCCTTCTTCTCACTATCCTGCTCCCAATGACCTGCTGAATAGCCACAATATGTGTTCTTCAGGTAGAGTGTCTATGACAAATTTTATCCTAAGAGGGTCAAATCATTTAAATTGTATAGTTACTAGAGTTTGTACATGAAGACATAATGTTACCCCCACCCCTCTACAAAAAAGAAGGAGCAGGTTGAACTGCAGAGCCAGTTTATAAAGTTTTTTATTATACAATTTTTTTATTTTTTAAAACACAAAAAATACATACCGTAGACATACAAAACATTTACAATTCCCACCACCAACACGAGGATTGTTTTCTTTTTACATATTCGTTTCTTTGTGAGACAATCTTTATATCTTTATCTTTATCCATTTCCATCCTATCTATATATATAAAAGAGTGATGGCATCACGGCGACCCACAAAACAACAAAACTACAGGCCCCCCAACTTCGAAATTTGACAAAACAACCCATCATCCACGCCTCTAGGTTGATACAACAAAAAGAAAACAAAAATAAAGTCCTAATTAGAGAGAGAGGAATAATTACTTTTACCCAATTGCTGCCAGTTAGAAGGCTAAGCTCCTCCAACTTGGTCTCCTAGCAACCCAATAAAAAACAATAAAAAACACTAAAAATAATTAAAAACACTAAAAAATTAATACAATAAAATACTATAACAGAAAATAACTAAAAATAATACAAGAAAATAATAAAATATAATATTTAAAAAGATAACTTACAATAAAATTAATTAAAAAATACAAAAAAGTCAAATAAAAATTACACAACAATTTTTAACCAATACCACCACCACTTTGCCACAGCAACGCGTGGCCGGGCACAGCTAGTATACTATATAACATTTGTATCTTATTTCTTATGGCTTGATCTCCAGATTGATTCATTATATAGTTCTTTACCCTTGTCCATCTTTCTTCCATTTCTCTTGTTCTATTTTCATTAGTTTTTACAACATTTAGTTTCACATTCATAATTTCAAATTCCAGTTTATAAAGTTCACTCACTGATGCTGAAGTCCGTGGGATCAGTAAGTAAAGTTAGTTCCCTCCCTAGCAATATGTGCAAGTGCCAAATGTAAAGCATAGTAATGTGGGTTTATGTGTGGAAAATAGCAGTAATATTTTATCTGTGAACCTGAATTTTACTTTGGGAGATAAAATAAAAAATAAGCAACACCACCAGTCCATCTTTGAGGTTCCATCGTGAATGGTTTTTACTCTGATTCCTGTGAGAGGCTGCCTTGTCTCTCTCAGCAGAATGTACAGAAATAATTTCTCTCTTCAGTGGGACCTGCAACATGCAATGAAATTAAGACCTTCCTTTTATGTTTATGTGTTGTTCTCATATGCTTTCAAGTCAATTCCAACTTAGAATGACACTGGCATAGGGCTTTATTGCTTAAAAAAACATTTTTTCTGTCTCTTTGGTAAAAATCACAGCAAAAATATTGTAATCTTTATTCAATAAAGATATAGGTCTATAATTTTTTCGATCCACAATATCTTGATTTTCTTTAGGAATTAGAATTATGTTTGCTTGTCTACAAGAATCTGGAATTGTATTCCTTAGTGTGTTAATTATCATTTGGAGTAAAGGTACATATAGTTGATCTTGTGAAGTCATATAATACAGCGCCCAGCACTGTTCCCATTTTTATCACAAAGGAGCTTTACGGTTGTCTTCTTCTAATATTAAAAGAATATGACTCACCCAAAATCACCCTGTGGATTCCCATGTCTGAGGAAGGATTTGAATGCTGGTTTGCTGGAGTCCCAATCCAACACTCATCCATGATACCACATTAGTTGTATATATTGGCTGCCGTAATGCTAGATAGACACCCTCCTCGTTTTCACAAGTTCATAATAAAAAACCATAAAAACCTCTAGCATCCCTTGAGAAACTAGCCCAAGAGTTTTATTCATCTTTTCTAGAACTGGCATTTTGAGTCACAAAGAAATGTGATGCTGTGGGGATTTTTTTCCCCTTTCTAATTCCTTTTAACTATCAGATGGAGCATGAGATTGTCACAGCTGCCGGTGCTCTCCGAAGTGCATTAGTAAAGAAACGTGAGGGGTTGGTTTCACCCCATCCTCCGAACAACCTGGAGAGTTTCATGGCCCTTGAGTCATAGTACTACCAATGATAACCATCTCATGGGTTTGGCATTCTAGTTTCTGTGTTTTATGTTGGATGATTTTAACGAGAAAGGCTTTGTTGCCTTTACTGCACATTAAGAAATTTAGCAATATCAGCAGAAATCTATTGCTATATGTCAGAACTGGATGGGTTCTGATTGTACTACTTAAGTGCAGAAATTGGGTTTGGGTGGAGAATTTAAGCATTCAGATTTTCTAATAGGGGCTAGCTATAGGGAACATACCACACCATTATTAAAGCAGCTCCACTGACTGCCAACAAGTTTCCGGGCCCAATTTAAAGTCCAGGTTATTACCTACAAAGCCCTACATGGTTCAGGTCCAACCTATCTTCGAGATCACATCTCCCCCTATGAACTGGTGTGGGCTCTAAGATATGCTGGAGAGGCCGTCCTTTCGTCCCCACTTCCATCTGAAATGCGGTTCATGGGGACGAGGGAGATGACCTTCTCGGTGGTGGCCCCTCAGCTTTGGAACTCCCTCCCCAGAGAAATTTGCCTAGCCCCCACACTCCAATGTTTTTAAGGGAAAAATGAAAACATGGCTCTTCAAGTAGGCTTTCGAACATGATTAAAACCTCAGTTAAAACTTGAGGACCAAGTGAATTGTTTGACTCTGGCACTTTATATGACTGAAATTGATATGGCCTATTTTAATCCGCAGCTATTGCTGCGTTTTATTGAGTATTTTATTTAAATTACTACCCTGTTTCCCCGAAAATAAGACAGCCCCAGAAAATAAGACCTAGTAGAGGTTTTGCTGAATTGCTAAATATGAGACCTCCCCCAAAAGTAAGACCTAGCAAAATTTTTGTTTGGAAGCATGCCCGCCAAACAGAACACCAGAGCATGCAGGATCGGTAAATGTACACACCATAGAGTGTTGTACATGGAAATAATAGTAGTAACAAGAAATTCTTGATAGGATTCACAGTTTGTCTGGTTATGCTGGTTTGTGATAACAACTACTGTACAGTATATAATAAATGTTCATTTTTTTGTTCAACAATACATGTGAATTCTTCTTCATGGAAAAATAAGACATCACCTGAAAATAAGACCTAGCACATCTTTGGGAGCAAAAATTAATATAAGACACTGTCTTATTTTTGGGGAAACACGGCAGGGGTTTTTATATGCTGTTTTTATGTATATTTGTTTTATGTAAACTGACATTGTTATTGTCTTATAAATGTTTATGTATTTTACTGTACCTTGTGTATTCTGCTGCACTACTACGTGCTTTTGTAAGCCACCGCAAGTCCCTTCTGGGAGATGGTGAAGGGATATAAATAAAGTTATTATTATTATTATTATTATTATTATTATTATTATTATTATTATTATTATTATTAATAATAATAATAATAATAATTTCATTTTTTTACAAAAAATAGCAAGTTTCTAGCTCTTCAGAGAAATGAAGATACACAACGAATGGTAATGAAAGAATGAGATTATGAGCAAGAGGTTCCAATGCTTTCATTGTATTTTTTTTTCATCCAACATGAAGTACACTGTCCTGGAATTTCTCCTTGTAACTTCTCGAATGTTCTCTCCCATAGGTGAGAAACGTCCCAGCTTTGAAGTGAATTATAGCTCTAGCTTTGGGTATGAGAAAGAGAGGGATGTCATGCTACAAGGAGGCATGTTGGATCAAGCCATCAACAATGCTATTGGCTACCTTGGGGTGGATGCCCTGCGCCCGATTGTGCAGACACCAGCAGCCCCAACCTCTGAGATGGTGCCTGTGATCAGCAGCCTGTATCCTCTGGCACTCACCCGCACTGAAGTGATCACCAGTAACTCACAAGAGGTAGAAAAAAGCCACATTATCCAGCTGAGAGACAAGGCTATGTCTTCTGACAGAGGCCTTTCTCCAAACAATAGTGGCCAGGATTCTACAGATTCGGATAGCAACCAAGAAGAACACAAGCCTCATCCCTATCATCACAATCAAGCAGCCTCCCCTGCTCTGCAGGCTCGAAATGGGCTTCTGACCTACAAGGAATACTCCAGAGCATATGACATCTTCAGGTCACCAGCCATTTGTCCCCGTGACGTCTTGAAGGTCTTCAACAAGGAAGGTGAACCCATTGGCGTCTACCGATGTGACCACTGCCGTGTCCTCTTTCTGGATTATGTCATGTTCACCATCCACATGGGATGCCATGGCTTCCGTGACCCTTTTGAATGCAATGTGTGTGGGCACAGGAGTCAGGACAAATATGAGTTCTCTTCCCACATCGTCCGTGGTGAGCACCGAATGGGGCTGAAATGAGAAGGGAATGCCGCCTTCATTTTCTGGGAGATGTCACGCGCATTGATGCAGCAGAATTCAGACAGTCTGAAGCCAGTTTGAAAAGTACTATGTGACCTCCCTTCAAATCTTAGAACTTTGTGAGGATATTGTCATCTGAATGGTTTTGAAGATTTTTCATCTTCTGAAAATTATGGTTCTCATCTCTTGAACGAAAGCCAGTAGGTTTAAACTGATTTAAAACTGCTTTGCATGTGCATTGCCATCAAATGTTAAAGGATCTTCCTTTTTTTTAAAAAAAAAAAAAGTCTTTTTAGATATGTTCTAGAAGTGTTATGCCCAATCTGCTTTGTATTCTGAAATCTATTCAGCTCTCTCAGAAAGTGCTTAAATTCTAGGAAAAGAGACATGTGTCACACCTCCCTTTCTACCATTAGCTGTTTGAAGATAGATAGGAAAACTTCTTTTCCAGCAGATATGTGACAGGTTCTCCTGTCGGCTTAGTAGCAGTTATGCCAGCATTATCCAGTATTGATATCCAATCTCGGTTCTTAATTAATAGTGTTGACATCTATTAAAATTGTATAGGGATTAAATATTTGTTTATTTTGTTTTTGCATTTTGGGAACCCCCCAAAACCCCACCATGTTATTTTTCTTCAGTGATATTTTTCTCATTTTATTTAAGGATTTTACTCATTTTAGGACTTCCCTCAAAAATTCATGTGAAAATAGGCACAAAAATGTTTTATTCAAAAAAACATTTGTTGGAGGATTGTATTTTGCATACAACTCACTAAATACAATAGCAGTAAATAAATAAATAAATAATAATAATAACAAAAACAACAAAACAACAACAGCAATAATAATAATAATAAAATGTATTCTATTCCCGTCCCATCTCCCCGAAGGGACTCGGTGCAGCTCATATGGGGACCAAGCCCAGCAACACAGTAAAATACAATCACATAAATACATTTAAAACATATAAACATAAAATCATAAAACATATAATACATTAAAACATACTCAAAACCAATAGCTAATAGTCAGACGCAGTGAAAATATTTCACTAGGGACAAGGCAAATGTTGTCGGTGTACAATTTCTTATAACCTCTACTGAATGGACCAGAAAAAGTTCAGCAACTGGGTCTAGGTGAAGGTAAGGGACAGAAGAACAAGATAATGATATATTTTTAGATCTCCCCTGAAGTCTAGAAATGTACTATTGTATTGTGTAGTGTAGTGTAGTATAGTGTAGTGTAGTGCTGTAGTGTTTGTATCCAGTCTTTCCCTCCAAGCTGGAATTCAAGTGATCCAATGTTTACAGTTTTCATTAGGAAACTTCTTCCTTTTCTGTCACATGTATACATATTAATTTTTTTTTGTAACCCAGGCATTTTTTTTCTGCTCAAACCATGTTTTGAACATTTTTGAGGTGTGGACAATGATGCTGTATTATATGGTTTTCTAGAGTATATTAATTATTAACCAAAGGCAACCAAAGTCTTAAAGATTTACTTCTTTAACTCATTTTTGGAAGAAACCAAATAGTGGCAGCAGGCATGTAGCTGGGGGGGGAGGCTTGAGGGGCTTCAGCCCCCCCCCCCCGAAATTCTCAGGGTGGTCCGCGAGAAGGCCTTACATTTATTATTTAAATTGTTATGTTTATTCATATCATGATCTGATCACCATGCTCAATATATTCCATATGCATGGGGCTATTGGGATAATGATACAAAAGGTTTGCTAGGGTAGACCCTCCCCTGCTCAGACTCATCCCCCCCCCCCGAACCAAAATCCCAGCCCCTCCCAAAACAAAATCCTGGCTACGGGCCTGAGTGGCAGCATAAGATGCTTCAAGACAACTGCTGCTGCTCAGTTGTTTAGTCATTTCCTACTCTTCGTGACTTCATGGACCAGTCCACGCCAGAGCTCCCTGTCGGCCGTCATCGGCCCCAGTTCCTTCAAGGTCAAGCCAGTCACTTCAAGGATACCGTCCGTCCATCTCGCCCTTGGTCGGCCTCTCTTCCTTTTTCCTTTCATTTTCCCCAGCATCATTCTCTTCTCTAAGCTTTCCTGTCTTTTCATGATGTGGCCAAAGTACTTCATCTTTGCCTCTAATATTCTTCCCTCCAGTGAGCAGCCGGGCATTATTTCCTGGAGGATGGACTGGTTGGATCTTCTTGCGGTCCAAGGCACTCTCAGGATTTTCCTCCAGCACCAAAGGCATCTATCTTCCTTTGCTCAGCCTTTCTTATGGTCCAGCTCTCGCATCCATAGGTTACTACGGGGAATACCATTGCTTTGACTATGCGGACCTTCGTGGCCAGTGTCTCTGCTTTTCACTATTTTGTCAAGGTTAGCCATTGCTCTCCTCCCAAGAAGTAAACGTCTTCTGATTTCCTGGCTGCAGTCTGCATCTGCAGTGATCTTCGTGCCTAGAAATATAAAGTCTGTCACTGCCTCCACGTTTTCTCCTTCTATTTGCCAGTTGTCAGTAGGTGTGGTTGCCATAATCTTGGTTTTCTTGATGTTTAACTGCAACCCAGCTTTTGCACTTTCTTCTTTCACCTTGAATATATATCTGCTTTGCTTTGTAGAATGTTTTCATACTGCTTCTGTCTCCATCAAGAAAATCCCTTGAAAAGGGAAAGATTGAATTGTTCCTCAGCATTGCAGTGCCACAATGGGAAGGCTGATTGACAGAAGTTAAATTTCAAAGACAGGATGGTGGGGCAGGAATGCATACAGTTCTTAAGCCAAGTTACTGAAGGTGTGATTTTTGTCTGTAGCCAAGCCAGGCAGACAACCTGTTAGGACCTTGTCACATGGCCACCAAAGTCACTCCTCATCGTTAAGCAGTGTGGGGAACCCAGCGCCCCACACACCGCATTGACTGGATCTAATACAGGACAATCCCATGAAGGGAAGCCTTGATTGCATGGCTTCACCCCATGGCTTCCTATGGCAACACGGGAAGCGGTGGCAGCATGTGCTGGTTCTGCCCTACTTCACCCACGGAGCCCCGTCGGCATCGTTTGATAGGCTCCATGGGTGACCTGGGCTAAACTGGTGTATGCAGCCATTTTTGGCCCTTTTGATGAGGTTGTTTCTTAAAATGTCATAAATTAGACTTAGGTAATCATTACTGCTTTTTATTTTATTTGCAATCATGTCATCATTGCTACAACAATAAACAACCCTGAAACTCATCTTAAAAGTCATCCAGCCATCCAGAGCAATTGAGATTACTAGTGATAACAAGCAGGATACTGCCACAAGCCCTTTCATACCAGTGAGCAAAGCTACAATGAAGAATTGCAACAAGTCTCTATGGGAACCTCTGCATTTGCCTCTTGCAGCCTCACTTGTTGGCAGGAGTGGCCTGGTCGCGTCATCCTTTAGTATCCCAATTACCAGCAGCAGTTGTATCACTCCTGGCTTTTAAGGTGGGCTTCAGGAGTTGGATAGGGAATTAAAGCATAGCCATGCTATAGGTATATGTTTAATCTGGGTTCTTGGCCAATAACTGCATTACAGCAGATCTGTTTTGATCTATCCTAGTAATCTCAGTTCCCAGTACAATATGTTTTGTCTAAATCATTATTCAAAACCAGAGAGTTAATGAGATTGGTATGTAAAGGAGAGCACAGGAACAAATGGGTGTATGATAACAGCAAAACCTGGAAAAAGTTATTTTAGGGAAACTATAATTCTCAGGAATCTTAGCCAGTTTGGCCACTGGTCTTGCTGACTGAAGGGGTTCAGGGAATTGTAATTACCCAAAGTAACTTTTCCTAGCTCTGGATAAATATTTGTAAGACAGCCACTGAAAATTGTTATTTGAGAGTGTTTCTCTGAGACCAATGCAACAGCTTGTTTCTGCTTTGAAAATAGTCTTTCCAAACTTGTTCTGTTCTTGTCTTTTTAAATGGAAGAGATAAGTATAATGCATGTTTTATATATATGCCTTTTCTACAATGTACAGTGATGAATTTATTTTTAATACAGCATACTTTTTAAATAACAAAGACTCGGTATGTTTCATTTTATTTATTTGTTAACCATCTAGATTTTTCAAAAAGGGTATTCAAGGCAAAACCAAAATCCATGCAGGTATGGTTCATAGATTCCATCTTAAATTCCACAAAAACGTGCTTCTCTTTGAGTTCTCCACAATGTTTCATTAGGCTAAATGGTATTTAAAAACCAAAACATAAGGTGGGGGGTGGGGAAAGGGCATAACTTTGTGGACTGAGGGACTCACAACAAATAATACAATTTTATGTTTTTCGGCGGGGTGCCAAGCAACTGGTGAACAAAGTCTTCAACCAGAAACACTGCAATCCTGTGTCCTCTTCATGTCCAAGAATGTGTGGTTGTGCGAGTCCACTGGTTATGTAGTTTGCTGTACCAAGGCATGAAACCAAAGAGCAATGACAGAGTCTTAGTGCAGTCACACAATGGCACTTTATGCTTAGTCTCATGAACATCCAGACTGATCTGAGGTGTGTTCTTTTAATATGCAAAGTAAACTGCAACATGCTACAAGCCGAAAGAGAAATTTTTGAGAATAAACTCTTCTCATTCCACATGGAACATTTTTCTTACCAAAATTCGCCCCTATTAAAATAAAGAAATACACCTCCTTTGTGGGAAGAAAAAGAAACAACAATTTAGAGGTGGTAACTTGGATGAGAAAGGAAAGAAACAGCACTTCAAGCATCCCACACAAGCTTCTAAACCCTACATACACATGACTGCAGATGTCACACATAGTTGAACAGTAAGATTGTCGCATACACGGACAAGGCAAGATCTAAGCTGTATTGGCTAACATAGATCATAGCACATTTATTTATCTGGCAACTGCCAATGTTGAACATCCATTACCCCATCACTACATTTATTTAAATTATGGATCTGCCAAAAAAAGCCAAGTTGCTTTGCTCAGGAACGCAATATTTTATGTCAAACCATCAAAAATTCCTGCACACTTTCAAGCCTTTCAGAGGAACCAGAGCCTTCTTTTTTGAAGTATGGATTTAAAGCAGAAACTCTCCAGGTGTTGAATTCTGAATCTTTTGGCCTCCTGCCCAGATCAAAAATGAATTTCTGTCCTCCTGAATTCGGGAGGCTCCCCAAAAATGGATCGGGATGCCCCACCGAAATCCGGGACACCAAAACAGATCACGGTTTACCTAATGCCTAATGTGCCTATACATATTTAAAAATCCGACAGATGGGACAGGCCAGTGGCAGATGAATGGAGTGTGTGTGTGTGTGTGTGTAATAATTGAAAAAATTAACAAATTCTTACATACACTGCACATATCTTGTTTGTAGCGCAAAAAAAAGGGAAAGAAATAACAACACAATAGTTAAAATGAAGAACATAAACGTAACAGTATTTCAGTGGAAGACCCCGAGCCATCCAGTCCAACCCTGTTCTGCCATGCAGGAAAAGCACAATCAAAGCATCCCCCAAGAGATGGCCATCCAGCCTTTGCAGTAATAATAATAGTAATTGGAGCAACCCCGGAGGCTAGCTTTTGGCAAGGAAAAAAGACTTTTGGGGAGAGCTGAGGGGGAAAAGCTTTTGAGGGTGAGGCAGGATGGGAGGAACAAGGAATAGAAGGGAACACTTGGGTGAAAAGAAGGAAACGTGGAGCCTTTCAGAGTGTTTTGCAGAGCCTCAAGGGCTCCACAGAGCACACTTCGAGAACCACTGCACTACATAAAGGAGAGAATCATAGAAGCTCAAAACCAAAAAGTCCTGTCCTCTCTTGTATTTCTCTTCCACGCCCATACATCTGAATAAAATTCCACATTATCTGCATTGAACTGGAATATACGGCAGTGTGGACTCAGATAACCCAGTTCAAAGCAGATATTGTGGAGTTTTCTGCCTTGATATTCTGGGTTATATGACTGTGTGGAAGGGCCCCCAGTTCTATGTATGTAGATCCTACAGCATCATGGTTGTGAGTATGGGCATGTGTGCGTGAGAGAGAGAAAGAGAGAAAGAGAGAAAGAGAGAGAGAGAGAGAGAAAGAGAGAGAATATGAGGCATTACCACACAATGGAGTTGTATCATTGTAGTAACAGAAGAAGGCTGGGTCTTCCACCCAAATCACAAGCCCACAGCCCAACCGAAATCAACATGACAATGCAACTGAACTTTCACACAGGAAATTATAGCTGGCAGAAGAGGGAAAAGAAGGCAAAAACATTTGGGGGGGCTGTGGTGCAGGGGGGCCGAGCTGTGTCGCAGGCTGGTAAACAGCTGCTGCAATAAATCACTCTGACCATGAGGTCATGAGTTCGAGGCCAGCCCGTGGCAGGGTGAGCACCCGTCAATTAAAAATAAAATATAGCCCCTGCTCGTTGCTGACCTAGCAACCCGAAAGATAGTTGCATCTATCAAGTAGGAAATAAGGTACCACTTATTAAAAAAAGTGGGGAGGCAAGTTTAACTAATTTACAACGTTGGAATGAGGAAGTGAGGAAGTGCCATCAGAGTGGATGATGAAGCAGCTGCTCCCCCCGTGGCCAGAATCAAACATTCCCCTCAGGAGAAGGTTAAATTGCCTCTGCATCTGTCTGTTGTCTCCGTCTCTGTCCAATGTGTTTATGGGCATTGAATGTTTGCCCTATATGTACATAATGTGATCTGCCCTGAGTCCCCTTCGGGGTGAGAAGGGCGGAATATAAATACTGTAAATAAATAAATAAATTACTTTTCAAGCCATCGCCTGTGGGACAACAACCAAAGAACAATGTCATTGTGCAATAAGCCTCAACAGAAAGCACTATTACTCAAATGTAATTGAGATTTTCCTGCCTTGTGCGATAAAGCTCTTAGAGTAAAACCTTCCGTGTTTAGAATTGGAGCTCACAGTATGTTTGTAGGAGGGGAGTATCATACAGGGCAGGACACTTTTTGGTGTGTCTAGAGCTAACAGCTTCACAGTCACAGCTTCATAATAAATCAGTATCATATATTTACCTAAAATATACTATACAAAAACAATAATACACCTCCCTCCATTTACTTTTCTCAAGAGCAAAAACAGCCAAGATATGTTTTTTCCTGAGCTGTTGGCTATTCTAACTGTCAGCCCTTATGGTTGACATCTCTGTTGTAGAGGAACCTGCTAGTGAAATCTTTAAAGTTAGCCAACCTAGGCATTTTCCTCTCTAATGTGACTGTTTCTTCCCCTGAGAAATGACCTAACAATATTTCATTCTCCTCCCGTTGGCACCCAGCTTGGCCTAAGATGTACCTCACACAACCCACACATTGTTTCCCTCCTTGAGTGAGCATACACAGCCCCTGAAAAGGTGAGAAGTTTGACACTGATTACATAGTATATTCTTTAAAAAATCAGAGAGATTTTCACAGCTTCTAGAAGACATTTTCCTATCTTTGGTGAGGTAGGAAGGTGAAGAGGAGGAAGAATTAAGCACGCCAGCAAAACAAAACTTACCTTCCCATGGCTGCTGTCTGAGGCTGGATCTACACTGTCATATAATCCAGATAATTATCAAGGTAGATAATGCACATTATCTGCCTTAAACTGGATTATATGAATCTACACTGCCATATAATCCAGCTCAAAGCAGATAATCTGAACTTTATATGGCACTGTAGATGGGGTCTCAGATAGAAAGCGCTATTATTTCAACTAATTAGAAACCCCTGGATTTCAGAGATGTTGTCAAGTCAGTAGAATTTGAAGTGGAATTTTAATTCTATAAAATGTAGTGTGAAAAGGGCCTTGAAATAGGAAAAAACATGATTTACAGGATGTTTTTATTATTTCCCTTCAGCCTCTAATGCTAAACTGGCGAAATGTAGCATTAGCACCATGGGAATTTAGCAAAAAAGTTGCAGTGACAGGACTTCTTCCACCCTCTCTTAAAACAAAATACAGAGGGAGTGCATAAAGCATACTTTGTCCTAAATCAGTGGTTCTCAGCCTGGGGTCCCCAGATGTTTTTGGCTGTCAACTCCCAGAAATCCTAACATCTGGTAAACTGGCTGGGATTTCTGGGAGTTGTAGGCCAAAAACATCTAAGGACCCCAGGTTGAGAATCACTGATGAAATGAAAATTGCACATCTAGAATGACATTGAAAGTGAAATTCTGCTTTAAAACAAGTATCACTATCCTTCTATCCATGTACTTGTGTGTTTTCAACCCATTTCTGATCCATGGAAACCCTAAAGTGACCCTTTCAAGGGTTTTATTGGTAATACAGTTCCCTCACATGTGGTGGGACTGCTCTGAAATCCAAAAATACTATAATACTGTTAGAGCAGTAATAGAGGAAATAATAAAGCAAAAGTTTTATTGGGATAAAGCTCGATTTTTATCCCTTAACATAGAGGTAAAGGAGGGGAACAACCAATGGTCAGATATATTAAAATGTATGATAGCCGCTATTCATGCCACAATTGCCAGAGGGTGGAAAGATAAAACAAGGTGGGACCTGAAAACCTGGTGGTCGTATCTCTCTGAATAATTAATGATTTCATCCATGAAAAGAAAAATAAATATTTGAATACTCAGTCAAGACAAGATTGGCATAGGAAATGGTCTTGCCTAATCGACAAAACGGAAGGAAAAGATAGATACAAAACTTTAAATCAGGCCTTCCAGACAATTAAATCAATGTATTGATTCAAGTAACCCAGATGGGGGTGGGAAGATGGTTGGAAGAGGGTGGTAAGGGTGGGTGGGATGGGGGTTTAAAGGGGTAATTAATTAATTAATTAAAATATATGGTAAAGGGAATCACAATTGGAACCTGTATCCCAGCCATAAAGTTTGTAATCAGTTTTTGTGTTATCTTTTAGATGGCAAAGGTTTGCAGTGTATTGTTTTGTTATCTGTATGAAGAAATAATTAAAAAAACATTTTTTTAAAAAAAAAGTTTCCTCACTTATTGCGGGTGTTACGTTCCACGACCACCCGTGAAAAGTGAAAATCCGCGAAGTAGGGACGCTATATTTATTTTAATATTTATACATTATTTTAGTAGTAATACACTATTTTAAGTCTTTATAAACCCTCCCCACACACTTATACATTACATAATCCTTTCCCATTCTCGGAGAGAGATAGCTGCGCACGAATGAAAGAAAACAAGATGCGACAGTTACTGAGCCAATCAGCGACTGGGATACAGAGCAGCATTCTCTGGTTGGTTGCTTTCCATCAGTCAAACCATTTTGTTTACAATCTCACGTCGGCAAGTAGCATCTCAAACGGCCGCTGCACAAGCTCTACTTTCTGAGTAAATACACTATTTACTGTAAATTGTATTTTTTATGATTTATGATATTCTTCTAGAGTTAGAATTAATATTTTTAATTTGCAAAACAGCAAAAATACCACGATAAATATTGTACATTAATATTTATTGAAAAACCATGAAACAGCGAGTCTTCGAAAAGCGAACCGCGAAGTAGTGAGGGAACACTGTATTTGTTCAAGGCTAACTTGTTATCCTCTTAGGGCTGGGAGATTTCAACTTGTCCAAGGTCCCCCAGTGAGCTTCCATGGATGAGTTGAAATTCAAACCCTGGTTCTGTGGTATGTAGGTGATGAGGAACAAATCCAGTGTCATGATAGTAACAGGGAACAGTCCTGCTGGGTTCCATGGGGATGAGCAACCTTCCCCAGTTGCTTCTCTGGAGATGTGTTGGAGTATAGTTCACATTGAGAATCTTCATATATTTCTGGGGTGCAAAATCTTTTTTTCATTCCATCCACCTTTAGTCAAGCTTATAGACTAGGACAGTGGTTCTCAACCTGTGGGTCCCCAGATGTTTTGGCCTTCAACTCCCAGAAATCATAACAACTGGTAAACTGGCTGGGATTTCTGAGAGTTGTAGGCCAAAACACCTAGGGATCCACAGGTTGAGAATTACTGGTCTAGGAGATTCAAATCAGTGAGGTTAGTTTGAGAAAGAGCTTAGAAAAATGTGAGCTTTTTTTCAATGACAACTTTAAAAAAACAACTATTGGCCATGCTAACTGGGAGATTTCCCATGCTCTGTTTATGAATTTAGGGTACAAAATTGCCCTGAACTACAAATAGATTGAGATGCAGGCAATGAAGTGACCACGACTTGGGTTGTGTACAGAGAATCTGAGTCTTGAAAAGGCTGCTTTGCTTTCTTCTGCATTCATATTTTCCATTAAATTCATGCAAAAGTTGCACACTCTTTTAAAAAATAAGCCACACAAAGCTCTCCCTCCCGATAGAGACCAAATTCTATAGATGTGGGCAGGAACATGTTGCACCCATCTGCCATTTGGCTGTTTAAAAGGAGACACCTATTATGGGAAGAAAAAGGTGTCACCCACAGTTCAGTAACACACTCACACACAGTTGAATCTGTGGATATTCAGAGTTTAAGAGCTAAAAAAACCCAATCTGAACCCTGGATGTGGATATATGAACAAATCTACCCATTTCATATTCTCTCACATTCTAGATTTTAAAATTTCACATTCTTTTCATCACATCTGTCAATAAGCTGTGATCAAAAAGAAGCCACACAAAATTCTGACTCATCCCTGTTTTGTAGTCCGATTATCACTTGACAATGGTGCTCTTGTTGATCTCTGCCTGAATGCCTTCAGAATCCAAGATCACTCCTAGACAACCATTCTGCTTGTCAGAGCCATATGATTAACATCAGAGCACCTGAGACAAAGACTCAGATTCAATGTGAATGGAGAATAATAATAATAATAATAATAATAATAATAATAATAATAATAATAATAATTTTATTCTTATACCCCGCCCCATCTCCCCGAAGGGACTCGGGACGGCTTACATGGGGCCAAGCCCAAATAGAACAATAAAAACAAGACAAGAAACCAATAAAACCAATAATCAAACCATAAAAACAAGTCATAAAAACCACATAGGCCAGGAGATTGTTAATGATGTGTGTGCATTTGCACTGTTAAACCACCTGTCAGGGTAACCCCATTAATTTCATAGGGTCACAGCTTCTAGAAGACATTTTTAGTTGCAAGGAATGCTCAGAGGTGGTTTTGCTGGCTCCTTCCCCTGAAATATAGCCTACATTATTCATTGACACTTCTCCCATCCAAGCACTAACCAACACTGGCCATGCTTAGCTTCCATGTTCAAATGGGACCTGGTCCCTTTAGAGTATTATTTATGCCATTAATGACATATGTGAGTGTAATTCCACCTTATGCTTTTGGATTATTGTTAAAGTTGTTAAGAAATGGTGAGGGCTTTGCCTGCCAATAGGAAGAAATTATAGAGAGGACCAATCTAAATCCACGTAGTGGAAATTTCACAGCCTGGGGGCAATACTTAAATAAGCTATCTCCCATGTCCTCACCAAAAGTACCTTCACCAAAGATCTTAAAACTTGGGCAGGTTCATATATGGAGATATATTATTTCAGGTAGTCTAGACTGTTTCATAGCTTTTAAAGTTTTTGAACATTGATTAGATAGATCCATGGAGGATAAAATCCATGGCCTCGATCCTATTTTTGATCTCAACTAGAGTGAACCCATTGAACCAATGTCAACATAATGCTCAACCAATTATTCATTGGGTCTACAGTAACTGGGAATCACCAAAAGATGCAAGTCTATGGCTACTATGCCATCATCAGATGGGTCAATTTGCTTGTCGTACATTGCTTCATCTCCCTTTTCAGCACACAAAACTGGGCTCCGGGGCACAAAGGAGATGAAGCAGCACCACTACAGCAATACAGGAGCCTTCCCGTGTTACCTTCCCTTCAATGGGGGGAAGCTGGGCAGTGATGCTTCCCCATAGAAGATGAGGAGGAAGGTAAGGTGGGTGATGAAAGACGTGGTGTGGCAGCTTCTCCGTGTCCCCTACCAGGAGCTCACAGATTCACCCCAATGTGGGGTAAATCCATGGGCCTTTCTGATAAGGTCCCTAGTCATTATATCTTCAGTATCAAAACCAGTGTGCCTCTAAAAGCCAGTTCACTGGGAAACATGAGTGGGAAGGTGTTGTTGTGTTCCTCTTCTCGTGGTGGGTTTCTTGTGAGCAGCTGGTTAGCCAAAGTTTGATCAAACTGCTGGCTCAGATGGCCTTGGGTCTCACCCAGAAGGGCTCTTCCTATGAATCCATTCTATTTTTTAAATTTATTACATTTTACCCCACTCTATCTCACCCTGAAGGGGACTCAGAGCGGCTTCCAAATTGGCAACAATTCAATGCCATTCAAACAAACATACAAATAAAATAAACATATATGTTAAAAACCATAATTTTTATTTAAAATCATAACATCAATATATTAAAATCAAGTATTAAAACCGCACAGATCCAAAGTCATATTCTAAGTGCCATTCTAATCATGTTGCATTTACTTCATATTTGCCCATTGCATTGATTACTCTCCTAAGGCTTGGTCCCACAGCCAAGTTTTTAATTTCTTTCTAAAGGTCAGGAGGGAGGGAGCAGATCCAATTTCACTGGGGAGGGAATTCCACAGCCAAGGGGCCACCATTGACAAGTCCCTAATTCTCATCCCCACTAATCACACCTGCGAAGGAGGTGGGATCAAGATCAGGGACTCCCCAGAAGATCTTAACCTCCAAGGCAGTTATAGAGGGAGATACGTTCAGATAAGTAAGCTGGGCCAGAACCACTTAGAACTTTATGGGCTAAAGCCAGCACTTTGAATGGTGCTCTGTAGCCGACTGGCAGCCAGTGGAGCTGGCGTAACAGGAGGGTCGTGTTAAGTACACACATATTAATTCTAATTCTACTAATTCTAAATACACACATACTAATTCTCCCTCTGGACTCTGTAGTAGAGCTGGTAAATGGTCTGACATTGTCGCTTATTCTCCTAGCCATTGCTCAGAACAACCTTTTAAAGAAATCAAATGCTCTATCAACAATTCACCAACAACTTCTTTGATTTTCCTGAAACAGCACGGCTGCATTTCCTGCCCTTCACCAAAGGAGAAAAGGAGGGTTTCTATTTCCTTTCACAAATTCGTCTTCTATGCACTGACTGAATCTTACTCTAAAAAAAGAGAAACATTGCCCAAGGAGTACTGGGCTCTGCAGCCAGCTGCTATCTCCTCCTCCTCCTCTTCCTCCTCCTCCTCCTCCTCCTCAGCTACAGTAACAGGAAGAACACCTGCCAGATCCACAGACCACATGTGTTCCTATCAAAAACCCTGAACGAGGCAGCCACCCCTGACTCTGTGGTTTTGAGAATTTGAATAAAACTTTCCTATGTTCAAAATGTAAGGAGTACAGGAGACAAGCTGTCTAAGGCCCCTTCCACACAGCGGAATAAAATCCCACATTATCTGCTTTGAACCAGAATATATGGCAGTGTGGACTCAGATAACGCAGTTCAAAGCAGATATTGTGGGGTTTTCTGCCTCGATATCTGGGTTATATGGCTGTGTGGGAGGGCCCTATGCTGTCTGATCTCAAATTATCTGCTCTGACCTGGATTATACGAGTCTACATTGCCAGGTAAGAGATTGGAAACGTATGTGGAAATGTCATACTTTGGTTGAGCCACAATAGGAAAAAGCAGAACTGATAGATGTCCCCATCTCAACTATTTGGGGGGGGGGGATTCATTTCAGCCAGTGAAGTGGTTTAGTGGTGTAGTGGTTTGAGTTTTAGACTAGAACTATGGAAAGCCGTGTTCATTTCTCCCTCTCAGCCATGGAAATCCACTGGGTCACCTTGACAGAGTGACACACCAGAAAAAATCATGATAGTGTTGATTTAAAGCAGGGGTCCTCAATCTTTTTAAACAGGGTGCCAGTTTACAGTCCCTCGGACTTTCGGGGGGGGGGGGGGAGTAGACTAAAGTTTACAAAAAATATGAATTAATTCCTATGCACATTGCACATATCTTATTTGTAGTGCAAACAAACATGAAAGAACAATGCAATATTTAAAACGAAGAACAATTTTAACCAATATAAACTTGCCAGTATTTCAATGGGAAGTGTGGGCCTGCTTTTGGCTGATGGGATAGTTAAATTCATTCAGATTGTTGTTGGGTGCTTGCAAGTCATTTTAGGCTTAAGGCAACCCTAAGTCTAAAGTTTAGGACAGTAAATGACCTTGGAGGGCTGTATCTGGCCCACAGACCTTAGTCTGGGGATGCCTAAGGTCTACATAAGTCAGAAATGACTTGAAGGTGCAAAAAAAAATCTGACTTGTCAAATTTTACCAAAATTTGCAAAATCTGAATGCAAGAGAAAGCAAAATTGCTCAATTTTCTCATATCCTAAGCTTGAAGGAAAAATTGTTTGAGTTAACTTTTGTTCAGAATATATCAAATTTTCAAAGGTCAAATGCGGGAGAAACTGAAACTGACATATCATCCCTCTTTAGATATGGTGGAAGCACAAATGTCTGTGCCGTCTTTGGCCTAAATCCTGTTAGTCACAACTAGACCAGACCTACTGAATCAACTGTTGACTACTGACTCAACACATAGGTAAATCTAAGCATTTCAGTGGCTCTGCCAAGGGCTAACAATAGAATTGAAATCATTGTCTCCCATGTGCTCACCCATTTTCTTGGACATGGCATCATTTCTGTTTACGTACATACAGATACACACACACACACACCACATATATATATTCTGTCTATCACTTGAGCAACAGCTGACACTTGATGGTTTTATATTATATATTTCAAATTATATGATTCATTTTATATTTTATATAGACTTAATTAAATCAAATTTCTATTTTACTTACAAAGTTTTAAGTCTATCTAAAAAACTGAAAATTACTCTTAATTTAGTGGTTACAAAAGAATATTACAAGGCTTGTTGGAAACACTTGAAAAGTGTGTCATACACTTTGACAGAAATCAGGATCTATCGATAAACTTTGGTGGACACTTAAGAGTGCAAGTCCAGTCAGTTTTTCTTGCCCCATTGTGATTCTTATGTATGTTTCAAACATTTAAGAGTTGAAAACGACCTTTCATTTGTAGCTGTTGACACTGGCAATGTTGCAGAAATCTGAAGAAGCTTCTTCACATTTGGGGGGAAAAAACTGTCCATCACTGACAAGATATGCTTCAGGGCCTTTGATGGTTTTTCTACAGGGGCAATTTTTTTTTTCATTTTCTACACAACACGTCAAATTCTTCCATCAATGTGTCAATATCTTGAAGGCATTCATTGTAAAATTCTGTGCACTTATTCAAGTTGGATTTTAAATGGCCACAATTAATAGTTCCTGAATTACTTCCCTGTGCCTTGCAAACCTCTCTTGAAGCGGATTGCAGATAAAGTCCATAATTGGGATGATTTAGCCTATAATATTCCATTGGTGTTGGTGAAGTTGCCTAGATGTTGATTTTACAAGTCTACCTTGAACAGATGTGAGGAATTCTAACTTCTCAACCCATAGATTCAACCACTGATCTTACTGTGTCAAAGATTTCCTAAAATTCTTTCACAGGCTCTGTGTACATCTCCCTGGCTTTTTCTAAGAGACTGTTGACATGTTGCAAAATACAGAAAATGTCCATATCTACTGTTTGTAATGTTTTGCTAATATGAAGGGTTTATGACATAAGCTTTCTTAGGATGTGCATGGTTACTACAAATTCAGCATTCAGAACAGCTAAAAGAAGGTGTCAGGAAGAAGTGTCACTCTTGTATAGGGGACTCTCTTTTAGTTTTTCATGTGTTCTCACCACCATACTATACAGTTCAACAAAACATAAAACTGCATTATGTTGCTCAAACCAATTAGTTTAACAAAGTGGCAACTCTTGATTCAGGGAAACAGACTTTTATATTTTTCTTCTACAGTTTCAGTTGGATGATGCTTTGAAGAAATTGCACACATATAATAATATTCTTTGGTGGTTTCTGACAGATGGAGTACTGCAAGTCTTTGCTAAGGCTCAATTTATACCCCTTCTACACTGCCACAAAAAATCCAGATTTTTTGTTTTGAACTGGATTGTATAGCATTGTAGACTCAGACAATGCAATTCAAAGCAGACAATGTGGATTATCTACTTTGATAATCTGGTTTATATGGCAGTGTAGAAGGAGCGCACAGTGATTCAGCAAGTTAAACTGCTGAGCTGCTGAACTTGCTGACTCCATGCAATCATGCTAGCCACATGACTTGGGAGGTGTCTACGGACAATGCAGGTTCTTCAGCTTAGAAATGAAGATGAGCACCAACCCCAGAGTCGGACACAGTTAGACTTAATGTCAGGGGAAAATCTTTACCTTTACCTTAGAAGGGGCCTAAGTGAGTGAGCATTGCAATGGAGGTGGAGAGCCATTGGATATTTCTGCAATGTAATTGCCTGTGCTCCACTGATATGACCATTCATATTAGCAGCTTCATCATAACCCTGTCCACACAAATATTGCATGTTCAGCCCATTTTTTCCAGTGTTTTCAAAATAATGCCTACAAGTTCTCCACCTTTCATATTACTTATCTTCATAAAGCTTATAAAGTCTTATCTTATTCCTGCAACTTAAAGTCAAACTTAACTTACCGAGAGCAATAACTGTTCTGAGGTATTCACATCCAAAGTTTCATCTGTCAAAATAGAGAAACACTGTGATGCATTGCAACAATTTTTGGACTATCTTATCATCACAAATGTCTATTAGTGTCAAGACCCAGGCTGCAGAGCACCAATAACCATACACAGAGGCCAGAATCTATCTAATATCTTTATTGTAAGAGTATATGAAGTTAGTAAAAACAAGTGTAGAAAATAGTCCAGAAGTAGACCTTTCAGGAAAGGTCAAAATTAGTCCAAAGAAACAATGTCCAATATGAAATATTAAGGTCCAAAGTTGTAATCCAATAACCGAAACACTCACTTTGCCAAGCAAAGTGAGGGGAGATGACAAGGTCCTTTAGTCCACGAAACTTAAGCAAGGCTGGAAGTAAACTTGATTCTTGGAACACTAGGCTTAATTCAAGGCAACAAGAAACGAGGAGCAAGAACAGGATCCGTGGTAAATTCGCGGCGAGGTCCGGGAAGCAAGGCAATGTCCGTGGAGCAAGACAAGGTCCTGGGAAGCAAAGCAAGGCTGGAAACGGGAACGAGGGCTTGGAAGCGGGAGTAGCGTAGTCCACACACAACCTACTCCCGAAGCTGACGAATTGACTCCGCAAGATTCCTACGTGGGCAAAACACCTAAATAGGATCTCGTTTTCCCACCAAAGAACAATTCTCTGGGGAACCAGAACCGAAAGCCCTTCTCTGTGTCCAGATGCATGACTCCCTAAAGTTTCCCATGGGAAGCAGGCTTAATCAGCTGAATGCCTGGCAGCTATCCTAGCGCTCCTGCGAGAAGCCTCCTGAGCGCTTTTCTGTTGTTTATAATAATCGCGGCGAGAAAATGGGGGAGATTTCGGCTCAAGGCTTGTTTGGCAGACTTCTGGAAGGCAAGTCTCCTGCAGGTGCAAGGGCTCCAATTCTGGCTGAAACAGCTCCAATTCTGGCTGAAACGGTGGGAAACCGAAGTTTTCCTCTTCATCTGTCACAACAGTGTTAGGAACGGGACTACAAGGCCCATGAGTCATCACAATTAGTTCATCCTGTATTTGAGGACTAGTATACTGAGCATTCATAGCAGCAGTTTCGAGATGACTTTTCAGGTCAGTGTCTCCTGATCTGGCACGAGATCTCAACAAGGTCATGAAATTAACATCATTGTTCAAAGGTTCTTTACAGGAGTAGTTGGATTACTACTCCCAGGCTGCAGTCCAACATCCCCTCAGAGTAGCACAAATATCCTCATGAAGAAATAATCTACAGCTGCGCTACACAATTCCCATGGAAAAGAACAACACTGCACAACACTTGCCAATGGGTGCCATTGTATGACTAGCAATGCACAACTCCATCATGCAAAAGCGCAATGTACAGTCACCTCCACAATGAGCAACATTGCCATATGTCCAACTCTGCTTCTGCTGCTGTTGTCACTGTGACAGATAATTCACCCCACCTGTATGGTAACACTCGTATGTGTCGATAAGATATCTGGATCCCGTAATAGCCACAGTGGTCCAATATTATGAGTTTTTCCACCTGATTAGGACGTGGTCTGCCATTCTTGAGTTTCCAATGATTAGATGCTGAGGTTAGGAGCAGAAGGGAAATGGGGAAATCTATACCCCACAAACTACTCCATGAAGAATGTAGTGGGGGCTGATGTTCCAGAGTCATGCTCTCTGACATGACTCCAGAGCAACACATTTCTGACAAATTATTGCTTAACTCATTTTCCTTAGACATACAATAAGCGAATTGATGGGGGACTTAGCACATCTTCCCCTGAGGCACTCATATCAGGATTTGGAAAAGTTACCTTTTTGGATTGCAACTCCCAGTGACCATGTTGGCTGAATCAAAAGAGATAATAATCCTTTCCAAGCCCTGACTCAAACAATGATTGCCACTGTCAGCGGATGGCTATGTCTGTCTCCTCCCTTTGGCGGCTTGGCAAGAAAGTACTTTCCTACTAGGGTGGGACTTCTTGAATCCTTTAGTCTCAGGAAAAAACTGCATGCACTCGCTATAGACATGCTGCACAGGAAGTTATGTGGGTGCCGTGTTTTATGTGGGTTCACCTTCCTCTGCTTTGTGCACCAAGTTCATCATAACACAGTGCTAGTGAAGAGAAGGGTTTTCCAGGCTCTTTGGTCCTGGCCTTAAGGGAGTTGGTACTGCTGGAAAAACAACAATTGTTGACGTTGGTCCTGGGGCATGTGGAGCAGGGACACATGGGCTGGAATCTGGATGTTCTGTGTGTGACCACACATGGGACATCCTGGGGTGGGTACCTCTGTAATAGATCTTGGAAACCAGTACTCAGATTTACCCAATGTTGCATATCCTCCCACATTTCATGAAAGAAAAACAGGACGTGCAATATCAGAGTGCAGCCCTGATGGCAAACAATACAACTGAAAAAGAACACATTATTTAAGGGTTTGTCTACACTGTAGAACTAATGCAGTTTGACACCACTTTAACTACCACAACTCAATGCTATGAAATAATGGGAATTGAAGTTGGGCGAAGGCAGCAGCACTATTTGGCAGAGAAGGTTGAAGGCCGGTAGATTCTATAGCATTTGGGCATGGCAGTTAACCTAGTGTCAAACTGTATTAATTCTATAGTGCAGATATACCCTGAGAGAAGCTGCAGCAATTTGCTTTAGTCTGATCCTGCTAAGGAGGGTCAGATTCATCTCCCTCCTCACCTCCCTGCAGAGATTATTGTATGCAAACTACTTTCACACTTTGAATCGGTCTGTATTAGGTGAATAAAGGGGAAAGTGGGAGGTGGAGAGAGAAACTGGGACATTTTAAAAGCAGCTGAAAAAGTGGGACAACACAGGATTAATTGAGAGAGTTCCAGACCAATCAGGAAAGTTAGAAGGTATGATTGTGTATTAATGGGTTACTTCCCATCTTCTCCACAATAATTCGATCTTTTCATTCATTTCAATCAGTCCTGCAGTTAATTTGTTACAACTTAATATGAATTTGTTAGATAGTTAAGTGTCACAATGCCAGGGCTTTGCCAGTACACAGGCTGAGATGAACCAAAACAAACAACCAGCTTGTGTCAAACTGTTTAATTAAAGCAGCACTTACTGTCTGGCTGTTTTCATAGTCCCAATGTAAAACATAAAGATAGCACTCAGCCACAGAATATAAATCACAACTGTTAGCAAACACAAGTTCAAGAAAACACTGTAGTCAAAAAGGTCCAGTCATCAAATGTTGAGAGTTCAATTATTAAAGTCCAAGGATCAAGAGTCTATACCGTAGTCAATAGCCAGTCCAGAGTTCAAGGTTCCAGGATTCCAAGAGTTCAGGAGACAGGTCAGGATACTGAAAATCCACATACTTGGGGAAAACACCAGCAGTATCCACAGCCAAATAAGACAAATACTTTTCACCCAAAGATTAGTCTCCAGCTAGCTCCTTAATCCAGTAAAATCCAGCTGCAATCTATTTCTTGCATGCCTCCACCCTCAATTGCTTTCACCTGTAAACTCTTACTTACAGATTACTCAGCCCTTTAGAACTAAGTCTTACATTAACCCCTTCCATCACCAACGGCTAGGCACCACCAACCACCATCAACTGCTGGACATGACAGTTAGAACTCTACCAGTTTGTTCGAACTCTCTTTCAATTTGAAAGTGATTCATTTATTTTAATTTGTTGCATACAGATTAGGCTCAACCAGTTAATTAGTTGATTGATTGTTCTCTCTATCAGACCTGGGAAATAACTGGTTATGGAGTGCAAAGGCTTAATTGGGACTGAATCTACACTGCCAAATAATCCAGATTATCAAAGCAGATAATCCTCATTTTCTGCATTGAACTGGATTATATAATATAATAATAATAAACTTTATTTATATACCGCTCCATCTCCTTGAGAGGACTCAGGGCGGTTTCCAACGCGAACATAAAAAACATTCATTTGTCAAAAAAAAAAAAACCCCTACAACTAAGTTAAACATAGTAAACATAATAAACAACATCATAAGATAGAACCAAAACACTTTTATTAAAAACAGACAGAAAATTACAAATCAAAATCAATATATTCCATCAAGGCTTCAGATACCAGTGAGTCTACACATAATCCAATTCAAAGCAGAGAATCTGGATTTTATATGCCAGTGTAGATGGGACCTAGTTAATGTAATGTTAAACCATACTCTCTATCAGAGAGATCAAGAAATAAGTAATACATCAATTTTAATTTGCCCTGATAAAAAGGTTTATCTCATTGGCTTGCCTCTTCACCCAATGCAACTTAACAAATTAACGGCTTTGAAGCTGCAAGGCCATTAAATGCTAATCAAGGTGACTAACTGCAGCATTCATAGTTGCTGCACTGAGACTATTCATTGCTATTCAACCTGGCCAACCAAGAATTCCACAAGGTAGAAAGTGGCCAGGCTTGCAAGAAGCAAGGTTATTCAGTGCTGTTCAACCTGGCCAACCAAGATTTCCCCTAGATAGAAAACCTTCAGGTTTTGAAGCCACGAGGCTACTCGTCCCATTCAACCTTCCCAAGGAAGGATGCCCCTATATAGAAAGCAGCCAGGCTTTGAAGCAGCGAGGGTATTTAGTGCAATTCAATTTGGCCAAAAAACCATTTCCCTAGAATGCAAGTACCCAGCCTTCCAAGCAGCAAGCCTATTTCATTGTATTCCAGCTCACCAAATAAGGATTCACATAAGAAGTAAACGGCCAACCTTTGAGGCTGCAAGGCTATTTACTGCTATTCCCTCTGGTCAACAAATGATTCTCATAAGCCACAGCAACACGTGGCTGGCCACAGCTAGTCATATAGAAAAATATACTGCATGTGCTCAGAGGAATTCATACCATTTGTGATTAAGGTTATCCCTGCCTTCGTTTAGAAGGCTGATAAATAATTATGTGTTTATTTTGTTTAACGGGAACAAATACATCATTCCTTAGATTTCCCAGTTCAAAGTGTTAATAGTTACTTGTTTTTTTCATACAAATGAAAACTGGGTGAAAGCTATGTCCCAGTCTCACTCTGCCCCATACATTTTTCAAAGAAATGGTTCTTCTGACCTCATCTTCACTGTAGCAGTCACCTCAATAATCTATTCTGCTTAAGAGTGAGGCTCCTTCCCGCCTTACAAGCCACAAGAACAGATCCTGCTCTGTTCTGTAGAGGATGGGTGGGTTTTTTTCTGGCCACATAGTCATACAAAAAGAAATATGGTGCTTTGTAGTCATTTCCTTACAGCTTGAACCCTAAACTGGCTAAAAATACAATGTCATGGTCTAATAAACACTGCTAACTTGAGATATTTCTGTCTGGGACTGGGAACTGAAACTCCTCCGGCTGGTCATGGGCCGTCTACCTCAGGATCATGTGAGTGAATAAACATGATGAGAACACACCGTCTTTCCCTTCTTTACAACTGCTTGTTCTAGTTCACTACTTAGTATGCATCTACACTGTAGGACTAATGTGCTTTAATTGCATGGCTCAATGCTATGGAACCATGAAAGTGGTAATTTTGTAAGTTTTTTTTTGCCTTCTCTTCCAATAACTGCCAATGTCTCACCTAAATACAAACCCCAGGATTCCATAGCAGTGAGCCATGGCACTTAACCTGCATTAATTCTACAGTGACTTACCCTTGGTAAGGACGCCTGTCTACCTTGCCAGAGGGTGGATAGAAAAGGTAAATTTCTATTGGTGCAGACTTGCATTGCAGATTTTTTTCCCCCCTGAATCAGCTATATAGGTTCTATTGGTGCAGACTAGCCATTTAAAGAAATCTGATGTTTCACCTGCATCTATGGCAGGCATCTTCAGAGGTTGTGAGGTCTTATTAGACCCAGAACCTCTGAGTCTTTCCATGGCCAAGGTACTCCCAATCTCTTAATCTCTTTCCAAAACTGCATGATATGAACCCATGTCATAATAATAATAATAATAATAATAATAATAATAATAATAATAACTATTCTTATAATAATAATAATAACTATTCTTATAACGGCGCTCCATGCAGTCATGCCGGCCACATGACCTTGGAGGTGTCTACGGACAACGCCGGCTCTTCGGCTTAGAAATGGAGATGAGCACCAACCCCCAAAGTCAGTCACGACTGGACTTAACGTTAGGGGAAAACCTATACCTACCTTTACCTATTCTTATATTCTGCCCCATCTCCCCTAAGGGTCTCGGGGTGGCTTACATGGAGACCAACCCCAGTAATGCAACAATAAAATACAACAACATTAGATACATTCAATTATAATGAATTAATACATAAAACATATAAAAATCATAAAAGCATAAACTCAACAACAACCGATAACCAATAACCAATAGCCGGGCGCAATGGGCGTGTTCAAAAATTGTAGGAAAGGCAATAAATTATACATGTTCAATATATTGCAAGGTCACTACTGGTTATTATGGGCCAGTAATAAAGTGCAGTAGCTGGGTATAGGTGGAGGTAAAAGGATTCTGTCAAACTGTGCTGAATTAATCAAAAGCACATTGAAATTCCCAGGTTTTCAGGTCTTTCCGGAATGTGGAATCCGGCTATCCAACTTTCAAGCAGAGTATCTGTAAACAGGGGCAAACACTCCTAATTAGGATCTCCATTTTGTATGAGATATCATTTATTTAGCAACCAATGGTCCTGTCTGCTTTTGAATTCCAATTGTCCCATATTTGGAACCTGACCATTCTTGATCCAACTGACTTGAGCTCAAAGCTTGGATCGGAGGGGGGGGGGGGGGGCTTTTTGGACTGTAACTTATATGGCTTGGGGATTCTCAGATTTGTTTTTATGTTGTCCAAAGCATAACTTTTCCACATTCTGGTCAAGCCTGGAAGCCTGAAAGGCAAATGCTCCAAGAGAATGGCGTCTTGAGATTCTGCATTAAAATTCTTCGGTACCAGCAGAAATGTTTTAATCAACAGCTCTATTCATAGAAGAGGCTGCTTGACATGTTGGGGAGCTCTCCCTTCCAGTTACAGCCCAAGTATTCCTTCCCTGGCCTTTATATAGCTATAGAAGTTTACCCTTTTAACCAGTGGGATGGAGGAAGGCTAAGAGCTACTGAATCATTCATTGTCCAAGGATCAAGAAATGCACATGCGTGCGTAAAGCACTCATCCATCAACCACAGAATTCCCACTAAATTTCTTGTGTGTGTGCACAGCTATGAAGATGGAGAGGCATGGCTAGTTACATTTTGGGACTTTCTAAGCAGTACAGGACCTGTCCTGACAGCTGCACTTGAACATTTGCTACTGACAGCATCAAGGACTTTGGGAAGCATACACCGAGCCTTTCATAGGTTGGTAATCTTAGCTTCTGAAAGTGATCAACATCCTACAAGCCTTCCAAAGTGAGAAAAATGTGTAGGTAACTGTACTCCACATACATATCACCTGATCTCTAGTCATGTCATATCCTGAACTCTCAGAAGAAAGGAACTTAAGCAGCTAGCTTTATATTAGACTATTCATTCATTTAACACAGTAAGGTTTACATGCTTACAGACAGGGTGAGTTTTTTGCTTAAGCTTGGAAGATTTGCCTTTTGGACTATCATTTCAAGAATCCCAAGCCACCATGGACATGTCACTGAGAGATTTGAGGATCTCTAGTCCAAAATACTCTGACTTTTCTTAACACTTGATCTTCTTCCCCTTGCTTTAATCTGAAGAGGAAAGCTCATGGGACACACAGTAAAGCAACATCTGTGCTTTACCACAAAAACACAAGCTTACAAAATTATCTATTACCTTTCCCACCACTCCTCTGGTCTAAAAATGGGAATGGGGAAGCTGTTCTATGCCCCAGGGAGCTACAGTGAAAGCAACACATGCCTGTGACATTTGCATACAAGGGCTCTGGAAATGAATTTGGTCTGTAAGTTACAGGCTCTGGAAATGAATTTGGTCTGTATATGAACAAGAATGAAGAGAATTGCCTGCATGAACCACTAGATGTCCTCCCACATCCACATCCAAACTTTATTTGGTAAGTTTATATTTTAGATCAGATTCAGCTCTTGTTCAGAACTTTCACTAACAGTCATTAACTGCTACCAATTCAGTTTCAACTTACTGTAGCTCTATGAATGAGAGCCCCGGTGGCGAAGTGTGTTAAAGCACTGAGCTGCTGAACTTGCAGACCGAAAGGTCCCAGGTTCAAATCCTGGGAGCGGAGTGAGCGCCCGCTGTTAGCTCCAGCTTCTGCCAACCTAGCAGATGTGAGTAGATCTGGAGGGAAGGTAACGGCGCTCCATGCAGTCATGCCAGCCACATAACCTTGGAGGTGTCTATGGACAACGCCAGCTCTTCGGCTTAGAAATGGAGATGAGCACCAACCCCCAAAGTCAGACATGACTGGACTTAACGTCAGGGGAAAACCTTTACCTTTACCTATGAATGAGAGATCTTCAAGTCACTCTATCACAGTGGTTCTCAACCTGGAGTCCCCAGATGTTTTTGGCCTTCAACTTCCAGAAATCCTAACAGCTGGTAAACTGGCTGGGATTTCTGGGAGTTGTAGGCCACAAACATCTGGGGATCCCAGGTTGAGAACCACTGCTCATCAACAGCCTTGCTCAGGTCTTGTACTCAGGGCTTGATGGAATATATCCACCCGGAATGCAATCTTCCACTTTCCCTATTGACTTCTACCTTACCAGGCATTCTTTTCTTTTCTAGTGACTCATGCCTTTCCATGATATGCCAAAGTACAACAGTCCCAGTTTATCCACCTTGTTCCTAGGGAAAGTTCAGGCTTGATTTGCTCTAGGACTCACTTATTTGTCTTTGGAGCAGTGTGCAGTATTCATAGAACTCTTCTTCAGCACCACATTTCAAATGCATTGATTTTCTTTCTATCACATTTCTTTGCTATCCAGCTTTCACCATACATAGAAATTGGAAATATGATGGCATGGACCATCTGAACTTTATTGTTCCATGATTCATCTTTTCACTTCAGGATCTTGCCTAGTTCCTTCAAAGCCGTACTTCCAAAACCTGGTCTTGGCTACATTCTTGACTAAATTTTGATTTCTTGACTACATTCTCCATTCTAATGTCTGGCTGAGCCACAGTAAGGAAAATCTTAAACTATTTCACTATCTTCACTGTTTACATTGTCTACTTTAAAGTTATATAAATAATCTGTGGTCATTATTTTTGTTTCCCTGATGTTTAACTGGAAACCTGACTGTGCACTTTCTTCTTTAATAGTCTTCAGTAAGTATTCTTAGTCTGCTATTTTCTGCTAGCAGTATGGTGTCATTTGCATATCTTAAACTGATGTTCTTTCCTGCAGTTTTCACACACTTTCCCCTGAGTCTAATCCTGCTTTGTGTATGATGTGTTTAGCATACAAATTAAACAGGGAAATAAAATGTAGTCCCGCCTGACCCCTCTTGCCAACTGGAAAGCGTTGCATTTCTTTATATCCTGTTCTGATAGTGGCCATTTATTCTGAGTAGAGGTCAATAAAATATTGTGGCATACTCTTTTCTTTAAAATCAATTCAAAGCTTTTCATGATTTACTTGATCAAAGGTTTTCTTATAATCTATAAACATGCAGGCCAATTTTCTTTTGAAAGTCTTTATTGTGCCCCAGGATCCAACTGTTGTGGTTCAACATTAGTACCAAAAGGGTTACAAATAAGTTTTTGGTCAACTTTAAATTTGGTTTGGTTATTTGGGGTGCTGATTCAGAAAATTGCATTGGATAGACTGCATCAGCTCTAGTTTCTGATATACGATTATATGCCATCCAGTAGTCGCCATCTGCTCGCCCACAGAAAACCATATTTAATAATCTATAACTTATGTGGTCTATCCAATGCAATGGTCAGCTCTTTGGAAAGGAGTGGAAATAAAAATTAATAAAATACAATGAATAAAAAGGAAGGAGGTTCACAGGCCACATTTTTGTTCTTGCAGCCCACTCCTGGGCTGCGTCCCATAGGTTGGAAACCACTGCTCTAGAAAGTAGATTAAGGATTGCTGGCTTCACAACCAGCAAAAAAAGTCCAGTGATTATATTTGCAGGTTCAGTATGGGTTTAAGCTCCCACATTAGTCAAATTAACATAAAGCCTTTAACATTTTGTTCCTTGATAGATTCCGGTTTTTACCATATCTCACTGGCTTTATTTATACATTTGTGTAGAACCATTGGTTGTGCAAGAAGCTTCACTTACATAATTCTGACAAAGTGAAACTGTTTGTGCAGTTATTTTAATGCAAGCATAAGGTTCCAAAAGGATTCTGGCCCCAAATCATGGGCTTAAATTCTATTGTAAGTTCTGGCTATAGAAGAGCCATTGAACCCACTGGATTTCTCTAGTGTCAACTCAACATACAACAAATGATTAAATATGTCTACTCTAGTTGAGATTAGCTGATAGGATCCCTGCCACTGTGATAAAGCATGCAAGTAATACATACAAAACAGGACTTAAAAATGTAACATAGAGGTCTGAAAAGGCTATGGGCTGTATACAGCCCCCAAGACATCTTTATGGCTGCCAGGAGTGGGGAGTATTTCTACCACATTTGGAGGCCCCTTACACCCCCACAGATTCAAAAAACATTTGGAACTTTGAAAAAAAAGGTCTTATTTAAAATGCCTTATGGGAGGAGGGGGCACATTTTCATCATGTTTATATGCCTTCGCCAGTTTAGGTCCAGGAAAGGGGCTTTTTTAAAACAAGGAGTGATTTCCACTTATTGTTATCAAAACTTGTTTTGGACCTAAAAGGAAGGCCCAATGGCATGGTAAAAATATACCTCATGCCCCTCAGGGGCCTTTGAAACAATTGTTATAAACACTTTTTGCAAAGCTAGTTTGGGTGATGTGACCCTCTAATGTCTCCTGGAAAATTAATGCTATATCCTTGCCTTCCACAGTTGTCCACCCTGATGTGGTGTGAAGATACAACTAAATGTTATGAACATTTAAAAAGTCCAGACAGAAAAATTGCCATAATGAAATAAATCCTTGAAATGTTCTTCTGATTGGGTCTCTTGGCATCACCTCCTGGTCTCTCTTCTCCTTAAAACTCTGGTCTTTGAGCCTCCGAAGCACCTCATCTGAAGCCCAGCAGCCTGGCCCCTTGTCTCATTTTGTGGGCTTGCCAGCGAATAATACGGATGGCCTTCAAGCTGACATGCAAAAGGGTGTCATATCTGAAGATCATCTTGTAGAAGGAGTCGGTCATCAGGGCCCCAGTGGGGTCAGCATGTTTGAGGGCAGTCATGGGTGTATAGATGGCATTGGTCTGGTGACGGAAGGGAGGCTTGACAGTGGTGATGACCTTCAACGTGTGCTGTGGGGAAAAACAGATAGGGTCCTTGTAAAAGTCTGCAAACTCTGACTCACCCTTCCCTAATACAGAATAGACTTTCTCAGCTCAGTACACTTCCCAAAGTATAGTCAGGTATTTTTGATAGAGGCAGTCATCATCCCCATGGCCCTTCTGGCTAGGGATCTTATAATACAGCATTGTGTAGTGGTCGGAGTACTAGACCAGGACTAAATTTAAAACATCTCATCAGACAGACAGGGGAAAAGGCTGGGAGAGCAGAGAGAACCATCCTCATCTTTCCCCATCTTCTGGGATATCCAGTTATCTCACATCCTTTACCCATCTTCTGCCCATATTTCCACATTTTAAGCTTTGGGACTCCGTTTCCATATGCTGTGGAAAGGGATTCCTATGGAATCCAAATGATCTCATCAGACAGGCTGAGGGAAAAGCAGAGAAAGCAAAGAGAACCACCCTCCTTCATTCCCTATCATCTTTCCTCATCTTCTGAGATGTCCAACCATCTCACATCCTATCCGCATCTTATGCCCATCTTTCCACATTTCCACTGAGTCCCACCAGATGCTATGGCCTCCGTAGGGCTCCATTTCCACCACACATGGAAACGGAGCCCTAAAGCCATCTGATGAGGTCCTTAATCCTCACAACCATGGAAACTCACTAGGTGATCCTGGGCAATGGCCAACCTCCACTGAACAAATATTGCTAAGTAAATCCTAGGATTAGTCTGAGTCTATTTGAAAACATGTAACAACAGAACAACAATATACCAAATTAAGGCACACATATATACAGTAGAGTCTCACTTATCCAAGCCTCGCTTATCCAAGCCTCTGGATAATCCAAGCCATTTTTGTAGTCAATGTTTTCAATATATCGTGATATTTTTGTGCTAAATTTGTAAATACGGTAATTACAACATTACATTACTGCGTATTGAACTACTTTTTCTGTCAAATTTGTTGTATAACATGAAGTTTTGGTGCTTAATTTGTAAAATCATAACCTAATTTGATGTTTAATAGGCTTTTCCTTAATTCTTCCTTATTATCCAAGATATTCGCTTATCCAAGCTTCTGCCGGCCTGTTTTGCTTGGATAAGTGAGACTCTACTATACGTGAAAATTTCAAGTTTAAGCTGCAATAAATGCTGGCTCAAATTTAGTTGAATTGACAATCTTTTCTTCCTAGAAGCCCGTGCCATTTAAGGAGAATCAGTTGGATACTACCCTGCTATGATTCACACTTTCCTAGAAGTAAGTAGGTATTGATTCAAATTAGTTACTGCCAAATGATTCCATGCCATCCAGAGCAGCTCATGGTAGGAGGCTTTCCAAGAAAAGGATAACAACTCAAATAGAGTAACAGATCAAATAGCACATGGATATATTTGCATTGCTATCTCCTGCTTAAGCATGGACAAACCTTCAGCACATTTTCCTGCTGATGGATGGTTCCAAAGGGACTATATATTTGCTGCCTGCCAAAGTTTTGACTTGTCAGTTTAAATCACATTCCCCTTTCGCCTTCTTTTCCTCTTGGAATTTAGCTCAGTCCTTCCTTCAGCTCATCTTGGCCGCAAATTCAATGACAAATCAAATTTAGAATAGAATAGCATTCCACACTTGGAAGATAGACTTTCCTTTAGGCTGCTTTAACAGACTCTGGGCTCTCCCAGATTGACCAAAAGAAGCATGAATTCCTGTGATAAAACCCTTTGGGTTTTTCCAAGCTCTGTTGGTGTTGTCACATCTTTGACCATTCTTTCATTCCAAGTATTTTTATACTTGCACTGATCCATTATAGTACTATAACTCTAGGGGGGGAAACAAGTTAAAGAGAGAAAGAAGAAGAGATGGAGACACCTTAGAATTAAAAGAAGAATCACTCAAAGGTGGAAATTTACTGTGGCAACCTGTGTCAAGAATTGCCCAATAATAGTCCAGGATAACAGAAATGTTGAGAGGAAACTACGGATATGCGATCCATTAAAGTGGTTCAAAGGTCATTACAAAATTGGGAGGTGTGGGTGCTTCATTTCTAAAGTGTTTCTAAAGTATAGTTTGTGAAAAAATTGTTGCTATTTTGTTATAGTAATTGCACACAATTACTATAATTGAGGAAACTTCAGGGGCTTTTTTTCCCCTCATTTCTAAAGCTATTGGAGTGAAACTTGCTACAATGGTAGAACACATTTACCACTATTGGCCCACCAAATTTCACTTTCACTAAGAACTTTCACTTATCCATAGATTTTGTTGAATTTTCAAAGTCTTTACAAACAACATTTTTTAAAAAGCTATAAGAGCTACCCACTTGAATTTTATATAAATGCACAAGACAACCAGGGCATCAATCCCCAGAAGTTTCAAAAAGATTCAATCATCTACAGATTTTTGGAGATTTTTAAAAGTTTAGACACAAACAATTTATCCCCCCAAAATGCGACAACAGCAATTTCCTTGAATGTCTGTCTGTCTTTATGACACACAAGCACATAACTTCAATGTAGCACAGACTTATACTATTACTTACTTTAGTCTTCTCTGCAGATTCAATAATTTTATTTATTATTATTAGACTGCTGCAGCCTTCATTGAGTCCTTCAGATGCTGAGCATTGCATTCTGGGAAATGTAGTTTAGGGCAGCACCTTTTGTATTCTCTGCCACAGGGAGCCTTGCTTTCCCAAACTACATTTAAGATGGCTGTGTTCTCAGTCTCCTGCCTGTTAACTTTAGTTTCGCCCCAGTGCCTTCCTTATTGCAAACAGGCCAAAGAAAATCAGGATTGGTTTTTAAAACACTTTATGATTTCTTGGCTTTACCAAAATTGGTTAATGCTTATACTGAAAATTAAACTGACCTTGGGAGCCATCTGAATGTTACAGAATCTTAACTAAAATGATTGGAGAGTGTTTCGATTTCTAAATCTCCCCCTTTCCTGCAAGTTTCTAATATTGATTCCTATGCACGAATTTAATGAATTTGATCCAAAATACTAATTATTTAGTAGCCAGCTGCAATAAATCACTACTACTGAGAGGTCATGAGTTCGAAGCCAGCCCGCATCGGATTGAGTGTCCAACCATTTAAATAGCCAAGTTCGTTGTTGACCTAAGCAATCTGAAAGATAGCTGCATCTATCAAGTAGGAAATTTAGATACCGCTTATGTGGGGAGGCTAATTTAACTAATTTACAACAGCATAAAAATCGTCCAGCAGCATGCGGAAAGGAGTGAGGAAGTAATCCATCAAGGACTTGATATCACAGAGGATGATGAAGCAGCAACTCCCCCTGTGGCCGGAATCGAGCATACCCTCATGAAGCCAGAAGCTGGAAAATGTTAAATTGCCTCTGTGTCTCCATCTCTGTCTCCTGTCTGTATGTTGTATGGCACTGAACGTTTGCCATGTGTATTTACATTGTGATCCGCCCTGAGTCCCCTTCGGGGTGAGAAGGGTGGAATATAAATACTGTACATAAATAAAATAATTAAATATGAAATTATGCACAAGCCTAGTGGATACAGTCGGCCCTCCGCATTTGTGGTTTAACTTTTGCATATTTGTTTATTTCGGAATTTGAATAATATATTCTCTCTAGGTCCCCCAACATGACTCCAGATTTGCACAGTTGGATCTGGAGATCTCGAGAGATTGTACAGGCATTTGTATTTCCAATATAAGCTTATGGTCAAATTCCAGCGAAAATTGGCCATAGAGCTGCTCTGGAGAGGGATTCTCTGGAGGGGTATTTTTCCAAGAACTACAGCAACAAATACTGCAAGCTCCCAATATATTCACCCTATCTCGAGGTGCCTCTGCTTTTTCTATGTAAATTTATAAAGGGGCAGAGAATATTTTCTCTGTATCTGAGTTCTACCCTGTTTCCCTGAAAATAAGACATCCTCGAAAAATAAGACCTAGTAGAAGTTTTGCTTAATTGCTAAATATAAGGCCTCCCCTGAAAGTAAGACCTAGCAAAGTTTTTGTTTGGAAGCATGCCCAGCACCTGCCAAACAGAACACCAGAGCATGCAGGATTGGTAAATGTACATACCAGTTGTTCATGGAAATAATGGTAGTAACAAGAAATTCTTGATAGGATTCACAGTTTGGCTGGTTATGCTGGTTTGTGATGACAACTACTTTACAGTATATAATAAATGTTCATTTCTTTTTTTTTGTTCAACAATAAATGTGAATTCTTCTTCATGGAAAAATAAGACATCCCCTGAAAATAAGACCTAGAGCATCTTTGGGAGCCAAAATTAATATAAGACACTGTCTTATTTTCGGGGAAACACGGTAGGTGAATGCATTCAATATTATAAGTTTCATAACAGGTTATAGTAAGCCATGTAATTGTGTCAGCTGTGCCTTCAGAGTAACACCATCGTCCCTTGTATGTTTGCAGGTGAGTGCGTACCAGGGTCCAAACCTTGAAGTACACAACTAAGCCCTCAGAAATTAAAAAAGTTTTGAAACTGGATTAGGTGGGATTACTGGTTCATGGAACTGAATCGTTTCCAAACAATCAGGGCATTATAAATAAAAGAAGGAAACTAGATCTAAAATGCAAGTATGTAGTAATGTAGATTTAGGATAGTTTTAGTAGAAGAAAGGAGGGGGACCCCAAAATAGTAGGGTGTCTCCATCACTTTGTTTTCTTTTTTATGCATTAGACAACCCAAGGCATATTCTACAGCTATTGGGGTTGTAAGGAAGTAGCTATTCAGATATTAATCACACATAAATTCTATTATCCATTAATAATTATTAGATTCTAGATGCTGACACTGTTATAGCACTATGCAGATACCCTTTCATATTCACTGTGGTTAGGGCCACAGGATCCCCATGAAAGTGGAAATAATGCAAATTTAAAAATTGCATTTTTTTTATATCGTAGAGAAGACTTCTCTAGCAATGTCTAGACCCCACAGCAAGGCTCTTCTGGAAGCTGGCCACAGAATTGCACTAGCGGACCTAGACTGGGTCTACTCTGCCATATAATGTTGTTTGAATTGCATTACAGTGTTCCCTCACTACTTCGCAGTTCACTTTCTGTGGACTCGCTGTTTTATGGTTTTTAATAAACACTAAAATAATATTATAAGTAATACAAAATTATGATTTACAGTAGCAGTGATCTCAGTCGAGCAGCAGGGCGAAAAAGGAGCCCAAACAGCAGCGGGAGGAGAAGTCGGCAGTGCCATGTTCCCCAACCTCTTTCTTCTCTTCTCTTCTTCCCTTCCTTCCTTCCTCCCTCTTTCTACTTCCTACCTAAGGAGAAGCCTAGTGTCCCTACTTCGCAGATTTTCACTTATTGCGGGTGGTCCTGGAATGTAACTTCCGCGATAAGTGAGAGAACACTGTATATAGTCAGTGTAGACCCACATAATGCAGTTTGAATAGCATAGAACTGCCTTATATGAGTCTATACTGACCATATAATGCAAGTCATACTGCATTATATAGCAGTGCAGATACAGCTCTAAAAATTCTGAGAGTAATGTTCTCTCAGGTTAAAAAAAAGAGAGAGAGAGAGAGAGAGAGAGCTTTTTTTTGAGAAATTTGACCATGGAATCACACTGAATGAACTAGAGATAGGGAAAATATTTTAATCCAATTTGTGAATAATCAGATCCACAAATGTAAAGTCCACAAATGTGAAAGGCCAACATTTTTTATTGAAACATTTCAGTTAAGCTGCACATGAAATGCACTGGGGTTTTCTTAAGTTGATAAGTTAACTATAAAAATTAGTTAGGAGTAGAAAGGAGGAAGGAGAAGGAGGAAAAGGAAAAAGAGGAGAGGAGGAAGAAATAGTACTGTAACTACAGTTCAACATCACTGATAGAGTGACATACATGATATGTCAGGAATTACTTTGAAACGTTTCCTCCGGCATGTTGCCCCTGAAATTGTGTCACTTTGCTTTCCAATGTCCTGGAAAAAAAGGTAAAGGTTTCCCCTGACGTTAAGTCCAGTCATATCTGACTCTGGGGCTTGGTGCTCATCTCCATTTCTAAGCCGAAGAGCCAGCATTGTCCGTAGACACCTCCAAGGTCATGTGGCCGGCATGACTGCATGAAGCACCGTTACCTTCCCGCCGGAGCGGTACCTATTGATCTACTCACATTGGCATGTTTTCGAACTGCTAGGTTGGCAGAAGCTGGAGCTAACAGCAGGCACTCACTCTGCTCCCGGGATTTGAACCTGGGACCTTTCGGTCTGCAAGTTCAGCAGCTCAGTGGTTTAACGCACTTTGCCACCAGGGCTCCTAATGTCCTGAAAGCTCATCAAAATACTCATCCTGCTCCAAGAAAACCAATCAATCTGGCCCTTCAACTGTCTGTGTCTGTCTTCTAGCCAAACTGACAACTATCCCACCCTCATAGATGGTACTGCTGTTTTATTTTTAATGCTTACACAATTTAATGATTCTATATTGTTTCAATGTGATGGTTCCAATTCTGTTTATTGTTACATCTTAGCTGATTCTTTTTCTGCACCAACTTCGGTCCCACTCTAGAAGAAACCACCTGCCGATATTATGCCAGAAAATCTGATCTAAATTGTAGAACAACCAACAACACACACCTCTTGCTTTTTGCTTCTTCTCCTCATTGTAGACCGGAACATCAGAGGAGTGCAATCTCTCCATATATATAATAAATCTTTATTTATATACCACCCGCTCTCCTCAAGAGGACTCAGAGTGGTTTCCAACATAGCAAAGAAACCATATAACAAATTAAACGTGATAAAGAATAATAAATATGAAACAAGAACATACAATTCAAAATAACCACAAAATTTTAAAAACCAGTTACAAAATACTCCATCAGTGGGACTTGATATAATGACCAGGGCTTCAGAGTGGACAAGGCCAACTATAAAGTGCTAGGCAAGACAAGTGCAACAGAATATCCGTAGGGCCAGAAGTGGGTGAAATGCTGAGTGAGATCCTACTTAACAACCCGGGGGGGGGGGGGGGGGGCTAAGACTAATCCTGCTCAAAAATCTGCAGGAACCACCAAGTTTTCAGATCCTTGCAAAAAGAGCATAGTGCAGGTGCTTGTCTGATCTACCACTGAGAAGGTCCTCTCCTTTGTTCTCACCAGGCATGCTTGTGATGGTGGCTGGAGTGAGAGGAGGGCCTCCCTGACAGATCTCAGAGCCCACACTGGTTCGTAAAAAGAAATGTGATCACGAAGATAGGGAGGGCCCGAGCCATATAGGGCTTTATGTGTCATCACCTGCACCTATATATACTGGGAAGTCGGCACAATCATTTCCCTTCAAGAATCAGCTGCCTAGTGTATACAATAATTGTGCAAGTGCAGTGTGTTGTGGTCCCCTCCTCACACATGTTAACAAGATATTTAGATTTTCACCTCAGCCACATCTTCTGGGGTTTGGCCCAAGCTGGAGAAGATGGCCTTGGAATTCTTCAGGTAGATATTGGTGAATATCTCGGCTGTTTCGGAATCCGTCTGGGAATAGTCAGCCTTCTCTGCATCTTCATGGACCTTCATCTCAAACTCAGTGACCACTGGGCCTGGCTCTATCAAACTGACACTACAAATCAAGTAAGCATAGATATAAAAATCAGAGCAAGGCTTTTATATGAGACTCTTTCTGGTGGTTGTTGGCTGCCTTGTAGCACATCAGAATCTGGGAATGTTTTGATTTTTGGATGAAAATTTGAGGAATCTTGCAGAGATCATGAATGTTAAAAAAAGGAACTTTTCAAAGCTCTGCATCCATCCTTCCTTTCATTCATTTAATATGGACAAAGAGTTCTTAATTAAGCTCCAGAGGCACAGAGATGAACAAGTCAGGGTCTTAATAAAACCAATTATGGAAAACGTTAATAGTTATGGGAAAGATTAATGGTTATGGAAAAGATGAGTACTGAACACAGTCATTAGCATTACTCACTTAACTCTGTTCAGGTATTACTCACCATACTTTCTTCAACAAAGTAACATTTGGCATTGCTCCCTTCCTTTGTTTCCACAGACTGAAAGCAATGAAACTGAAGAAGAGATATGTGTCCATGTGTGCAAGAACCCTGGAAAATAAGTGATCTTACTCACATGGAAAACCTCTGTGAGAACCTCTTCTCTGCAATCCGCTGATTTGTTTCTCTCTCAGGAAAATGAGATGAATCATTCCCTTCCTCCCATGTTGAAGAATGTGTAATGAGTAATGTCTGAACAAAGCTAAAGTCTTATTACTAAATAATTGAGTAGCAACCATAAACAGAATCAATTATTGAAGGGCCACCTGTTCTTGCAAGAACCTGCCTTTTCAGCTTTGCTCAGGTCCTGCCCTTGGGAATTGATGGATCCGTTGATTTCCAGGCCCCATCAGTTTTATATGTGTTTATTGGCGGGTCCAAATTTCACAGGAATCCTCATTTTAAAAAATCCGCACGAACATTTGCATTTAGCACATATTTAGCTATGTACCTTTAAGCACAAAAATATACAATATGCTCTCTCAGACCACACAATTCGAAGCTTGTTTTATCCTAAAATAGACATTTCATGTACATTTCAATCTGCCTTTAAGCCAGGCATAGGCAAACTTCAGCCCTCCAGGTGTTGTGGACTACAACTCCCACAATTCCTAACAGCCTACCGGCTGTTAGGAATTGTAGGAGTTGTAGTCCACAACACCTGGAGGGACGAAGTTTGCCCATGCCTGCTTTAAGCCCAAAGCCATTTCACTATGAAATGTGGACATAAATTCATCAAGTATCCATAACTGCAACTTTTCGAGACAAGGGAAGTGATGGGGAGTGGGATGAAGGCATTGCCCTCCTATATAAAAACTCTGTCCCCTCAGATGATATTTTCCTTCAGTTTCCAAATTTCTAGCATTGCAGAAATGTAGACATTGAGAATGATTATCTTCTAGAACAATTTCATTTGTTGTGTTTGTATTCCGATGGTCACTCTGCCTGCCTCTCTCTTTTGGATGTCTAAACTGTTTTTCTAAATGTTCAGCAGAAGTTTTGAGGTACCAAAATGCTACAAATTTGTGGAATATTTTATGGGAAAACAGAACTTGGGGGACAACAGGTCCATTCTGATGCACACACATTACATAAACACACATAAGATATGTGCCACAAAGCCACCTTGCGTCTGGCATAAAAAATAATTTTGGCAATATCAAGTTTTGCACCTCATGAGGTTCCTTGTGAGAAAAAGCACACTATCTCTCACAAATGTGCCCATTTGTGTATCTTGCAGTATGACTTATGTGCACAAAAAGCTGTGCACATTTTTAATAGCAAAGGTCTAAAAATATCATCCATTGGGAATGTGTACAAAAATACACATGCTACTTCCACAGATCCAATAGCCACCATTTCAATTAATTGTATTCTAAAAAATATCACCCCACAGAACTGTTTGTGGGGCTTTCTAGATCAGTGGTTCTCAACCTGTGGGTCCCCAGGTGTTTTGGCTTACAACTCCCAGAAATCCCAGCCACTTTACCAGCTGTTAGGATTTCTGGGAGTTGAAGGTCAAAACATCTGGGGGACCCACAGGTTGAGAACCACTGTTCTAGATTTTCCAGTGTGATTGTACAGTATGCTTCCAGCCCAAGTACAATCAGATATAAGATTTGGAATTATTCACTGTATCTCTCTCACTGTTCCTCATAAAGCTATGGACACAGTTGCACAGGAGGGACCCTAGCTGTTAAAGCGATATTACACACCTATCATTATGTGATATGAAAAACACAATTAAGACCGCAGAAAAATATATATTGCCACTAAAGGCAACCAACTTGGGATTTTAAAGCACTACTAGACTACAACTAACTACTCACAAAATGTTGAACTTGAGCGCCTGGATAACGAGGCTTTCGCAGAAGCCCTCGATGGCAAATTTGGAGGCTGTGTAGATATCATTGAACACAATACCTGGAGAGAAAGAAAGAGGCAAAAAGAAGAGATGAAGACCAAGTTGTCCCACTTCCTAGGGATCTAACACAGTTAGCTTGCTTATTACCAGCACAAAATATCTCTTCTGTGGGGAGAAGTGGTAATATTTTTATGACCCTCATTGTAGTTCTATAAGGCTAAATGAGACATTAGGTTTGAGATCATACATTATTGTGGCATAGCATTAGGTAACAACAGGTTTCTTCTGTTCCAATTGCAATATGCAATCCCTACACTGGATACAATTGTAGTGTAACTAAATAAATAAACTGGTAAATCCACATGTGTGCCATCCCATCACACAAGTACAATGACAAATGTGAGCAACACATTCCACATTGAGCTATTTCGTGTTCTGTAGAGGGCCTCTGGCTCCATTACAAAATAAGCAGATTAACTGAAACATTAATGCTGGCTTCCCAGTGACAAAGGACTCTTGCCACACCCTGGACTCTCCACAGATATAGATTTTTTTCCTTTCCTTGCCTATTTTATCCATGCCTCACAGCCTCTGAGGATGCCTGCCATAGATGTGGGCGAAACGTCAGGACAGAATACTTCTGGAACATGACCACACAGCCCGAAAGACATACAACAACCCTGTGATCCCGGCCATGAAAGCCTTCGACAACACATTAAGCAGAAGCCCATCATGGACCACATACACTGCTTCTGATACACATCACTGATACATACTCTTCAGGTTCTGTATTTCCCCCCATCAGATGGATACTGTAAATGTATGATGTCCAATTGAAATACTTTTGCATGTGTACAGAAATTTGAACCTATAAATGTCACTAAAAGGATACTGGGCAATATATCTCACATCACTGGCTCCTTGCACTGTCTTTTGTCTTTAACAAAATATCTGGTGTAGGAGGTGGAGGGCAGCACTGAGTAAGCCTGTGACCATGGCATGGAGGAGGGGCATTGATGGGAGTGTTCCTTCCATAGCAAACAGCAAAGCCTGGTCGGATTTGCTTCAATTGGGCCCTTGAAGAGAAAGGGTTGAAGTCCCTCTGTTAATTAATGATTCCTCTAATGGACTGTATATGATCCTTTGCAGAATAGGAGAGATAACAAAGACATTGGCATCTGGAATTTATAATCTCATTTTGACAGTGGATGAGGCAACCATGAAAGAAAGAGAAAGGGGTTGATCACCTAATTTTTGTGCCATATCAAATGCCAAGTGTATTTATTATATTTTAATTTGTTTTTTACCTTACACCATACTATATTATTTAATTGTTTTATTTTTTATTTTTTGTTCTGTGCTTTGAAACTATGATGAAAGTGTGGGATTGTTAGCCACCTTGAGTTCCCACAAGGAGAAAACCGGAGTATAAATAAAGGAAGGAAGGAAGGAAGGAAGGAAGGAAGGAAGGAAGGAAGGAAGGAAGGAAGGAAGGAAGGGGGAAAGAAAGAAAGAAAGAAAGAAAGAAAGAAAGAAAGAAAGAAAGAAAGAAAGAAAGAAAGAAAGAAAGAAAGAAAGAGGGAACAATGCCAATTAAAACTGAGAATTAAAAAAAATCCACTGAGAATTTAAAAAATCCAAAGTTGTCCACATGGGTGGCTCTAATTGTGTAATCTTTGCTTTCTGATGGTTCACAGACTTTACTTCATGCACAAAATTATTTTCACATATTATATACAAAATTACTTCCAGGCTATGTGTATACAGTATACATTAATCATAAATTAATTTTGTGTTTAAATTTGGATCCCTCTTCATTACATCTCATTATGTATATGCAAGTATTCTAGAATATGAAACACCTTTTGTCCCAAGGATAAGGAATACTCAACTTATATTTTAATTCCAGGTTGTAAGACAATCAAATGTAGAAAAATCTTGGAAGAAGAATGTTTGTGGAAGTGATTTTATACAGAGTAGTTCTATATATGCTTCCTTAAAAGTAGTTTCCATTGTCTCGGTTTTACTTTTGAGTGAGAAAGTTTAGGATTAAAGCTTGAAAGTTCTAAACGGGATGCTTTGACTGGTGTGTGTGAACAAGGCTGTGGGATCAAAGCAAACAAAAGCTTACCTTGCAAACCCATGACACTGCTGATGACCACAATGTGACCGTTTTTCCTTTTCTTCATATCAGGGAGGACCTCCTTGATCATCCTCACCACACCAAAGAAGTTAGTCTCCATGATGGCCTTCATCTCCTCAATAGACTGGCACTCAATGGGACCAATGAGACCAACACCAGCGTTATTGACTATGAGAGACAGCCAAGAGTTCATACCGTTAACCTCCAGTATCAAATGAACATCAAATAGGAACAGACAATTGAGAACTATGTCATTTGATAGTGAAGAATCTATCACCATTTAGATGTTGTTGGACTAAACGTCCCATAATATCTGAACTTTGAACAAGCTGAATTAACCATTGCCAGGGACAGCTCGAAACATTTTTCCATTTTGACAGAGGTCAACATGGGACCTAGTCGTTCATTCCATGTATAGAAATGACTCACACTGGCAGATCCGTTTCAACCCAACTGATGACAACACAGTCTCTTTCGCTGTACCTGAAAGTAGCAAATTAGATAAGTAGATGGAATAGAACTCAAGTGGCTATCTGGTACACACGCTTCTATCATCCAGCTACCTATCTCTCAACATCTTCTGCTCACAGCACCTGCTGAACTGCACATGGAATTAATGAGTAGGCCTCATCTTGACCTTTGCCTCAATGGAAAAATGTTTTGAGCTGGCCTGGCAATGGTAAGCATGTTCAAAGTTCAGCTCTGCCTTAGATAGAGTCAATCTAATAGACACCAACTCAGGCCAACACATTCATGTTGTGTGTATGGGAAGCTTAGCCGAATCTCTTCTATCAAGTAGAGCCTAAGCAGAGCCCTCCTGGATCACAACAATATAGATGATGATGATGATGATTATGATGATGATGATGATACCCAGAGTCTATGTGACCAACACAGAAATAATCAGATCTTGTGTGTTGGGTTGTTGTATGTCTTTCGGGCTGTGTGGCCATGTTCCAGAAGTATTCTCTCCTGACATTTCGCCCACATCTATGGCAGGCATCCTCAGAGGTTGTGAGGTATGGATAAACTAAGTAAGGAAAGGAAAGAATATATATCTGTGTAGAGTCCAGGGTGTGGCAAGAGATATATATTCTTTCCTTTCCTTACTTAGTTTATTCAAAGACATACAACAACCCTGTGATCCCGGCCATTAAAGCCTTCGACAACACTCTTGTGTATTGTTTCAAATTATGTTATCAGGGTCTGGCATTGTATGTAATCGAAACTTTTGGCTGTTGGTTCTGCACATATAATATTGCAGTTGCTGAATATACTATTGATGCTGAAGATAATATTCAGCCAATTTGTGTAACAGCCTTAACCTAGTGGCAGCTGATAGCATCACTGTCAATGGGATGGTGAATCCACTCCATATTTAATCCAAATTCTGATGTGGTTATCCAAGGTGCTGAACCTTATTTCCGGTACCCTGGATATGTCCTTTAAATTCAGAATAATTGTGTAAAAAATTTACTATGTTACTGACACAGGAAACACCATTGCCATTAACTTTCATGAATCTCTCCAATCCCCCTTTAAAGCTATCCAGGCTGGTGGCCAACATGACATCTTGCAGTAAAAAATTCCATTGTATGTGTGGCCTATGTATTATATGTGTGTATCCTGTTAATATACTGTGAAGGTCTCTTCACTGATTCACCTCTTCAGTCTGCAGTCACCAAATGATCAAAGCACACAGAGACAGGTGCCAGCTAGTGGCAAACCTTAAAGCAGCTACCTCTTGTCTCTGAACATCTGTTTCTATCCACAGGAGAAATAACAAGTAGCAAAATATAGAGAACAAACCTGATGGATTAAACCATCCTCCATTCTGTAACAGGGATTTGTCAACAACAGTTGGTTTGCTTTGGCCATTTAGTTTCTAATCCAATCTGGAAGATTGTGAAATTGGCTCAGTGTAAGAAGAATAATCACTCCAGAATTGGCCAAAGATGTGCGTGCAAATATTTCACATTGGACTCTATTGTTCCACAGTTTTAGAGGGCAATCCACCCACACCAATACCCTACTCCATTTATATCACTGTTGTTCCTTCCTGGTACCAAAGCCTGACCTACATACAAGACTCACATCAAAAGAATGTGACCATGTAACATTTTTTTTCTTCTTGACTTCAATTAATCCAATAGGCTATTTGGAATTGATTCAAATTAATTGAGGCTATCTCAGGATTTGTTTCATATAAACTCTAGGAGCATTCTTCACATTCTTTGGGTCTGTAAAGTGAAAATATGAAACATATTTCATCCTCAATAAATGAAGTTATGCAATGGGGTCTATTATCTCAGTGTTTATCTCTAAATCATGTGAAATACATAGGATTCCATGTGACAGTGTTCTAGACAGAGACAGCACCATCATGTCCTAGCATTTAACCTATTCCATCTTGTACAGTGGTACTTAACCTGGAGTCCCCAGATGTTTTTGGCCTACAACTCCCAGAAATCCCAGCCACTTTACCAACTGTTAAGATTTCTGGGAGTTGTAGGCCAAAAACATCTGGGGACCCCAGATTGAGAACCATTGCACTATACCAACTTGAGCACAAACCCAAAAGAGACATACACATGTGTAAGATTAGCATAACCAGTATATAACAGAATACCGACCATAATGTGGCACTGAGAGGGTTTGGTCTTCAGGAGCATATGGACAAGAAGTTCTGAGGTGTGTAAAGAGCAATTTTAATGCACTACAATCACTTTTAATGCACTCTTTACAGTGTTCATTGTTGATTGACCAATTGTGTTTTATAGTACATCTTTAAAAAAATAAAAATGTCTCTGCTGTTTAAGGACAAGTCAGTGAAGAATAAATGATAGTACACATTGGATGAAGACATAGTGTAGAATTATGAGGACCGGACTAAGACGAAAGGAGAGACTGAGGAAATTCGAGTAGTATATTTGCATGGCAATATCAGTGTTAAGTGTCTGTTCATACTTTTTTCCTGTAACCATTTCTAGCCAAATTTGAAAATATCAAATGTGTATTACTGTGTAAGTGCTAGATCACGAGAAAAAAATAATGTGTCAGACTATCAAATTAAACAAACATATTCAAAATTATTAGGACAGTAGTAGTGCAAAGTAATTAAAAATAGTAGCCGTGACTCAAATAAGAACATTGGCATTTAATGAATTTTAGCATAAAAATAAATATTGATTTGATTAAAAACAAATTTTAAAATCTTAGCTGAATTTTTAAACAATTTATTCTCAAACAAAGAATACACATATAATACACCATAAAATAAGAGATAGGTATGGTTGTGTATGATGAAATTCAGTGCTTGGTCTCATATCAGTGGACTGTGAGTTGGGATAGGGTTCTCAACACCTTAAATAGCTCCTTTGTAGTAAAATTCACTACCCTTTAGATGCAGCCACTGTAGTGTTACCAGGCAAGAGTATGCAGCGGAATCAGTAGCATCCAGATAACACCATGTGCAAAAGACTCAGACCAGGCAGAGGAATTTAAAAGAACAAAGGAACTTTTACTCTTGCTTGTAGAGTTGAAATATAAACAAACAGTTCTGCAATCTTACAATGTCCATGTAGTTGCATAAGATCAATAACTAATCAATCAGCATCAATATATACAGCATAGTAGCTAGAGAGCCTTTCTTCCCAGTGCTCTCTCTAGCAAGCTCAAATTCCAACTGACATTCCCAGCCACCTGCATCAAAAAGATACATTGTTTGAGGCGTGGCTTTGCCTCTGCAAAAAGATCAGCTCCCTTTTTGCAGAGCTCTCTTGCAAGGATTTCTTCCAAGGGATTTCTCTTACACATATACACATTAGCAAGTGCTTGGTCTCATATCAGTGGACTGTGAGTTGGGATAGGGTTCTCAACACCTTAAATAGCTCCTTTGTAGTAAAATTCACTACCCTTTAGATGCAGCCACTGTAGGAACTAGCGTACTTGTGGACAATATCAACACAGGCCAATATCTGAATGAGTTTGAAGCCCCTTAAATGTTTGTTCCCTTGCTTTTGCTGTGACACTTGGAGTATGATGCCACACACATATCCTGGTTCTACTGCATACCCTTTCTTTGCAAATCTCATCCCTGGAGATGGATGAACCAGCAAATGGTTTGCGTACTTACTTAGGATGTCAATGTGCCGTTGGGGAATACTGTTGATGCAGTTGCGGATGGATTTCTCATCACAGACATCCAGTTGTTTGATGTCCAGAGTTTTGTGGAGGGCATGGCCTGCTGCTGCTTCCAGCTTGTCCTTCTTGGACAAATTTCGCATTGTGGCAATCACTGGAACACAGAAACCTCATCACTCAGCTCAAACTCCTGACTTTGGGAAAGTCAATTTTTAGATGGCAGCTCCCAGAATCCCCCAGCCAACTTGCCCAGTGGCTATGCTGATTGGGAGGATTCTATGGATTAAGGCCTCCAAATGTAACTTTTCCACAATTTTGATTAACAAGCTAATTAAATGTGGAATAAATGATAAGATGGATCCATAACTGGTTGTATAAAAATACTTATAAAGAGTTGTTATCCATAGCTGGAAAAATGTTTCAAGTGGAGTGCCTCAGTGTTTTATCCTAGAGCAGTGGTTCTCAACATGTGGGCCCCCAGGTGTTTTGGCCTAAAACTCCCAGAAATCCCAGCCAGTTTACCAGCTGTTAGGATTTCTGGGAGTTGAAGGCCAAAACATCTGGGGAGTCCCAGGTTGAGAACCACAATTTCAACATTTCAAGATTTGTATCAATGTTTTAGAAGGTAGGGTAGAGAAAATCCTATCACGCGTGAAGATGACATAAACCTGGGAGGGGTGGGTAGCACATTGGAAGACATGAACAGAATTCAATAGGACTAAAAACTAGGTAAAAGTAATAAAACAATTATATAGACAAACATTCAAAACTGCACATTTAGACCACAAAAAACAAACACACAATTATAGGATGCAAAATACATGGTTCAGCAATATTACATGCAAAAATGATCTGCCACTGGTCAGGCCTCATCTGGAGATCTCCATTATGTCCTTGGGTGCTTCATATTAAAAAGTATACAATTTGGAGCAGGTTCAGAAATGGGCAACAAAAATGAGCACCATATACTTAAAAATTATTTATATAGTTGCATCAAAAGGATTTGCTATCCCCGGATCTGTTTTATGTCATTCCTATTCTATAAAATATTCAAAACTGGTCTGAATAGATGTGGCTTTCTTATGGTTTTGTTACATATGTTATGGGTAAAGGTAAAGGCTTTCCCCGACATTAAATCTAGTTGTGTCCAATTCTGAGGGTTGGTGCTCATCTCCATTTCTAAGCTGAAGTTGTCTGAAGACACCTCCAAGGTCATGTGGCTGGCATGACAGATGGAGCGCCTTCACCTTCCCGCCGGAGCAGTACCTATTGATCTACTCACATTTGCATGTTTTCAAACTGCTAGGTTGGCAGAAGCTGGGGCTAACAGCTGGAGTTCACCCTGTTCCCCGGATCTGAACCACCGACCTTTTGGTCAGCAAGTTCAGCAGCTCAGCGGTTTAACTCACTGCTCTACCAGGGGGCTCTAACATATATGTTATACACAACAATAATCTCTTTTTTAAAAAGCAAACTGGACATAGTAATGCTGGATCATGAAGGGGGGTCTCAACCAACAGTTGGGAAATGTCTTTACTTGAAGTGTACACTTATCCCCCACTCAGGTAAATATGATTTTGGGTGCTAGGAAATTCTTCTTCATCTGGCTAGCTAAGCTAAAATAGGAGGAAAAAAACAAAGAAATTCAAAGATTAGGTCAACACTATGTTTAAAAACTCACCTTTGAACCTTCTTTGCTTGTCCTTTGCTAACTTCACAGCCAAAGCCAGTCCAATTCCAGAGGAGCAACCGGTGATCAGAACTGTTTTGCAAACCATCTTGGACCTCAGTTGAGGAGAGATGTATGACCTCCAAATATGAGACAATGGCTTCTAGAACACTTTTGAAAAGGCTGTGTGCTTCCCTAGCAGCTAGGAAGTTTGCCCTGACATCTTCCCAAAGGGTCCCTCTTCAAGAATCTTTTAAAAGGCCAGCTTGAGAGCTCACTGGCCAATATCCAAGGCTTTAATCGCCTGACCCTTGCTAAACCCCAAGTGGATTTGCAGGGAAAATCCCACCTAATCCCTTCCAGGCCTAACCACTCGTGATGCATAAATAAAACCACGAGACCTGGCAGGGAAGTGGATGGGAAAAGGTAACATAGCCTACCACCCAGAATGCCTTGTAAGGAGCATCACCCAGCATACGTTGCTTCTGGAGCTGTCATGCTAGACTTCCAGGCAATATAAAGGCTGCAGAACTCCATGGGAGAATTTGCAAGAAATACATGGTTCTGATAACCTTCTTCATGTGATAGTACCCACGGCTATGTATTTCCCTTGAATACATCTGGAAACAAAGATGAACACTGTAAGGTCAGAGGCCAATGACAAAATGGCAGTGAAGTGAGCCAGGTATTGACTTAGCCTGACTTCTGCCACAAAAGGTCTTAAGGGCAAGGAAACATGGAACGTTATGAAATAAAAACTTTTATTTACATGTCAGGGGCGCAGTGGATTAAGCCACTGAGTTGCTGAACTTGCTGACCGAAACGCTGGTGGTTCGAATCAGGAGAGCGGGGTGAGCTCCCACTGTCAGCCCCAGCTTCTGCCAACCTAGCTGTTCGAAAACATGCAAATGTGAGTAGATCAATAGGTATCACTCTGGCGGGAAGGTAATGGTGCTCCATGCAGTCATGCTGGCCACATGACCTTGGAGGTGTCTATGGACAATGCAGGCTCTTTGGCTTAGAAATGGAGATGAGCACCACCCCCCCCCCCCAGAGTCAGACACAACTACAATAGAGTCTCATCTATCCAACATAAACGGTCCGGCAGAACGTTGGATAAGTGAAAATGTTGGATAATAAGGAGGGATTAAGGAAAAGCCTATTAAATGTCAAATTATGTTATGATTTTACAAATTAAACACCAAAACATCATGTTTTTACAACAAATTGACAGAAAAAGCATTCAATACATGGTGACGTTATGTAGTAATTACTGTATTTATGAATTTAGCACCAAAACATCACAATGAATTGAAAACATTGACTACAAAAACATTGACTACTAAAAAATTGACTACAAATAAGGATAGAATTGCATAAAATGAACTTACAGTAACAACACTGTCTGAAGTTCAGTCCTTGCTGCCTAGACAAACAACTGTGTATCCGGGCAAGAGGCAGACTGCGTTTGATAATCCAGAAGGTTGGATAAGCAAAGGTTGGATAAATAAGACTCTACTGTAGACTTAATGTCAGGGGAAAACCTTTACCTTTAACTTTTATTTGCATGTCAAACGTTTAGTGTGTTAGAGAAATAGAGCCATAAATAGTCTTTGGATTCTTTGCAGGGTAATACTTTGCTATTCATTTAAATGGTTGTTGTTATCTTGCTCTTCTCCCCCTTGCCCCCCATTCACCCATCATAATTGATTTGCATACAAAGCCAAAGCAAAGATATGGAAAAAATAAGATTTATTATCATCACTTATATATACACAATTCATCACAGTATATATACTGGCCTTATAGATTTGTACAATAACAGTGACAGAACATTCTTGCTTTGCCCTTTCTCAACCCGAGGATATTTCCAATTTAAAAAAAAAACTGCTATTGCAACCTCCATTCTTTGTCTTGTCCTGATACTTGGAGGTTATATAAAAAGAAGGGAAGATTTTTTTAAAAAAAACTCTTGAAAAATCTTTAAGAGCAACTTATTTACTTTGACATATCCGTTTGTGGACTACAGCCTATCTCTTCAGATGAATTTTTTAGGAGTAAAAAACCCTCAACAAACTATGCTGTAATAAACTGCTTAATTTTAAAGGCACTCCCGGACTCCATTTTCTCCTTCCCTCTGCTCTTTTTTATATTAAAATAGGTTAAAATGGTGACTTCTTTGAAAATTGCTTAGATTTAATAGCACCACTAGGGCTGAAAACAAGGACTATTCAATCTGTGTTCTGTTGTTTTTCCGGACTGTAGAGTTTCTAGAGTTAAGATATTCTTCTGGCTTCCCATCCACACTACAGAATTATAGCAGTTTAGATGAAATAGCTCCATCCTTGAAGTTCGATATGCCACCAGAGTGCTCTGACAGAGAAAGGTAAATACCTCACAAAATTAAAAAATCTCTGAATTTCATAGCATTAAGTCATGCAGGTAATGTGGTGCCAATGCTATAATTCTGAAGTGTAGAAACAGCCTGGGTTATTCTGCCTCTCTAAAAAGCTCCTTAGCCTATCCTGACCTAGTAGGCCTGTAAGAGGTTACAGGTCAGGTTTTGGCTATTGATCAGACAACGGTTGGTATAACCTAACTATTATCCCACATGGTTGAATTCCTTTCTCCCAGCTAGAGATCTGCTCTACTTCCCCATGCAGTCTGCTGCCCAAAATCATACTAGGGGCTTCCCATGTGAATAAACTGTAATGCTTGGCACCAGAGACCAGTCAAGGAGTCAATTGCCAAACAAATGTGACAGCAACCAAAAAAAAAAATCTCTACCTGAAGGCAGACAGTTGTGATTAAGAGAGCAGAAAGGCATTTCCAAGAAAAATCAGTTCCCTGGGTATAATCAAAGATTGCTATTGTCCCAATGTTTCTTCCAGTTGATCAGGCATTTGAAACAAGCCAAGAAAGCTCCGTCAGCTCTACAGGACAACTCTCAAGATATAGAACCTCTGGAATTATATTAAGGAGCAGACAGATGCAAGGACTGAAGTGGCAAAATCTCTTAAACGTGGTGATAAAACCTAGTCTGGCACAGAGCACACACAAGAAAAGAGTTATCCCATGAAGAGGGGCATTTTGCAAGCAGATATGTGTAATTTCCCTCTTTGCCAGGTATGGTGAAAGCCACAAGTCAATAAGAAGAGTGTCTCGTCTTCTGTAGAGAGTTGACTTCCGATCACGATCCGATCATTCCTGCTGAGTGGATGAATGGGAGGATTCAAACCAGGGCCTTACTGGATCACTTGCAATAGGTGTGACTGAAGTAAGGAGCAGGCGAAAGATCGGAGTTGATCCTGGTGCACAGAGTTCATTTTTTTAAAGTCCTGCTTCTTCAGCTCCCCTCCTGCCACGGCTGTGGTGGGTCGAAGGGTAGGAAGATGTCCTATCACAAGGCAACAGAGGTGCAGTAGTGCTTCAGCTTGCAAGGCAGGATGCCACGGTTGATCTGGTGAAACTCCACGAGTTGGATCAGGTCAGTAAAACGAGTCTGCCCATCATCCATGGTGTAGTAGGGACGACCATCTTCTTCAATCTGAAACCCAGAAAAGATTGTGAGCTATGGCATGGACACCGAGAACAGAAAACACGATGTAGTGATCTCACTGTAAGGGGGATGTGCAATGTTAAATTATTCATTCCCATAGGGGAGAACAAATAATTTAATCATTTTTTTCATGCCTGTCAGACTATGCAGTTTTTGAAGATGTCTTGTGGCACGAAATACTTTCCAGTGGAACACTGGGAGGATGGAAGGGAAGATGAGCAAGAATCCAAATTAAATCCTGCTTGCAAATTCAATCAAAGCCACTTTGCCTGGTGCCCATGGGGAAGAGGGACTATGTCATATTAAACGTCCCTCTAATAGTGTCCTAATGTTGCTCAGACAGGCTTTAGTGCAGTAGTTCTCAAGCTGTAGGTCCCCAGGTGTTTTGGCCTACAACTCCCAGAAATCCCAGCCAGTTTACCAGCTGTTAGGATTTCTGGGAGTTGAAGGCCAAAACATCTGGGGACCTACAGGTTGAGAACCACTGCACTAAAGCCTATCCAAGCAGCATTAGGAGACTATTAGAGGGATGTTTACTCTGACATAGTCCCTCTTCCCCATGGGCACCAGTCTAAGGCACCTAAATGGTGAATTGGGGATGGGGAAATAGCTCAGTATTAGAGTACATGAAAGTATTAGAGTACACATGAAAGACATGTGGATGGCTTTGGAAATCGCCATCCTAAGGGTTTTTTGTTAGCAAAACCCAGAAAGCTAGAGAACCTGGATTGCTACTGACATTCTAAAGTAGGTTGCATTAGGGCTTAGTGGACAAAAGCAGCTGATTGGGGATTAAGGCAGCTCTAGGTATCTTTATCAACACTTACCGGAAGTATGAGATAGTGCTTCACCTTTTGTAAGTGACAAAGTGACAAGACAAAGCCTTTGGGATTCCGCTGGCTGTCCCGCACCAGGAATACTCTGCAATTGAGAGGTCATAGGCAGGGTGTGAATAATGCATCCCATAGTGAACAGCAAAGTGCCAGCAAACTACTTTAGCTATTATGTACAAGCCACAAGTCAATCAGTCCTTATCACTCCATGCTTTATGTCAGGGTATACTATTCAAAAACTGCTTCGGCTGTTCCTTCAATGATAACTGATGGTTGGCACTATGAATCGCACGTTTGCCACATTTGCATTGCAATTGCGTGATTTGCATAGTTTCTTTCATCTGTGGTTTGTTGATCACATTTTTAAAAACACATAGGGCTATTATAGTTTTATATTTTTTTTAATTAACATTAAGCATAATTTTAAAAAATAATGCTGTGGTGTGTGGTAGCATAAGAAAATAATGAAAACATCTTTGAGGAATGGCCCCATGCAGTAAGGCATCTGAACAGATCAGAATCCCAATGTTACCACACTATAACAGCAAAGCACATGCAATATGTGTGTGTGTGTGTGTGTGAAATAGAAAAAAAACTGCAAAGGGTTTCACTTCAACTATTAGAGCTGATTCTGAGCATGATAAGCATAGGACTACGCAAGCATTATGAATTGCAAAGTTATTACAAGCTACATACCCATCCACTAGCCCCTGCTGGATTATAAGGCGTTGGGTGTCTTCTCTAGAAATGTGCCCATGAAACCATGGCTGGGTTCTGTGAATGACTGGGAGGGAAAAAAATGAGACATTTTCTTAGAAACGAAGATTGGTCAAAGTCTTCAGAATGTCCCATTACTCACTGCAGACAGGGATCCCTACACTGAAGACAGTTGAGGTTCATGATTCCTGGAAGAAATATGGGACTGACCTGGATATTTGGCACTAGCATAGGGAAAGACAGCCTGCATCCCTCAGAGCCCTTGCTGTCATTTTGATTATTTCACACATGCCGGTATTGGCACAAAAACCCGGCTCCTGGACTGGACCGTGGCTCCAATAAACCCTTCAGTCTGTACACGGTTCAGATGCACATTCCTCTTGTTTCCCATTTCATATGTTCCCTGAATGTATGAAGGAATTTGCAGTGTGTGCCAGAGTCCAATGCCAGATATACTCCGTCTTCAAATAAGATCCACAACTAGGTCCATTTATAGGAAGCATCATCATGCTGGGCAATTTGTTATAGATCAGTTCCCAGGAAGGCTTGCTTAACTCATCCCCTAATTTGCTCCCATCAACTGGAGGTATGCTAAATTTTCACATCAGCAATGATGGGGTAACATGTTCCATAAGTTATTTGTGACAAGTACTCACCAGTACTGAGCGGAGAGCTCTGCAACTGGGTGGGAAGACTGTATCGGTGAATGGTCTTCTTCTGAAATATGCGATTTCAAGATGTTAAACACTTATCATGTATTTGTTAATTTCCCTTCCTGCTCTAGGTAGAACAACCACAAAATCCAGTAATATTTGCAACAAGTTTCAAAAAGGCAAGCACATTCATTCATCTTGTGGCAACTTAAAAGACTGAGAGTGCATCTACACTGTAGAATGAATGCAGTTTCACATCACTTTATCCTGGGATTTGTAGTTTGCTAAGGAAAAAGATTTCTTCATCACATGCTAGTTTTCTACCTTCACATTATTGGAAAAAAAGAATGCAACAGTGTGTACACAGTCAACGATGTGTTTAAAAAGGAGGAGAGATCCTCCTTTCCTCTTTGAATAGTTTGTTCTGTTTCTTCTATACTCATAGTCTGATAAAATATTTCCTTCACTCCTGTTCCATCTTTTCTCCTTAGTGTCTCTGCCTCATTGGCTCCATATTCTCAAACAGTAACTTCCTAATAGGTAAAGGTTTTTCCCCTGACATTATGTCTAGTCGTGTCCAACTCTGGGTGGTGGTGCTCATCTCCATTTCTACTCCGAAGAGCCAGCGTTGTCCATAGATACCTCCAATGTCATTTGGCCGGCATGACTGCATGAAGTGCCATTGCCTTCCCACCAGATTGATACCTATTGATCTACTCACATTCGCATGTTTTTGAACCGCTAGGTTGGCAGAAACTGGGGCTAACAGCGGGAGCTCACCCTGCTCCCTGGATTCGAACTGCAAGTTCAGTAGCTCAGTGGTTTAACCCACTACTTCCTAATATTTATATATATACATATTATTGATTAGCCCTTAGACCATATCACAAAGTAACTTCCTAATACATATTTTTCTTTTAATTTTTCATCCTGAACTTTATTCCCAGTTCCATATACGTTCTCACATATAAAGTTTGCTTCTCTAAGAAAGAAAGCTGTCTCTGAAGGTTTGCAAATATCAAAAGTTGGTATTAACCCTGCCTCTCTCCAGGTTAATTGGGAAAATGACAAAACACAATAGTGTTTAAGTGCTCAGTTGTAGGTAACCGAAGTATCTCCTGGCCATGTTTTAGGTGATCCACTGTTCTGCTCCAGATCTTAGATCTGCATATCCTCACTAGTAAGTCAATGAATTTCCCAAAGACATCCATGTCTGCCATCTCTTGGTAGGAAGCAGACAACAGACTCACCCTCCATGCCTGAGCTTCCTCCAGGGCTACTGACAGAGCCTCATTGGGGTTCTCGATCACGCGGCCTGTGCAACCAGAGAAGTCCATGGCCACCAAGGTATTATCTGATACGCTCCGCTAAGGGATTACAAAGAAAAGGATCAGCACAGATCTGATATATTCTGCTAAGGGATTATAAAAAAGGGATCAGCAAGAAATCTCCCTAATAATATGGTAACTGTCCCTAATGACAGTTTGCAACTCCACTTTTCCATTTCTGAAAAGTATGGGTTTTGTAATATCTTGATAGCCCAGAAGCAGTTTCAGAATAGTTAGGAGTGTGACTCCCCCCTTTTAATATATTTATTAAATATTTTTATTTAAATATTTGAAACATAATACAAATGTCTTATCTCACCTTCTGTTCCCAGATCGATACCCCCACAACCCTCCCACTACTCACATAGCATTACAAAAATACAGCACTCCCAATTCTATCACTTCTGCATTTTTCTAATTTTATCCATTCCGTAAAATTATTGCAATGTACTCAAAAATTACTCAACCACAATCCTTCTTGGATGTTTGGTGGCTTAAATTTGCTGATGCTTTTACACATGAAACTAATAAATGGTTTCCAAGTTTTCTCAAATAGATCTTCTTTCAATTTACCTTTTGCTAAGTACCCGGAGCCATTATCAGAAAGCACTTACTAGAGGTGCAGTGCCAATCCAGGTTGGTTCCCTTTGTCGTGCCTGACACTGCTGGTAGTTCCTGTAGAGCTGTATGCCATACTGTGGAAAGAATTGTCCCCATTAGCATTTCTAGAGCAGGCAAACCTATTAAAAACTGCAGCCCACTCTGGCATAGATTCCCCAAAGTTAGCTATAACAAAGAATAGAATTGGGCAATTGTATGAATTGGATGTCACTTCTGCAGAAGGAGACCATGCAATATAAATATATCCTTTAAGTCCATTTATTTACAAGATATGGGCAGAAAGAAGGACACATGCACCTTTTGCTATTGGTACATGCCCTCCAGTTGATCCCAACTTATGACAACCCTATCTCATGGTTTCTTTCAAGATTTATTTGAAGGGAGGGCTGCCATGGCCACTTTCTCAGGTTGCAAGAGTGATGTTTCCAAGATCACCCAAGAGGTTTCCATGGCTGGATAGGGATTCGAACCCTTGTTTCCTGGAGTCCTGGTTCACACTCAGTTCTCTACAGCAGTCTGGCTTTTAGATATGTACATAAATCATGTAACTACTACAGGAGCAAAGGGAAATGCAGCAGAAGGGTCGAAGGGAAGAATTTTCTTCTCCCAAATACATAGGTGAAACATGTCACCTGGGACACCAATAATGCAGGTCTCCATCTCAGCTGACCATTTGCTTGGATGCGGTTGGGGCTGAGGCCATAATCTAGTGAACTTTGGTCATGATGAGAAAGAGAAATAGGAGGACAACATACTATCTGTGTGTTTGCGTATGTTAACGTTTTCCTCCCTCACTGAAGTCCTAGTAAAATTCCTTTTATAAGTTGCTATTTGCATTGAAAGAAAACTAAAACAAATTACTCCATACCTTAAAGAGGCGGAAAGCAGCCATCCAACACGTGCGACTTTGCTCATCTTCACTGCAGAAGAGCTTCAGGCCTTTTGCCCCGTTGCGTGTCTTGTGGGGCTGCAGAGTAAAGACTCACATCAGACACATACAATGAATTCTGATAGAATTGCAGTTCCTCTTCTATTTCAGAAAGCTGTTGTATGTGACTGAAGTGAAAAACTTGTGGTCCTCCAGACATTAGAGCTATAGCCACTGACTACAGCCACTATTGCAAACAGTGAGGGTGATGAGAGTTGTAGTTCAAAAATATCTGGAAAGCCATACCTAATACCTACTATATATGTATTCTCCACATATTGATAAATCAAATCATTAATCTTCCCAGAAAGAGAAAAAAAACATTAATGTGCTATGAGATAACAGCCAATGTGGTTATACATTGATTAAATTATTATAGGTTCTCAAAATAGGCATCTGCATTGTTTATAATTTAGACTTTGCTTAGTTCTCATTAGACTCTCCAGGAGAGCAGTTCTACTTCTTGCCTTCTCTCTCCAGAGATTAACTAGGAAATGCTGTTGCTCCCAGTTCAGAGACGCAACAGGATTTTCCAATCAAAGGATGATGTCTGCTGCATATCTCTTAGAGCAGTACCCAACCTTTGGGCCTTCAGGTGTTTTGGACTTCAGCTCCCACAGTTCCTAACAGCTGGTAAACTGGCTGGGATTTCTGGGTGTTGAAGTCCAAAACCCTTGAAGGCCCAAAGGTTGAGAACCACTGTCTTAGAGTTACTGCTCTGAACATGCCTCTTCCCAACTAGAACACATGCCCAGAAGAAGTAGAGGTGTGTGTTTGTGTATCCTTTGTGAATATTTATTAAATGCCATCCATTGAGAGCTGGTAATTCCCATTTTAGCTCAGAAAAAGGGTGTCTCTGTGATGAGAAGTCTCCAAAATATTTGTGTACATTTTAACTTGCTGCTCTAGGATGCAAAGCTTTGGGTGTATTGAATCAGGGCGGATGTGCTGAAAAGTCTCATAAGGTTTGATTTCAGACACCCAAAACATCCAATTAACTTCTTAACCATTGATATTTCAAATGGGACCAGGATTCTCAACCTTCTTACCTTGATGCAAAAACCAAACTCAGTTGGGGTGCTGTACTGTTTCTTGCCTTGTGTGATGTAGTAGACATTGGACTCATTTATGTCAACACAATACTGTAAGTGCCGTGGGTCCTGGCATAAGAGAAACAAGAAAGAACATCAATGAGAATTTCTTAATAACATGAAGGACTATTCTATCCTATCTTCACTACAAAACATTTTTTTTTCCGGATCACAACAATGTTTCAGGCTGCAGGACTGAAAACCTGGTGGAGGATTCTGGAAATGTGTAGTCTCAAAAAGTAACATTTCCAAGATCCCATTCACATTTTCAGTATTAGAAAAAAAATTAATTACAGCTAATGTGTGTTCTGACATAAGGCAGAAACTTAACCGATATGTGGGAAATTGGGTACAAGAGCATCCAGCTAACACGGTAATAAACATGAGTTTTTCTAACCACCAACTATAGGGCTCTTCCAGATTGGTGTAGCAAATGTGAATTCTTGCAAACCAGCTCTGTGGCATTTGCAGATTACACTATGTAACACGATTTTTGTTCCTGGGTTATAAATGTAATTTCCTAATTAGTTCTATCATAAAAACATGGGAAGTTTACTAAACTTCAAAAACATTAGTTTTTGTGGGACATCCCGCAGCACATTTTGCTATAGTTTTTCAATGAATATCTTGTAGAGTCTCAACCAATTCAACATAGTTTGTGACAGCCACAAAAATGAAGTTTCTGGAGTATAACAATTACTTTCAAACTAAATATCGCACAATTAAACAAGAATACTGTAACATTTTCAAAGCAGGAACAGATTTTTTTTCAAATTTTGTTACATAGTGTTATTTTTACTTCTGCGACCACTTATTCAATTTCACTTGAAGGGTGAAATTATTTTTGGGATATCTACTAGGTTTTCCAAAAGTTTTTGTTTGTTTGTTTAACAGAATATGTCCTGTTGAGACAATCCTCCAGCTTGAAGGACAATTTTTGAGCCTGCCTATATTGACCACATAGTCAAAAGTGACTCACTTAGGAGTGGGTACAAACTATTGGAGATAGTGCTGGGAATTGGCAGAAAAGAGTTCAGGACAGCAGAAATGTCATTTTTTAAACAAACAAATAAACTCAAGAATGCAGTAACAACTTCAAGAGAGCATCCAATACATTTAGCTCACACATAATCTTACTTTTGATGTGCCTTTTGTTGAATAATAGAGCCCTGAGCGTCGTAGAGAGAAGTAAAACCTTTTCCATACTTTACGCCCAACTTCTTTTAAGTGCAGGAAGCCTTGGATTTCAGGGCAGCTGCCTGAATTTAGCACATTCTGAAAGGCAGAGACCAAAAACAGGAGGAAGAATGAGGTTGTAGTGGAGATGCAGGGAATAGAAGACAATTAGCATTAGCAATCCCACTAATGGCTTTACCTTGAAAGGTGGTGCATGATCAAGACTGAAAAGAATATTCATAAATACTCTAATTTTCAGTGCAAAAGGGCACAAAAAGTGTCAACTACTGTAATATTATTTCTATGTGTATGTCCATGTACTTTCAAGTTACCTGTTGACTCATGGTGGCCCACAAATGAATTTCAGTTTGCTTAGGTAAGGAGCATACAATGGTAGTTTGCCATTTCGTTCCTCTTAAATATAGTCTATAGCACTTTGTATTCATTGGTGGTCTCCTACCCCAAGTACAAACTAGAGCTAACCCTGCTTAGCCCCCTAGATTAGATGGGATCTGGTGAATTTAGGGTATTTGTTCCAGCATGAGAGCAAAAGGGAAACAAATTCTCTCATCATTAACCGCTACAGCTAAAATTGTTCAGCTTTGAGCTATAAAAGTGAAATGTTGTCTAGAGTACCTCTGTGAAATTTTCACTAAATAAAACCACAGAAAAGGCTTTTGACATTTTCTCTTCTTGAGTCTATGACTAAAATGAATGAAGATTTACATCCCATAGGGAAGTAAAAGGTAATATCATGGGGTCTGTAGCAATGCTTCTCAACCTGGGGTCCCCAGATGTTTTTGGCCTTCAGCTCCCAGAAATCCTAACAGCTGGTAAACTGGCTGGGATTTCTGGGAGTTATAGGCCAAAAAAATCTGGAGACCCCAGGTTGAGAACCACTGGTCTATAGAGAAAAGAACGGTTGAAATAGCTCTGATCTAAATATAAAGAATCTCTAGACCACGTAGCCAAGATTATGCTTGCAGCAATAGAAACATATCGCTACACTGTGGAATTGTGGAAAGAGATATGAGCCAGTGCAGCACAGAATTTAAGAGATTGAGAGAGAGAGGTGGGCCAGGGAAAAGTGGGCATGAATAAACGTGGGTGTGGTATCATCACAGCTAGCATACACTGCTTCTAACAAAAAGGGGAAAAGAAGCAGGATACCTGGACAAGTTCTGAGTGGGACATGCCTTTGTCGGCTGCATCTTGACAGCTGGAGACCATGACTTCAGGGAAGAGTGACTGCTGCAAGCAGAGAGAAAGAAAAGGGGTGAACTTCACAAAATTGACCAAACAAGGATGGCACTGAGCTGTCACACACATAAGATAATTTCTTCTCACACATGTCATTTTAAATGCCATTTCGGGGGGGGACGGACCCCTGAATGCTTAGACCGAGGATAAAACGCGTTTCTGGTTCTCATGTCAGCAGAGAGGGGGAAATTATGCTGCTTTGTTGCAAGTTCTTTTGCCTACCCCCTTAAAATGTTATTTCATCTCTTCCAAAGTTTTAAGAACTCTAAAATACTCAATATAAAACAGACTAAAGATCAGCATCAATACAACTCAAGTACTCATAAATTACAAAATATAAATGGTGTATTTTACAGGTAGTTAACAAATTCCTGAGCTACGACTTCAATGATATGGAAATACAGGAAACTAAAGCTTTGCAGAATCAATGGCTTGATATGTGAGGTCTAAGTGGAACTTGCACCTCTTTAATAAGCAGAAATGTTAAAGGATAATATTTCATTTCAAATAAATTGAAGGATTATGAAATTTGTAATCTGTAAACAGATTAGGAAGCTACCATTATAGTGGGTGGGTGGTGGAATAACCTTTCGCTTCTGGCTTGATGGTCAATCCCACTTACCGGTGAGCTCTTGAACAGCTCATACTTGGCGTAGTTCTTCCGGAAGACAAACCTACTGTCTCCCCCAACAGGCCACGTAGCCTGAACCTCCACCACAGACTCATGGTCTTCCAGATACCGCTCTGGAGGAACAAAGAGAAAAAGAAACAGATTACAGGGCAGCTTGGCACTATTCTACTTCTCATTCAGATGATGGCACTAACAAGGGCTTTTTAAAGCAGTGCCATGGATTTCCCACATACTGTGGCAAATTCATGGGCTCCCAGCAAGGGGTGACTTACAGAGACCCCCATCCCATGGGGAAAACATCGCCAACCGGCTTCCTCCCATTGCTGGTAAGGCAACACAGAAAGGCATATCCTGCTTGCTCTCAAGGTAAGAGGGTTGAGAAGCCTCTTACTTTGGACGGAGCCCTACCAGAAGTACATGTGCATCGTGTAATGGGCTCCATCCTGAAAGGAGAGAACAAGCAGCGTAGTATGGGGAAAGTACCCCGTCTGATGAGGTAGTATGATAAAGCATAAGGCAGTTGTAGACAAATACTAGTTGATAGGTGTCCACACTAGGTCCCAACAAGACTTGGAGGGCAGCACCCTCAATTATTTTTTATTATTTAATTTTTAAATATTTTAAGCACCCCCTATGCGTTCAGAGGTGTGGGAAGAATTTTATTATGCCCCCGGCCCTTTGGGCTGTTTTAGTCCAAGAAGAGGTCTATACATACCTAGTAAACTGCATTATATTTTTGTTCTGCTCCAGATTGCTCAGATCCAGCAAATGCCTTAATTTATCTAGAATAGGCCTGCACAACCTGTGGCCCTTTATGTATTTTGGACTTCAGCTCCCAGAATTCCTGACTACTGAACAAGCTGGCTAGGGCTCCTTAAAGTTGGAGTCCCAAACACCTGGAGGGTCGCAGGTTGTGCAGGCCTGATCTAGAACATTCACTGGACTGCCTTGATTTCGAACACAGTTCCTATACTTGCAGTTAGCCCTCCACATCTGCAAATTTCACTTTTGCGGATTTGATTATTCATTGATTTGATTAAGATATTCTCTCTAGAAATGTCAAGGTCCTCCAGTGTGATTCTAGGGTCAACTTCTATCAGAAGTTGACAACAGAGTTGTACTGGGAGACACTGAATTTTTATTTCACGAATTTTCCCACTGTTGTGGTGGTCCTGAGCCTTATTTACATACATACCGTCTAGCCCTAAAGTAGTTTCCTGAAGTCCTGCTTCTTGTTTTTGAGCCTCAAGACCAGGGGAGGAATCTCAGGGCAAGGGTACTGCCCTTGTAAACAAAAAGGATTTTTATGTTGTTGTTCCATACTACTTTAGAATTGCCACTGTAGACTCTTGAGAGACCTCATTGCCTCTTCTTCGTTCTTCTAATTTGCTTGATCAGTGTTTTGTATTTGAATGTCATACTCTAAGCAACTGTTGTTGATACTTAATGTGTGTATTTAATGGCACCACCAGGCTCAACCCCTATGATATCATCAGACACTTTATTTTGGTGTGAAGTTTAGGCCTTGAAATCTGATGATCTGGGATGCTTCTGATCTGACAATTTTACTCTTCCAAGATGCATTCTCACTCCCCACCCATTGTGGTTTAGGAGAAATACCCCTCTTATTTCTCACCGAGAGCTAAGTGCTGATAGACTTCTACGAGTGACCAGCAGTCGTCATGCAAGGCTTGGGTCTTCTGTACAAGCATCTCACAGACATGACGTGCTGTGGTCCCTGCCGTGACTTCCAATGAGCGGCAAGTACCATCTTCACTGTAGACCTTGACCACCTGCAGGAAAAAATGGGGAGCAGTGGTTAGGTGGTTGGGAGGAGGGAAGATTACATCTCTGCTGAGACAGAAGCCCAGTTCAGCCAGTGAGCAGGCACTCATAAACAATAAGTTGTTGGTGGTGTGTGCCTTCAATTCATTTCTGACATACAACAACCCTGCAGTAAATCTATCATATAGTTTTCTTGGCAAGGTTTGTTCACAGGGGGTTTGTGGTTGCGCCCCTTTGAGGCTTAAAGTGTGACATGGGTGTATGTGGATTCCTCGGAGTTCTAGTCCAACACTCAAATCATGACACCATAATGACTCACAGAAAATCCAAACTATTTTAAACATTCTTATTTTCCTCTAGAAAACTGCACATCTTTGAGAGAGGGCTTTCTCTTTGTTTTGCGAACCTTAGCAGTTAAAATTAATAATTATTACAAATAATAATACTTATTATTATCTTTAAAATTAATAGTTATGAAGACTGAAGAAGACACAAATTAAAGAAATAACCTGCTGTTTTTTAAAAAATAATGCTCCTAAAACTGCTGCCTGATATAGAGAAAATGGTGGGAACTGAATACAAGAATAACACTGAAAGCTCCTGATTCCATTTGGACATCTCAAAAAGCTCAATATATCTCCTCAGGAGGATCACATGTATGTGGTTATTACATCTGGCTAATGAGGCTGCACAAAACCCTTACTGCACATTTTATTTCCTGACTGCACTAAATGTATCTTGCCACATATCATAATATAGTAGTAACTCTTATCTGCAAGAAATATGGACTTAGAAAATGCCTATAGAGAATAGCATTTCTATAGCCACCAGTGCAACTCTATGGCCAACTTCTAGCACAGTGGTTCTCAACCTGTGGGTCCCCAAGTGTTTTGGCCTACAACTCCCAGAAATCCCAGCCAGTTTACCAGCTGTTAGGACTTCTGGGAGTTGAAGGCCAAAACATCTGGGGAGCCACAGTTTGAAAACCACTGTTCTAGCAGAAGCATTCTTGTGATACAGATCTAGAAAATGTCGAGAAAGGACTTATTTATTTTGCATGAGTGTAAGTGAAACTTCACATACAGGTCTCACAGATATGGGGATCATACTGCACATAATGTAGATATAGATATGCATACATAGCAGGAAAAATGTCTTTAAAACACCCAGGGAAACAAGACTGCTATTGAGAAGTGTTTGATGCCAGGGTCCATGCTTAAGGAATGGTTTATACTGAAAATCAGATCCTGCAAAGCAACAGTGAAAAGAGATGCTGACTTTACATGCCCTGCTTATGGGTTTCCCTGGTGCATGTGGTTGGTTGTCTGCACTTGCGAACAAGATGCTGAGCAAGATGGGACATTCTTATAAGTCACCTGTGAGGGATGTTTGCTATTACACAGCTTTTCCACAAGAGGGAGGAGGTAACCATGTTCCTGTAAAACTGAAATTATATTATTAGTCTTAATAATTAATGGCATTCCACTTATAATTGTGGAAAGGTAGGAAAATGTTTCCTATCTACTGACTTTGAGTGCCATGCTCTCCAAAACCAGATTAGTTTGTTGTTGTTGTGTTTATTCAAGTCATGTCTAATTTATGAGGTTTTTTTTCTTTTTTAACAGCTTGATAAATTTAGTAGTAAAATTCTTTATTTCTTGAGTCACTGCAGGACCCTTGCCTTTCTTTCTTAGACAAAATGTGTATACTGTCTTCCCCATGACAATGTTGATTTAAATGAGATTTGTAAATATAACTCATCAATGCAACATATCTGCAGAGTTTCAGAAAATTATATTCTGGATTTCAACTATAAGCTGAACAATCTTTCCAGCATCCGCATGCCAAACATATTTTTTTCAAAACCAAACTAAACAATGCCTTGCTTCACGACAGAACATGATAGAGTATTACGAATGCAGGTGGAATTGATGGTCCTCTGGATTGCTGACACTGCACATGCAGAAAGTCCAATTTCAGCAAAGAGATAGACTTTGAAAACTCAGTAACCTCTTACTATACCTACAATCGCCTAATGTGATAGTTTGGTGAAGGACTAAATTTACTATACCCGCAATCACCCAATATGGTCAGTATGTCTGTGCCTGTGTTCCTAGAAATGGGAGAAAGTAAAAATCTTGAGAGGACAGGTAGAAAAAAATGATTCAAGGACAATTTGACTGGAAGAAATGGTGTATGGGTAAAGATACAACAATGATCTTACACTTCTGCACATGGTTGAATGTAAGATCACTATTGCATCCTTATCCATTTCTTCCAGGCAAATAGTCATAAGAGGGGAAGACTGGGGAAGCAGCGTCTTACAAACCTATACGCCTCCTTTCTCTCTCTCTCTCTCTCTCTCTCTCTCTCTCTCTCTCTCTCTCTCTCTCTCTCTCTCTCTCTCTCTCTCTCTCTCTCAATCTCTCTGCCATCTAAGCAAGACCAGACACCTTGGCTTGGATCCCAGGGGAGGGATTAGGATGTCCCACCCTGAATATCAGCAGCACCTCCTCCGCAGATGAAAGGCGAGGGAGCATTCCCTTCCCTGTCAAAACTCCTCTCATAAACACTTCAAAAGCGGTTTCAGGCTGGGCTGTAAGTAAACCTAGAAATTGGCAGAGAATTCTGAAAACTTCAAAATTACCAGACAGGCTAAGACACAATGGCTCTTCGGGAAAGAGGCCTGTAATCACTCCCTTGCATCTTCTCAAAAGACTTCAAAATTGGAATTATTACCTCTTCCCTGGCTGCATCTAAACCTTTGTTCTTTCCATCCACTAAGAACCATTCACTTTTAACGAAAGCAGGTGGTGGTCGGGGAGTCTCCCACTACACAATTACAACATGAATCCCAAATCAACTGCCATGACTCCATCCAATGAAATAGTAGTATATCTAGTAGGCATGCGCATTCAGATCCCACATCAACTGCCATGACTCCATCCAATGAAACAGTAGTATCTAGTAGGCATGTGCATTTCGCTTGGACCTCAATCCGTTTCTGTTAGCCGAATTTCGGGAACCCCCCATACCAGTTTTCGCGAGGCTCCCGAAAACGGGTGCATTGCCGAACCACCATTTTTGGTCTGCTGCCAAAAATGTGGCTAGATCCAGCCCATTGGAGGCAATGGGGAACTTACGAGGCTCCCCTTTCCTTCATTTTTGGGGCATCCGACTTAAGAAAACACACTTCCTGTGACCATTTCCTTCTTTCTTTCCTTCCAATGGAGCCTGGATTTGAGGAACGGAGTTAAGGAAGCATCCTTCCGGGAACCCTTTCCTTCTACCTTTCAAAGGAGTCTGGGTTTGAGGAACGAGATTAAGGAAGCATCCTTCCTGGCATCCTTTGCCTCCAGCAGCTGCCTCTCTCCCTGAACGCCAGAGAAATGCACAAGCCTAGTAAGGGCTTAAGATCCCCCTCTTCCTGCTATCCTATCCCTTTTCCCTTAGAGGAGATCCAGGTTTAAGATAAGCGCTTACAAATCCTCCCTTCCTGTTATCATTTCTGGTATCCTTTCCTTCTAACTTTCAAAAGTGCCTGGGTTTGAGCGTGCGCTCTCTCCCTGCAGCATTGCACACAGCTTGCAAAGGCATTTTAAGGAGGCTTCCCATGGAAGAGTGATTGACCTGGAGCTATCCTGCCCTGGGCTTCCTTTATAAACCCCTCTCTTTGACCTGCCTGGAGTGGTGGCTTTTCCGTCCCTGTGCTTTTCTTTCTAGTCAAATGGGAGAGGAGATAGCCACTACCAGATGCCACGGGCCTACTTTGGGCACAAAAATCATGGTGGCTGGCCCCTTACTGTTATGGCTACTGGACCAAGCTGAACAGCCCGGATTGGCTGGAGGGAACCAATCTATCCGAATCCATGCACAAGCCTAATATCTAGGTACTGAAATTCTCCATCAAATGGAGCCCTCCATCAAACTGCAAAATCCCAGGCTTCAACAGGATGGAGCCATGGCAGTTAAATTGGAAACAAAGTGCTATACGTTGCAATAGGAAAAGGGGCCAAAGAGAACTCTGAACCCATTTCTGGCAATGAACTTGGTACAGTCTTCTCATAGCATAGTAGGGATGTCTATCCAAATGAAAAACTTCTGAGTATTCTGCTCCAGAGCTGTCCCAGATACATCATGGGAGCATGTCATAGACATTCTACTGACCACACAATTGGTGCATTGGCATCAGTGACCTGTTCTCCTGAGGCCATCACTGCTGTCTCACTGGCCAAAAGTAGTTCCCCAGCAGAGCCTTGCTAGCAATATCATTTCTGGTGAAGTCACCACAGGACAGCCAGTCATCTAATCACCAGAAACAACGTCACTGGCAAGGCTCTGATGGGGAGCTGCGTCTGGCTGGCAAGGACGTTTTGATGTGTTATAGGCACTGAACTGCCTTGGATCCAGCCCGATCCATTCACCCACACATTAAAAATACTGGAATTTCCTAAAACTGTGTTGTCAAAAGCTTTCATGGCTGGAATCACGGGGTTGCTGTGAGTTTCCGGGCTGTATGGTCATGTTCCAAAAGCTTTCTCTCCTGATGTTTCACATACATCTATGGCAGGCATCCTCAGAGGTTGTGAGGTCTGTTGGAAACTAGGCAAGTGGGTTTGTTTAAATATCTGTGGAATGTCCAGGGTTGGAGAAATAACTCTTGTATGTTTGAGGCAAGTGTGGATGTTGCAATTGGCCACTTCGATTAGCATTGAATGGCCTTGCAGCTTCAAAGCCTGGCTTGTTTTCTGCCTGGGAGAATCCTTTATTGGGAGGTGTTAGCTGGTCCTGAGTGTTTCCTGTCTGGAATGTCCCTGTTTTCTGAGTGTTGTTCTTTATTTACTCTCCTGGTTTTAGAGTTGTTTAATACTGATAGCCAGATTTTGTTCATTTTCATGGTTTCCTCCTTTCTGTTGAAATTGTCCACATGCTTGTGGATTTCAATGGCTTCTCTGTGTAGTCTGACATGATGGTTATTAGAGTGGTCCAGCATTTCTGTGTTTTCATATAATATGATGTGTCTGGATTGGTTCATCAAGTCCTCTGCTATGGCTGACTTTCCTAGAACTTCTGACACAGCCTAAGATTCTTCTTGTGACAGGTAAATGACTTGGAAGCTGTGAAACCATCCATACATTGTGTGGACTGCTTGCAGTGGGTTTGAGGTGAGAACCTTTGATATGGCCCATGTACACAAAGGGTTGGGGAAGAGTTGAACATGCTTCATTATTGCACAACCCCTCGGGGAAAACAATTTGTCTTCACAACTACAGTAAGGAATATGAAAGAAGATAAACAAAAGACGTTCTTGAATATTTTGTTTTTAAAAAAGGATGCAAGCAAAATTGCTTGAAGCATCTGACTATCACAGGAAATAATTTAGTCATGCTTTGAAAATGAGCTTGCACAAGCTTTGGTGAAGACATAAGGTCCATCTCTATGAGTCATCTGTTTAGAATGGGACAGTATGCTACATTAGAATGGGGCAAAGAGCCTAAAACTTGTATCTGTATTTGCTGATAAATTGCTGGTGTTTTATATCCTTTTGGTCTGCTGTGCTTTTAATTGTAATTTGATTTTTTAGTTATTTTATTGCTCTTAATGAGGATTTGATTTTGAGTTGTAGGGTGAGCTATTAAACTGTAAAAATATATAAACACACTAGTCACAACACAACATGAAAATAGTTTGCTATGACTCTCTAGCTATTTCTCGGCTCCTTCTGGTACTGAACACAGAGGAACATCCCTGTTTTTCTCTGCCAAACACAGAGGGGGGATATCTATTTAATATCGCTCTGGTGGCTTTGATAGGAAGCACTGAGACAGCAGGTGGACTGAAACATTTCCTAGACTGTTGACAACCTTCTGTCCCGTGACTGTGAACTGCCTGGGTGGAGGCTCGCAGGCTAGCCAAACAAAACTTGGGAACCTTGACAACAATCTCCATAGAAATTAGCCTCACCCTTTCATGTCCAGTGAAGCTCAAAGCTCTTACTCAATGGAGGGGAAGTGGCACAGGTAACACTATAGATAGAGTCATGATACCTGAGTTCTTATCTTTAACAAAGGGCTCGTGCCTCACGCATATTGTTTTGGGAATTCATGTATTGTTCTGTATTATTTTGGATACTGGACTGAGACATGAAACCTGCTTGAAGTTGCAACCTTTGTGTGCTAGCCTGGATGTCTCTCAAAGAGTTTTTGCACAGCAATGATTCACATAATTTCCTGAGGTTTGCCTTATCCACACTCTTTTTATCTGCATTGGTTAGGTGTGTCTACACTGTAGAATTAATGCAGTTTGACATCACTGTAATGGTCATGGCTTAATGCTATGGAATCCTTGAATTTATAATTTGATGAGGCATCAACACTCTTTGGCACAGAAGGCTAAAGACCTTGTAAAATACAACTACCATGAGTCAACAGCACTGAGGCATGGCATTGAAGTGGTATCAAACTGTATAAATTCTACAGTGTAGATGTACCCTTAAACTGGATCTACACTGCCCTATATCTCAGGATCTGATGCCAGATTATCTGCTTTGAATTGGATTATATGAGTCTACACTGCCAAATAATAATAATAATAATAATAATAATAATAATAATAATAATATTTATTTATTTATTTATATGCCACCCTATCTTCCCAAGACGACTCAGGGCGGTTTCCAACATAAGCAAAACATTCAATTGCCAATAGTAGACCATACAACAAAAGTAAACATCATAAAACAAAACAAAAATACTATCCTACCAAAATAACCACAAAATTTAAAATTCTGTTTCAGACTACTTCATTGGATGGGTTCAAAATACCAATACCAAGATAAGTTGAGATAAGAAGATAATCTGGGATCAGATCCTGGGATAAAGGGCAATATAGATCCAAAATCAGCAGCCAGTCTAAGTTGTTCATATTCTACCTTAAAGGCTTGCTCCTCCATGTTTGAAGAGCAGCTGTTACAGAGTCTCTCACATGAGATGTTACAAACCCCTTAGTACTTGTAAGTCAGTCTGCTTCATTTGTATTCACAAAAATATAAATCCTGCTTAATTTTTCATTAGAGTCAGTGTGGGACTGGTTACTGCTCATCTTCTATTTCTGATGCACACCCAATGAAATTATCTGTCATAGACTGCGAAGAAATAAATAAAATGGGAAGAAAAAGAGCCAGGCATTCTACCTGAATACAAAATATAAAACTTACATAGATACATACAAAATGGTTGGAATAGGTTTTTCTCAACTGTTGGGAAACATTGACAAGGACAACCTTGAACTGGTGAGAATTTTTTTCAGGTCAGGACTTCTTCCACATCAAATATATATAGGAGCCCCCGGTGACGCAGCGGATTAAACTACTGAGTTGCTGAACTTGCTGATTGAAAGGTCGGCAGTTCAAATTTGGGGAGTGGGTGAGCTCCTTCTGTTAGCCTCAGCTTCTGCCAACCTAGCAGTTCGAAAACATGCAAATGTGAGTAGATCAATAGGTACTGCTCCAGTGGAAAAGTAACGTTGCTCCATGCAGTTATGCCGGCAACATGACCTTGGAGGTGTCTACGGACAACACCGGCTCTTCAGTTTAGAAATGGAGATGAGGACCAACCCCCAGAGTCGGACACGACTAGACTTAATGTCAAGGGAAAACCTTTACCTTTACCTCTCTATATACATAAAAGCAAAATACATTTTTGTACAAAATATGGTTTTTTGTGCAGAAAATATCTGCATTTTCTGTAAAGTAAGTAGAATTATTAATCCAGAATATATTTTTCTGTATAGAACTAGCTGTTTTCAGTGCCAAAAAGTATACACATCTGATACAAATTAAGTCCTGAACTGCAAAAACCCTTTGAAAACTGCTCAATTTTCAAGCCAGAAGAAGGATTTCATCCTTGCTTTCTTCAAGATGAAATCAGGGAAGAATTACATCATCTCAGCAGCACTGGGTTTAAAGGGAATAAGAGATTGCTGGCAGAACTGTGTAAGTGCAACTGGTGGATCTGTTGTAGTGAATCTAGTCTTGATTTTATGCCTACTTTATCTGCAGCTGCAGAAGTTCATCCAACGTTCTAACTGTGTTAGGAGCAAAATCCAACATAAAACCATTACATGATTCACAGCGACAGAGCTATTGCTTGTACTTGTTATCCTCTGCTTTATAAAGGAAAGAGGAGAAATGCAATGAAAAAAGTTGAGAATGGGGACTTGCTTATTTTGATAATCCTTTTGATTTTGCTGTCTTTTGAATTTAATGGTACTCTAGGCATGCAGTTGGAACATTTGGCTATCATTAAGGCCAAAAGGACAAATTTTCATTTACAGTAGAGTCTCACTTATCCAAGCTAAATGGGCCGGCAAAACCTTGGATAAGCAAATATCTTGGATAATAAGGAGAGATTATGAAAAATCCTATTAAACATCAAATGAGGTTATGATTTTACAAATTAAGCACCAAAATGTCATGTTATACAACAAATTTGACAGAAGGTAGTTCAATACGCAGTAATGTTATGTTGTAATTACTGTATTTACGAATTTAGCACCAAAATATCATGATATATTGAAAACATTGACTACAAAAATGCATTGGATAATCCAGAAACTTGGATAAGTGAGTCTTGGATAAGTGAAACTCTACTGTATTTTTCTACGTAGCTTAAAGCTTGGCATTTTATATCAAAAACAATCATTTGCTGGGATGGAGATAGGGGATACCATATCTCTATGTCAACTCTTCACAGTCTCTGAAGCATATTGAGCTCTGAAGTTTACCTGAGAAGGAATCCCACTGGAGAATTGCAGCACGTCAAAATACCTGGGAGTCACTCTGGACCGTGCTTTGACTTACAAGAGCACTGTCTGACAACCAAGCAAAAAGTGGGTACTAAAAATAACATCATATGAAAGCTAACTGGCACAACCTAGGGATCACAACCAGGTCCAGTTAAGACATCTGTCCTTGCACTTCGCTACTCTGCTGCTAAGTACACATGCCCAATGAGGAATACATCTCACCATGTTAAAACAGTGGATCTGGCTCTTAATGAGACACATGTTGCATTATCACAGAATATCTACGCCCTATGCCGTTGGAGAAATTATACTATTTAGCCAGTATTGCACCACTTGATATCAGTCGGGAAGTATCAGCCAGCAATGAAAGGACCAATAATACATAATAATAATACTACTACTAATAATAAACAACTTTATTTATACCCCACCACCATCTCCCATAGGGACTCGGCGCGGCTTACAAAATAGCACACAAAGATGCCATACATAAAACACATAAAATACATAAAATTCAAAGCGAGCCCAATCCCAGGCTCCTTTTGATACTCAAATGTAGTAATACTTACATGAGAGCCACCATCTCGGGGTGATCCGGGTCCCAGGGAGAGGGTGCTGAGGATGGGTGAGTTGGAAGGGCTGCAGAGTTCTGGGAAAGGGTTTGGGATAGAGGGAAGGGATAAGGCACGGGGTTCCTCCTCCTCCTTCAGTTTTCTAAAGAAAAAAAGGACATTGGAAAGATTACCATAAAGGCTTTCAAGGCTGCATTCCAAGAAAGCAAACATAATGACACGTCTGGAGTAGTGAGTAAAGCCAAACCTCTTCTCAAGAAATCCAGAAAGCTCTGTTTGGTTTAGAGAATAGAGCTTATCATGGGGGCTCCTTGATAAGAAGATCCAAATTCTGTAACCAAGCAATCCAAATCTTGCAATTTGAACAATTCATATAATGTAAGCAATTTATCTAAGGATTCATCTCACTGTTGAATCAATGCAGTTTGACATCAATGTATAACTGCCATGGCTTAATGATCCAGAATCCTGGGATCTGTAGTTTGGTGAGACATCAGTATTCTTTGTCAGAGAAGGTTAAATAAAGGCCTTGTAAAACTGTAACTTTCAGGTTTCTATAGTATTGCAACATTGCAGTTAAAGTAGGTATCCAATTGCATTAATTCGACAGTGTAGATCAGTGGTTCTCAACCTGTGGGTCCACAGGTGTTTTGGCCTACAACTCCCAGAAATCTCAGCCAGTTTACCAGCTATTAGGATTTCTGGGAGTTGAAGGCCAAAACATCTGGGGACCCAGAAGTTGCAAACCACTGGTGTAGATACACCATTACTTTTTTTTTCCTTTTTCTTCCTCCTTGTCCCCATTTTTCTTGAATTTACTACTTTCTTCAGTTTTTGCTACTCACGGGAAGGGTAAAAAGCCACGTAGAGAACTAAATGCTCAAATGTTTTACTTCTTTATTAGTATGGATGGGGGTCAGTTAATGAGCCAGAAATACCAACTCTTATTCTAGCCATGCTGTTAGAATAAATAGTCTTTTATTAAAAACTCTGTATTTGCTTGTACCTGCACAATTCTTGGGATTAACAACTCCCCTGCAACCTGTCTTACAGTCTCACCGTGGCACCAGCCAAAAGGGCAGTTGAAGCTAATAATTAACCCCTATGCCCTTTGCTTTTTCTTCCCAAGGCCTTTTATACCCAGCAGTTAGTCTGCAGCCTGTCTGGCACAGAACTCCAGTTGTTAGATATATATGCATAATGCAGCTGGAATGACGCTTGAACAGCTGCATGTCAACAGAGCTACAGAGGAATGAGGTACATGCCAAAGTAGTGGCATATAAGTGGTCTCAAGTGATTTTCAATTGAGATACTCTTCAGGTGCCCTTCTTTGCTTCAGAGACAAAATGATACTGGGCATTTGCAAAGGCCACTTCCCCAAATTCTACTACTTTCATTGGAACTCTTTTGGATTCTCTTCTCAAAACAAATCCCTGACACATGACTCAATTGAAAAGCCACTCAACTGACTACATTTTTCTTTAGCCTTCACATCTGGTATAAAACACTGAAAGTAAGTTTGTTATGCTGATCATCAGCTTCATGCCCATTCATGCATCATTTTGCTATCACATTTGAAAAGGACATTTCATGTCTTACACAGGCGAAAGGTCAATTTGTGTTATCTCTTCAAGTCATTTTCGATACCTTGTCAATGTGTGGGGCTGAAGTGTGTTACTTGCCCAAGATCATCCAGTGAGTTTTCAGTCACAGTTCAACACTCAAACTACAGTAGAGTCTCACTTACCCAAGCCTTGCTTATCCAAGGTTCTGGATTATCCAAGGCATTTTGTAGTCAATGTTTTCTATATATAGTGATATTTTGGGTCTAAATTCGTAAATACAGTAATTACAACATAACATTCCTGCGTATTGAACTACTTTTTCTGTCAAATTTGTTGTATAACATGATGTTCTGGTGCTTAATTTGTAAAATCATAACCTAATTTGATGTTTAATAGGCTTTTCCTTAATCCCTCCTTATTATCCAAGATATTCGCTTATCCAAGCTTCTGCCAGCCCGTTTAGCTTGGATAAGTGAGATTCTACTGTACTACAAAATTATATCTTCACAAATCATTTGTTGGACACTGGAGGGATTGGAATTCTCTTGTGACTCGGTGCAATGACCAGGGGATTAGAATACAAATATGTATTCTGGCCATCATTGAATTTTTTTCCAGTTCCAAATTACTAGCATTGCAGATAATGAGGAAATGACAGTTATTCACACCTAGAACTCTTTAAGTTATTATGTTTGCATTGCCTTGGTAACTTTCCTTGCCCCCCTTTTTTATGGCTAACCTAAGTGCTCAACTAAAGTTTTCAATTACTGCAAAACCAATTAAGAGACTAATGGAAAATTTAATGGGGAGATAATTTTTTATTTGAGGGAGCAATGCCCTCCATTTTGCCTCCCCCATAGCTAAACCCCCAGCAATAACAAACTCCCTCTCCAAATTGACTTTTGACTCATTGCAGCTTCCTTCTATAACATGGGCACTTATTATCTGGTGGAGAACAATATCTGGCAGAAAAAGTATATAATATGGCTGGACATCCACGACCGACATCATCCTGTGGGGCTTCTGAAAAAGTCCCATGAGACTTATGAGATGCCTTGTCAATGTGAGTTCAGGAAAAAATTGATGTTGCTCCATCACCCCATTTTGAATTTCCTGAAAATAGTGGTCTGAATTTCCCACAATACATTGTTCCAGCTCCACATACCTGTTGGCCTGGATGAACAGTGGTTGAGAACGTTTGACGGCATCGCTCCCCGTCAGGAGATCCGCTTGCTCACCGTTGCAGGCAGGGTTGGCATTTGAAAGAGTGCTGGTACGGCCAGATTTCAGATCGTCCTCATAAGCATTGTCCACAGTGCAGTTGAGGTTGTTTTGAAGAGCTCCTAGGTCCATGTCATTATCTATAATAAAGGAAAAGAGAACACAGACTTTCTAAATCACTACTTATTTTTGTGTAGCAGGGATACTGCTAGATGAGAACTCCTGTCTTGTTGAGAACTCCTTGGAAAAACTTTTAAATGTTTTTCAGAGAGCATTCCTTGACAAATTGTTTGTTGTCACTGCTTTCAGATGATAGCACTCTCGACTTCCACCATTCGCCTTCACTGACAACATAAAAATTGTTATAGCTTTGCAATATCATCCTGCTCTTAACATGACCCTGATAGGCCATGTTGAAGCCAAAGTGCAAGCTGTTGATATTCTCTGCAACTCTGCTCAAGGAGCAGGGCTTTGGCCTTGCCGGCGGATAGATCAGGCACAGTTACACTCTGGACTCTACGACCAACACCTGCTTCTTTCTGGATCTCTCCCAGGTCTTGCAGAATATCTGAAACTCAAAGAGCTTCTCCAGCATAATTTTGCTCCAGATATCTCTGGAACATTCCCCTTGCAAGTGAGCAAATTCAGTTGATTCAGCATCCCTTGAGCTTGGCTGGAACAAGACAGCGCCTTACTAAATAGGAGGCAGAAAAAAGACCATGCTATGCTGCTGGACCTACTTATGTTCATTTGAAAGATATCCAATACATTATTGGATGAAATGCCCTTCTGCCATGGTTATCATGGACCCATTTACTCCCAAGATCAACATGAGAATAGAGACAATGTACTTCATGCTACTTCTAGCTTTGGAGAGTAGGGTTCAGGTGTCATGCCCATAGCACCCGGTTGTGATAGAATCTCCAACTCCATTGTTGCTGCTGCCCAACCAATGAGTTAGTATGGAAAAAAGTGAGAAGACACTTCGGGAAAAGCCAAAGACCTGGTCAAAGCTTATTCAAGTTACTTTTTGGACTACAATCCTCAGAATTCCCAAGCCATGGATACTGGACATAGTGGTTAGGATATTCTGAGATTTGTTTTCCAAATTCTGGAAATGGCCATCTGCTCATACAGCTGTCTGCTGCTTTGGACCAGTGGTCAGGACAATTTCAGCAGGATCCATGACCCATTACTGCCTGTATGAAACAAAACCAAGTAGTTGTGGCCCCTCAGCACTGACAGCAACAAAAGGAGCATGTGGCAATATGCAGCAATGGGCAAAATAGCAGTGGAAGCAGCAGAGGGCTCAGGTCACATACTGGGGAACAAGGCAATAGCGTCATAGAGTTAGAAGAAACCACAAGGGTCATCTATTCCAGTTCTTTGTCATGAAGGAATATACTATCAAATCACTTTTGACAAATGGCCATCCAGCCTCTGCTTAAAAATCTTCAGAGGAGACTTCACCATACTCCGAGGCAGCATATACCATTGTCAAACAACTCTTACTATCAGGAAGTTCTTCCTAACATTTAGATGTAATCTCTTCTTTTGTAGTTTGAATCCATTTGAATGCCCATAGGTGCTGCTCTTTGATATCAGTTCATAATGAAATGCTAATCTTCCTTTCCCGGTTCCCTTGACTAAATTCACTCGAGAAAGTGACATATTATGTGGGGTGAAGGCACAGTTCAAATAATAATCTCAACAACTCTGGGCCAAAATTCTGCCCACCAGCGCATTAGGCAAACTTTAACTTGTTAATAAGTAACTGATTGTAGATACCAAAAGCACATACCAACAAAACCAATAAATAAAAGTTCATTTTCAACATGCTACCACCAAAATGATTTAATAAGTGCTGAACTCCGCAGATTAACAGCCAGCCCAAACAAGAAGGTCTGGGAGGAAAAAAAAACTGCATAGGTACAGACCCTGGCAAGCCTCCAGGATGAAATCCAGTTCCTCAAGTTGATTTTTGGATGCTTTGGAATAGCACAGGGAATGGCAGTATGTTTTGGATAGCCACCCAAACATTTCACCAAGACTGTTTCTGAACTGAATGCGTTCTGGCAAGGAAAATAGTTTCCAGATGCAACCAGATGCAATATATGCCAACATTTCACAGTTCCTGCTGCACAGTATTTGGACTATCTCCCAACTTTGGGTAACGTGGGAGAAGATGTTACCTCAGATGAATCCTGTGTAGTGTTTGGCCACTATGGGGCTAATTCACATCTACACCAACCTAAGTGATCAGCATAGTTCTGGACCTCGTCTCCAGACCTGTAGTTTAACCACTACACCACACTGGTTCTCAATATGGAAAATAGAGAAAACAGCAACCCAGTACTCATTATATTCTATCTCATCCTATGCACTATATTAAGGTGAATATTAAAAAAGGGGAAAGCTAATGTCATTGCCTCCTTTTCATTATCCCAAACAGAATATTATTTGTAACATTAAAACTCTTTAAAACTTAATGACTGCCATACAGTACTTAAACACACTTTAAATAGATAGCAGATGCACATGAATTGACAAAAGGAAATTAAATTGAGTCTAATGGATGAGACTGTAAGCCTAGTTCTTCCCTAGTGTCGTGTTTTGCCAATACTGTCACAAAACGTTGTGGACATTTCATGTGCAAAAAAGAAAGAAAGAAAAAGGTTTCAACCCCCTGCAAGCAAGTTTAAAAACTAGGTTATCATCATGGCTTCACCTAATCACTGATCTTCTATATGATTCATTTAAACACATGGAGGCACAGTCGGTTAAAGCCTTGTGACTTAAAGGTTGGGTTGCTGATCTGAAGGCTGCCAGGTTCAAATCCAACCCAGGGAGAGCATGGATGAGCTCCCTCTATCAGCTCCAGCTCCATGCGGGGACATGAGAGAAGTCTCCCACAAGGATGGTAAAAACATCAAAACATCCGGGCATCCCCTGGGCAATATCCTTGCAGTTCTCTCACACCAGACGCGACTTGCAGTTTCTCAAGTCGCTCTTGACACACACACACACAAAAAATTAAATCCATGTTTTTAAATGTTAGGCAAATATTTTTAAAAAATTAATCCAGTGCCAGGATTTCACCCACCCTTCTTTCTCTGTATCTAGTGACCTGCTTATCAGAGCAAGACAAGGTGACTCAGGGGTTGTCTGTGGTCAAAGCAGTGAAGATATCAAAGGTCACAAACCAGTCTAGGCGGCGTGGGAAGAAACATAACCAGACATTTGTGCTGCAACTGCATTCTTCCCTGCAGGGTTCCAGTCACCTTTCCATTCTATAATGATGCTATGTTTTGTTTTGTTTTTCTATCCGTATCTTCATCACCGGTAGGGGGGATGTAGTCTTGGTTTTTTGAAAAAATAAATATTCTGGGAATTAGTATAACTTTAAATCACTTTTGCAAGTCATAGTGCCTTAAGAACTTTGGGAAGCATCAGTTACAAGACATCTTCTCTGGGTTTGAAAAACATTGCGCTCTTACACTTTTGAGTGCTTTGAGGAACGAGAAATATCTCCTTTTTCATTCTGAACTTCACCTGAGATTCACTGCTTGCATGGTATATTTGCAAGACCATTAAATGCCAAGAGCCTCACAACAAGTCTACAGAACCAAATGTTGAACAGAAGTTTACTAAGGGAAAATTAAAACATTTAAGAGACATTGCGAGGCATTTCCAGCAAAAACACACAAAAACAACTAAAAGGTGATGTATAATTTTTCTAAACAAAAGCAAAACAAACAATATTGTAATTGATAATTTCTAGGGTTATCAGACTATACACAGCCCAACATTTTTCTCTCATATTCAGGGTGAACAAGAGAGAATTTAAGAGTGAAAAGCACTGCCTTGAAAGGTGTACATATTGTGTGTGTGTGTGTGTGTGTGTGTATTCCTCATTTATTATACATGAAGTTTTTTTATTTGAATGGCATACTCTGCACACCTGCAGTTGAGGCTTAATGACATCACCAGGACTTTCCCTTGGATATTACCAGGGCAGGTGTCCAGTGATATCATAAAAGATCATCCCTACATCTCACACTTTGGCCCTGGGAGAGTCCTGGCCTGGCAATCATAACAACAGCAAGGAATTCCAATCTAAACACTACAACAAGTAGTGGGAAGAAATTATTCCCCAAAAGTACGCTTCTGGAACTACTCTTGTATCCAACACGCCAAAACGAAATAAATTATATTTTCAGATTTTGACGGCCATGCCCTCAAGCCTTGAAGCAGGTTAGGGAACGCAAAAAGGTGTGGGTGGAATCAATGACACATTGAAGAACATAAAAAAATCAGTCAACACAAAACATGAAAATTAAATGCAAAGGCAAACAAAAATGAAAATTCAATGCAAAAGCCAACCAAGCTAGACAAACATTACAAGGGCCTTCAAAAATATAGAAATGTTCTGGACTCCAATCTATATATATAAATGAGTGATGGCATCATGGCGACCAACAAAACAACAAAACTACAGGCCCCCCAACCTCGAAATTTGACAACACAACCCATCATCCATGCCACTAGGTTGATACAACAAAAAGAAAAGAAAAATAAAGTCCTAATTAGAGGGAGAGCAATAATTGTTTTTATCCAATTGCTGCCAGTTTAGAGGGCTAATCTCTGCCCACTTGGTCTCCTAGCAACCCACTCAGCCCAGGGGACAGGCACAGTTAGGCCTCACTTAGGCTTCTTCCACAGATTATCCATTGGATTATATGGCAGTGTAGACTCAAGGCCTTTCCACACAGCTATATAACCCATTTAGAATCTTATATTATCTGCTTTGAACTGGATTATCTTGACTCCACACTGCCATATAATCCAGCCTTCCAAGCAGCAAGTCTATTCCTTTGTATTCCAGCTCATCAAACAAGGATTCCCATAAGAAGAAAATGGCCAAGCTTTGAGGCTGCAAGGCTATTCACTGCTATTCCACCTGGCCAACAAAGCATTCCCATAAGCCACAGCAACGCGTGGCCGGGCACAGCTAGTGACCTTATAGAAGTGTGCTGTGGCATTATTGAGGGGATATTATTACAAACAATACCTCCCTTTATGTCCTTGCTACATAAAGTCTGGCTGGAATATAGATGACATCTTGAGGAGCACACCTTAAGTGGATCTCAGGCATAGGAGGCAATGAGATATAAGGGAGGAAGCAGCCTCTCTATTTTTAAGGTTTAAACTGATTAGAGTTCAGCTTTGTACATTCCATTCTATCATTAGAATGATCCCTATGCCTGGAATAATAATGACTAAGGGAACACTTGTTTTGGCTGTTGGGCAAAAACTGCCCTGCGTCAGGACTTCTGTAGACAACCAAGTGGAGCAATGCCACCAGAACTTTTTCTCCAGCTGTCTGGTGCTTGTTTTCCACCGGAAGGCGGCTATTGTTATTAACATCATTATTATTTTTCGTACAGGCGCCAGGATCACTCGGTATTCAATTATGGCAGGGCTAGACCAGTCAGGCATGAATCACCAACTCACAATGCCGGTTGGACCCGGCTTATCAAAAATCACACACCTGCCTCTTTACAAGAGAAGTTGTGTTCTCTGTCAACAGAGTTGAATGGCAAAGAAAGGAACGTGCCCCTAAAAAAAATCTGGCTTCTTTTACCAATGATCTCCTGGCATCAACCAGCCCTTTTTCTGTGGGATGGAGAAGCCGGCCTGGCGGACTTCCTTGTGTGCTTCTTCCTACTCCATCAAAACAAAACAGTGACTCAGAATGTGGGCTGCTGACTCAAAGCCAACAACCTGCCCTTCCCACTGGCCCCAGCCTTTACATACCTACTCCTCCGGGTGTATATCTGGGAGGCTTTACCTTGCAGTAAGAATTTTGTCCCTCCAAATGCAATTTTCTCTCTGGCTTTGCAGGGAGTGAGACACTGCAAATCATTCACACAAAGGCCTCTTATATTTCCTGTGTTTGCATTTCCTTGGTCACTTTGCCTGCCCCTTTTCTTTGGATGCCTAAAGTGTGTTTCGAAATACTCAAGTGAGTCTTAAATTACTGCAATGATATAAATATAAAAGAAACTTCTTTGGGGATTAATGTTTACTTGGGGGCCAATGCCTTTATTTTGTGTCCCATAGCTACAACCTCCACCTCTTCTCCATGCTACTGGGTCCTTTTTCTTTTGGAAGTCCATACAAGCTATTGAAAAAAATGTTATGTCTCTGAAACAGTCAGTGTCTGCATAAGGCAAATGTTTTAATTCACGGCTCCACTCAAGAAAATATCACCCGCACTTGGCCTACTATTGAAGCCCATGCTAAAATGATCCATCATTCTCAAGAAGAGTGTTTCCAGTCCTGCACCAGATGGAGCAGATATTTTAATTTAGAAGAAATACTAAACCAATGAGCTGAAGTGCCTTTTAGTTAAACATTAAAAGTCCTAACAGCAAAAGCTATTTGACACTGAGAAAGAGCACCTCAGGCAAGCTGGTACTGAAGGAGATACCTGACTATAGTTTTCATATCTATATGAACTATAGAACCATAGCTCTATATGAGCTATGGGACACAAAATAAAAACATTGGCCCCCAAGTAAACATTTATCCCCCAAGAAGTTTATTTTATATTTATATCATTGCAATAGTTTTGTACACTGTTTTTAGGCATTGCATTTTTGCCTATTTATTGTAAGCCGCCTTGAGTCCCCCCAGGGATAAAGGCAGGGTAAAAATGATATAAATAAATAAATATCTGGATAAATAATCACACACAAAAAGATAAATGCACTTGTGATATCATTCACCCACTACTCGACATGTTATATATTACTGCATTTCTTCTCAGCAACTTTCAAATTTCTGACTGGTAAAATTTAGTCTATGGCGAGGATACAAAAATATTTGTCCAATCTAGTAACCCGAAATGCATTACCTCAATCATCTCAATTTTACATTTTCCCCATATGCTGATACAATTAGATTCTGCACAGTTCAGCCTTTTTGTTATTTTTCTGCGACACACTGAAGCTTTAACTCAATACTAGCAGAGATTGTATACAGTTAACAGATTGGCTGTATATGATCTTGAGATTTCTTTGAGTGATGGCAATGTATACAGTGATCGTTGAGTGGAGTAGACCAATGATTATATTTTGAAAACACAGATGTTAACATTAAAGACAATGGACAAAGAAAGGTAAGCTTTTCAGGAAGCTGAATTATAATGCTTATTAATACCCATATATTTAAACAAATAGCTGCGCAGAAGTAAGCTGCCACATCACGCCTCGCAACTTTGAATGCCGCCGCAGTTTGCTGGCTTTCTCTATGGCGATCCTCCTTTCTCTACAAGCCTAGAAACATCAACACACAAAGCTGACCCAATGCAGAATACTTTGGAAAGAGGAAAAAGAAAAGAAAAAAACAGCAAGAAAGGGAGAAGAGGGAGTGGAACGAAATCGAGACACAGGCTGGATCTACACTGCCATATTATGGTTAGACTCATATAATGCAGTTCGGTGCAATTCAAACTGCATTATATGGGTCTACACCACGAGTCCCCAAACGAAGGCCCGCAGACCATATGCACCCCTCCGAGATCATTTACCTTAGTGACTAAGTCTGAAGTGACTTGAAAGCACTCAACAACAACAACAACAATCCTAATTAACTTGACTATCTCATCAGCGAAAAGCAGGCCCACACACCCACTGAAATACTGGTAAATTTGTGTTTTTGCACTACAAATAAGATATGTGCAGTGTGAATAAGAATTTGTTCATTTTTTTTCCTTCAAACTATCGTTCGCACCCCAATAGTCTAGGGGACCTTGAATCAGTCCTCTACCTAAAAAGTTTGAGGATCTCTGTTCTACTCTGACCATATAATGCAGTTCAAATCACATTATATGACAATGTAGATCCAGCCACAGACAGAAAGATTGAAAAAAATTGTGTTTTTTAAAATGAATCTCAAAAGTCCAGTTTGAAGTTAAAGGTGAATTCCAGTATTGAAAAGATTGACAATGATGTCAGCAGAACATGCAGAAGCAGCAAGGAGAAATGAACACACAACAAATAAATATCTTGTGCTCACAACACACATGGTCAACACACTCCAGGGCCCCTACGCCTTCTTGCTTCCGGTTAAACCAGTTCTGCATAAAAAACATCTCCCAAGTTGGATGCTTGAATAGCTCCTCCCTTGTAAACATCTCATCAGCCAGGTATCCAGGGCACAATGAGGAAGGATGGCTCATTTTGGAAGAAGGAGATGCAGCCTTCGAAAGGTGGTGGGGTGGGGAAGGGCAGAGGATAGGTGTGGGGAACGGAAATAACTGTTGGCAAACTAAGGAAGAAATTGCCATATAAAAGTTGGAGAGCTGGACTACTTCAAACCAACATATAGACTATCTCAACCAGAGAAATCAGCCATAGCAGAGCACTTGATGAACCAACCTGGACACAGTATATTATTTGAGAACACAGAAATGCTCGACCACTCCAACAACTATCATGTCAGACTACACAGAAAAGCCATTGAAATCCACAAGCATGTGGACAACTTCAACAGAAAGGAGGAAACCATGAAAAGGAACAAAATCTGGCTACCAATATTTAAAAAAACTCAAAAATCAGAACAGTAAATAGGAAGCAACACTCCAAAAACAGAGGAGTTCCAGACATGAATCAACCAGGGGCGGCTAACGACTCTAAAAAAGGATGCCCCCAGGCAAGAAGAAGCCAGGAGATGAAGCTATTCAATGCTAATTTAGATGATTAACTACAACATTCACACTGGCCTCCAACTGACCAGAGTTCTTCTCTCACCCTGGACTTTCCATAGATATATATAAACCTTCCTTGCTTAGTTTCTCCATACCTCACAACCTCTGAGGATGCCTGCCATAGATGTGGGCGAAACGTCAGGAGAGAATACTTCTGGAACATGGCCATATAGCCCGGAAAACATACAACACCCCTGTGATCCCGCCCATGAAAGCCTTCGACAACACATACAATAATTGCATAAACAAAAAACCGAGTAAAATAGCAGATGACAAAGTGGTCCTATCTGGGTGGGATGTTTAAGACTTTTCATGCAGGGAACTACAGTAGACTTTCAGTTAACTGGTACCTATTTATTTATTTATTTATTTATTTATTTATTTACAGCATTTATATTCTGCCCTTCTCACCCCAAAGGGGACTCAGGGCGGATCACATTACACATATAGGCAAACATTCAGTGCCTTTTAACATAGAACAAAGACAAACAAACATAGGCTCCGAGCGGTCTCGAACTCATGACCTCCTGGTCAGAGTGATTCATTGCAGTTAATTGCAGCTGGCTTGCTCTCCCTCCTGCGCCACAGCCCGGGCCTATGGTAGATGTGGGACAAATCGAGTTGCTGGTTGCTTAAGAGTTAATATTGAAATAGACCTCCCACACTATATCATACGATAAACTCTGTATTGATTTCATATTAATATTGGAATACAATAATTAAAAGCAAATAAAGAGAAATAAAGGCAAACTTAACTAAATGTAACATTGGTGCTAAAATTGATTTTATTTTAATTTTTATTTAAAGTATTATTTCTTTGATATTTTGGGGGGCTGGTTGCTTGAGTTCCAGTTCACTGAGAGTCGATTGTACTTTCCATTCATGGGACCATAATGCCTTGTAAAGAGGATCCTCCTACTTTTCATCCTGGATTTTTACAACCAAGTTTTTATACCATGTTTCCCCGAAAATAAGAGAGTATCTTATATTAATTTTTGTGCCTTTCCCTCCTCCTTCACGCCACACATGCCTTTCTCGGCGGCAACAGCTCTCTCCTCCTTGGTCTTACTTTCGGGGGATGTCTTATATTTGGCAATTCACCAAAACCTCTACTAAATCTTATTTTCAGGGAAACATGGTATATAGAAAAACTTTAGGCCTTCTTTATCAATAAGCATATTATTATGGTGATCAATATCATTAACTTTATTTATACCTCACCTTTCTCCCCATGGAGGCTCGAGGCAGCTAACAATCCGACATTTTATTAAAATTTAAAAGGCTCAGTACAAAAGTTTTTAAAAAATTAAATACTACAGTGTGGTAAAAACAGATTAAAATATAATAAATACACTTAAAATAGCCTTTAAAACTCACCCCCCCCCCCTGCAAATCCCACCCACAACCCCAAAAGCCTGCCCCTTATCCTTCTCCAAATGCCTGCTGGCAGAAGAAGGTCTTAACCTACATATCCCTTCAATGCTCTATATGTGAGTGTAAATGATTTCTTTAACAAAGAGGGGAAATGCTAGCTTTTGCACAGAGATTTTTTTTCAGCAAATTGTGGAAACCAGATCCTCCTTTTAAAAAAACTCTCCCTGACTCACTCTGACAAATTTGTGGGAGTTGTTTCTTTCTCAAAATGGTACCTTGACGTGTTGAAACACTATTTTGTTAAGAAGGATACATTTTGCAAACACTCTTTCCATTCTGGCTTCCCAATATAGCTATGTTCATCTTTGGGGATTTTCATCCCCCGTGAAATGCTCCCAAAACTGAAGCCAATACTTTGGCCCAACACGTAGAAGGGAGTAAAGGTTTTCCCCTGACATTAAGTCTAGTCGTGTCCGACTCTGGGGTTGGTGCTCATCTCCATTTCTAAGCCAAAGAGCCAGTGATGTCCGTAGATGCTTCCAAGGTTATGTGGCCAGCATGACTGCATGGAGCGCTGTTAACTTCCCGCCGGAGTGGTACCTATTGATCTACTCACATTTGCATGTTTTCAAACTGCTAGGGTGGGAAAAGCTGGAGCTAACAGCAGGAGCTCACCCCGCTCTCTAGATTCGAACCACCAACCTTTCAGTCAGCATGTTCAGCAGCTCAGCAGTTCAACCCGCTGTGCCACTGAGGGCTCCATTACATATAGAAAGAAGGGGAAATATGGAGCAACTATAGAAAAGCACATGTTTGCCATACAAAAGGTTCCTGCTTCATTCCCGCAGATCTTCTGTAGAAAAATCTCAGGCAGCTAGATTGGGAGAGATGTCCTTCTGTGGGTTTGGAAAGCTACTGTCACCCCATTTCTGAGCATATTGTCTCTCTTACCCTTTGCCTGTTCTACATGGTGAAGGTTGAGTGAACCAAATCGTGTAAAGAAGAGTCTTGAGCTCATATTGACAATGCTTTTAGAAAGCCTTTTTTTGTCCCTGGAGTAGAAGTGAGCTGAGTGAGTGATACAAACCAATTTGTTTGGCTTATGTCTTTGGCCAATTGCCTTTCAGGAGGCGAGTTTCTGAACAGGAGAGTTTCTGAACAGTCTCAAGGTCAGGGCACAGGAATTTGAGAACAGAGTGGGTGGAAAAGATTGAGAGCTGGGATTAAGTCCCAATTAATCCTGTCCCACTTTCTCAGCTGCGTTTACAATGTCCCAGTTTCTCTCTCCTCCCATGTCCCCCTTTGCCCTCAGCTTATTTCACTTGCTGCAAACTGAGTTCAAAGCAAAAGCTGTTTTTCCTAAGTTAACTCAGGGTGGAGGACAGAAGGGTGGAATTGTGGCCTAGTTTGTAGACTCGGCGAGAATCCAGACTGATTCAAAAGTCTCAGATTTTGTTCCTACTCTTTCTAATTTTATACAGGGTTGAAATAATCTCATCTCTGGAGCTGGCAGAAAATATCCTGGGATAAACAAAACATGTACAGATAAAATCAGAAAGAACAGAAATGACATTTCAGCCTTTCTAGTTTTTTTTAGCCAATTTAGATGGGCCCTTAGGTAAAAGCAAACTGAGGCAGCATCTCTTATCTATTCTTTCTCATTCATACCTTCTGCTATCTTGACCACACTCCGATGTTGCTTTTCCATACAAGTCCCAGTTTCCATGTAAGGACACATCTACACTGACCACTTAGGTCAGTGTAAAACCATCAGAGAAGGAAGTGGTTTTGGTGTGTGGTTGATTAAATGAGAAATCCTGAAACTTTGAGATTGGATAGTTCTTACACGCATTGCAGAGTCTGGTCTGAAACCAGTTCTTGGATCCGCAAAATGCACACACACACACACACACACACACACACACACACACACCGTAATGTGTATGTACAGAGCCTGCTACAGCACACATTTGCAGTGTGCATTATATAAACATCATGCTGATAAGTTGCCTTCAAACTGCATTAAATGGCGAGTGTAGATATACTCTGTCAAATTTTGGTGTGAATGAAGAATGCTCAGCCTCTTCCAGCATCATCATTATAACTATTGTTAACTGAACCAATTTACTAGGACTATCCTAGTAATTTATAATACTATATCACAGTTTTTTAAAATAAAAACATCAGAAGGATACCTGATAACACAATGTCAGTGTGAGTTACTGAAGTGGTGTATTTTCCACGCAATTTCCAAGAAACCTAAACCAAACCACATTACAAGCCAAACGTCACCCTGTTAAAACTTTTGTGGCTTGTAAAACTGATGTGGAGAGGGATCAAATGAGGGAGAGTGGGGGGATTTGAACCCTTTTTTCATCCCAACCTGCAACCAAAAGCAATTCCAATTTCTTCATGTTTCAAATGCATCAAGGAAGCCACAATCTGAAAGTTCCTTCTTTCGTCAAACTTATCTCACTTTCCCTTCTGAATCCTATGGTCTCCATTTCTTTTTAAATTGTGTACCCAGGAAATCAGATTCTGGATGTTCCAGAACATATAGGCAAATGTTTCTTTACATTTATTTGCTCTATTCTTTGGCCCACACACAGAGGTGTGAGCAAGAGAGATCAAGACAAAATGGTTTATTTTTTTCCCTTCTGTAAGTTAACGAATTCCCACACTGGCTCTCTGCCCTGGTGTATGAGTCAGAGATGTCCAAGAGCTCTCAGTTTTGTGCTCACAAAACAAACTCCCCTGAGAGGGAGTAGAGATAAAGCCAGGCGAGACGTTGACAGGGCCTGAGGGCAAGACACCGACTTGGAGGACATACAGAGGGTCAAACAAGGAAAGAGCAGTCAACAGTCTTCCAGGGCAAAGGGACCCTTCACATCATACAATGATAGTGCAATTATTCCATTTTAATTTCCATGGTTCCATTCTGGGATTTACAATTTAAAGAGGCACATTTTCCAATCTTGAACAGAGAGCTGTAGTGCATTATTGTTGTTTATTTGTTCAGTCGCTTCCGACTCTTCATGACCTCATGGACCAGCCCACGCAAGAGTTCCCTGCTGGCCTTCGCCACCCCCAACTCCTTCAAGGTCAAGCCAGTCACTTCAAGGATACCATCCATCCATCTTGCCCTTGGTCGACCCCTCTTGCTTTTTCCTTCCATTTTCCCCAGCATTATTATCTTCTCCAAGCTTTCCTGTCTTCTCATGATGTGGCCAAAGTAATTCATCTTTGCCTCTAATATCCTTCCCTCCAGTGAGCAGCCGGGCATTATTTCATGGACTATGGACTTGTTGGATCTTCTTGCGGGTCCAAGGCACTCTCAGAATTTTCCTCCAACACCATAGTTCAAAAGCGTCTATCGTCCTTTGTTCAGCCTTCCTTATGGTCCATTGCTTTCACTATGTGGACCAGGGGTCCCCAAACTAAGGCCCGGGGGCCGGATGCGGCCCATCGAAGCCATTTATCCGGCCCCCACGGCACAAGGGCAGAAGAGGGTTGGGATAAATGACCCAAGGGGTCTCTTCTTCTCTTACAACCATTATTATTATTATTGACACAACGACGTTGTATGACACAGCAAACAAGATAGATATGCTGGATTTCGTTTCACAAAACCACAAGTCGAACACTTCCCAAGTGTCTAGGACTGTGTGATGTATTTTCGGATGATGCGTGCAGATCCCAGCAGGGTGGCCTTTTGCAGTTGGCAGATCGTAATTTTGTCAATGTCTATTGTTTCCAAATGCCGGCTGAGATCTTTTGGCACGGCACCCAGTGTGCCCATCACCACCGGGACCACTGTTCATTTGGGTTTTGATGATTCCGTAGCCCACTTGTCGATGGATGTCCAGAATCAGCAGCATCCACCGCGGTCCTTTTTATCCTGGGCGACGACCGAGCCAGTATAGACTTCGTTTGGGTTTGATTCTCCATAATGCTAATGGGTTAGGTGCTCTTAGTTCTGCTCCTCAGCTGAGGCCTCTCTGGCTTGGTTGGACCTGCCGGTAGTAACACTACCACCAGCACAGCCCACAGTCATCATTGGAGCAGTTAAGCCCTCCCCCCCCCCCACGTCAAGGTGGCACCTGCGGGGGGGGATTATTATTATTATTATTATTATTATTATTATTATTATTAGCATTGAGGCTGGGTGGCCATCTGTCAGGGGTGCTTTGCTTGTGCTTTTGGTACACAAAGGCAGAAGGGGATTGGACTAAATGGCCCAAGGGGTCTCTTCCAACCCTCTTTATTATTATTATTATTATTATTATTATTATTATTATTATTATTAGTATTAACATTGAGGCTGGGTGGTCATCTGTCAGGGGTGCTTTGCTTGTGCTTTCGGTGCACAAAGGCAGAAGGGGGTTGGACTCAACAGCCCAAGGGGTCTCTTCCAACCCTCTTTTTTATTATTATTGTTGTTGTTATTATTATTATTAATTATTATTGCTCGGTGGCCAACTATAGTCCGGCCCTCCAATGGTCTGAAGGATCGTGAACTGGCCCCCTGTTTAAAAAGTTTGGGGACCCCTGATGTGGACCTTCGTTGCCAGTGTGATGTCTCTACTCTTCACTGTTTTATCGAATTTGGTCATTGCTCTCCTCCCAAGAAGTAAACATCTTCTAATTTCCTGGCTGCAGTCTGCGTTACAGTAGTGCATTACTAAACTACAAACCCCACAGCAACAGGCATTGGTCCCTTATCCTAGCACAGTGGTTCTCAACCTGTGGGTCCCCAGATGTTTTGGCCTTCAACTCCCAGAAATCTTTGCAGTTGGTAAACTGACTGGGATTTCTGGGAGTTGTAGGACAAAACACCTGGGGACCCACAGATTGAGAACCACTGTCCTAGCAGACAGGGTGAGATTAAACTTAGGATCATTAGACAAGGACAACCAGAGCTCCAATTCTCACATAGTCATGCATCAATCTACAACTATGAAGCCCGGGATTTGAATTCCCCACTTGGCCATGAAACTCGCTGGCAAGACACAGTCTTTCAACCTAAGAGGAAGGCAATGGCTAACCGATTCCGAACAAACATTGCCAAATAAATCCTGTGACAGCTTGGTCTTACAGTTGCCATAGGTCAAAAACAACTTGAAGGCACATAACATGAAATATGCTAATTGAAAGCCAATCACCAATTTTCAACTTATTTTCCAATATTGTTGTGGTGATCAAATATTATATTTCTGTATTTATTGTATTAATTAGAACACATTAATCAATAGTTAATTGTATGCTGGGATTCAGCTGCTTTATTCACCTATTACTGTCTTCTTTCTGCCTGCCTGACTCTTCTTTCTCTTATTTTCTTATTCCTATGCAACTTTTTTCCCTATGAGTTCAAGATGGTATATGTATATCTCCACTCCCCATGTTATGCTCAAAAAGACCCTGTAATTTAGGTTAAACTGATAGAGGGGACTGCCCAAAACGTCCTTACTGAGATTCATAGACAGGATCAGAATCCAGATTTCTCAGGTCTCACTCCAATTCTCTGTGGTTCTTGGAGACAAGGCAGGACACAACCATAATGAAAGCAAACAAACTGACCTTCATCCTTTGAATCCCTTTTGTTTGAAATACACAGAGTGAACAAAGCTTCTTTTTCTGTCAGTGCAGAAAAGAATGGCTCAGAGAGCCCTTCACTGTGTGTTTACCTTTGCATAGGGCAAAAGTAAATAGGAAGAGTATCCTTGGGAGCAGGCAATATGCAAAGGAATGATGCAGAGAGGCCTCTCCTGAAAGCTAGATGGGCATTATTCCTCCGTTCGCATTTTCCTACTGTATAAGCACATCTTCCCTCCCATCTAAAGCAAACTACAAGGGAACTGTAATAAAAAAAATGGCCACATATACAACAAAATCCAACTATACAGTATGACTTGTGTATCCACTGGAGATACGTTTCTGAACTTACCATTGAACCCTATTGAAAAGACTGCCTTCCATTGGAAGTTTTATCATAGAGTTGCCTTGGAAAACCTAAAAAATGCCCAGAAAGGTATCATCTCTCTGGTGGTGGTTGTGAAGATCTTCCAGGAAAATGTTAAGGGGCACATTTACTGGCTGCCAAATACTTACTTTGCATTTCCACAAGATCAGAGTGAGTGGTAATGTTTTAGATGTTACTTGTTTCCTCCACAATGTGGTTTCTTGGGGACCTGTCCCAAAAATGTGCCTGTTGTCTATTTGTGGAATAACATTCTGGGAATGGTCTCTCAATCAGAGGTGCTGCTCAGTCACAGACCACATGATTTCTGTGTAGAAGGACCCAAGTTAAATTCCCACTGTTCCCATTAAAAGTATTTCCGGTTGCAAATCTGGAGAAAAAGACCTTGCAGAGTTGTGGTCTGAGCAAGGATAAGAAAAGTGGCATTTTGGACTACAACTCCCAGAATCCCCAATCAGCTTAGCCAATTCTAAGGATTTCGGTCCTTAAAAATATGCAAGAGTACCATGCTGTAAGTTTCACTCTGTCTTGGGAAAGGAAATGTTTGAGAAGGGAAATGGCCAGAGATTATGCTGAGGGTTGGGTTTAGTGACCTCTTTCTCATTTCCAGTTCCAAGTACACTTTTCAATGCCAGTTCTGAAATAAACACACTTACTGTGAAGCCAACCTCCTTCTGTTATCTCTGTTTACTTCCTTGTTCTGTGTCTACAACACATACAGTTTCCCAAAGCTGTGTGCAGTCAAGGGGAGCGGGAAAATTACACACCAACCCCTTGGCACATGCCCAAAGGCAAGCGAGATACAGTCTGCACTCGCTCGGCACCAAAAGCAGATGATCAACATACTGCAGGAGCTCATAACGGCCCTCCCACAGTTTTTGCAACATGAAGACATGTTCAAAGAGGTTCCAAACTATGTTAATCCATTTTAGTCCCCGATCTGGATTGTGAAATATGATTTGTAGCATGCAAAATGCCATTCCTCCTGATGACCAGGAAGGGCATAGAATGGTTCATCATCACAACAAAGTTTAGCATTTGCTTGAGGCTTTCAAAATAAGCAAAGTGCTTTGCAGTATGCTCTCTCAGTATGTACAAATACTCCATAGGTTAGAACTACACGTAATAAAGGAAACAATATTCCCAACCATGTGATGAGTTTGACCTGACAATGCCTGTCTCTTTAAGAATCCCTGTGGCTAAAAACGGATGGGCTACATCATTCTTTTCCTAGTAACAGAGAAGTCACGTCCAAAGCATCAGTTACATTCATAACATAGATCTAACAAGCACAGAAAGCATTCCTAGCTTATCACTTTTTAAATTCTGTATTCATGTCTATTAAACAGAGATATAGATCCTAAATAATGTTGTTCTCACATGTGAGGGTGGGTAAGTTTGACAGTTTTTTCCCATCTTGCTGGTTCAAACAAATACTGTGTTGTTGAAGGCTTTCATGGCTGGAATCACTGGGTTACTATGAGTTTTCTAGGCTGTATAGCCATGTTCCAGATGCTTCTGAAACATGGCCATATAGCCCAGAAAACTCACAGGAACCCAAACAAATATTCCTTTGCATTAAGCTTGCTGTCTTGAAATGTACAAAAATGCGACGTAGGAATTAAAAACGTGGGTGTTTTATGAGCAAAAATTACATTTTTCATGCAGAAAATAATTTTCCTACAAGGAAATAGGGTTTTCTGTGCCGAAAACACAAGAAGCCTTTCTTCTGCTCATAAAACCTGTTTTCTGTGCAAAAACCAGGATTTTTTTTTTACACAACACAGCACATGCTTTTCTATGAAGAATATTCCCCCCATACCACCTTAGGATGTTTGAATACTGGTAGAAAATTGTGTAAGATGCTCTTTTAACTATTATTCTACCCAACAGAGTTTCCCAGCTGTCCAATACATACATTTTTGGTCTGGGAGTTAATAATAGTAAATACTACTTCATGCCTCCTTTTGAACAAGGGTCAAACTGGATTGGAAGATTCCTCTCCACCTGTCAATGTCTCCTCCTGCTTAATTCTAGGGAAATAAAACGAGACTGTTTTCCCATAAAATGCTGCCTCCTATCAAACATCCAGAGTCCTTGTAGATAAGTACATGATTCACTATAACCATGCTTAGTGTCAGGTATTCAGAAAATAAACTGCTTTGCTTTAATTATTTAGTAATTTAAAACAAAATTCTGCCTGTCTGGTGCTTACTCATCATTTGGTTAGCAATTAACACCAGCAGTAAAATGCAATAAAATCACATATCAGCATTTTATAGCTGCTTTCTTATCATCTACACTTCCTTCTCCTGAATCTCAATAAAACCTTTTGAAACCTTTAAAACACGAAGCACCACATTACTGTAAGTATCGTTTGTATCACCCCGAACACATCTGATTTGATTAGAAAGCTTGGCAGGGTCAAGCCTGGGTAGCTTTTGGATGGGAGACTACCAGGGAATAATGGAGCTTCTCCAGTTAATGACAGGAAACCAGTACAAACCAGATTCCTATGTAATTATGGAAAGGAAGAGTCCCACCTAGATGCTAGGTTGCTGATGTCTTTGCTATGGATTTGGTAAACAGATGGAGGCAAACAATGGAGTAAGTATGAGAATGTGCTATAAATCACTTTACCTCTCTCAAGTGATTGATCCAAAGACTTGAGATGTCTTCCCACAACCTATTTAAAATAAACGAAAAGGATGGCGCTAGTATCAAATAATGAAATCAAAGAACAGCACACCCATTTGATCTGTGCAACAAGACATGCACAGTTGTGTATGTGCTTTCAAGTCAACTGTTGACTTATGGCAACCTCATTAATTTGATAGGGTTTTCTTAGGCAAGGAATACTCAGAGGTAGTTGCCAATTCCCTTCTCTAAATCATGACCTATAGGATTTGGTACTTGCTGGTGGTCTTCCATCCGAGGATTAACTAGGCTACTGCACTTACTATTCATTGGTGGTCTCCCATCCAAGTCTTGATCCTGCTTAACTTCCAAGATCAAGACACACTGTATTTGTATAGAAATATTGGTGTTAACACAGTTGGAACATGTTTGTAAGAGAGAATCAGTGCAAGAAAGAGCATTCCTGATATTTCCTCCATTCCTCCTATCCCACCAACTCATTTTTCTGTCCATTTCACCGACCACCCCAGATCAGAAATAAGGTGTGTATGTAATGATGACGATGCATAAATGAGGAACAAGAGCAAAAGACATTTTAAGTATCTTCTCTCCTTCTCACCTGTTCTTCTCTGCAAATGTTTCCCCATTAGTATTACTAGTCAGACATGTATTTGGTAAAGCATGATTCCTCAGCTAATTAGTAGCTCTATCCTAAGTCAGGTCGGCATTATTATCACCAGGTTACAAATGTGGGATTAAGAGAAAGGCTTGCTCATGCCAGAGATGAACCTGGGATCAGATGCCTCCCTATTGCAAAGCCCAGCGTGCTAATCACTAACACTCTGGGTACCATGAACAGTGGGTGCCGAAGTATTTACATGTAAATGATATATTATAAAAAAGCAAATTATATGCTTGGGTAAGAGGCAGAAAGAAAGGCATAATGGTTTTAGTGTTGGTTTAAGACCCTGGGAGATTTGGATTTAGAACCCTGTTCAGATATAGAAACTCACTGAAATACTTTGGCCAAGTACAGGAATATTCTTTTTCTAAGAAAGCAATGGAAAGCTTTCTCTGAATAAATCTTGCCAAGAAAACCTTCCCAAAAGCTTGTTAAAAGCTGGAGTTAACTTAAAAGTCGCATAAAAATGCAACCAGACATACAAATTAACACCGCAAGTCTATGCATATACAGTAGAGTCTCACTTATCCAACGTTCTGGATTATCCAACGCATTTTCGTATTCAATGTTTTCAATACATCATGATATTTTGGTGCTAAATTCATAAATACAGTAATTACTACATAGCATTACTGCATATTGAACTGTCAAATTTGTTGTTAAACATGATGTTTTGGTGCTTAATTTGTAAAATCATAACCTAATTTGATGTGTAATAGGCTTTTCCTTAATCCCTCCTTATTATCCAACATATTCGCTTATCCAATGTTCTGCTGGCCCGTTTATGTTGGATAAGTGAGACTCTACTGTACTTAAAAGTAAACCTACTGAGTGGAAATGATTTGAAGGTAAGTGTGCACAGGATTGCAGCAAAGAAGAGCATTCCTAAACTGCAGTTGGAAGTAAAGGAGCATTATCTGCCACTTTAAAAGTAGCTTCAATTCATGTCAGCCAGAAAAGGTGGCGGGAAAATCATATGTACTTTTTCTTCAACTTTAAAGATTTCCGCATGCCACTTGTGCAGCTTCAGTAGAAAGGAAAAAAAGGTATACCAGCTTTATGTTGAGGGCCCAGATCCTAGGCTTCTCAGGGGAAGAAAGGGGCTTGCATCCACAACATTGAAGGCCACCTCCAACCTACCTGCTGAATGCCAATTTGGGGACCTACCACTAGTGGAAACATTCCTGATGTCACATCTAGGCTGACTGGGCTTTCTGTGAACATTCTGGTGGCTGTTGGGGTAGATGTGCCCTCAGTAGTGGACCTCCTCTCCATTGTTGGAGGGACACTTCCACTCCGACCTAATGACCTCCAACCAATGGATCTCAGAGTTAGGTTTGCTCTGCAAGTCCCTTTGCCCTCATTCACACACTTGACTTACAGATTTCAATGTCCAAGACGAAGGCACAATAGGTTTTGAATTTAAAAGCAATGAAGGAGGTGGTAAATGTTATGGTACCAGAGAGAAGGTGGTGGTGATTTTGTATATGTGGGCAGCAGAGCCAAGAAGCAAAGAGAAGAGCAACCAGGTGATGAAACAGAAGAGAAAGGTTCTCTGACAGATCAGTTCTGGAAGTTCAGATCAACTTCAAACCAGCTTTTGAGCACTTCTAGAATCCATCTCATGATAGAATCTATTGTGAAATATGACTGGATACACTATATCAAATACAGTAGAGTCTCACTTATCCAACATTTGCTTATCCAATGTTCTGGATTATCCAACGCATTTTTGTAGTCAATGTTTTCAATACATCGTGATATTTTGGTGCTAAATTCGTAAATACAGTAATTACTACGTAGCATTACTGCCTATTGAACTACTTTTTCTGTCAAATTTGTTGTATAACATGATATTTTGGTGCTTACTTTGTAAAATCATAACCTAATTTGATGTTTAATAGGCTTCTCTTTAATCTCTCCTTGTTATCCAACATATTCACTTATCCAACATTCTGCCGGCCCGTTTATGTTGGATAAGTGAGACTCTACTGTAAATGGTGTTTAGACTGTTGGCTTAAATTATTTTTGATTCAGTAGGTCTACTCCAATTGTGTCTTACGTTTTTGCTTATAAAAGCCTTCAGAACCACCTGCTCAGAAACAAGGTAACTAGACTACATGCATTGCACATATTTTGATCTTTCAGTCACTGGCCAGGCTGGCTATGGGATTCTGATAGCTGCAATCATTTTACAAATTCTGAAGGTAGTGTACAGTTTTTAGATTGTTAGATCCAAATATGACTTGCACAATTCCGTGGTTGTAGCATTCAGATGTCTTGGTGGAGAGATTTGATTCAATCCCCACTTTCTCCCCAAATAGATCCAAAGCAGCTTGTCTCTCTGTTAAGCACCTCAAAATTAATCCCTTTAATTGCTTTGGAGAAAAAGATGGAGGGTTACTTTTTAAAAATTGCAGTTAAAACACCTAACGACTTTTGTTCATGACAGAAATTAGAGTAGCAAAGTGAACAGAAACTGTAGCTTGGTTCTAGTCATTTTCAGATGTCTGGTAGTACAGTTCCTCCTTTATGAATCCTTGGAAATATAGTACAGTGCTGGTTGGTGGCTTCGATATCAGTGACCCTAGACAGGTTCAGCACCCTAGACAATTCCTTTAAAGTTCTGATGAAATCTAGAGAGGATTACCACTGACATGGGAGCCGCTAATCAGGTCTGAGTAAGGGAACTAATAAGCAGAAACAGATTTTTCAGGGCTCTTTTTACTGTATTCCCAAGGGATTTTTCCTACTTCTTTGCATCTTGGCCATAGAACACACCAGAGCCTGCCAACACGGCATCTTGGGATTAGGATGGCAGCAATAGAGCAGCCCCAAAATCAGTGCAAGGGTCAGGCTCAAACACGGAGATGTGAGCTCTGAGCCCAGCCCATCTTTCACAATACCAAACCAAGCAAAAGCAATTTGAGGCACAATCAATGAAGGGTAAAAAGAGCAAGAAATTTAAAGTCCTATAGATGGAAGCTGCAAGTGGAGCATTTTCGCCTACGTAAGGCAGGAGTAGGCACTATAAAGCCCTCCTGATTCTAGTGAACTGACACTCTTAGCATTTCTCGCCATTAGCTGGGCTGTCTAGGAATGATAGACCTTGCAGACCCATAAGGTTACAGAGTTCCTGCCACTAAGGAAAGTTGAAGCAGAGTGGAATACAAAAACATAATGAAAAAATGATTGCCACAGCCTTAATTTTCCCTACTGGTTCTTGCAATTTGTGGTTTCCTGTGTATGTCTCTCCTCTAATGGACATCTAATGTGACCACATGCCCACATATCATTACCTCGTTGCTTTGCCTCTTATTTATCCTTCCCCTGCCAATATTTAGACCACAAACACCTTTTGGCAAAAAAACTAACATCCCACCTGAATTATCATGATCTGCATAGGGATCCCATTGAAAAGTGCTTGAAAATTTCCTCTGGTTCAAAATGCTGTAGAGACAGATTGTTGATTTGGACCTGCTACAGGGGGCATATGATTCCTTGGTCACTACTACTGTTTCTTTGGCTATTGATTTTTTATTTATGAAGTCCTCTATAAATTGTGGCCAAGTGCTTTGAAAGACTCCACTCTCCTTTGTAAACCTGCCCAGGATTTTAAGCTCTTCTGTCCCAACCCTCTCAGGGTCACATCTGATGGGAATGCAACACAGATACTTCTCAAAGGTTGATCGCGGGCTCAGAAATTCCTTATAAATTTCCCCATTCCATAGTCCTTTAACTGATTTGATTTTACTCAGACAGGACTTTGGCATTTTGGTTGCTTCTTAAATCAAAGCGTTTTAACCTGTGTTAAATCTAGTTTTATGTTTCAATTATCACTATGTAATACAATTTTTGTTTCTAGGTTGTAAATGTCATTTCCTAATTGGTTCTATCATAAAAACATGCAAAAGGTTTATTAAACTGCAAAAACGTTATTTTTGTGGGACATCCTATAGCACATTTTGCTATACAAAGTTTCGACTAATTCAACATAGTTTGCGGCAGCCACAAAAACAAAGTTTCTGGAGTATAACAACTATTTCCAAAGTAAGTGCCACACAATTAAACAGGAAATAACACTTTCAAAGCAGGAACAGATTTTTTTTTAATTTTGTTGCATGATGTTATATTAGTCTTATTTGAACTTTACAGTTGTTAGCCACTGAATTATTGGACGGAAAGGTAGAATATAAATATAATAACTAATTAATTAATATTTTAATTCACTATTGCTTAGCCTGCTCTTTAAAGCGTTACATATATAGGTCTCCCCCGTTTTGGTATCCAGATCTCTTGAGCTACAACATCCATCCTGTTGGTTGAGTTCATGGGAGTTGTAGTCTTACACATTGATAGAGTGCCAGATTTGGAGAAAATTGACGTGTACATATAACCAGCAATGGCTGGTAGTTCCCATGACAGTAGTGAATCTATGAACTTGGAGGGAGATGCATGACATGTTGAACTTATTTGGAGGATACAATACTGTATCTTGGATAATTCCTTTAAGGGTCACACTAAAAGCAGAAGCAAATTCAACAATCCACCAACCTTAAAGCAACCAGCAGCCAGGCTATAGGTAAATATCCTTAGGAACCATATTTGTCATATGCTTTCAAATTGTTTCTGATTTATGGTGACCCTATTTTGTGGTATTCCAGTGGCGTTTTCTTTTGCCTTCTTTTGAGGCTGAGAGAATGTGAATCTGATCCCTTAGCAAAGCACTGGAGGGCATAAAAATAGCTCTGAGGATACATGTGGCCCTTGGCATTCAGAGACCAATTCATAAGAGATTGAGCAGCATGCAATAATGAGATGATCTAGCCCAAGGCATCCAAGCTGCCAGAACTCCAAGTGAAATTCCATTTCCTAAAGCGATTCTTTTTCTCTCAAGATGTAATACGGGAGAATTATTAGAGCACGAATGCTCACTTCCAGCGTTTCCATTCCCACAAATTTCTCACGGCAAATTTTATTTCCAGAGAAACGTTTGTGACCTGAATGGGATCAGTCCAAGCCTCACGATCTGTAATCAAATTAACCGAACTTCTGAAACTTCCTGCTCCGCCTGAAAGGCAGCAGTTGTAGCTGGGTAAACATTAAGCTAGTCATGTAAATAATACTTATTTAATGTCCTTGTAAAAATTTCCAGAGTGGTAACTGTGAAGTTTGGTTATTGCATTAGCACCAACAAAAGACTTTGGTGGTGCCCTAAAGTCTAAAAAATATATTCAGCCAATGAAAGCTTATGCCTGTCTTGGTGTCCTCCAGAAGTTTCAAGGCTTCCACTTCCATTATCATTCACTATTATTGGCAAAATCAGCCAGGGATGATGGGACATGTGGTCCAAAGCATTTGGAAAGGAAAAGTTAGTTTACATCACATTAAATGTGACTGTCACTAAGGTATCATAAAACTGTTGGAACTTCTTTTAAATAAAAAATTCTGTCCGGACACAGTATTCTAGATGGGCAATTGTGTCAGTCAGTGACAGAAATGGAAAACTGGATGTTATCTGCATGACAAAAGTTAGTTCTTTTTCTGGGGAACCATAGTTTTATAAACTGGAGAAAAGTTTCTATGAGAGAAAACATTCTGCAGTTGCATCAGTTTATAATTCCCAGGCTGCTTTGGAAGAAGCTATGACAACAGAACTGGTAGAAAGCCAAAATAAATGGGACTTTTAACTTTGACGACAGCATAAGCTGTTATCCCCCCCCCCCCCCCAACAAGAGGGAGGATACAAGGCTGTAATTCTAGATATACCTGTTTAGGCACAAAGTCTCATTGGAAATCATTGGGATTTACTTTCAACAACAATAATAACAAATATTTATAGGATTGGATTATACATCTCATTCTGCCATGCCAGAAAATTACTAGAAATGGAAAACCAAATAGCTTACACATTTGGATGGGGGAGGGGTACTATAGCTCCCAGCATCTCTGAGCTAGCACAGTCACACTTGCTTGGGAACAATACTATTTACTGAATGGTGAGAGCTTTTTAAATTTTGCTTTTATTATTTGTCTTTGCTTTTATTAGAATTTTCCACTGCTGGTCAAATGAGCACAATTCCTCCCATAAAAGTAGACTATCAACTAAAAAAGTAAACAAACAAATAGAATGAAAGGATTATAATGCTGAACTAGGACCTGGGAGATCCAGCATTCACTCTGTCATCTTAGCCAAGAGTGATTGTGAATATAAAAATAGAGGAAAACAGTCATGGTTGCTGCCTTGACCCGACTGATAAAAAGGCAGTATAAATGACAAAATCCTGGTTAAATTTTTGGATAAAAGAACCATGGCAGTTTGACCATATTCCTGGCTCACTTTAACCCATGTCATTTCACTTCATGGTCAGATTGGGCACTGAAATAATCATTTGTGTGGATGCCTATTATATTGGCTTCTGGCCAATATCACAAGTTTTCTTTGTTCAGAAGAGGTTTCCAACTGCCTTTCTCTGAGGCTGAGAGTACATCTACACCAGTGGTTCCCCACCTTTGGACCTCCATGTGTTTTGGACTTCAACTCCCAGAAATCCTAGACAGTTTACCAACTATTAGGAACTGTAGTGAATAAGTAAGTAAAAGCAGAGGCGGTCCAACCATAAGGCGAACTAGGCACTTGCCTGTGGCGCCATCATCCCAGGGGCGCCATCGTCCTGGGAGGAGGGCACCACTCTCCACCTTTTTCTCTTTTGGGCCTTCCTGTAGCCACACTGGGCCTCCCGGTGCCCGTGCTGGGCTTTCCGGACGGCGCAGACCCACCTTTGCACCACGGGAGCCCACCTTCGGGGCCTTCAGAAATTGTGAGGTCTACGAATCTTGTGCCTTAACTTGGATCAAAGACTGGCTATTTCTAAAGAACAAGAAAATCTTAAATCTAGAAGGTTTCGACCTAAAAGCCGACTGGCATTTATATATATGGCACAAAGCAGACAAAAATGATAAGAAAATATTCAGAAACCATATAATAAGAACTTCACTAAACAACATATGGGAGAAATATAAAATAAGAATGTTCACCAAAACTCCAATGTGGCTATCACCATTAGCAATAACTCAGAAGAGTATCCAAAGCAACATAAACTGGCCCACATACAAAGATGTCCTCACAAGTCAAGAAAATGAATACGTACTAAAATCACAAGAAGAAGTATTGAAATCATTCGGTCACTTATCATGGATCCACTACAGGCAAATAAAGGAAGAATATATTAAGGATAAACAAGACGGCTTCATGAAGAAAGACTCAGAATGGGACAAAATTCTAGAGTCTGAAAACAAATTAATTACGAAGATATATAAGAAACTCTTGGAGTGGAATACCGAGGAAGAACAAATTAAGGGAAGCATGGTGCAATGGTCCAAAGACATAGGAAGGCCTATAAGATATGAGGAATGGGAATCAATCTGGAAGAAAAATATAAAACACACATATGCAACCGACTTAAAAGAAAATCAATACAAAATGATTTACAGGTGGTACATCACTCCAAAAAAATAAGCCATTACAACAAAAATATTCAAATAAAATGTTGGAAGTGCCAGGTGAATGAGGGCAGTTTCTACCACATGTGGTGGTCCCGTCCCGAAACAAAGAGGTACTGGAAAAAAATCCATGAAGAATGTGTAAAAATAATGGGAAAGAAACTACATATGAGACCAGAACTATACCTATTGGGCCTTAACAATTTGAAATTGAACACAGATGAGGAAAAAATTCTAAACTATCTGGTTATAGGAGCCAGGATTGCCTTCGCCAAACTATGGAGAACAAACCAGATCCCTTCAATCAATCAATGGTTATTAAAAGTATGGGAAATAAAGACCATGGACAGACTAACCTTCCTGATGAAGGAACACCATGGACAACCAATAAAAGAAACCGACTGGTCAATATTTGAAGAATACATAAGGAAAAGACGGACATACCTCGAAGAAATTCCATAAGAACAAACAGAAATATACAAATCTAGCAACACAACATGTCGCTTCAGGAGGCAAACGGACCCCCCCCACCCACCCAAATGGACAGTTACCCATGGACTAGCCGACACAACAAGGGGACTACTCTCTGACATCCAAAGACTCAACCGACTCTCCCGGGCCAGTCTCTAGCCCCCTCCCCCCTCCCACCCTCCTAAAACCCACACCCTTTGCTTTTGTTTCTCCTCCTTTCCCCTTTTTCCTCCCCCCTCTTCTATAACCTCTCTCCCAGCCCCACTCCCTCCTCCCTACCCCCTACTTCCCTCTCCCATTTTGAACCCCACTATTTTAAACCTGTATGCAAAAATAATAAAAATTATTTTAAAAAAAGAAATTGTGAGGTCTGTGGGAACTTGGAAGCTAGGTATGTGGGGTTTATATATCTGTAGAAGGTCCAGGGTGGGAGAAAGAACTTTTCTTTGAAGCAGGTGTGAATGTTGTAATTAATCACCTTGATTAGCATTTAATGGCCCTGTGGCTTCAAGGCCTGGCTTCTTCTTGCCTGGGAGAATCTTTTTTTGGGAGGAGTTAGCTGTCCCTGATTGTTTACTGTCTGGATTTCTTCTGTTTTCAGAGTGTTGTTCTTTATTTATTGTCCTGATTTTAGAGGGTTTTTTTTAATACTGAGGGCTATCTGGGTTATCTAAGTCCACACTGCCCTATATCCTTGTTCAATGTTTAGTGCTAAATTCGCAAATATAGTAATTCCTACATAACATTACCATGTATTGAACTGCTTTTTCTATTGATTTGTTGTAAAACATGATGTTTTGGTGCTTAATTTGTAAAATCATAATGTAATTTGATGTTTAATAGGCTTTTCCTTTATCTTTCCTTATTATCCAACATTTTCGCTTATCCAACACTTTTATTTTTCAGTGATTGGTTTGGGGGGGGGGGCACCAAAATTCTGTTCGCCTACACTTGAAAAATATCTAGGGCCGGCTCTGAGTAAAAGTTTATTTGTATACCGCCCCCTCTCCAGAAAGGGACTCCGGGCGGTTTCCAATATAAAATCAGCATAAAACATTGTACAATAAAACACTGAAAACACTATAAAACTGTAGGAGCTGAAGTCCAAAACACCTGGAGGCCCAAAGGTTGGGAACCACTGATCTACACATAGAATTAATGCAGTTTGACTCCACTTCGCTCAATGCTATAGAATCATGAGAATATGGCATCAGCACTCTTTGGCAGAGAAGGCTAAAGATCTCCTGGCGGGATTGGGAATAATACTTGTATTTTGATTGTGGAATATCAAGATTATATGTCTCTATGGGTGTGTGTATGTATACACACACACACACACACACACACACACACACACACATATATATTCCACAATAAAAAGGGGGGACTCTAAAAAATTCCATAGCATTGAGCCATAGCAGTTAAAGTGGTGTCAGCTGTATCAATTCTACAGTGTAGATCAGTGGTTCCCAACCTTTTTTTTTTACCAGGGACCACTTTTTGTTGTTGGCAGGGACCACAAGGTTCAAGAATAATAAACTGTGTTAATCTAAAAATAAACTTTAATCAAAACTTTTAACATATTCATGAAATTTAATAGTAACATGAATTAAGAGTACTATTATAATATAAAAAGAACATTTTAAATAGAAAATTAAATTTGGTTTGCATCAATGTGATTTTTGAGCTTTAATCTTCTTTGCAAGTGGGGTAATCATGGGGCTAATATTATTGCTCAAAGTTATACTCATATCCTCACTTACTTTCAATCCATTCCTGGACTTGTTTTTAATTACCAGCAAAGCAGAAAACCCTTGTTCGCATAAAAAAGTTGTGGAGAAGAGCATAAGATAGCACAAGGAGATTCCTTGAATTTTAGTATAAAAATTGCTTTTTTACACCAAAACTCCTCAAGGGAGTCGGATTCCTATCATTTTGAAATTCAATGAGCTCTTCCTGGATTTCTTCTGCAACTTCTCCAACATTAGTACCAAACGGGTTACTAATATTCAGGACTAACGGTGATTAAAACTACTGGAGCCGTTGAATAACTGAAGAGCAAAACAAAATCACTGACACAGCTTAGCAAGACAAAAAATGTGTGCGACTAACTGATGCTGGGTGGCATGAGTACGTGACACATGACGTTGATTGCTTGCTTTCCCCCCGGCCTTCCAAGCTTGCTCGACCACCTAATTGCCGGCGTCACCCGCGTAGCAACGGATTCATTAACATGAATAAAACTTTAAAAATTTTAATGTTTTGCGGACCATATTTTAGTTCTTGCAGACCACTGGTTGGGTACCACTGGTGTAGATGCATCCTGATAGAGTGCAACTTGTCCAATAGCAAATCAAGAATGGTCTCCAGCTAAGCAGGAAGGCAAATGTCACAAAAACTGGCTTGTTTCCTTTATGACATAAATTTACTAATGTAGCTATGTGGACATGTAGTACATTGATGTGTGTGTATTATTGGCCTCGGACTTTTGTGGATTTAGCTGCAGGTCTAAGTCAAACATTCTCTAGTTGCAACCCAATTTTCAGCATATATTCATTACACTATATTACAAAATTTGAAACATTTTCTGTTCCTGTTTTGAAAGTGTTATTTCCTGTTTAATTGTGTGGTACTTACTTTGAAAGTAATGGTTATACTCCAGAACCTTTGCTTTTGTGGCTGCCGGAAACTATGTTGAATTGGTTGAGATATTTATTGAAAAATTATAGCAAAATGTGCTACAGGATGTCCCATAAAAACAAAGTTTTTGTAGTTTAATAAGCTTTTTCCATTTTTTAATGATAAAGCCAATTAGGAAATAAATGTAACGCAGGAACAAAAATCATGTTACATAGTGTTACAGTAGAGTCTCTCTTATCCAAGCAAAACGGGCCAGCAGAACCTTGGATAAGCGAATATCTTGGATAATAAGGAGAGATTAAGGAAAAGCCTATTAAACATCAAATTAGGTTATGATTTTACAAATTAAGCACCAAAACATCATGTTATACAACAAATTTGACAGAAAAAGTAGTTGAATACGCAGTAATGTTATGTTGTAATTGCTGTATTTACGAATTTAGCACCGAAATATCACGATATATTGAAAACATTGACTACAAAAATGCATTGGATAATCTAGAACCTTGGATAAGTGAGTCTTGGATAAGTGAGACTCTACTGTATCTGCAAATGACATTAGCATTTCATAACCCTCTTGCAGAGTGGCACCACTGCACAACACATAGCAATGACTGAGTGCCATTATCGTATCTGCAATAAGCATGTGAAACCAAAATGTGCAATGTTGCTGTATGGGCAAATCTGCTTCCATGGCTGTCCAATCTACTGTGACGAATGCTTTATTCTGCTTGCACATGTCACTAACAGAACACCGCCCTATATTTGTACCTATTATATTCTTATAAACCTATCTGGTGAGCAGGGTGTACCAAGAAGCCTGCTCTTTAAACCGTTAGATGGATGAATAGAGTTGACCATTGAGTCGAAGGATTAATCATTTATTTATTATTTGTGATCTTTCCTCTGTCCGTGTGCGTGCATGTGGCATGTTTTCCTTTCCAGGACACGTTGCATCTCAGGTCAGCTGCCTCCCTGGGGGTTCGCCTCATGCCAAGTTTCCAGGGCTTTGCTAATTGTTCAGGATTGGCGATAAAGAAAAGCCACTTGGAATTCTCATATGTGGTGCCAAGGTTGAAGCCACATTTTCAAAAAAAGAGAGGGGAAAGTAGGGAGGGCAAAGACGTAGAATCCATTCTCTTTAACTCACTGCCTGATTGTCAAAGAAAGATGTCTCAAGGACTCCCTTGAATCAGAGCTTAGTCTAAGCCTAGGATTAATCAGGAGTAAGAAACAAAACCTATACTGAATGTCACAATGATTCGGGGTAGCCGGCATAAAAAACCCAAAAAGATCAAAGCATTTGCAATGCCCATGAAAATATATCATGTATAACTTGCAAGGATATATTTCAATATATTCACAGATTTATATTGTGTCCTATTACCAAAGTCAATAAATTAATTCAAAAAGGATTTTGAACAAAACTATCAATGTGCCATTTTATGATTCTGCCAACCTAGCAGTTTGAAAACATATAAATGTGAGTAGATCAATAGATACCACCTCGGCAGGAAGATAACAGCACTCTATGCAGTTATGCCGGCAACATGACCTAGGAGGTGTCTATGGACAACACAGGCTTTTCGGCTTAGAAATGGATATGAGCAAGCACCATCCCCAGAGCCAGAGATGAGCACCACCCCTTAGAGCCGGAAGGGAAAGCCTTTGCCTTTATCTGTGTTATGGTTGTTTCTGGGCATTGAATTTGTGTTTATGTATGCTCGAATCCTCCCTAAGTTCCCTTTGAGAGATAGGACAGAATACAAATAAAGTATTATTATTATTATTATTATTATTATTATTATTATTATTACCTCACCAAACCACAACTCCCAAGATCCCATAGCATTGAGCTGCAGCAGTTAAAGTGGTATCAAACAGGATTAATTTTACAGTGTAGATGCATCCAAAGATTATGGACAGCACCTTCTTCTTAATATAAGATTTAAACTGTTCTTCTTGACCTGAAATTATTTCTAAACTAGTGATAGAAAATTGAAACAAATTAGAAACCATTTCCAGAAGTCTGTGCTTTAGCATGAGTTTGATTACATCCACATCCAATATTACATGACTTAAGAACAAAAGCTTTTCTGTCGGAAGTTGTAACTGCAAGGCATTAAAAACCCATTCCATTGGTCCTTCAGTTTTCACATATTAATCTGACAAAGTTGGCCATATTGGAGGGAGAGAATGGGACTTGGATCCCAAATAATTCCAGACTTGAATTACACTAGTCATAAAACGTGTCCCGCCTGTAAAATGGGAACGACAGAAACCTATTGCTTAACAGTGTTGATAAAAAAAGCAATAGCAGCAGCAACAACAACGATCGCTCAATATATTTTATACTTTTGTATGAGGAAGGTAAATACAAAATTCTGAATTATTCTTTTGATAGCCCAGTCCAAACATTGTATCTTTTAGGCAGTAGGTTGTATTTCAAATGAACCTGCTGTCTAAGTCAAATATATTGGGTCAAAGTCATTGGACCTTTTAGGCTACTATCTAGTCTAAGGATGTGGAAGTGCAGGGTCTAATGTTCTCATTCTGGGTCATTCTAGGGCTGCACGGACTGCCAAAATATGCACAAAACAAAAACAAGCAGGAACGTAAAACAAGTGGTCAGAAGTCTGTATATCATTTTGCAGAGCTTCCAACATTCCAGAGATTATAACAAGACAATGTGGCCAAGCAACACCAGAGGTTGTCAACGGTTATTAATGGAGAAGAACACACAAACTAGGAGATGTCACAGCAGTTTGCTTTTACCTGATTTTACAGGGAAGGGCAAGATTCCGCCCTCTCTCCCATTGAGTTGATTGAATGCAAAAAACTATCACCATGAACTCAGTTTGAAGCAACAGAAGTAAGTTGAGAGTAAAGGGGGCAAGTGAGGGGGAGGAGAGAAAAAAATATTTTTTTTAAGCAGCTGGAAATGCTAGACAGGACAATTGTCCACATCAAGAGAATTGGAGGGCATAGTCATATTTGATTTTAATAACATAAGATCCTGTAAGAATGTGAGAACGGCCTGTTCCAGAGGCTGCCAACAGAGAAAATCCATCCCTTTTGTGGACCAGAAAAAGGACAATTCAGGGAGGAGGTGGAGGCCTCAAAGGGGTCCTTTGGGGGCCATGCTTTGCACCCGCTCATTTGCTCTAACTGGCAAAGCAGGTCTTTCAGTTGAGTGTGCTGGGCACTGAACCTGGGACCTTGTGCAGCAAAAGCCAAAATCTTGACACCCATGTGTTGCCAGTTGCATAACGATTTGCAAAACCCACTCAATACAGTGCCATGGGGTTGATCCTAATGGCATTTTTACAAGCTTGACATTTTTGCTTCTTTTTTTAAACCTCTAGAGAGTCATCCAGACAAGTTAATAGTACAGTTAATATTTTTAAAGTTTAACCCTACCTCACCAGGGCAGCAGAAATGGCAGAAGTTCACAAGGCCACAGCGGACACCCAACACTCAGGGAGTCTTCAGAAAGAAGGGATCCCTTTGTCAGGCTGTCCTTGGTGACTCCGGTTCAGCCTGCTCCACGTTCTGCCTTAACTAATTAAACCTGTCGGCAGGAGTTGGGTTCCACCTGGGGTTTTATTAACTGAACACTTTGTCCCTCTCCCAAACCTTGAACTCATGTCCTTCTAAATCTGGGCGGCATCCAACTGGCAGCCCACAGGTTGGACCTTGGCAGCAATGCTTGAGTCAAAATGTAGGTGACAACGCCTCTGAGCCTGTGCATGTCTTCCATGGCTGAAGGAAACCAGCCTTCTTCATTTATCTGGGATTAAGGGCAGAACCAGGCCTCAAGGAGAAGCCTAACAATTTGATATCTGCCCCATGATGCTGTGAGAGGGAGGATTAGAATTGCCGTAATCCATTTCTTTGACTCTTGGCATCTAATTTTGCAAAGCGTGCACATTTTTTCAATTCGAAAAATTATTCTAGTTTCCATTCTAATTATGCAAATACACCACATTAATTGAATGTTTTCTTTCATCAAATGTTTAAATCATCATTCTATTTTTTACAGTTATAACTTTTATCTGCAAGAACTATAGATACAGCAATATATAAAATACTTGGAGCAGTGGGATTTCTATTTTTCCATGGAATTTACCACCCAACCTTGGCCATCACCGCCTCTCAGCAACCATATCAGCCTATTTACAATCAGAACAGGAACACTCGGTCTTTCTTCTGTAAATCTACCTCTCCCGTATCCTGGATCTTTTATGCCAATGGATTTCCCCATATGTTGTTTTCAAGTCTGGTAACATGTTGTCCTGCTGGCTGGAAAATATTGGGTGGAGGGGATTGTTTGAGATACTCGAAAGGTAACTTTTGAAGGCTTCAGTTCCTCCAAGTGCCCCAACATGTGGTCCTTTGTTGAAATAGATAATACCGAGAAGTCTCACCAGTTAGTCCAACAAATGATTCTTCTTCAAAAATGCCTTTCTTCCTATGCTCACAGTGAGTTTTTTTAAAAGAAAATTAATCCAAAGAAAAGGACCTCAAAGGATCAAGTTAACAGCTTGGAAGAAAGCATCTGGGCTTGTACCAATTTGGGAGGAAGAAGCAGTATCGATTGACCAAGACCAATATGCCACCTTCAGTCCTATCTAGAATGGATGCCACTCCTTGGACACTGGTAACCTTCAAGATGGATCACTGCTATGCACTCTAATTTGGGATTGCCCCAAAAGAGCAAACTGCAATTGCTATATAACTTGGTCATTCAGGTACTGATAGAGATTTGGTTTTAACATAAATTCTTGACATCTACACATTTTGCCAGAGCATTTTGGCCCAGATCAAAAATGATGGAATTAGCCTTTAAAGTCCCAAACTGTTTGCGATAACATTATATATAGGACAACTTGTACATAATGTATAGATACCCTAATGCTCATATTAAGATCTCCTACATATATGTCTTCTGGTTTTGCCAGGCAAAACAGAAAGGACCTTTGCACTGGTGAACTTTCCGCTATGGAAATCCCTTCCATATGAATTGTGCTGGGCCAATTAAAATAATCAAACACACCTTAAAATTCTATTTCTTTAATGTTGCATTCTCTAGAGGCAGCAACCAGGTGGCTTTGGGTTTGTTTTGAAATGGCTTTCCAATACCCATGACTATAAATTTGGCTTGACGGTATTACTGTTATGCACTTTTCTTTGTAGAGCTATGGCTCTGAAAGCAGCCAAGAATAGCCTTACTCAAATATAAACACACCTGTCAAGGAATGTGTGACTGTTATAGGAAGGGGGGGGGGGGAGAGAGAAGGGACAAAAGGAGTATATTGCTTCCCTCCAATAAAGAAAGATGTGGAGGAGCCAGAATGGCATAGAATCATAGAATCCTAGTGTTGGAAGAGACCTCATGAGCCATCCAGTCCAACCCCCTGCCAAGAAGCAGGAAAATTGCATTCAAAGTACCCCTGACAGATGGCCATCCAGCCTCTGCTTAAAAGCCTCCAAAGAAGGAGCCTCCACCACACTCCGAGGCAGAGAGTTCCACTGCTGAACAGCTCTCACAATGAGAAAGTTCTTCTTAATATTCAGGTGGAATCTCTTTTCCTGTAGCTTAAAGCCATTGTTCCACATCCTAATCTCCAGGGCAGCAGAAAACAAGCTTGTTCCCTCCTCCCTATGACTTCACCTCACCTATTTATATATGGCTATCATGTCTCCTCTCAGCCTTCTCTTTTGCAGGCTAAACTTGCCCAGTTCTTTAAGCCCCTCCTCTTGGGGCTTTTTTTCCAGGCCCTTGATCACCCTCCTCTGGACACATTCCAGTTTGTCAACATCTTCCTTAAGTTGCAGTGCCCAGAACTGGACGCAGTATTCCAGGTGTGGTCTGACCAAGGCAGAATAGAGGGGCAGCATGACTTCCCTGGATCTAGACACTATACTCCTATTTATGCAGGCCAGAATCCCATTGGCTTTTTTAGCTGCTGCATCACATCATTGGCTGATGTTTAACTTGTTGTCCACACAAGGACTCCAAGATCTTTTTCACACGTACTGCTGTTGAGCCAGGCATTGTCCCCCATTCTGTATCTTTGCATTTCATTTTTCCTGCCTTAGTGGAGTATCTTGCATTTATTCCTGTTGAACTTCATACTGGTTTGAGAACTAGACTATGATTCTGGAAAATAGGATTTAAATCCCCGCTCAGCCACTCTTAGCCTCAAAAAAGACCATGATAGAGTCACCTGAGGGTCACCATAAGATAGTAATGACCTGAAAGCAAACAACAACAACAACAACAACAACAACAACAAAAAATAAGAATTTTCCCACAACCCTATTAACTTTTTCTTTAGTGTCCAAAGCTATAGCACTGCAAAGAAAATTGTTCACAGCTAAAATTCTTATATTTGTCAACTTTGTTTTCCATTAGTCACTTTGCTTGTTCCTTTTCTTTGGATGTTTACCCAGCATTTTGAAATGCTGAGCTGAGGTATGAAGTTACTTGCAGTTTGGGGTTAAAGGAATATATCATAGAGTTGAGCAATACCCTTATTTTGTCCCCGGTCATCTTATCTAGTCCTGCCCATAATAACAAGCATTGTCTAAATGAAATCAAAGGATGTTAGTTCCAAAGAAACAGGACTCCCAATTAACATGGTACAAACTACAGACAAAGCCGAACATGGCACCTCTGCTATGCCAACAGAGAAACCTGGAACTGAACTGAAATTGTATCATACCCTATATATAAATGCATGTGAGCTTGTCACATGCTCCACAGCCCAATGTGGTAAATAAAGAAAGCCCTGCCCCTGTCATTTGTTCTGCTTTGCTTGATCTCATTTCTGAATTGCAACCTATTTTGCTTTAGCAGATATTATACTAGATCAGGGGTCCCCAAACTACGGCCCGCGGGCCAGATGCGGCCCGCCAGAGCCATTTATCCGGCCCGCGCATGCACATTTCTCTCCTCCCCGGCCCACACGCACCTTTCCCGCCGCCACCAAGGAAGGTGCACATGGGGCGAGTAAAAGGCCAGCGCCTTTCCTCCCTCGCCCCGTGGGCAGCTTTCCTGCCGCTGCTGCCGAGGAAGACAGCGGGAAAGGTGTGTGCTGGTCGAGAGAGAGAAAGGCACACGCCTTTTCCTAGCCCCGTGGGCAGCTTGCTGCTGCCAAGGAAGATGCACACAGGGCAAGAAAAAGGCCTGCGCCTTTCCTCCCTCACCCCATGGGCAGTTTTCCCGCTGCCGCTGCCGAGGAAGACGCACATAGGGTGAGGAAAAGGCCTGCACCTTTCCTCCCTCGCCCCATGGGCAGCTTTCCCGCCGCCGCCACCGAGGAGGGCAGCGGGAGAGGTGCGTGCTGGGCGAGAGAGGAGAGAAAGGCGCACGCCTTTTCCTCGCCCCGTGGGCAGCTTTCCTGCTGCTGCCGCCAAGGAAGATGCACAGGGGTGAGTAAAAGGCTTGGACCTTTCCTCCCTCGCCCCGTGGGCAGCTTTCCCACCGCTGCCACTAAGGAAGGCAGTGGGAAAGGTGGATGCTGGGAGAGAGAGGAGAGAAAGGTGCAAGCCTTTTCCTCGCCCCGCAGGCAGCTTTCCCGCTGCTGCCGCCGAGGAAGATACACACAGGGTGAGTAAAAGGCCTTCGCCTTTCCTCCCTTGCCCTGTGGCGCACGCCTTTTCCTCACCTCGCATGCACCTCCCCCCCCCCCCCCCCCCCCGCTGCCGAGGAGACAAGCAGGGAGACAAGGCAAGACAAGCAGGGAGTCCGCATGTGCCTCTCTCCCTCGTCAGACATTCCAATGTGAATAACTGAAAGAATACTCTGCAGCCCTGTTGTGGATTCATGTTTCTTGAAGGCTAGCAATCTCTTCCAACGGTGATTATTGTTGTTGTTGTTGTTGGTCAGGGGTTCTTTATGTTTTGGTGCACAAAAGCAGAAGGGGGGTTGGACTAGATGGCTGAAGGAGTCTCTTCCAACCATGTTTATTACATTATTATTATTATTATTATTATTATTATTATTATTATTATTATTATAGGATGGCTATCTGTCAGGGGTGCTTTGATTATGGTGTGGACAAAAACAGAAGGGGGTTGGAGTAGATGGCCCAAGGGGTCTCTTCCAACCCTCCTTATTATTTTTATGATGATGATGACGATGATGATGATGATTATTATTATTATTATTAACATTGAGGCTGTATTTGTTCGTTTTTGTTTGTTTTTTACTTGAAAATAAGATATATGCAGTGTGCATAGGAATTTGTTCATAGTTTTAAAAAAAAACCTATAATCCGGCCCTCCAATGGTCTGAGGGACCGTGAACTGGCCCCCTGTTTAAAAAGTTTGGGGACCCCTGTACTAGATCCTTTAGACAAGATAATGCATCCCTTTCCAAACTAACTCATACCAATCATAGCTACTGCCCACTGGTTCTGTGCTCCTAATAATTATTATAGATTGCAACCTCTCACGTAAAAGCATCTTTTAATTATTATATATGAGAATCTTTAGATACAGCAAAAGTTTCGGGAAGTTGTGGTATTTGTTGTAGCTCTGTTTTGAAAGAGATGTCCAAACCATATTTGTGTTGTCTCAAAATATTTTCTGGACGGCAAAGTTTTAATCCTGCCCTTTGATGGATTTCTTTTTCATTTAAAGACATATCAAAACAAAATAGTCATCCCCCTACATTCATTGTGGTTTGGGGCACATGACCTCCAAGAAAGTGAAAAACTAAACAAATTGCTCTTTTTTACCTATCCAGGAATTTCTAAGTCTTTTGACATGACTATATGGTTACTGTCCACTAGAAGCTAACCACAAAATTGCATTGAAGGATGTAGAGATTCCTAAAGATGTGTTCTCCTCCAAGGCAACTGAAATCCATGAATTATCAAATCCACAAAAGTCAAAACTGCAAATGTGGAAGGACAGCTTCAGTCTCTTTCTCTTCTATTCCTCGCAAAAAAATTAAAGAGCTATGGTGCATCAATCCATCAGTAAAATGGCATTTGTCTCTAAGGATTTTTTTTAATTATTAAGGAGAAGATTTACCCATCACATTTTAGCAAATCAAACTTCCATCTTTCTTTACCCAAAAAAAAAACCCTTTGGAAGAACACTCTGGCACATCCAAGAAATTGATTCGAACAACCTCCAAAGAGAATGGAACAAGGATCTGCGTAGTGATGAGGTGGCTGTATCTCCCATCCCTACTGGTCCCTTCTCCTTTGTTCCCTATCCTCCCCTCAGTCAATATTAGGATTTCTGGTGAATGTTACAAGAGCAATCTATTTGGCTGTGGCACAATTGTACATGGTGACACAGCAACCTACAGTGATAACCGTCATGATTCAAGTTACTTCATCTCCATATTCTCCACCCCATTGACATGATGGAGGGATGACCCCTGAAAAATCTTGACATTCATCCAGAAAGGGAATTTTATTTGTTCCCACGTATTTGTTAGGTAGAGAGCCAGTGTGGTGGAGGTGTTGGAGCGTTGGACTATGACTCTGCAGACCAGGGTTTGATTCCCTGCTCAGTCATGAAAACCCACTGGTGGGTCACATATTATTTGCCGCAGAAAACACTGTGATAGGTTTGCCTTGGAGTTGCCATAAGTCAGAAACAACTTAAAGGCACACAACAACAATAGCAATAACGTTGTCTAGCTTAAAGTGGGCACAAAATGTTGGGCATAATATAATGTTGGAAGAAAATGTGAAACGGGGGTTAAAATGTACATTATGTTATAATTTGAAATATAAGTTTTATAAAATGATGTATCTATAGTATATGACATCTGAAAAGCTTTCTAACTACCTCATCACACGGGGCCAAAATCGGCGGCATAACCCGATCTAGCCCCAGTCACCCACAGAGCCAGACAACGTCATGCTGGCTAAATGGGTGAATTAGGGCGGAACTGGCATGCTACTGCCACTGCAGCAACACAAGAGGCTTCCCATGTTGCCATTGACTTTAATGGGGAGAAGCTGTGTGCTCCACATATGCACCATGCTTCCCCCCATGGGATCAGCTACCAGAGGAGCCCGACGATGTGGGGTGAGGGGCAGTGGCTTCCCCATGCCCCATGTTGAAGCAGAGCGATGTGGGACACATTCAGCAGCCATGTAACAATGTGGTTAGATGTCTAAAGAGGTTTCCAATACTTGCTGGAAATGTAAACAGCAAGTGAGATCCATCTACCATATGTGGTAGACATGTAAACATGCCAAGAAATATTGGATTCAAATAGATAATGTGATCCAGAAAGTTTGGGAGGGAAATATCCAGTTAAAATCTGAGACTTTTTTTACTTGGTTTAACTGATACAAATGACTATGACAAACTGTTGCAATACATGACCACAGCATCCAGAAATGGAAGAATTCAGCAACACCAGCAACAGAGGTGCTAAAATGATAGACTTGGCCGAGATGGACAAATTAACATGTCTTCTGAAAGAAGGGACATTTGGAAAAAATGAAAAACTGGAAACTTTTTATTTACTTTTTGCACGAGGAAGAAAAAGTACTCACCAATGTTGAGTTTTGAAGAATAATTTGAGGGGCGTTTTTTGTCAAAAGGAGTCAACATTGGGAGGCCTAGAGGGTGAAGCTTATGCAGTTTTCTTTTGGCCAGGAGAGGATATATCAAAGGTCATCTTTTTTCTTTTTTATTTCTGTTTTATTTCTTTGTTTTTTCTTGGTACTTTTTGTGTTTCTGTTCTGTATTTCTTTTCTTGGTTCACTTTTTTGACTTTTAATGTAACTTTTAAAACTTTTAAAATAAAATTATTTTAAAAGAATGTGTCTAGTTCAGTGGATTCACACTCATTGGGATGAGAAGCGAAGAATATAAGTTACATTTGGTGCCTTTGTGGCTAAATCCAGCCCAGTGAAGGCTACTATTAAATTTCTAGGTCTCAATCCAGGTGTCTGCGTTTAGAACATCATCAGTTGCATGCAACCAATCAACAAGGAAGAAAAATGTGAGCCCTGTCTCCCAACATCACCTTATAAGAAAAGACCAGAGGCTTTCACACTATACAGTTACATCACTGTGATTCCATTTCACTATTATCCTCCATGTATGCAGGTTTGACTTTGTAAATTTGATTATTTAAATGCCATGCTATAAGACCTAGAAATTCCTGTAAACATGTTCTCTCAGTTTAAAAAATTAAGTGGTTTTTATATTTGCAATTTTTCACTTTCATGGGGTCTTGTGCCCCAAACCCCAAAGAATGTGGAGGGTTGATTATAACTGCCACCGCAACCTATACAAGTCTGGGGCTTGTAGTTTGGTGAAGCACAACAGTTCTCTTGCAAAAAAAATTCTAACTATTCCTCCCTAAAATGCAAATCCCAGATTTCCGTAGGATGGAACCACAGAAATTAATCATAGCATTAGGATTACACATCCCTCCATCTAATCTAACTTCCTGTGCCCAACCAGATGCCCCCAGGAAAGTAACAAAAAAGACAGGAAGCAAAAGCTCTCTTTGATGGCAACTGGTGCTCAAAGGTACACTGCTACTATAGTAGGAGGTTCCATTTGCACACCTGAGTAATAACCACCAAGAGACCTTTCCTCCTCCATGAATTAGTCTGGGTGGCTCTCTTGTAAAATTAGTTGTTTCCCCAGCAATTACGTCAATGAAAAAAACTTTTTTTTGTTGCTCCAGCAGTCTTACTCATCATTTTCCCGCCCCTATTCTATTACAATTTCCTTTTTTAAAGATACAAAACTACCTTGAATTATGATATCCCTGACACTTTCTTTTGTTCAGGGTTTCCTCTTTTGATTTCCTTATTAAATGTACAAACAGCAAAGTAGGAAAGGAAATTTAAACGACGGGAACAGCAAGAAAAGGTGAAATAGCTGGGGGGGGAAGGGGGGAGGGAGTTTTGAACCTCAAGGTAGGTAAATATTTATATAGTATGACCCTGTATCTGCTGGATGAGTATCTGTGGTTTTATTTATCCACGTCTGATAAAATATGTCCTCCCTAGGCATTTTTGAGATCCTCCAGTTTGATTTTATGGTAATCTTGGATGAGAAGTCCCTCTTTCAACAGGCGGTTTCACAAAATCACATGATGTACAGGAACGTATTCACCCATGGCTATGGCTATGTCCCGTATTTACCAAAACAATCAGAAATAAAGTTACTGGAAACAAAGAGAACAGGGAGGGGAATCAGCTTTGAAACTAGTATCAAAAGGGAAATAAAGTTAAGACTGGGAGTGGCAGGCACACAAAAGAAGACAAGTAGAAAACAACTGAAAAAGTTTTGGAAACTTCAAAATTCCGGGCTTTTACACTTCTATCCATACATAGCTGGGAACAGGCTCCACCAAATCCAGTGGGTCTTACTTCCAGGTCAATCTGCACAAGATCAGGCTATAGATTTTTCAGATCACCTTGCATCTAAGTTATTTTCTCCATGGAAACCTTTCTGGCTCCTGGACTAAAGAGGGGGAAAGTGCAACAAGACCGAGAAGCAGGAGGAGAGAGGGAAAGAGTCGGCTTACCTGACCCTAGTGTTTCCGCCGCCGCCTTGTGTCTCAGAACTGGGGGATCCTGTTTAGTTTGAATCCTTTATCTACCTGCCCCCAAGGTGGCCACACCTCCTCCTCTTGACATCACAGCCGGTCAAAACACACACACACAGCCAGACGTGGATCAGCCAAAGGTGTTCACTGGCAGGTGCATCCAAGCGCCAGGCTCCCTCCACTTTGGCCCTACCATTCAGAGTCTGATATTTCACCTTCTTTGACTTTTCCTCTCCCTTCTCTCAACTACTTTCCTCCTCTCCTCTTTTTTCTTTTGTTCTTTTTTCCTCTTTCTTTCTTTCTTTTGGCTTTTGAACATCAAGTCACAATGACAATGTTTCCACACCACCCCAGAGGCTGCCAGCTAGCAAGGAAAGGGCATCTGGTGTTACTCGTAAGCCTGATAAAACCAGACATGACAGCTTTGGGAGCGTAGAGGTGGGGCGGGGGGCAGGGAGCATAGGCTGGAGAACGAAAGATCACATTTCTAGCTGGCCTGCTGCTGCTTGGGCACCACAATGCAGAACCTGCCGTGAGACAGGATCCACAAAAATATGCATCTCTTTGGTGTAGCACTACAGACTACACACTAGATGCATCACCAAGGGGAACGGAATGGGAGGGACAATTCCTGCAAATAGATAAGTAGGTGCCAAGGAAACTTTAGACTCAATAACACCATCACTATATTAGATTTTTTGAAGCGTCTGATGGCGCAGCGAGTTAAACCGCTAAGCTGCTGCGCTTGCTGACCGAAAGGTCAGCGGTTTGAATCCGGGGAGCTGTCATCCACAGCTTCTGCCAACCTAGCAGTTCGAAAACATGCAAATGTGAGTAGATCAATAGGTACCACTCCGTAGGAAGGTAACAGTGCTCCATGCAGTCATGCCAGCCTTAGAGGCGTCTACGGACAACACTGGCTCTTTGGCTTAGAAATGGAGATGGGCACCAACCCCCAGAGTCAGACTCAACCAGACATAATGTCAGGGGAAACCCTCTACCTTTACTATATTCTATTTAATAACAATGATAGCAGTGATAGCAGCAGCAATAACACAATACACTCCAACTGTCTTAATTTGGCAGGGACATTCCTGAAGAAGCCCCTGCTTTCCCACTTTCTCATATGCTTTTTAAATGTCCCAGTTTCTCCCTCCTCTTCCACCTTGTCCCTGGACTAACATCAATTGCTGCAAACTGAATTCAAAGTGGAAAGTTAGATGCAGGGGCAACTTGAGAAGGCAGTCTTACCCTTCCCATGAGGCTCAGGCAAAACCAAATTGCTGCACCCTGTCTTATCTTCCATGTTCTCTCTCATTACTAACTTTTGCCATTGTGGCCACACTCTGATGTTGACTGGCAACATTTGTCCGAGTTTTCATCTGTTAAATATTGGGAGAGTTTGTAATAGTAGGAGGTTTTTTATCGTGCCAGAAGCAACCCAACCTTCATGTCAGCAGTCCAGCTGGCACAAGGGTTTAACTCACTGCACCACTGCAGCTCTCTATAATAGTAGTAACAGTAAAGAAGAGTAATAATAACACCAGCTGCAGAGTATAGCTATGTTGGAATTATGCTTCTTTAAACTACAAATTTTGGGAATCTCACAGCAAGTCATACTGATTCCCGGTTCTGAGAGTTGTCACCAAGAAAAAGTAACTTTTTAAAGGTTTGGTATTTGGACAGCCCAGTGCAAATGCACAGGTTAAAAGAGACTGCAAAAAATAACGCAGAGAGCACCAAGAGGGGAAATAAGGGAGAAAGAAAAACTGCAAAGCAGGGAGGAGTGAAGAATGCAGATGCACGGGTACACAGGAAGCCATCATAAGGTGTGATTCGGATGTGATTGAAGTGGGAATATAGCTCTGCAAGGGAAAATAGGAAGGGAGGAGTGACTAAATGAGCTGCATGTATAATCCCCTGGAAGCCTGCGTAGCAAAAATGACTGGCTTTGTCTTAAAACGGAGATCCTTGTAGCTGTTCCTGATCATGTATCAGAAGAACAGCCATTGCCTTGTGCCACTGCTTAAGGTATGCATGCGCTATAAAAGCAGTCCTGTCATTCATTCTGTAGCATGCCATAATACAGTGAGAAGACATGCCAAGCAACCTGAGAATTGTTGCTATAGAACAAATATATCATTGGTTCTGGGGAAGAAATAACAATAGGATTTCATAAGAACTGTGCCAGCAACTCCATGCCATAACTGTTATCTCGCTTTTTGCAAAACTAAACCCGTAGACCTGGCATGTGTCCTGGATTGTACCACATCAGAGAAGAGGGAGGTGGTTGCATGCTTGAATGCTCCTACACATGAGAAATTCAGCATGCCACCAAGAAGATTAGATCATACTCTTTACCTCCGATATGCTATTCTATCATAGTGCACATAATTAATTATATGAAAAGAGAGTAGAGTTTCCCTGAAATGTCAAGGCTAGGCAGGTTATTTATTTATCGTATCAGAAGCAAACCAAGGGTACAGTTGTAATGTATTTAAAAACACAAACAATGTTAAAAACTTGGCATTATACTAAATGTCCTTTGACCAGTAGATGGCCACTTGGAGTGCCTCTGGTGTTGCTATAAGAAGGTCCTCCATTGTGCATGTGACGGGGCTCAGACTGCATTGTAGTAAGTGGTCTGTGCTTTGCTTTTCTCCACATTCACATGTCATGGACTCTGCTTTGTGGCCCCATTTCTTAAGGTTGGCTCTACATCTCATGGTGCCCGAGCGCAATCTGTTCAGCGCCTTCCAAGTCACCCAGTCCTCTGTGTGCCCAGGAGGGAGTCTCTCATTCGGTATCAGACATGGTTTGAGGTTATGGGTTTTAGCCTGCTACTTTTGGACTCTCACTTGCTGAGGTGTTCCTGCACGTATCTCTGCAGATCTTAGAAAACTATTTCTTGATTTAAGGCGTTGGCATGCTGGCTGATATCTGAACAGGGGAGAGGCCAGAGATGTCACTGCCTTGGTCCTTCCATTATTGGCTACTACTTCCCAGCGGGTGTCAGGTGGTGCAATACCGGCTAAACAGTATAATTTATCTAGTGGTGTGGGGCGTAGACATCCTATAATAATGCAGCATGTCTCATTATGAGCCACAACCACTGTTTTAACGTGGCAAGTTGTATTCCACACTGGGCACGCCTATTCAGTAGAAGACTAGCAAAGCACAAGGGCAAATGTCTTCCCTGTGTCTGATTGTGATCTCCAGGTTGCACCAGTCAGCTTTCGTATAATATTGTTTCTAGCACACACTTTTTGCTTGATATTCAAAAGCAGTGCTTCTTATAAGTCAGAGCACAGTCCAGGATAACTCCCATGGTTTTGATATGCTGCAGTGCTCCAGTGGGACACCTTCCCAGATAATCCTCAGGGCTCAAGATGCTTGTCTGCTCTTAGTGGATGTGAGAGAAACCTCCCCACAGGATTGTAACACATCCGTGTGTGTCCTGGGCAACGTCTTTGTAGACGGCTGATTCTCTCACACCAGAAGCAACTTGCAGCATGCAACCAAACAAACAAGTAGACAGGTGACTCTTTGCAACGCCAAAAGAGAGGGTCAGAAGTGCTCCCAGGTGCAAGTTTGGGATGAAACCCATCTAACTAGGTAACATCACAAGGCAGAGCCAGGAAAAATGCATATTCCTTTTCAGCAAGCAGAAAAATGAATCCAACAGCTGCAACCATTCCTGCTAGGACTTGCATCCTGCGTGACTTTACCTACCATATATATAACAGATGGGGCAGCTCTTCCAGGTGCTACCCTGTTACTCGGGCACGTGGAGGGCTCATTGCCAGTGCTAGGAGAGTTCCTTCAAGCCTTCCACCACTCCTGTCTGCACATGTACAACAAATAGGTTTGCCAGGCAACACTGGTGCTCCATTCCGGCCCTGATCCAAATGGCAAGATAGGCATGAGTGCACCCCTCCCCCTTGTTTTGCTTTTTTTGGTGTATCAATATGTGCAATACACATGCAAGTACTTTATACTGAGCCAGAAAACTCTACCACAAGCTGGGAATGGGTCAGAAAGTCAGAATACATACAACGCCCCCACCACAATCCCGTTCTCCTCCTCCAGTCCTGTTCATCCTAAGATTTATCTTTCCATGTGGAGATGCAAGGAAGCATACCAGTTCCTCAAACCTCTAACCCAGAGATTTCCAAACATTTCATATTCGTGACACACCATCTTTATACATCCATTATTTTGTGACACGGCAATTCATTTTTATAGTAAACCAGAATCTAAATCAATTGCTTATAAGAGATACTGACACATACATATTGTGTAATAATGAAACATATGGGGACACAACAGTCCTCATTAAAATATTTCATTTCTATATGATTTCCTGTTTATTTCACACAGATCCAGAGATTTCTCATTATGCTCATGCGACACCCCTACACAATGCAGTCAGCACACGAATGTGTCGTGACACACTGTTTGGAAAGCTTTGTTTGAGCCAATGACCTGAGATTTGACAACACAAAGGACCATGCAGATCCACAGCTGAACATTTGGGGACTGAGGTTGAATGACCCACTTGATTTTATGCTCTGACTAGTAATCTAATCAGCTGTTGCCATGAGTAATCTTCTGTCAGATGACCTGAACTAGTTCAGGCTGTATCACATGATGTAGATCAAAGACATAGAAGAGAAGGAGATTGCACCACTATCCCTCCTCCTAACCTCCATATACTCACTGGCATGTAAAGACAAGTCACTTGGAATTATATGGGGAAAATAAGGCTCTTGAGCACACAAGAAAAACCTACATGACTTTCACAGACACTGGGGTCTTTTACATGGGAAATTGGATTCATTTTAACTGCCATAGCTACATCCTACAGAGATCTGGGATTTGCTGTTTCAGGAGGCACCAAAGCTCTCTGGCACAGAAGTCTACATACCTCATGAAACTACAAATCCCAGGATCTATAGAATGCAACCATGGAAATTAAAGCAGACTCAAATTGCTATGGTGTAATCATGTAGTGGGATTCAGACGCAGCACAATCACATTCTCCCTTCAAGTGTTCAGCTTACATAGTTGGAAGATGCATGAGTCCCTCTGGGGAGATAGGGAGGGCTATAAATAAAGCATTATTGTTATCATCATCATCATCATAATCATCATCATCATTATCATCATCATTATATTGATTGTTTGAAACAAACTTGGGGCAGGGACAATTATCTTTACACCCATTTCAGTAACAAAGAAATCCTTTGGATCTACTGTAAGTGTTGGATCATCACTATGAGCAACTCCAGCAGGACTGTCACAGAATTGCAAGAAATTACTTGAATTTTATTAGTTTGGATGGGACTCAGGGTGGATTCCAAACATAAAAGGCAAACATTCAATGCCCGAACACAACAATATACCCACAATAACAAAAATTGACAATCCAACAAATAAAAACAAATTATGACTTAACAACTAAACTTAAAATAAAAAACGCAACCTGTTATATCAGACTTAAAACAAAACATCAAACAGAAAAATTTAATGTCCTTGAAGATTTTTTATGACATTAATCCAAACAGTTATCCTTAGGAAATTGTATGAATTTGTAGCAAAACCAGATCCAATCTATTCATTGCTTTCATTTGTTCACTGATATTCTTCTCTTCAACAACTGATGACTGAACACTCTCATTTAACATTGTTTTTTTAATGTGATAGTTAAATGAAGTTATATTCTACTTTCAACATCCACTAAATTATTCCTGAACTGTTTATTTTATTTTACTGCTTGTAACTGAGTATTTGCATTCCCTCTTAATTAGCCATTGGGCACAAGAACATCTTGTCCATAAGTTATTATGTGTGCCCAGAGATTAGGTTAGTTCTGGGGCAGGGGCTCTCATTGAAGAAGTCATGAGTAGAGGGATACATGATTGGGAACTGGATGGATCAGATGAGAAGAAAGGGCAGTGAGACACCAACAAACTAGTCAATTTTTCATTTCTTTTCCCAATGTAATGGGGATCCTGGTTTACCCTGTCAACTTGTTGTCTGGATTTGCATTGGTCAAGTCAATTCAGAGCATGCTTACTACCATACAATCCTGACAATAACAATCTTGTCTAATTTTGGAAGTTAAGACAATGGTCAGATCTGGTTAATACCTGGATGGGAGACCCTAAGATCAGGGATCTCTTAGTAGGACTATGGAATTATCAACAGAGAATCATTATTGCCAGTTAGAATTGACAGTACTGTGTTAAAAGGAAAAGCTGTGTTACTCAGTAGAAGGCAGCTTCCTATATTCCACTTGCTACCCATGAGTAGACTGTCGAAGAAAATGACAACTTGGTGTATATGTTGGATGAGTCATCTATGAGTTGGCAGAGGGGGGATTATATCTTTCAGTAATGTTTAAAGTTTGGGAAAAAGATATTGCTATTGGGTTTCCATTTCTATCACAGGAAGCCAATCCAGGCTACAAATGTATTTGTGTAGTGATGGTTCTTGTAGAGAGACTGGGGTCTTGCTGGTTTTCTGACCATCACCTCACCATGTCAAGAGTGTTGGTCTTGAAGTTGAGGATGTTCTCTCAGAAGTACTAACAACCACGACAATATTTCCTTGATAGGGCCTGATCAGGATTTCATGCCCTTAGTCACTGTCACAGCCAGGAATGGTCACAGTATGTAATCACCTTTCACATATGACATAATCCAATCTGAATCAATGCAACTAAAAGGCAAAGGATATGGAGAAGGGGACTCTGGCCTGATAAAGGCAGAAAGCAGGAGTTAGTATTTCATTTGGGCTCCAATACAGATCAAATGGAGACAGTGGTAGACATTGTACAGGACATCATCAACATGACAAGAACCACTTTGTGTTGTTTTACATTGCTGTTGTCTTCTGTTGGCATGGGAAGTAATGGCAACCTTTGTGCCTTAACAAAAGACCCATTGGTAAGTAGCTCTCACTGCAAACCTTTCAGACTATAATCTTGAATGGACTTCTCCCTGACTTTTTAATAGGCTAGGACTGTGCAGTCTTTTCTTGCAGATCTGATTGCTCCCCTGTGCTCACTTATGGTGATCCATGTCTAACTTATTTATTTCTTTTGCAGGTTCAGCTTCAAGGCTGATAGAAGAGATTACAGCAATGGCTCAACAATAGGCCCATTGACAAGTGCAAAGTTCAATTTGGGCTTGGGCTCCTGAGCGTGAGCACATACTCTCTAAACATATATATTTGTTTGGAATGGCTTGCGTGAGCACACACTGTCTAAACATATATATGGATATGTATGTATATTAATGTCTATAAAAATAAATATAAACATTAAAGAACCTTCTATCAAAGCAAGATGAGAACCTCTGTAGCAGAAAAAAATAGTAGAGCCCAAACATGATTTGGCAATTTCAATAAGAGCTAAATCTATAACAAATCCCTTTCCACTATATCAGAGATTATCAAACTGTGCTCCTCCAGATGTTTTGGATTTCAGCTCTCACAATTCCTAATAGCTGGTAAAGCGGCTGGGATTTCTGGGAGTTGTAGGCCAAAACATCTGGGGACCCACAAATTGAGAACCACAGCACTAGATCATTGTTGAAGCCTAGCTGTGACTCACCAGTCACCAATTAATACATCATTACATTGCGATTTTCTCCATCATGTTAAACCCAAATTAGCATAGTGGGAATGAGGAGCAAGTTTTACCTCTTCAGCTGTTACAGCTTAGCTTCTAACTCAAAAAGACAGTGTTTCAGGATAGGTATGGATGGAGAGACTTCTAGCTTGCAGGATCTATGCTAGTTTTCAACTAAATTTGAGATCCATCCATTCGTTTGGTGAAAAAGACTTTTCCATACCCTTCAACAGTTTGATTCGGCACTGACAGGCCCAACTGATCCCCTATTGTCTCACTTTTGAAATGTCCCAGTTTCTCTCTCCTCCTCTCACTTTCCCTGTTGTCTTCAGCATACCTAAGCTGCAGCAAACTGAATTCAAAGTGTTTGGCATTCAACGCAATTTTCCTTTCCCAATAAGATAAGTCAAAATTACACTGCTGACACCTAGCTTGCGTATTTTTATTCAGTAACATTTTTTGCCAATCTGGCAATGCGGTATTGTTGTTGTCCCTAGTCTCAGTTTTAATCACTGAAATGCTGTAGGACACACATTCACCTTAACTCTGTGAAGTGAGTTGCTCAATCTGCAGACATTAAGGCTGCAAAAGTGGACAATGGGGGACAGCAACCCCTGCAGACAAGCCCCACTCTCAATGACCCAGAATGTGCAAGAAGCAGTGTTTGGAGATATTTACACATTCAGTGCTAAATATTGCAGAGAAGCTGGAATCATGTTTGATTAAGAGCACTTACCAGTCTCCTGGCAAGCAAGAATTCACCTTCCATTGCCTTTTACCGTATCCTTGTTGAACGCTTGTGTACCATAGGCCCACTACAACTGAATATAAGTCCCAACACAGTAGACCCCCAGGCTGGATTGACACTGCCATATAATCCGGTTTCTGAATCCAGATTATCTGCTTTGAACTGGATTATATGAGTCTACACTGCCATATAATCTAGTTCAAAGCAGATAAACTGGATTCAGAAACTTGATTATATGGCAATGTTGATGCCGTTTCATTTAACCGACAACCATGAGGATTGGTAGATGCCAGATAAATGCAGTTTCTGGTTGCCTGAGAGTTACTATTAAAAATAGATCTGACATTTACTATACCCCTTAATACACCATACCATAAACTTTGCATTGACTCAATATTAATATTGAAACACAGTACAGTAGAGTCTCACTTATCCAACATAAACGGGCCGGCAGAATGTTGGATAAGCGAATATGTTGGATAATAAGGAGGCATTAAGGAAAAGCCTATTAAATGTCAAATTAGGTTATGATTTTACAAATTAAGCACCAAAACATCATGTTATACAACAAATATGACAGAAAAAGTAGTACAATACGCAGTAATGCTATGTAGTAATTACTGTATTTACAAATTTAGCACCAAAATATCACGATGTATTGAAAACATTGACTACAAAAATGCGTTGGATAATTCAGAACGTTGGATAAGCGAGTGTTGGATAAGTGAGACTCTACTGTAATTAAAAACGAATAAAGATAAACTTAATGTAGCACAGTTTTACCGTATTGTAAAAACAGCTTTGTGAATGCAGTATCATTTCTTTGATTTCTGTTTGCTGGTTGCTGGGTAGTTTCAGTTATCTACTGTTTATATTTTAGCCAAGTTACAACACTTCGTTTTTGCATATTACATTTGTCACATTTGCACTGTCCCCAAAGTTCTGTGCAACCAATGAAGTGTCAGGGCATGAATGCAGAAATCTTCTGCCTGTGCAGCTTAGAATTACAAGATTTGGATGCATGCAACCTTAAAGAAGAAATGCAAGATCGAGGCAAATCCAAAATAGAAGCTCCACCATTAAGATTCCCCTTTTGTTCCCTCCTAAATACATAACTGAAAATACCACTACCTTATTCAGAGTGAAAGGGCCTACTCTTTATCCCTGGCAACTGCAGCTTCTCTCCAGTTCTCCCTCTCTGAACTCAGCTAGAAAGTACAACCCCTTCCTTAGGTTTTCCCCACCCATTGGAAGAAACCATTCATAGGGATTGCACTTGCAAACAGCTTTAACATTAAAGAATTCTGACCCCAAGAATTTATTTTGGTACCAGACTGAACGGAGTGCATGGTTCAGACCAAAATTGGCTTTTGCTTGCCCCAACCTTTTTTCCCCCTCTCATTTCAGGTAGAAGTCCAGGAGAAAGAGTCCTTTTGGTGCTGCTATTTGTCCTACTAAGAGTCCAAAATCATTGCCCCGTGTCTCCCAGCCAAGGAACATTGAACACATTGTGTGGATTTGCTGACCTTGGCTAACAAGTTCAACCTATCAGTATGAAGAAATTATCGTTAATTTGTATCCCTGGGGTGCTTTCACACTGCACAATGTTAGCACACTGATTCCAGTTTAGCTGCCTATGGGATCCTGGGATATCTAGAGGGGCGAGTTACTCGGGCTGTCCGGCTGAGAATTGTAAATAGTCTCTCCCTAGGCTGCAAATTCTTGAATCTCATAGGATGGAGCCATGGCAGTTAAAGTGGAATCATAGTGCTATAAAACATGTAGTGTGAACCCTATCTAAATTTTCCAGCACTACAAGTGTTGGAAAATCTTATGACAAACTTTGTTTCAGAAGAAAGGGATGTGCACAAATATATCCCACAGGATTTGTGGAGCTGTACACTCCTAAGAAAGTGAGCAGCAGCTTATCTCAAGTATGTTAATGTCAGTTCTATCTACTAGAGTTTTCCAATATTGTGTCTAGTTTCACTATAAAGCCAGCATTCCATATTTTTCTCAATTCAGCAGTACAGTTCAATGCTTGAATCAATATAAAAATTGCCTTATTTCAACCAACCATCCTGAGTGTGTCAGTCAGCCCCCTCTAGTGACAGTTGTTGGCGTTACTTATTTCTACCAGCAAATTCACAAAAGTACAATCCTTGTATCTAGAATCATAGAATCATAGAATAGTAGAGTTGGAAGAGACCTCATGGGCCATCCAGTCTAACCCCCCGCCAAGAAGCAGGAAATCGCATTCAAAGCACCCCCGACAGATGGACATCCAACCTCTGCTTAAAAGTCTCCAAAGAAGGAGCCTCCACCACGGCTCATAGGGCTTGTTCTCCAGACCCTTGATCATTTTAGTTGCCCTCCTCTGGATGCTTTCCAGCTTGTCAACATCTCCCTTCAACTGCGGTGCCCAGAACTGGACACAGTATACCAGGTGTGGTCTGACCAAGGCAGAATAGAGGGGTAGCATGACTTCCTTGGATCTAGATGCTATACCCCTATTTATGTAGGCCAGAATCCCGTTGGCTTTTTTAGCTGCTGCATCACATTGTTGGCTCATGTTTAACTTGTTGTCCATAAGGACTCCAAGATCTTTTTCACACGTACTGCTGTCGAGCCAGGCATTGTCCCCCATTCTGTATCTTTGCATTCCATTTTTTTCTGCCGAAGTGATATGTGATATGTTCCCAGCCTTCATATGGATATGTGAAACCATAGGTAATAGCGGATCCTATAGAAATGATGCAATTCTGGCCCAAATATACCATAGAGTAATGCTAGAGAATGTAGAAAATGCTTAGATTAGACATATTTTGTTGGACATCTATCAATACACATAATAAAAGTGAAAAAATGTGAATGTGTACATATGGAGGAGGTGTCCACTTACACAGACAGCCTCCTGCCTCCACAAACAGCTATATTTCCCACTGAGCAGGAGACACCCATGGCCCTCCATCCACTGACATGCAGGTTATAGTGAGCGTCATGAACATGAAGCCCAAACCCTGCCCGTGTCCTCCACAAACACCATTCTGCCCCCACCCAAGTGAAGGCTTTCATGCGGGGACAATTCTAGATGTTCTATTTTTCCTCCAGAATGGACATCCTAGAGTTTCTTAATTTGCCTCTCCCTTAACCCTTTCTTATGGCACACAGTTAACAGAGAAATTGATCAGCAACTGAACAAGAGGTTTGGGGAGAATTCACCATGATTTACAAGAGTTGTACTTGGCATAAACCCAGAGAGCACTGTCAACCCAACCAATGATGGATCTGGACCAAACTTGCCACAGATAATGGGACTTGCAGTCCCTTCACTGATACTGTGACCCCCATCGCCTATGGACTGGGATCAAACTTGGCAGAGAGAAGCCTCATGACCAACTGAACATACTGCAGTATGGACCTTGATTTTGGGAGTTATACTTGCACCCAGAAAGCACTAAAGCCAGCTGACGTCAGATCTGGACCAAACTTGGCACACAGATCCAACATGGTCAACTGTGCATACAGGCCTGGTTTGGGGGTGATTGACCTCGGATCTGGGAGTTGTAGTTCACCCTTATCCAGAGAGCCCTGGACAGATCTGGACTGAACTTGGCACACAGACCCAACATGGCCAACTGCAAATACTGGCAGAATTTGGGATAATTGCCTTGGGAATCTGGAGTTGTAATTCACCCTTATCCAAACAGCACTGAACCCAGCCAACGACGGATCTGGACCAAACTTCAGTGATATTACCTAACATCCCAAAACATACAATGCCTTCTTCTAATAAATAACCCAGGCACCGCCGGGTACCCGACCTAGTATATCAATAAAACGACAAATACCAGTTCCACAGATACAGGAGTCATACTGTACTCCCCCCATCAACTCAACACAACCACCAGAGATACCGTTTTAGAGGAAATGTTTTAACACTGTACTGCTCACATCTTGGGGGGGTGGGGGCATGCCTGAAATACTAAAGAAACAGAAAGGGAAAAGAAGCATAGCAGCAATGGGATCTGATGAGAAACATCTCCTTCTTGAAGTTTCTTTTAAAATAAATCAACCAATGAAAAAACATACCTGGAAAGAACTACATGGAATCCCAGATGCTTGCCATACTAAAGGCTTGGTCTGCAGACAATCCGAACCATCAAGGCACAAGATTCTGAAGACTTGGCTGGAAACATGAATTTTCCATGGGGAGCAACCAGGAGTGTTGGTATGGAGGAGGAAGCAAGACAAGGGCTTTGTTCCCTTCCAAGTAACAATTCTGTCCCCCAAATGAACATTTCCTTCAGTCCCCAAATGTCTAGCACTGCAAAGAATGTGACATGGGAAAGTATTCACACCTATAAATCTTGCATTTGCTGTGTTTGCATTACTTTGGTGACTCTGTTTGCCCTTTTCTATGGATGCATAAACTTTATTTCTAAATACAGACAACCTCCAAGTTATGAACAAGATAGATTCTGAAGGTTTGTTCTTAAGTTGAATTTGTATGTACGTTGGAACAGGCACATTTTTAAGTGTGACTCCAGCCAGATAGACAGATAGATGATAGATAGATGACAGACAGATATCAGCTTTGGATAGCGTATGAAAGGGTTAACACTCATGTGGTGTTTGTTTTGCTGCCTGTGCCCCTTTTCAGATATTTCATCTCACTTTCTGTCCTTGTGAGAGTTGAATTTTGAAAAATTTGGCTTGTTGTGGAAAAAAAGGATTGGTGATACAGCCTCAATGGAGATAATTTTTCCCCCTGATAACTTGTTCCAGGAGTGAATTTCCTTTCCTACAAGTAGATTTCTCTCACTTCCTGTTGTCTCAGCCCTTTTCTAGTCATTTTTAAGTCAAATGTTTGTAACTTGGGGATTGCCTGTACTGAAGCTTAGGGTTACTCCAATGCTAGAAATATAGTTTCCCCAATGAAAAGTTTATTGGGGAAACTATTTTTTTCTCACATTCCTCTCTCACACACAGGTCTCCTCTGAGGAGACCTGATTTGTGTTTTGAAAGCCATTTGATTAAAGTAGGTTCTCCGTGCTTTACATGAGGGATGGACAGTCCTCCACAGTGGATTGCAATCTCTTGCCATCAACCAATATCAGCTAGGATTGCTAGGACTCATGGGCTGTCGGGCAAATTGTCACAAAATGCTGGTTCCCTGGATGGGTTGGAGAGTTGCACATAACGCTATTCTTTTGCCAGGAGGTGAGTCCACCAAAACTGGAATTGACTCATGCCTAAAATGACTCATGAAAACTGGAGACTCGTAGTCAAACCAAAGCCTGGCAACCCTAGTCTGACCTGTTTCTCTAATTCTGCTATTTTTAACTGCACTGAAATCTACCACTTCTGGCATTTCACTCTGCTTCAGACTGCTGGCTTTGGGGCAAGGAACCAACATGGCTTAATTTGAAGTGGAGCTAATTGGAACAAAACTTGAAGACCTACTTTTAATTCCAGGCAGTGTTGTTATCTTACCAAATCATTGGGAGCCCCCAGTGACACAATGGGTTAAACCCTTGTGTTGGCAGGACTGCTGACCGACAGGTTGGCGGTTCGAATCCAAGGAGTGCAGGTGAGCTCCCTCTGTCAGCTCCTGTTCCCCATGCGGGGACATGACAGAAGCCTCCAACGAGGGTGGTAAAACATCAAACATCCGGGTGTCCCCTGGGTAACGTCTTTGCAGATGGCCAATTCTCTCACACCAGAAGCGACTTGCAGTTTCTCAAGTCTCTCCTGACACTAAAAAAAAAACCCAAACCATTGGAAAAAAACTTGGGAAATATTTTTGAAAACACTTCAGTACAAAATAGTTGTGGGGAAAAGAATGTTGACCCACAATATGGCAAACTAATGGTGTACCTTTACAAAGATCCAGGTTTTGACCTAACAGGAGTTAAGAAGCCCACTGAATCAGACATAGTTAAATGTTGAACCCTATGAGTACTAGCAAGCTTACACACCAAGCTTCCTGGTGCAACGCTCGTATATAAATGTCTACATGGATCAACCTTGGGTCTCACATTATTTCCTGCTAACATCCAGTCGTATCCCTGCAACTATCCACTTGGCTGCAGTTGTCACCTATGAAATCTCATGAAACTTGAGCTCATTGTATATTTAAAAAGTAATGGAAATATATTAGAACAAAATAGAAACAATGGAAACATGAAGACGCTAGGAACTTAACTCTTCAAAGTTTCTACTTCCAACAAAAGGTTATTTTTTTCCATTTGGATTCTAATTGCCAAGTTCTACCTATATAGCACCTAAACCTTCTCAGATGTACAAGGACTCCTTGAAAAAGTAAATGTTCTCTAAGAAAGAATACCACGGATCCCAAGAGAAGTTACTTTACTGATGATTAATGGAGTTTAAATTTGGCTATCCTTTTTCTCAGTGCTCACATGCCCCCCCCCCCCCCAAAAGGGAATGACCTCAGTCTGCATTGAGATGCCTCCAAGCCAACTGAACTACAAAAGAAACAACATTTGTACAAAATAAAGCCTAGGGCTAATATCATGTTATCAAAGGCTTTCACAGCTGGAATCATAGGAGTGTTGTGTGGTTTCTGGGCTCAATGGATCCTCTGAAGATGCCAGGCAAAACATCAGGAGAAAATGCTACTAGAACACAGCCATACAGCCCGGAAACCACACAGCACTCCACTAATATCATCATCATTTCTTCTCTTATATTATTTTTAACATCTTTGGCATGATGAAGAGGGCAGTGGAGCTTCAAAAGCTTTCATTATGTATTTTGTACATTTTGAGTGAACAATGTGGATTTTGGATTATAAAAAGTAATGTGACCTTCTTGGCTTGCACATAAAGATAAAACACATACAAGAAACAAAAGTCCTACACAGTTTCCTTTAAAGACACAAGTATATCAATAGCATACAATCTTCCTTCCTCTAATACACATATTCTGGAAGAATGTGTATGAAGTGTTGGGCAGGAGAATACATTTAGAAATATTTATTACCTTACAATAATAAGCACCAAAGATCATCTAAAAATATAAAGTTGCCAACAATGAATCAGATCATTGGCCCATTGCTCAGTTCTTCTAAATCTCAGGCAGGAATTTTTACCAAGCCTGAACCTTTAACTGGAAATAGTGGAAACTGAACATGCAAAGTCTGAACTCAACTGTCCAGAGTACATTATTGCAGTCTTATAAAACAATAATGGTATACTTTTCCCCAAGTATTTTGTTTCCCCTGGCACGAGCATCCCTAGGGATAGGGGAAGGAAATGTTTTTAGTATTTAATTTCAAGCAGTGAAACATCTGATACTGACACCAGTTTTGCTTTTGTGATTGTTTGTGGCATCAGGCTTTTGGTAAAAACTGCCTTTGTGTTGTCCTTGCAACCTTCCCAGCTCCAGCATGGAAGGTAGAAAGGTGGTCCAATAAACTCTTCCTTCCGCATTTGACAAGCAAAGCTTCACTTCCCAGCTTCTCTGCTCCATTTCCTAGATGCAAATCCCTTTACAGCTATCGATTTATGGCTCTGCTTTGGTAGTTGAACTGAGGTTACATGAGATTTCTAGGAAGGAGGAGGCTTTTCCCAGAATGGTCTCCAAACAGTAGAAGTAAAAAACCATGGGAACATGACAGAGCAACCAAAATGTAAAAGGATAAATGCTTGGCTAGCTGGGGAAGGGATTGCTTCTGGGGCAAAGTAACTTGGTGTGGAATACGGTGCTGGGCGCAAACACTGATTTTTGTCAAGAGACATCTCACAGCTTTGAGAAGCTTTTCCTCAAAAGAAGGGCAGGGAGGGAGGTGTCTCATTGCATGAGAGCTGACGTATAAAACCAGTGAGGGTTATGAGGGCTGGACAGCTGCAACAGCCTTGGCAGTGTTGAATTGCTGTCTCATCCTTGCCGATGGGAGTTTGAAATCAGCAGTAATCCAAGACCTTGGCAAAAACAGAAACAAAACAAAACCCAAGAAGCAAACTTTCTTTCTTCTCCGAAGCCTGCCAGAACCCTAGGAGGCCTTTTCTGTATAATGCAAAAAATGTTGTAATGTTTGAACATTTAATCAGACAATCTTTTTAACCTTCCTTTTAAGCAAACTCTCCTAGAGCTGCTCACAATAAAAAGATGTTAAAACAATGACTGAACAAATATAATAAAAACAGTGTCTGACGCAAGACCTTTCTTATGGTCACCAGTTTTCTTTGAACAGTGAAAATTTCCACGTATACAATGCTTTCATGGTTTTAGTTCCTTTTGAAAGAAGTTCATCAGGGGTTTATTGGTTACTGGTTATTTGGTTACTTTTATTGTACTTATTGATCATCTCTCAGCCCTCCATTTATGTACCAGTTGAGCAGAGATGGGGACATGGCTTCAACACTCCTACTCAAAAGTCTCTGCTCCCACATCAGACCGCCAAAGAAGTAAACATTTTAAGCTGCCTATGCTTATAGAACTCAAATTCAACTCTCTCAGCCCTTTCCTTTGACTTTCCTCAAGTTCTATCACAGTACTTTGCTACCTTTTACAGATACAGTAGAGTCTCACTTATCCAAGCTAAACGGGCCGGCAGAAGCTTGGATAAGCGAATATCTTGGATAATAAGGAGGGATTAAGGAAAAGCCTATTAAACATCAAATTAGGTTATGATTTTACAATTAAGCACCAAAACATCATGTTATACAACAAATTTGACAGAAAAAGTACGCAGTAATGTTATTTTGTAATTACTGTATTTACGAATTTAGCACCAAAATACCACGATATATTGAAAACATTGACTACAAAAATGGCTTGGATAATCCAGAAGCTTGGATAAGTGAAGCTTGGATAAGTGAGATTCTACTGTACCTAGAATGCCATATCCTTAGATGAAGCGAGACAGATTTGCCTTTTTTGGATTGATTTTTTGGATATACAGAATATCGCCCAAACAACCAAGAACTTAAAAACAAATGCATATGAAGAGAGAGACAGAGAGAGAGAGAGAGAGAGGAGAGAGACAGAGACAGAGACAGAGTCTTAGCTATATATTGTTGTTTGTTTATCTAACAAGAGATATGGCAGGCCAAATCCAGTTATGAATCTAACTTTTAACTGCTCTTATGACCACTAGCTGTATTCTGGCAAGTCTTACAACAGTGGTGTTTCCGAACTCTGGTCTTCCAAGTGTTTTGGATTCAGCTCTCAGAATCTCTACTAACTGGTCAAGACACTTGAGGCTTCTGGGAGTTGAAGGTCATAATACCTGGAAGACTAGAGTTTGCAAATCACTGGTGTATAGTGTTAATGTGACTATAGCATATCAAACATGTGTCTCCTTGCCCCATCTCTAAATATGAGTCTTGGAAGAATAATTTTAAAAGTCCAGTAGAATTTGACGTCAGGTATATCAATGAGCATTGAATTTTGAGGACAAAACATTGGGGTGAGCAACTTTACCCACATTCTGCATTAGAACCACAAACATATACAAACATGATTCTATGATTCTGTTTGCTTATGTGGACACATGTGTACTAGTGCAGACACACATACACATGAATGTACTAGACTGCTTCAGATCATGTCACACCATTTAGCATCATAAGGTTGCACAAATAATCTCTTTGCCATTGAATTTTGATGACTCCTTCTTGCCCTGAACATACATGTGGATGCATTACTATTAATATTTTCAACAGTATATTGACATAACCTTGAATGTAGGTGGAGTACCTAACCTCATTACATGCAAAGGCATAGCTGTGTTGTCTCACATCTATAAAAAAAATTACAAGTAGAACTAACTCTGTGTTCCAAAAAAGCCATTACAATGGTAGCACTGAACAAATGCAAAGTTTTTCCCCTCACCTTTGAGTAATTACAGATACCACATACGGAAACAAGTCAAAAGCAGACTTGATTCTTAATACCTCACAACCTCTGAGGATGCCTGCCATAGATGTGGGCGAAACGTCAGGAGAGAATACTTCTGGAACATGGCCTCACAGCACGAAAGACATACAACCCTTGATTCTTAATAGTTTTTTTTCCCTACCACCAGGAGATGGGAATGGAGAATATAGGAATCCATTTGCTTTACTCTTTAAGGAATCCCAAACAACACCTCCCCACAAACTAGGAAGCTTAGCTTCCAAATGAATAACTATGGCTGTTACGCCTGGTCTTCATACTTCATGACCACCATGACCACCACCCCGAGATGAGTGGTTACCTTGTAGTGGGCAGCAACACATTCCTTTGCCCAGGGCTGGTGGATGTTTTGTAGGTGGGGTGGGGTGAGGTGACTGTGCTGTTCCAGACACAGCAGAAGACCACTCCTACAGCTCTCCTTTGGTGCAAATTCTGGGTCTCTTGTATGCTGTGCACCTTCTTGAACTGAGTGGCCCCACTGGCCTAAGCCAGGATGGCGACACCGTCTTCTCCACTTTACTCCAAAGAGATTCTGTCTGTAACTGCGCAAAGGGCTCTTTCCACGCCCCCAAACCCCTCCCTTCCCCTGGCTGCTGAAGTCCCATATGCTTCACACTCAGCTAAGATGACAGGACTGGATACTTCAAATAGTGACGACTACGGAGGATCCATCCGGCATGGCTCACTCTGTACCCTTCCCATCTTCTGACAGCCCCCCTCCCTTCTCATCCCTTGCTCTCAGTCCCCAAGATGCATAATTAATCTGAAGGACCATCGTGAAGAAGGTGGCCACGGCTGCTCCACCGCATGCAGGTCAAATCTGTCTGGGTCATTCTTCTTATGGAACAGAAGTCATCTGGAGACGCTGAGCGGCTCAAAAGGCAGAGGGTGCCAAGCTATTTTTGTCCACATAAGAGATGGAGACAGGCAGGGCCATGTCAGGCCAACTACAGACTATAGCCCCTAAAAAGGGAGGGAGAGGCGGCCTCCTAACTCAGGCAAGCTTTCAAGCTCTTCATGTGAAATTCAGCTGTTGTAAAGGCAACCGAAAGGCACCTGAGGTCACGTATGTATATGGGGTATCTGTCCAAACAAACTTTATTTGTTGTAGTAAGGGGAAGGGTTAACCATTCCCTCCCATCTTTTACTCAACCCAGGCTGATAAACTTTTAACAAGGGGAATTCATGCCAGCCACATCCGGAGAAGCACTTTTTATTATAGTCCTTACAAGAAACGTCACTGCATCTCACTCACAGCTCTTGTGCAGGGATGAGAAGGCTTGAAGTGATGAATAGCTTTCAAGGCAACACAGGCATCACAGCCGGCCCTAGGAATTTTTCAAGTGTAGGCGAACAGAATTTTGGACACCCCCCCCCCCAAAACCAATCACTGAAAAATTAAAGCGTTGGATAAGCGAAAATGTTGGATAATAAGGAGGGATTAAGGAAAAGCCTATTAAACATCAAATTACATTAAGATTTTACAAATTAGGCACCAAATCATGTTTTACAATAAATCAACAGAAAAAGCAGTCTCGACTGCGCCCCCCGTATGTTTTGTGCCCCAAGCGACCGCTTAATTCGCCTCATTGTTGGACCGGCTCGGACAGGCATTTGCCTCCAGGTATCAGGTCACATGGCAGCTGGTGGGAAATTGAAATCAAATATTTAGCCTTGGAATTACAAAATGGCTTCCCTGACTTTGTCAAATTTCATGCCTTTATTTATGTTCATAGAAGAGCTGCACCTAGTGGTTTCAGCCAGCCAGAATAACCATTTTCATATCCATGCCCTCATGGGCTACAAGAGACCGACCTTAGGCATCCATGCACTGAAAACACAAAAACAAAGGATGATATTAGAAATTTTGCAGAGGAGAGCAGACTAAAATGCAGACATTTAACAAAGCCTCTGACAATGAAGTTCCTTTTACAAAGCCTTTTTATGTCTGACCAGTCTCCTTTTCCAACTTGGTCTCTGTCTAATCTGTGAAGATTTTAGTAACATTAATGATGGAAGAGGGTGAAGAAGAGCTGAAGAAATGCAGTTGTGCTGCAGATGCGTCTCTGCAGTAAACAATGCATAGAATCATAGGGTTGGAAGAGATCACATGGGTCTTCTAGTCCAACTTCCTGCAATAAAGCAAAGGTAATAAAATTTGAACTGGGAATAATTTGATCCTATTCCAGTCAATCCTACTGTAACTGTATTACAAGGTATACAATGGATTCCTCCAGAATACATTACAAGATTTACTGTAAAAAGCAAAATAGAGAGAAATTATGAGAATAGATAAGCATGCCTCAACCAACTCATTTCCTGCATGTTTAAGAAAGCACAGATCTATATATTTAGCCTTCAAAATGGAAACCATCAAGAAAGAGTTTGGAAGAAACCAGGAGACTGGCAGGTATTTTATGTATTGTGTCAGACACAAATTGGGAATACAGTTATAATTTATAGAAAAACCACAAACAAAGTTTTTAAAAATTGACATTATACTACATTTCCTTTGACCAGAAGCTGGCCACTTCAAGTACCTCTGGTGTGGCTGTAAGGAGGTAGTCTTTGGTTTGCTTTTCTCCACACTTGCATGTCATGGATTCCACTTTATAGACCCAATTTAAGATTATCTCTGCACTTTGTGGTGCCAGAGTGCAGTCTGTTCAATGCCTTCTAAGCCGCCCAGTCTTCTGTGTGCCCAGGAGGAGTTTCTCATCCAGTATCAGCCACTGATTGAAGTTCAAGGTTTTTATCTGCCACTTTTGGGCTCTCCCTTGCTGAGGTGTTTCTGCGAGTATCTCTGTAGATCTTAGGAAACTATTTTTTATTTAAGGAATTGGCATGCTGGTTAATATCCAAACAGATGTTGGGCTGGAGATGTCAACGCCTTGGTCCTTTCATTGCTGGCTTCTACTTCCCGATGGATGTCAGGTCGTGCAATACCGGCTGAACAGTACAATTTCTCCAGTGGTGTAAGGCATAGACGTCCTGTGATAATAATTTTACTGGCAGCTAAAATCAAAACGAAAAGAACCAGGTCTCAATATTTCCAGGAATGTGCTTCTTTCCGGATGAGCCTCATTTTCCTTTGCTCCAACTTATTTAGCACTCTGATTTATTGCATATGTCATTTGAGATCGTTACATTTAGAGTTTACATAATTGTATCATATTGTTTCCATTTATTAACTACATCCATAATGCTCTGAACTCTTTCTTGCCACAAATAACTCATGTTGGTTTATGGCAGAGTAATCCAAACATTTCATGATCTCTAGCAGAGAATTTAAGTACGTAGATCAGAGCTTTCCAAACACTGCATGTGGGTGACACACTTTTTAAACATTCATCATTTTGCAACATGGTAATTCAGTTTTACCAGCTAACTGGAAGTTAAACCAACCCCCTATAAGAGATACGGGCACATACATAAATAGTAGTGATAAAATGTACAGGAACACAACATATCTCATGAAAACCTTACATTTATATTCATTTAAATGTATGATTTACTGTTTTTTCTTTTTAAAAAAAGTCTTTAATTTTTAAAAAGATTTATTGACACTTTTGTGTATTATGTATCTATTGGGCACATCAGCCCTATATATAAGGTTAAAAATTTTCAGCTTCAGTACAATCTTACATACTCAGAAATAAGACATATTGAAATGTTGTGTGGTTTCCTGGCTGAATAGCTGTGTTCTAGATCCTCTGATGATGACAGCCACAGGTGCAGGCAATATATCAGGAGAAAATGATGCTAGAACACGCCATACATCCTGGAAACCACATGAAGGCCATGACAGCCTTTGTCAATACATTAAGACATATTGAATTCAGATGGAATGATTTCTAGTCAATTTTTACCTTTCCAAATGGCATTGGATTCCAACTCCCATCATCTCTCATTGCTGGTCATGGCGGTAGGAGCTAATGGAAATTGTGATCCTGCAGATGTTAGAATGTAAATTGACCCACTAATATGAAGAAGTGAAGCATCGCGCAGCATGAAAACATTAGTTAGTCTCTTGAACGTGTATTTTAGAAGACAGGATCTTGGTGTTTTCCTGTAATAGTAAAAATCAATAATCAGGAGGAAAGCAGAAATGTCTGTTTTTAAGATTATTCAGAGCAACAGCTAGCTCAAATCTGGGTTGCTGTGAGTTATCCAGGCTGTATGGCCATGTTCCAGAAGCATTATCTCCTGACGTTTCACACACATCTACGGCAGACATCCTCAGAGGTTGTAAGGTCTGTTGGAAACTAGGCAAGTGGGGTTTATATATCTATGGAAAGTCTAGTTGGGAGAAAGAACTCTTGCAACTTTCACAGGAGAGAATGCTTCTGGAATATAGCCATACAGCCCGGAAAATAAAATAAAATAAAAATAAAACTTTATTTATATACCGCCCTATCTCTCAGAAGGGACTCAGGGCGGTTTCCAATCATAACAGCATAATAACCCATTATTAAAACAAGGTAAAATCTATACAATTAAATAAACAATAAATAACACTTACAACAACAAAAACTCACAGTAACCCAGTGATTCCGGCCATGAAAGCTTTTGATAATATATCTCAAATTTGTTTTAGCTCAAGACATAAAAGCAACTAGTAGCACCTTTAAGATTAAATAATGGGCATCTGACTAAATATGCTGAGTCCATGAAAGTTTATGGCAGAAATTTCTTCCTCCCTCTTAAACTACAAGGTACTTTTACATCTCTTTAAATCTTTTCACGTTTCTAGGACTGAAAGTTTGGAAGCCAAGCTCTATGGGGAGCAGCTTAGGAAGCTCAGTATATTTAGAATAGAGGAAAAATGGTTGGTGCTGCTCTGGAGGCTATGGCACCATCTACACTGCCTTGTACGGCCTGTTCTACACAGCTGTATAAAATCTACATTGAACTGGATTATATGCCAATATGGACTCAGTTCAAAGCAGATATTGTGGATTATCTGCCTTGATATTCTGAGTTATATGGCTGTCTGGAAGGGCCCATAGACTATTGGGAAATTGGCTGGATTAGAGTTATTAGGATCACAACTATCAGGGTATAGATTATGACCTGTTGGGATCACAATCTAATGGAGTAGCACAGTTTATTTGGTAATGGATGACTACTGGGCATGTAAATATTTTGTTTCAATTAGATGCTTTCAACAGACAATGATGCAAGCACACTTCTTTTAAAGTAACAAGTACTGTTGATTTCATGCATTTAAAGATACAGGCACATTTCTTTGTCAGGTTAAAAACTTCAAAACATTAAGAGAGTTTGTATCTTAAACTTATAAACTTTAACAGTTTCTTCATAAACTATATAGCTTTATACAGGTCTCTTTAATAAGAGTTTGTTGTTGTTTATTCGGTTCAGTCACTTCCGACTCTTCGTGACCTCACGGACCAGCCTATGCCAGAGCTCCCTGTCAGCCGTGGCCACCTCCAGCTCCTACAAGGTCAAGCTAGTCACTTCAAGGATACCATCCATCCATCTTGCCCTTGGTTGGCCCCTCTTCCCTTTTCCTTCCTTTTTCCCCAGCATCATTCTCTTCTCCAAGCTTTTCTGTCTTATCATTATGTGGCCAAAGTACTTCATCTTTGCCTCTAATATCCTTCCCTCCAGTGAGCAGTCAGGCATTAGGTAGAAAGTGGCCAGGCTTGCAAGCAGCAAGGCTATTTGGTGCTATTCAACCTGGCCAACCCAGATTTCCCCTAGATAGAAAACCCACAGGTTTTGGAGCCACGAGGCTACTCCGTCCCATTCAATCTGGTCTAGCAAGGATGTCCTATGTAGAAAGTGGCCATGCTTTTAAGATGCAAGACTATTCAGTGCAATTCAAGCTGGCCAAACAAGGATTCCCCTACAAAGGAAATAGCCAGACTTCAAAGCAGTTCTTTGATTGAGGGTGCTACTCCAGCTCACCAAACAAGGATTCCCCTAGGTATCACATAGCCAGGCATTGAAGCTGCAAGGCTATTCAGTGCAATTTAACCAGACCAACAAAGGATTAACCTTGGTAGAAGGCAGCCAGGCTTTGAAGCAGCAATACTACTCTGTACTATTGAAGTTGACCAACCAAAGATTCCCCTAGGTAGCAAGCAACCAGGCTTTGAAGTAGTGAGGCTATTCATTGCCTTTTTAACAGCCCAAAAAAAGTTCCCCTAGAATGCAAGTCTTCCAAGCTGCAAGCCTATTCCATTGTATTTCAGCTCACCAAACAAATATTCCCATAAGAAGAAAACAGCCAGGCTTTGAGGCTGCAAAGCTATTCACTGTTATTCCACCTGGCCAACAAAGGATTCCCATAGGCCTCAGTAACGCGTGGCCAGGACAGCTAGTAATAATAATGATAATAAGAGTTCACTTCCTAAGAAAACACAAGTGTCAACAGTTCATGCCTCTGCATTCTAACAGACTTCTATACTCAAGGCTCAACATTGTCTTCTAACAGACTCAAGGCTCAATTGACTTCTCTAACAGTCATCTTTTAAAAAAGTGAATAGTCTATGAGTCAGTCACATGACCTGCTGCCCCACCCACTGCTTTATGTATATAGAAATAAAACCAAACAGGCATATACTTCAGGATATAAAACAACATACTATAAAACAGACAAGCATCAAATAGAGGCTTGAGAAGGTTGTTTTCCTCCAACACAGACACCATACACAAGTAGTCTAAAGGTAATTTGGTCCTCAGATTTGTTTGGTTTTTTTACTTCATTTCCCAGAATTCCCGGTCATTGGCTATACTAGCTGAGGCTTCTGGGAGTTGAAGTCCAAACGATACTGAGGACAAAGCGTTGGGAAGCAAGTGGGGGCGTGGCATGCGCATGCGCGAGGAGGAGTCGCGGTTTCTCCCTAGGCAGTCATGGTAGAAATATCAAAAGAACATGTCTCTTTAAAGAACCGCTTCCTACTGCGCATGCGTGTGTTTCAAACCTTTTGGCAGAGGGACGGGGACGCAGTTCTTGCAAAGTACCGCTAGGTGGCGCCGTAATACTCAAGCGTCGAGGAGGGAAAATAGCAGCGAGAGTTGGAGGGAGATCCACTACCCTCAAAAGGTCACGACGTGCAACGCCGGAAGTAATATCACAGGAAGTTCCTTTTTGTGTCTCGACGCTGCGGCAGCGCTGAGGGAAGACCAGGGAGGGGCTGAAAGCGGCTGTGGAAAAGCCCGCCATGAGCGACGGGTCTGGGGAGCCTGCTGCCGAGGCCCCGCCCGCGACCGAAGGGGGCGTCCGAATCGTGGTGGAATACTGGTGAGGGGAGGAGAAAAAGTGCACCCTGGCCCCGCCCCCTTTCCCGATTAGGCCCCGCCCATTTCGCTCAATCCTCGCCTTTTTTTTCTTCACGGGCCCGACCGCCTTCTTTTTGGCCCAGCCACTTTCTCTCCTTTTAAGGGTGCTTCTCTGTCATAGAATTCCTGCATTTCTGAGCCCCATTTCCAGTCATGGACGTTGTAGTTTGGTGAGGTACCATTATTCTTTGGCAGAGAAGCCTTTGAAAGGTCTTTTGAAACTCCACTGTCGTTTTGTAGGCATATATGAAGCATAAAAATGATTTTTTTCAATTACAGTAGAGTCTCACTAAACTAAACAAGCTGAACGGGCTGGCAGAACCTTGGATAAGCGAATATCTTGGATAATAAGGAGGGATTAAGGAAAAGCCTATTAAACATCAAATTAGGTTATGATTTTGCAAATTAAGCACCAAAACATCATGTTAGACAACAAATTTAACAGAAAAAGTAGTTTAATACGCAATAATGTTATGTTGTAGAATCATAGAACAGTAGAGTTGGAAGAGACCTCATGGGCCATCCAGTCCAACCCCCTGCCAAGAAGCAGGAAATCGCATTCAAAGCACCTGACAAACAGCAATACAGTAATTACTGTATTTACGAATTTAGCACCAAAATATCATGATATATTGAAAACATTGACTACAAAAATGCCTTGGATAATCCAGAACCTTGGATAAGCGAGTCTTGGATAAGTGAGACTCTACTGTATTTACATCTGTAGAATTAATGCAGTTTGACGCCGTTTTAGTTGCCGTGGAATCATGGGAGTTGTAGTTTGACAAGGTCTTCAGCATTCTATAGCAAAAAAATAGTGATGCCTCACCAAACTACAAATGATTTATTTATCGTATCAGAAGCGAAAGCGAGGGTACAGTTATAATGTATTTAAAAACACAAACAAAGTTTTAAAACTAGCATTGTGCTAAATGTCTTTTGACCAGTAGCTGGCCACTTGGGAGTGTCTCTGATGTTGCTATAACAGGTATGGACGAACTTTGGCCCTTCAGGTGTTTTGGACTTATGCGGCTGAGGGGGAAAAGGAAAGGCCCTGAGGTTGTTGGGAATTGTGGGAATTGAAGTCCAAAACACCTGAAGGGCCAAAGTTTTGCCCATGCCTATGCTATAAGAAGGTCTTCCACTGTGCATGTGGCAGAGCTCAGACGGCGTTGTTATAGGTGGTCTGTGGTTGGTTCTTCTCCACACTCACATTTTGTGGACTCCACTTTATAACCCCATTTCCTAAGCTTGGCTCTGCATCTCGTGTTGCCAGAGCATAGTCTGTTCAGCGCCTTCCTAGTCACCCCGTTTTCTTTGTGACCAGGAAGGAGTTTCTCATCTGGTCTGAGCCACAGATTGAGGTTCCAGGTTCTAACCTCCAATTTCTGGACTCTCGCTTGCTGTGGTGTTCCAGCGAGTATGTCTGTAGCTCTTAGGAAACTGTTTCTTGATTTAAGGCATTGGTATGCTGGCTGATATCCGAACAGAGGATGAGCCAGAGATGCAATACCGGCTAAACATGCAACTACAAATAATAATAATAATAAATTTTATCCTGCTGTATCTCCCCAAGGGGACTTAGGGCAGATATCGGCAAACATTCAATGCTGTGAGAAGCTGAAGAAAGACAACAATAAACAACCCCCCCCAATTCCCAAAAACAAATCCACATGTACATCAAAAATAATAACATCAAAAAATACTAGAAATAATATATGTAATATATAATATACAATTATCATATGATAATATATTATTATATTGTACTATATTATACAAAACCCATTGATCCATAGCATTGAGGAATGGAATTTTAAATTATCAGATTATATTAATTCTATGCACCCTAAGATATCCCATTATGTATGTCAAAGTTTTGCCAAATTAGAAAAACTGAAAATTGGAATATATTTTGAATAAGGGATGTTCAGCTTGTAATGGAGAAGATCTCCCGGGGGTCTTGTCTCAGCAATTTGGGGACTTTTTATTCTATATCCAGATTCCTTTTCCCTTAGTAAATAAGGGTCAGTGCTTGGTAGATTTAATGTGTAGAAAATGCTATGAGATATTGTGTAATATCGGAAAGGATGATATCTGCTTTATTAGAGGAAGACTGAGGCTACTTCTACACTGTCCTATATCCCAGGATCTGATCTCAGATTATCTGCTTTGAACTTGATTATATGTGTCTCCACTGCCAGATAATCTGGGATACACAGATAATCTGGGATCATATCCTGATATATAGGGCAGTGTAGAAGGGGCCCGAAGAAACTGATGGCTGAGTTGGGGATGAATGACTTATCCTTTTGCTCCTTTCCCCAAAGACGTCACTTCCTCAAAGATGCTGAGAAGACAAATGCCTGACACTTGTGTTGATACTACAGCAGAGATTTCAAACGCATTTTCATCAACCTTATAGTTGCCTTCAAATGGACGTTGAATCCATGGATGGAAAATTTGTGAATAAAGAGAACCAACTATAATTATTTTACATAGTGGTAGATGTCGGCCTTTGGTTTCGCTCGGTTCGGGGCGGGAGGCGCTTACTCGAGTTCTCAATTAATCTGGAACATTCAGCATCCAGCAAACCACTGGCAGTCATCACTTCTCGGACTGAGGGCTGCTCTCCCCATGAGAGCAGAACCAAAGAAAAAGAAGAAGGTGGATCCAAAGAGAGAACTTGCCATTAGGGACCGGATGAAGAAAAAGATTAAAAAATTGGAAAAGGCTCCTCAGGAATTGATTCCCATTGAAGACTTTGTAACACCATTCCGATTCATGGATGAAAGAAAAGTGCGAGCCATCTCTCCCCTGCCTTTTGAGGAGAGCGAAAAGCGAGCATTGCTTTTGAAGAAGTGGGTGGTATACAAGCAAGTGCAGCACAAGGCAGAGATGGAGGCAGCCAGGTCCCTGGTGGAGGCCCAAGAAGAGGCCTTAAAAGAACTGTGCCTCGAATCGGAGGAGCTGTATCAGGCAGCTGTTTGGCGGGATGAATGGCTGTTCCCTTTTGAGAGGCAGGAGCCAACCCACACACCGCCAGTGCCAAAGTATGAGGCTCTTGAAGGGAGGTGTAATGACATCACTAAAGTTTATACCCAGTGACACCAAAGGGTTGCCAAGGGACTGCCAGAAGATGCTCTATTCAATAAATAAATGAATATAATCACACTAGACTGGAAAGCAATCTGTTCACCCACTGGTTCTGAATGAGGCAAATCATGCCTGAAGCAAACAAAGCTGGAGGGTGTTGCATCATTTTTAGAGTGGGATATAGTCTACATACTGGCAATCCCATTATTTCTGGACCAAGTGTGAGCTAAAACATTTTTAAGACCCAAACCTCAATAATTTCCTTCCTGGCTCATGGATATGAGTGTGGGATCCTGTCATGTTTGGCTTTGTCATTTCCTTCAGGACAATTTGAGTTATCCTGAGAGCCATTAAGCATGAAGCTTATTTAAACAGTATAGAATCCCTGGGGAGAAATACATAATTTTTGTCAGAAGTGAGTTAAAATCATGCTGTTTTTGTTTTATTATGCATTCAATCAAGTACAGCACATTCAATTTGAAAAAAGGGATGTCCTGTGGGCCAGGCGAGAGGCCTGGAAGTGCCAGAGGGCCCACTTTTTGGTAGCTAGGGAGCCTTGGAGGCCAGGGAAGTTCCCCTGGAGAATCTGTTTTTTGGCATAGATGCCTTTGTGGCCGAGGCCCTCCAAGAGCTCCAGGCAGCTTAAGAGCTGACTCCATACTGACTTGTAGACCACGTGGAAGTTGTGACCCTGCCATCTAAAATGCTGAAGGGACTCCTGGTCAAGAGCTCTGCAGAGCAGCTCTGACTCCCCATCCACATGTGCCCCAAAGTTGGTCCCTGGAAACACTTTGATGTCTCCACATCCTGAAGCTCCCATATGGCATTTTCAATGTCTCACCTTCCTTGGTGGTGTGGCCTAGGACGCATCATCCACACAGTTCTCCATGGAGATTGAACTACTGAGGCAACAATTATGGAGATCAGACCCAAGAGGTTTGATGTAGATCCAGTTATTAAGCAGGATCGATTGTTGTCCCATCCCATTGCTCAGCAAAAGAGTTGGAGTCAATATTATCCAAATGTTGCAAAACTACTCATCACTGTTCTCCAAAACTTATCTGAAAGTTTACAGAACAGGAGAGAGCAACCCAAGGAAGGGTTGCATCCAGTTGGAAGAGCAAATGTTGGAGCAGATACTACTGATGCATCATACCTTGGGTGCCATGATGCCCCTGTAAACAATCTGGATGGGGACGGCTGTGAAACTGCTGGATTTACTGGAAGTGGAGATCTTACCTGACAATAGTGCTCAGTGCCCTTTAGTTGTTACTGAACGACTACTCCCATCCCTTTTGATTATCCACCATGTAGTATGGGAATAATGGGAGTTACAGCCCAACAGCACTTGTGGCTCTGAGGTTGGGGAAGGGTTAAAGGGCATTTTTAAGTCAGACATCAAATTATCCGCAAGACTTGTATCTAAATTCAAACTCAACTGTCCTGCCTAAACAGAACAAACTGCAGCCTTCCAGATTTTACTAAATCACAACTCCCATTAGTTCTAGTCATGATGGGGAATACAGGAGTTATAGTCCAGCATCTGGAGGGCCCCGTAAAATGACATGGTGTCCTGTATTTGGCCCATGGGTCTTGAGTTTAACACATGTGTACTACATAGTGAGTATCCTTTATCGAAATTCTTGATACCAGAAGTATTCTGTATTTTGGATTCTGTTCAGATTTTGGATTACCTATTTTTTTTATATCCATTCATAATGAGGTCTCTTGGAGATGAGTCTAGACATGAAATTAATCTATGTTTCATATACACCTTATACACGCAGCCTGACTGCAACGTTTTAAGTAACTTTCTCCATGAAACAAAGCTTCCGTGTATTGCCTCATTAGAAAACAAAGGGTCACCTATGTGTTTTGGAATATTTAAGATTTTAGGATTCTGGATAAACAATGCTCAACCTATATTTTCCTTAGAATATCTACTGTTGGCGTGTAAACACTGATTCAACAGAATGAGTTGTTTCAAATTACACATCATGCGTTTTTGACACATGATGACACATGATCTCCTGGACAGTTCACTGTGTGTTTACTGTAACAAAAACCAACTGACAAAATAGTTACATTATGTATTTTTGCTCCACCAGTCTCTGCTGAATTTCACAAATTTTCATTGTCATGTTCATCTTCCTTTTGACAACCTAACAAACTTTCTTTTCCTAGCAAACCATGTGGCTTTGAATCTGCCTATCTAGAGCTGGCAAACGCAGTCAAAGAAGAATATCCTGATGTGGAGATTGAATCCCGCCTTGGAGGGACAGGTATATTCTCTTGTAAACTTCCATGCTGATAACACTATGTAAGGAAGTTTGAAAATTTTTCTGTTCCTGGTTTGAAGGTGTAAAGTGTTTTAACTATGCGGCACTTACTTTGAAAGCAGTTGTTATACTCCAGAAGCTTTGTTTTTTGTGGCTGCCACAAACAATATTGAATTGGTTGAGACTCTATGAGATATTCATTGACAACTATAGCAAAATAGTGCAAGATGTCCCACAAAAACAAAGTCTTTGCTGTTTACTAAACATTTTCCATGTTTTTATGATAGAATCAATTAGGAAATTATTTATATAACCCAGGAACAAAAATCGTGTTACATAGTGTAATAGTAGCAACTGGCAAAACCATGTTTATAGTGTGATAAAGTATTGCTGTGAAGGTAAAATAATTGTGAAACATATCACAAGATGGAAACTACTGGCTTTACATCTCATCCTGCCATCTTCTCATTTCATGCTAGTTTTTCTTTTCTTACAGGTGCATTTGAAATAGAAATCAATGGACAGCTGGTCTTTTCCAAACTTGAGAATGGAGGATTCCCTTATGAGAAAGATGTGAGTTCTTCCTCCTGCACACTGCAGTCTCTTGAGCTTTGGTCCAGAGCATGAGAGCCACTTTGAGATGATCCCTGCAACCCTGAGATATATCTCATTACCAAATGATTTTTTTTTCTTCTAAAATGAAGCAAAATTTCACCTCCCTAGCTTCATCACAAATTCAGAAAGATCACAGCATCTCTGTTTCATCTTTAAACTATTATTTAAAATCATTATTATTAGATGACATCTTTTGTCTGAAGAATCGCTGTATGTGAATATTGTGCTGTTGGCAGCTTAAAAGCTCAATATACTGAATTTAAATTTCTTGCATTGTTACCTAGGATTCTCTGTAAGTGTATTTTAGATGAAGTAAGAGCCAATTTAGTCTAGTAGTTTGAGTGTCAAGACAACAATTCAGGAGACTCGAGTTTGATTCCCCATTCAGACATGGAAACCCACTGAACAAATCGCACACTTTCAGCCCTAGAAAACTCTTGGGGTTGCCATCAGTTGTGTATATCTTGAAGGCATACAACAAGATAAGAATAGCACAACTCTCATTTATGAGAAGAATGCATCAAGTATTACGAGTATAAACATAAACTGGTTTTTAAAAGCCCAAAAACAGTTCCTTAAATTCTGGGCACACCAGCTAAAATTGGCCTTTACCATTATGAAATTCTTGGTGATTGATCTACTTCTGATTCACGTCTCTTTGGTTATAATGTACTTTTGGGTTTTGGAATAGGAAAAAAGCTGCCTATTAATGCTTTACTATTTTGTATGATAAAATTGTTGTTACACCCCAGGCATCTTTTGAAACTCCAAATAATTACTGAGATTATATTAAGAGGAAATTATGATGATTAAATCACTTTTTTTGGTTGTGTCTTTATGTCACTTTGGATTTATGATGACCCTAAGGTGAACCTATCTCAAGAGTTTCATGGCAAGATTCATGGCAGTGGTGGTTTGTTCTGCCTTCCCCTGAGGGCCCTTCCACACAGCCATATAACCCAGAATATCAAGGCAGAAAATCCCAAAATATCTGCTTTGAGCTGGGTTATCTGAGTCCACACTGCCATATATTCTGGTTCAAAGCAAAACGTGTGGGATTTTACTCAGCTGTGTGGAAGGGGCCTGAGAGAATGTGACTTGTCCAAGATCACCCAGTGTGTTTCCATGGCCTAATACATGTTTGAAAGTGTCATCTTCAGTCAACTCTCAAACCACTTTGTTCACTAGCAAGAGAGAGCCTGTATCAGAGGAATTCACACTTACTGTTTCCTCTCTTCCAGCTCATCGAAGCTATCCGCAAGGCTATTAATGGGGAGCCACTTGAGAAGATCACCAAGAGCCGACCTCCGTGTGTCATCCTTTAGTTTCTTTCTCCACATCTTTCAGTCCTCTACATACCCGACACCTATAATCCTGGCCATTCTTGCCTCTACCTCTTGACTGCAGATCCATATGCCTTGTTACGTTTGGTAAAGGGGGCAGGAAGCTTGCTGAAGTGAAATCAACATGATTTGGAGTTGCCTGAACATAAAGCCTTATAACAAGAACCTGAGCCACTTTCTGGGGAAGAGGAACATGGAGGTTAGAGTCCTTGTTAAACAAGTTGGCTCAATCAGCCTTTCTTCAAAAGGAAAATAGTTTCAAAACATGCCTCTTCTCACTTGTAAAGTCCAGAAGGGGTTTTGTTTTGATTACTGTTTTTGCTTGTATCTGTATACACAAGTGTGAAGTAGCCCCACCAATCCAGTCAGAATTAGATCCTCTCTATTTCTTCTGACTTCTGTGATTCATTCAGAGATCAGCTGTTTCCTCCCTCGTGTTTCACATTCCTTTAACTAGGAGCCAGTATAAGCTAGTGTCTCATCTTGCCCTCACTATAAAACTGAAAGTGCTTGTGCAGAGCTTGCTAAGAAGTCTATATGGACTGATGCCATGGAAGAAGCCCCCAGCTTAGTTATGATCACCAGTGTCCTTTCAGTTAGCGCTCCCACTCTTGCTCTTCACGTGGGTTGAGATAGAGTTTTACACAGCTCTGCTGCAGCTATATATTTCTATCCATGTCCCACACCATTGCCCACTTTTGGCTTTAAAATAGAGATTAGTAGCTCAGCTGAAAGGTTTATCACTTTTAATTTTGAAGTCCTTCCCAGGTAGCCAGTGCCATCTATTTTCTACATTAAGTCCTGTTCCCTTCTTGTCCACTTTCTTGTCAGGACTTTCTGTAGACATTCCAATGTAGATCTCTCCAACTAGACCACCTTTTTGAAGAAAGGAGAGGAAGAGCCTGAATGCAAACCAATGCAGTGGCCTCACTGTACTGTTATGTTTCCTGACCAATGAATTTGGCAACTAATGACACAGAGTTGGATGGGGAAGCAGCAAATACAATAGCTCCATGTCCCCTATTTCATTTTGTGTGTGAGACAGCTATGCATACACATCATCTGCTGAATATGTCTAAATCCTCTTCTGTGCCTACTCCCTGTTTCAATACTTTGGGGTCTTATCATGTAATTTTCTTTTCTGTTTATCCCTTTGAAACCTTGGCACATCTCCCACAGTTGTAAGAAATATTGCTGCTAAAACATTCTGAAGACGCTTGCCCCTTGTTGAGAGCAGAGGGTGAAAAAATAGCCAATACCGTTCCTTCTAAGTGTCTTAATTTATGTGTTGAGAATGTTGTATAATCCAATTTATATAAAGAGACAAGAAGTTAAACATTTGTAGTGAATAATGTCTATGTGTGTGGGCTCGTTGGGAGAAGACTAGGTGAACAGCTAATACTGTTTGGGGTAGTTGCTGGGAGAAAGAGGGGCAAAGGTGCCATTTCGGGGGGATGGGGGGATTAGGCAAGATTCTGAGCCAAATCTAAAGGCCATCTAGAGTGCATAGAATGCAAGAGCAGCAGTGTATTTTAAGGGTGTCTGGATACTTCAGTTTTGTGTAACCGTAGCAACTATAACAATACTGTCAACTTAATCTGCTTGCTGCACGCATTTGTTCAGCTACTCTCAGCTTTTTAACCAAGGGAATTTTTACCATTAGTATCTGCTTAGGTCATCAGTTGTATTTTGTCATCAAAAGAGTTTGGTGTGTAGAACCAGCAGGATATGATGGGGGATCCCACTGGTGTTAAAAACCCGGGAGATTGAATTGGTGCCCAGCCCTCCAAGATTACTTTACCAAATGATGTAAAAGGGCTGGTACCTTAGAAACAATTGACTCATATACTTAACATCTTGATTTCCATGAATAGAGCAGTTGGGTTTCTATCCACTGCAACCTTTTTTGTATGTGTGGATGAAGGAATTTTGGCTGTGACTGGACATTTAATCTTTTAGGTTACATGCACAGCAAAGTGACCCCTTTTGCCTATAATATGGGATGTCTTCTCATTTCCACTGCTACAGATTGCTGCTGCTCCCTCTCTCCAGTTATAAGTATTTTCTTCTTGGTTGCAATTATCTCCTGTACATTTGCTGTAACTTTGTCTTCATATTTGTTTTAACTGGGGAAATAAGATGAGAAAAGGAACTTGGGTAAAAATGGGATAATTAATGAGGTCAAGATTTTTCTAAAGTTTGTGTCTTCTCAGGAGACTTCTAACACAGACGGTCACTATCACTCTCCTTCAAGCAATAACTTTGTCAAAAACATCTCCAATGTTGATGTCCTTCAGGGTTTGCAGCTTCTATCACCTTGGAATAGTAACCGTGACAGTCCCTGCAAACATGTCATAAGCCAGAAATGTATGAGAAACGTGTCCACACATTACAGAACACAATGACATACTGCTGCCAGGCTTTCTTTTTGTTCATCAAGACTGATACAAAAGAAAAGCAAGGCCACAGGGATTTAGAAGTATAGAGTGTCAGTGCTGAGAGAGTTCTGGTCTTGGAAGCTTTCACTTCACTGTAATTTGTAGAAGAAAGTTATCCGTTTATCCTGCCTAGATCTGTTCCATAGACAGGATATAGAATGTTCATCTTCTCTTTTTGAGAGGAGATGTCAACAAATGTTTACCCCATAAAAATACTCAGGAAAAATAATATAGAAAATGAAAACCAATGTATAATTCTCAGATATACAAATACTTATGACACAATTGATTGTTTTGAAGTCATCCACAGCATATAACTGTCAGTGTACCAAAATAGCACCAGCTTGAAAACAGGTTTTAGAGGGAAGTTCGATGGCTCCTCCCCCCTCCCTCCATCATGCCCAAAATCGACTGTGTTTTAATTTTACCTTGTGTTACTTACAGAGTTTCCATAGATGGTGCTGAAAGTACTATTTGCAGTTCCCACAGATTTGAACACACTGAGAACAAGCCATTCTAATCACAATTACATAGAGAACTGCCTTCAGAGAACAGGTTGTTTTAGTTTTTAGAATCCTGAGACTAAGAAAAAAGGAAAAGGAGAACACTTAATTTTTCAAAGAAAGGCACTGTGGTGTCTTCATTGCTGACTACCCCATGTAGCATCACAGGTCATTTTTTTCTACTTTCAAAGGAACTTAACTTTCCATTACAGACCATTTACCTTCCAGGAAGAGCTGCCTCTGTACTGGGAGGAAGTCAATACATAGAAAATTACAGTGGACAAGAAAGATTGATCTCTTCTCTAAAGCCAACATCAATCTTTCCTAACACTTGCTTTTACATTCTCATAGTTGTAAGGATTTCTAGTCCCATCAGAGCCGGCCCTAGGTATTTTTCAAGTGTAGGCGAACAGAATTTTGGCGCCCCCCCAAAAACAATCACTGAAAAATAAACGTTGGATAAGTGAAAATGTTGGCTAATAAGGAGGGATTAAGGAAATGCCTATTAAACATCAAATTACATTAAGATTTTACAAATTAAGCACCAAAACATCATGTTTTACAACAAATCAACAGAAAAAGCAGTCTCGACTGCGCCCCCGTATGTTTGGTGCCCAAAGCGACCACTTAATTCGCCTCATTGTTGGACCAGCTCTGATTCCCATCCTCCTCCTACTATTACCCCAAAAAACAGCTGAATTCTACATAGTTAGATTTTGAAGTGACAGTTCCATGTGAAGATAATATCGTAGCAAGCTGAATTTTTGAGATGAAAAGGTCCAAAATTAATACAACAACTTTACATTTCAATGAGCAAGATGCAAATCATATTTACAATCGCCATCCCTACCATTGACATCCAATTCCCAGTTAATTCTTTGAGAAAAACACTGAGTAATAGGCCTTGCTTTAGAGTTCTATGTTTAAGGCACTTATAAAAGCTCAGTTTAGTGGTCTGTATAAACCACCCAAACTGAGCAGTTTTGCTACATTCCTCTTATTATACATAATTTATTCGGCAGACTATTTTGCTTGTCAACAAGGACAGAACATTGAATCTTCACCCCACAATCATTGGAAATCTTATTCCAGGACTTCTCTGACTTCAGAGATTTTCCCATGGACCTTCAAGCTTGTATTTCTGGACATCTTTCCCCACAAAAAAAGAGCAAAGAAGTGAAACGGGATCTCCACAACCGTTATTTTGTTCTTCTGACAGCAATTTTTATAGCCCCACCCAATTTCAATGCAATAAATAATCAAAGAACACTGAGAATAGCAGCTCAAATCTCCCTCTCTATCACCCAAAATAGTATGTCTGCTGCTCTTGGCTTTTTCTGTATAGTTTCAAATTGAATGCCACAACAATGCAATATAAAATTTGGTATTAAAAAGTGGTGTCACTTTAAAAAAATAAACAAATATATTACTGCACTATAGTAAGATGTTCAATTAGTCTCAGATTATTATACAGTGTTCCCTCACATCGCGGGGTTAGGTTCCAGGACCACCCGCAATAAGTGAAAATCCATGAAGTAGGGACACTATTTTTAATATTTATACATTATTTTAGTAGTTATACACTATTTTAAGTCTTTATCAACCAATTGTGTGTTGATAAATCACCACCTCCTCCTCTTGTTGCCGCTTGGGCTCCTTTTCTCTCCCTTTGACTTCTCCTTCCTCCCTTTCTTAGGCTGTAAATTATAATTTTTTATGATTTATAATAGTCTTTTAGAGTTTATTGAAAAACTGCGAAACAGCGGATCCACGAAAAGTGAACTGCGAAGTAGTGAGGGAACACTGTAGTTTATAAAGCTGCCCATATCATGTAATGAATTGGGGTTTTGTTGTTCTGCATCTGATTCTTCTAGTAGCATAATCATCACAAAGATTTTTGCTACGACGCAAAATTATTTCTCCAGACTCTATTACCACATATACATTTTGATGTAACCTTGTGAAAGAACAATGTCTTTTCTGTTCTCAAGTCCAAACAAAAATTCCCTTTTTTATCACAATCAAAAACATCACAGTTTCAAAGAGAAACTCACATTCTGCCCTCAATTTCTTCCAAAACAGTATCTCACGGCTTTTCCTTAGTGTCAGTGCAAAATCCAGGATGAATATCTTCTGGTGGCTTTTCTCTACCCACCCTCTCCAGAAGTTTCAATTCTAAATAAAATAATCCAAGTAGTGGTCTCACCCTTTCTGTCTTGTAATCCAAGGAAGAGATGGAGAAGACACTGAGGAGCACTCCATTTTGTTTGCATGCCTGATGGAAATTGTCACAAAGCCCATACAGGGAACCCTTAGATCCATCAACCAGAACATGATGCAATAGTCATACATATAAAATTAATTCTGGGCCCAGGAATTAGTCCTGAGTGATGCTCAAAGGTTTCCCACACACAAAAACACTCCTGGATCATCTCAGTATAAATTTGAGCAGTATAAATTAAAGTGTATATGGAAGGGATGACATTTTTTTCTGCTCCAGGAATCAGGAATCAGCAATCCATTGTAATGCACTGTGAATCAGCCATGCGATCCAGATCTATCTTCTGTCCACCCCTGCCTTAGCCTAGCTGCCAAGAAGAAGAGGAAAAAGCAACCTCCTTGGCCTGAAGAGGCCTATATGAATTTTGCTCATTCTTACATGAATCAATAATTCACTAGTTTGTGTCCTGAGCTGCCTTCACTATGAAAATTGAAGTCTCTGGTGATGGGGAATGGCCTTCATGCAAACTCCTTGGAGCAAGTGACAGATTCTGCAAGACCGAGGTACTCCAGATTCTCCGCAGTTGGGGTTGTAGTGAAGCCATTAGTGGTGGCAACAGGAGCAACGGAGGTAGCAAAGAATTCTACTGGGTTGCTCTTGGAAGGGTCTTGATTCCAATAATAAAGATTGTCAAAGGCTTGGGATAAAGGGCCAGCCACAGGGAGGTTGCATGGCGTCAGATATTCTGGGTTTTCCACCACATTGGTGAAACTGCTGGGGAAGGTATTCTTTGGATCTTTGATGAGTCCATTCTTGCCAAAATGACCCTTTGGCTTGTCTAGGGTAGTCCCAGGTGGTCGAACAATTTTGCAGGAAGGCAAATTGTTTTCTGGCTGGTTAACATATTCTGCGGAGGTAGGAGAAAACCAAAACTGATTTTAACAAAACCATGACATAGTCTTTTTTATTTCCCTTCTCCATCCAACCAACATCATCTTTTTTGCTCTTTTGAGTCTTTTAATAATGACCCCTCAAGACTTAAGAACCAGGAACTTTAGGGGAAAAAAACATCTCAGTAAAAACACCTGGCTTGAGAAGAGTGCATATGAAAGGGATCTAGAGTCTTAGTAGACCGTATGTCGAAGATGAGTCAACAATGTGATGTACCTGCTAAACCAGCTAATGTGATTCTAGGCTGCATCAATACAAGTACAGTGTCAAGATCAAGGGAATCAGAGTCCCACTCTATTCTGCTTTGGTCAGAACTCACCTGGAATACTATGCTCAGTTCTAGGCAGCACAATTAAAAAAATATTGACAAACTGGAATGCGTCCAGAGAAGGGTGACCATAATAGTAAAAGGTCTGGAAGCCAAGCCCTATAACAGTGGTTCTCAACCTGTGGGTTCTCAGATGTTTTGGCCTTCAACTTTCAGAAATCTTAACAGCTGGTAAACTGGCTGGGATTTCTGGGAGTTGTAGGCCAAAACACCTGCGGACTCTCAGGTTGAGAACCACTGCCCTACGAGGAATGGCTTGGGGAGCTGGTTGTATTTAGCCTGGAGAGGAAAAGGTTAAGAGGGGACAAAATAGTCATGTTTACTTATTTGAAAGGATGTCATATTGAGGAGGGAGCAAGCTTGTTTTCTGTTGCTCCAAAGTCTCTTCCAACTGTATGTTTCTATGAAAAACATGAAAATCCCCTGTTCTATTTATTATTTCTTTACTGCATTTATATACCATTTTTGTTACCCAAAGTGGTTTCTAACATAATAATGGCAAAATTCAATACCAAACGATAATATCTAAACAATAACATATAGCTATGAATTAAAACCTTTAATACCATTAAAACATGAAACATAATCAACATTTAAACATTAAGACATAGAATTAAAACATCCTAGTATAAACATTAAAATCATAATCCAGAATCATAAAGCGAAGCCATTCCAATTCTCAATTGCACATAATCCCTATTCATTTCTTGCACTGCATTACTTTACTGACCTAAAGACATGGGTCAAGGCCAAGAGGGAGGGCACTGAGCTAATCTCACTGGGAAGAGAGTTCCAGAGCTGTGGGGCCACCACTGAGAATGTCCTGTCTCTCGTCCCCACCAGTCTCACTTGTGAAGGAGGTGGGACTGAAAGCAGGGCCTCTCCGGAAGATCTTAACCTCTGTGATGGTTCATAGAGGGAGATATGTTCGGACAGGTAAACTGGGCCGGAACTGTTTAGAGCTTTATAGGCTAAAGCCAGCACTTTGAATTGTGCTTGGTAGCAGACTGGCAGCCAATGGAGCTGACATACACGGCTCCGGTGAGAAATCTGGCTGCCGCCCATTGGACCAATAGAAGCTTCTAGTTCTGCACTTTGTAAATACAAATACAGTGCATATACCTGGAATGAAACCAGATGGTGAATTGTAGTTTTGGGCATCCAGATCCTCATGTTCATTAGTTGAGGGACTGGTGGGATCTTCACTGTAGCGCTGAAGAGGGCTGGACTCCGGCAGTGAGTCCTGCAATGCCTTGCTTGCTGCACAGTCTCCATCGAGCATCAAGTTAGTGAGTACAGTGTCTGGCTGTTCCGGGAGCAATGGGCCCAAATATGGGCTCTGAGCTGATTCGTCAGTCTCCTCTGCATCTGGCTGAGTCTCTGTGGCACTCTGGAAGGAAAGAAATGAATCACCTTCAGAACTGTATGTGTTCTCTAGCATCATTATTTTCTGAGTGAGATGTAATCTTACTCTGGTTGAAGGAATCCGAGGACGATAGTCAGGTGATGCCTCGCTGCTGAAGAACCCCTGGTGGGGGACCAGGTACTCTTCTGCATCCACCAGATCTTGCATGTCTTCTTCCTCTAGCAACGTGCGGTAGAAAGTGCTGTCAATGGGGCTGGCTAGACCCATCTTATCATCATTCTGTCAAAAAAAGAATAAATCAAATAAAAATAAGTATTTGTGGATTCAGGGATTCTCCCGCTGGGAGGAGGTAGGAACTGGGAAGGAATCTGCTCTATCTTTTGAATAATTCTTATAAATAAATCTGTGTGGTACATTAATATTCTTTTTCCCCCACATATTTAAATACATCAATATTTTTGGTTCTCATAATGCTGTGAAGGCTTATTGAAGGCCACCCAATGGTTTCAAGCAAGATCCAAGATATGAACGGATGATTTCCTTGTTCGCAAATCTGAATGCATTTGGTTTAATTTGATCAAAAGTCAAGAAAAAATGCTTTTTCGATGTGACAAAGGCCAAGTGAAGATATTTTGCTAAATGAGGCTAAAACCCAAACTAGCATACATTTGTATTCCATATACAAAAGCCAAATGAAGTGGCTGTTTAGTCTTTTTTCAGAATTAGGAATGGGGCCCAACTCCACCATACCTGAAGGCAGCATGCTAGTTTAAGAATGTAACGTGCCATGACATTATATTCTCCTCCATCACCAGACTATTGTTTTCTCCCAGTATTTGCTAGATGAGAAGCTACCTGACAGCTTAAATCCAGGATTTGCTCTGCAAATGGAGGGTCTCCCAATAAACCACAGAGCCAACATGATGTAGTGGCTTGAGTGATGGATTACGGCCATGGGAGACACCAAAGTTTGAATACCCATTCAGCAATTGAACCCACTGGGTGTCCTTAGGCAAGTTTCATCAACTGAGCTTCAGAGGAAGACACTGGCAAACTTTCTCAGAATAAATATTGCCAAAAAGGGCCCATGATAGGGTTGCCATATGTTGGAATCAACTTGAAGGGCATAACAACAACAAATCATTGTGTTAATGCACATCCTATGCTGAACACATAGCCACACTGTCTGGAATCAGGAGAGATGTCAACTATGAGCTTTCTCTGCAGTTAAGAGTGCTGGGCATAAAAATATCAATTGCAATTTTACACAGTGAGTAGCACACAGACACATAGGGTCTGCAATCCTGTCATATAAGTCATGACCGGCCTGCTCTGTGAGAATTTTGCTATGTAATAAGTAGTCAGGACATGAAGTTCCTCCAAAAGTCAGCTGTGAATTGCTTTCTTTGTAACTTAAGAAGCATATCAGGTGATGATGTTCCTTAAGGAAACAGTGACTGACATCATAAAAACTGTAACACTTCTCAGATTTCACTGCTTATTTGCTTTTGATGCCATAGTGCTAGGGACAGATGGTACTTCCTGGAAAGAGATGGTTCCAGAGGATTGAAGCAAATGAACTAAGCCACATATTTGAAAGGCAGCAGACAACAACAACAACAACATGCATGCCTGCATACATCTGTACATATGACAAGAGTCAATCCAACTTGGAATAAAATATCTTTGCTCTCCAAAATCTATCTGGTCCTAGAGGAGCAAAATCTAGTTCACTGAATTTCAGTCCATATAGTATTATATACAGTATAAAGTGTGTATATTCAGAAACTTCTACATACCAAATCTGGTACAAAATGTGCCTTTAGTCCAACAACTAGTTTCTAGCACATCTTCTAGCACAGTGGTAGCAGCTGTATTGATGTTTTTGCAGTACAGCACCCATCAGCCCTACCAGTATAGCTAATGGTGCAAGATTATGGGAGTTGTAATTTATCAGTATCTGGAGGGCCAAACACTCCAGGCACAGATGTGACCAGTTGCCACAAACAACTGGATTAACAAGAGGTTCGTGTTTTTCTTTCCTCACAGCAATCATTTTGGAGATACCTAGCTGGGAAAATAATGCACTAGATAAACTCTGTCTAATCTGGTAGGAGGTTTTGTAACCTTACTGATTCTCATCTTTTTACCCCACTTCCACCCCACTTTAACAGCAATATCGTTACTGGAGAAAACTCCACATGGCTCAAACCTTTCACGGATAAATCAGGCTATTTTCTCACCTGAATAACCACAAAACGCTGTGGATCTCTGGCCATACGAGTGAACTCCGTGACCAGTTCTCGGAACTTAGGCCGGCATTCTGAATCAATCATCCAACCTGTGGGGAAAACACAGCACAAGTGTTCCCTCCAGTGCATCAGATCAAATTAAGAATTTATGAGAAAAGAGAACTTATTTTCTCCTAATGAGACAGAGAAGGCAGTAAAAGCAAGCCGCTTTCAGCTATTTAATGAACTAGTAGGTATCAAGAAAGAATTAAGGAAAATTTAAAAGTTTTTGGAATCTCAAATTATTTCTTTCCCCATCATAGAAAAAGCATACTTAGAACCCTGCCTTTTTTCTAGTGTGTTAGGCCAAATCGTATTCACAAAACACTACTGTATGTAGTATTCTAAAACTCAGTATTTATAGGACTATACTCTGACATGAATTCTGCTGGTTACTAAATTGGGCATTGAAATGGTGTATCAGCACTCATAGGTAAATTCGACTGCTACAGTAAGCCTATTTTAGTAAAGGCTATCAACAGGATTCTTGCCTCGCCATGAAAAATTATAATTACAGTCCAAATTTTGTGTCCAGAAAAGCTGATTTCTTGTAAATTGGGAAAACCTGATTCATTTCTGCCTAATATGTTCTGCAATGTTTGTAATTTCAAATCATTTTTCTTGGTTTTTCTCTTCATAAGAGGACAAGGAGCTACACATGATGCTATGGACCTATCCTTCAACAGCAAAAAAATAGATGCCTAAAAATCCAGCTGGAGTTGTCCATACAATACTGTAAAGGTTGGGAATTTTATTTTTAAAACAGAAGCAGAGATGATAAAAAACTCAATACTGGGCAAAATTTTATTCCACGCTTTTCTACATTCATATGGAATGGCATTGCTTATAAATCTCTGAATATGTGCAAGCAAAACTTTGAACATTTATTTACTAGCTTTTCCAATCAAACAATCAATGCACTGAACACAGCTAGAAAATAAAAGTGGTCTATCTCACTCTCAAAAGAATGCAAGCAATCTCACCGGTCCTCGCCGTCAAAAGAAATTACAGCTGAATGAAATACAATCTCAAGGATGCCTATCTTGTTAGATGAAAGTATGCCAGAATATATCAAGTTGCCAGGCTTCTCTTCTAGCTTTTTTATTACAAGGCTGCTGGGAAGCAGATGCAAGCAAGATTATTACTGTGCCCTTATACAACTCTTCTACCTTGTATGCCAAAATCAAGAAATACCCCTGGTAACATACATTTCACCATAATCATGTAAACATCAATGGTGCAGATGGGGGGCTGCGGCAGCCTCTCTCCTTTCTCTAGCAGATCAGGGATCTCTCGGGCTGGGATGCCATCGTATGGTTTGGCACCAAATGTCATCAGCTCCCATACAGTCACACCTGGACAGAAAATGGAAGTGGCATCAAGCATCAGTCCAGTTTTTGAAATGGGAGTGAAAGATATGGACAAAGAATGGGAGGCCTGGCTTACCATAGCTCCACACATCACTTTGGTGAGTGAATCGCCTGCGCAAGATGGACTCCAATGCCATCCATTTGATGGGCACCTGGGCAAGGCAAAACAACACCGCAAAGATTACCATGTTGCCAGGAATCTGTCTATCCGGATGGTTCCAAGCAGTAGCTAATCATGGGAATGTTTTCAAAGAGCGAATGTGTGTATGCATCCGGCATCAGCCTAGTTCTCAGAGAGGGGGTAAGTCTATGCTTGGACTGTTTCAGTTCAAACTAGAGATTGAGAGAGGAGGGGACAGAACTGGCCACTCCTCAATACAAGACTTTATCTGCATTTTTAAAAAGAATTCTACTTTTTCACAATAGACTCTTTTTTGAAGTAGCATTTGAGCCTGCATGTATGATTAGACATTGTATGGTACACATACAGGTTCATCTATCTTAATATTGTTTAGAATAGGGATAAGCAATTTCAACAGATCTAAGGTCAATATTTCTGCTCCTGGGATCTTCAAAAGACCACCAGTAAAAGTGTGAAATCTAATGATTAATCTAATGATTCTATCTTTATATTGCTGCTGCAGTCCCCCCCACCTATGAAATTTGACTGAATTGTATTGGTAGTTGTTTGATATTATTACTGTTGTATTAACTTTTGTTTTAACTTTTGTTTTATTACCTTATTGTGTTTTAACCTGTGTATATTGTGCTAATGTATTTGTGTTGTTACTTTTGTAACAACGTGAGCTGCCCCGAGTCGGGGAGATGGTGGCAGGGTATAAAGTTTTATTATTATTATTATTATTATTATTATTATTATTATTATTATTATTATTATTATTATTATTATTATTATTATATTAAATAATAACAAACAAAATAAAGCAGTTGGAGGCAAAATTGGTTTTGGAAACTTTAAAAAAATACATTAGCATAGTGCAGTGGGGCTCCAGATTCTAATGAAAGAATGAATTACTGCTGAAGACAGAATGGCTCTTTGTCTTTCTTTCCACACTTTACTTTCACACTCAAGACGACCAACTGGTCCAAAGTCACCCAAGTTAAATTCAAATGAATGCAGAAGAAAAGCTGTATCTCCCATGTATTAGTACAATATTTTAACCATTACGTCACGCTGGCGCGATCTCACCAGTTAAACAACCCAGTGTTAAATGTGTTTTAGGTTTGTCTTCTACTTGGTCCTACCTTTCCTCCATCTGCATGATATTCTGTCTCGTCAATGTCCAGCAGTCGGGCCAAGCCAAAATCCGTGATCTTCACATGGTTTGGACTCTTCACCAAAACATTCCTGGCAGCCAAGTCTCGATGGACCAGACGGACTTCCTCCAGGTAGTTCATACCCTGAGAAGGAAGAGACAAAAGTCTGTTGGCTTCCCTCAAAGATAAGCCAAGGGAAATTATCACTGGAACTCTTTAAAATATGTAAATAATGCAGATGTTGCTTGCACGTGCATCTTCAGCCCATCTACTGAAATGTGGGTGCAATTAAAATTAACTTTTCTTTTTAGTAACTTTTGCACAAACTTGCTAAACAACATCTAGATTAAAAACAAATCAATCCAAGACATACTTGAAAAAAAAGAAAAGAAAAGCCAAACCAATCTCCAACTAATAACATTTCCTTCAACAGCAGGCACAAAAGAGGACAACCTCAGCCATACTACTGTTTCACAAATGGAGAATGAGTTGCTCTCAAATAATGCTGAACTATATTTCCTATTATCCCTATGAAGCATAGTCAATATAAGGAAATATGTGAGCATAGTCCAACACCTGAAGAATAGCACTAGAAAGTATTAACTGAACTGGAAAAGAGTAAGCTTTTCAGCCGAAGCCTTCTAAAAACAAAGTATGTTTTCTGCCACTTATTTGTGAGTGTTCCCCAAATGTATACATACCCTATATAAATGTTCGTCAAATAATCAATCTAAAAAAATAAACCTTAGTGAATTTATCCATGAGTCAATGTTAGTATTGTACCTTAACTTCTATAAAAAAAAGAAAAGAAAAAAAGAACCAGATAAGAGTTTAGTTTGTCCCAGGAGAACTTAAGAGCACCAAGTTCCTCTACTTTCTCTGCTATGGCACCACCTCTGGCCTTTTTGAGAGTCTAGGTGAGGAAGTGGCCATGAGGTAGAATTAGTGTTTTCCCTTCTCTGTGGAACGCTTTCGACTTATATACGGGTCATATAAAATCCATTTTTTTTACTCACAAACCTGCAGGAAGTGTAAGTAAGTGGTAAAAAAAGAATGATAGTTGCATGCATATTCAGAAGAATAAGGAAGCTCATGTAAAAGAGGAGGGAGGAATGCAGAAGTTTTCAGATTGCTGACATATTCCCAAGGTCTCAGCCTCTGTACTAAGGCATGTGGTATGTACTCAGCTATTCCTTTACTGCTGTGAAAGAAACAACTATGATGTCACATAGCAGCTACTCCAATTAGACTGCTGCAGTTGTCAGACAAGCTCCACCAGCCGAAATCCTCTTTTAGGTAGCCAAGACAAGTGCAGAAACCACGTTTGATCATGAATCCACCAACATCACCAGCCATCCCTAGTCTACTTCTCATCAGCTGGTAAACTTGTGGCTTGCATAAGTTAGACGTAACAGTACTATTGTCTTGTTTGTTTATTTTTTATTGTGGCTCTTTTAAGAGAAGGAAGAAAATATGAGAGGATACAGTAGAACATACTGATAGATCCAAGACCTGCAAACCACATGTAGGTGAGGATCCCACTATTCTGACTCGGTAGCCCACTCCCCACCCCCTGAAAGATGGTTTGAAAGATGAATATTAGTAATGATTGATCCCAGGCCTGGCAAAAATGTTGCTATGTCCAAAGGAGCATCACCATGAAATCCAACTGTTGCCTTGCAGCTCCGCCTACCTTTGCTATCTGCACACACCAGTTCAGAAGGTCCTGGGAACCAATACGGTCCTTGTTCTCCCGCACATAGTCCAGCAGGCAGCCGTAGGGCATGAGCTGAGTCACCAGCTGCACCGTGGAAGTGAGGCAGATTCCCAGAAGCCGAGAAACATATGGGCTGCCCACACCTGCCATGACATATGCCTCCTGGGAAAGGATCAAGGGAAGCAATTGAAAATGTTAGATGTCTCCTTTGGAAATTGGAGGGGATGAAAAACTCCACAGGGGAGAAACATGAAGGATATTCTGGAGGGAAGGATTATAGTGCCAACTGCACACCACTCAGAAAGACTCATAATGCCCTCCCCACTCACATCCAATATCTCCTTGTTTGCTTTGGGCGAGGTGTTTTCTCGCAAGACTTTGATGGCCACTGGGATCTTCACGTTCTCACCATCTGGAATCCAAACACCCTGCACAGACGATCAAGAGAAAGACCATGTGATTAAATACACTAATGTAAGGAAACTGCATAAATATAATGCAAACACTGGGCTAAAACCAAATATGAAAGAACTTGTTATGTTCACACACAGACAAAGGATCTAACTCAATACACTGCATGATAGTTTGCCCACCCATAAACCTTGCTATTCTGCAGAATTATGAACAATGAGAAATCTACCATAATGTAACATGTTTTTCCACCGACAGTTTTAAGCAAAAGGATGCACACATGCTTCAATATATGGTGAAGAAGGACCATGGCTGATTAAGGATGATGGGAGTTATCACAGGCCAATGGATCTAGAGAGCAAAAGGCTGGAGAATGGCTTGTGGAGACACTCACAGTGGATGCTAATCCATGTATCAAGTGGTAGAAGCTCCTCCTTTGGAGACCTTTAAACAGAGGCTAGATGGCCATCTGTCAGGGGTGCTTTGATCCCTGTTTTAGTCTCCTGTTTTTAATACTTTATGCTGTATGTTGATTACTATGATGGTTTTATTGATATTGATGTTTTACTGTTGGAATAATTGTTTTATCGTTTTATGGTTGTATGTTTCGGGCTTGGTCCCCATGTAAGCCGCTCCGAGTCCCCACCTGGGAGATGGGGCGGGGTATAAAAATAAAGTTATTATTATTATTATTATTATTATTATTATTATTATTATTATTATTTGATTGTGCAGGGTAGGGGGTTGGATTAGATTACCCATGTGGTCTTTTCTGACTCTATGATTCTATCATTTTAAGCAGAACTTGAGAACTGACTCAAATAAGAAACACACAGTGATTCACATTTTGTTCAAAATGATCAGTTTCAGCTCCCATTCAAGTTTTTTAATAGGCAACATGCAAGGCATTCAGTCAAAGTGTACTTTGAACTACAGATTTTAAGCACAACTTTGTCAATCTTGGTACAGGATGACATCTTACCAGAGACGCAAAACACATTCCCAAACATGCTCCTAACAAAAAGGATCACGTTTGACAAATATCCTATGGAAAACAGGGAAAATGCAAATGTTTCCTTGAAAAAAAGTTTTTAAAAGGACCAGGGATATGATCCCTGCCTCTCTGGGAAGAATTTTGTGGTCTTCAAATTGGCAAAACAATTTTCCAGTTACAGATATTTAACCAATCAGTTTCTATTCTTCTCACCTTGTACACTGTTCCAAAAGCACCGGACCCCAACACCTTGACTTTTTTCAATTCCGTCTCCTTGAGAATACGCATCTGAGCCTGGTTTGGCAGAGCTCCACTCGGTGTCAATGGCTCCACCAACTAATTAAAGCCACAGAAAGAGAGCAGGAGAAGGAACCAAGATCAGGAGAGAAACAGAGGTAGCATTTTCCATCAGTCAGTCTCACATGCAAAAAAGAAATGAAATAATTCTGTTAACATGAAAAAGAAATGGGGGGGGGGTAGTGCTATGTACCTCTTCGGGGATAATTCAGGAGATTGCTCCTTCAGAACTATTTCAACCTGTTTTACGTATATGATGTAGAGAATCTAAAATCTATCTCATTCTGTATTTGGCTTCAAACACTGGTGAACAATATGTCTCTGGCATGTTCACATGCAGGGCATAAAGGAGCATTTTATGGGGATATTATATTCGTTTTTTAAACTTGTATTTGTTTTTAAAATGTTTTATAGTATTTTAAGTAGTTTTAATTGCCTCAAATTTTTATTGTGAATATTTCTTAATTGTTTTTGGGTCCCGCTCTGGGAGAAAGGCAGCATACATATAAAACAACAACAACCTGCCTTGTTTCTTGTTTGCCCTCTAGCAATTCATATTCACGGGACATGGAATTTTCACTTAGGTAAACTAAATATACAGAACCTATGGTACCTGGAAGTTTGAGAGACAATTAAAATATTTAAATAAATAAATAAATAAATGAAGAAGCAATATAAATAAAAATGTACATGGGCACATTTCCCACAAGAATGGGAGGGAGTCAACTTTTTAATTGCAGGAGCACTCTTTTAAGAGACTGTAAGTCCAACCTGGGTGAGAAACAGTTTTGGATTTACGAGATCTTGTATTTTCAGTGCAACCAACCTCAGTCTCCTGAAGAAGACGGCGCATTGTGTGTTTCCTTTCTTGCTGCTTCCGCCGGTTGATGCAAACAATGATGATAAGCAAGAGGACCAGGGCAAGGGCAGCTCCCACCACCCCAGCTATGATGGAGGTAGCCTGGCTGAAAATGGAGGAAAGAAAAGAAAAATAAGTAGTTTAAAAGGTAGGGATGGCTCACCAATTACACTCTGGGTGGAAATCAGCTCTCAGGGTGATTTTACCTCCTCAGCATTTGGAGCAAAGGGAAAAGCAAAGAAGATGCACACAGAATGTTCCACCCGTGATGTTTGAGAAATTCCATACGTCTCCTTCCCTTCTCCCTTTTCATGGTTTCAGATGCATATGGACAAAAAAACTACCCTGTTGTATGATTATTAATAAGTATATAATAAGGATTATGAGCTAATAAGCTACTTAATACTGTCATTTTACTTTTCTGACTCTCCTGAGAATCTTTCCCAATTTGTCCATTTATTATTTTATGAGAACTCACAGCACACCCAAACGCTTTGTATTTCTTAAGCAACAGCCCTGAAAGATTCTCTGTACAGACAAATAGACTCGGAACATACTTTCGTTTATAAAATTTCAAAAAAAAAACTAAAAGCGAAGGCTTTCCAGAATGGTTGTTTGCATTAGTGTTCTTTTTCTTCTCTGCAAATGTGTGCCATCAACCATTCCAATGTTTGACACCTTCTAGGTGCCCCTCTTCCCACATACACAATGGCCAAAGTCCCAGACCAAGCAAATGGAGGGCAACGTTCACCCTGTGCAATTCTTTCTCCATGCCTTATTTATGTCTCCCTCTTTTCTTTTCTTTTTTGGATGAGGTGCAAAAAGGTTATTCCCTAGCCCTTTCCACCCTGTCAAAAATTATCTTTCCTATCCCTTTCCTGTTTTAAGCTCCAAGAGGGACAACTTCTGCTGGTTCCCAACTTGGGAGAGTAAAGAGACTATTCAGGCACTGTGTTGTTGAAGGCTTTCATGAACATAATCACTGCTAATCAAGGTGATCAACTGCAACATTCACACTTGCCTCCAACAGACAACTGTTCTTTCTCCCACCCTGGACATACCACAGATATATAAACCCCACTTGCCTAGTTTCCAACACACCTCATAACCTTTGAGGTTGCCTGCCATAGATGCAGGCAAAACGTCAGGAAAGAATGCTTCTGGAACATGGCCATACAGCTCTGAAAACTCACAGCAACCTTATTCAGGCATTGACAAACCAGTTCATCACAGTTCAGAGGAGAAAGGAAATAGGTGTACCCTTCTCTTCCTTCACCTTAGACCTGTCTCCCCATTTCTCCTGATAAATTATAAGAGCAGCAGGCCATTTCGAGGCTTGACAGATGTAGAGAGAGTTGGAAAAGACCCTTTCCAAACAGCTATAGGATAGCACACACACACATAAGTCTCTAACAGGATTCCACCCAATATGTCTTATGTACACCATCTTAAGACATAAAAAGAAAAAGTCCAATACCCAGGTTTCTGATCCACGGGGCAGCCTAATTCATCTCGGGCTGCGCAACTGCAAAGAGAAACACTAGTCATGTCACATAAACAATACATTTACGAAACATTGGTTTAAATGTTCAGCAAAGATGACAAGTGTGGGACACCATGACTGCCTCAAAGCCCTATTTTTACAATTCACACTAGTTATAATTGTGCTCATTTCAATTTACCTTTCAGTATAATGAATTTTATTGGGTTGAAATGACCAATAAATACACATGCAGTCAACTACAGACTATGTGGCCCAAAAAGTATTAAAAATGAGGAAAGGAAGTCAAGAATACATCTAGATAAATGAATTAGGAAGTACAAGCAAACTAAACTGACTGTCCCCTGCAAGCAGTGGGCAAAATATTACTTCTATAGAAATTGAGAAATTGAATTTGAATTGAGAATAAATATTTTTCTGTTTTAAAAAAAGGATTAAAGCGATTGAGAATTAATGTTCACAAAGGTTTCTTCCTGTAAAGCTATAAACAACATGCCGAAGGATTTTCCAAAAGGCTTCACTGGTCTTTTATAACAATGGTGGGCAACAGAGCAGGGCTATGGGAGAATTCCCTCCAGCTCCCCGTATGTATCTCAATTTGACAAATTGCCTCCAGTTTCCTATTTCAAAATGATGACCAGAAATGATGCTGTGCCACTTATTGTTGCCATTTTAAGAGGGACTCTATGGGAGAAAGGTTATTATGGAAAAAGGCTTGCTACTATCCACTGTTCCCATAGTCATGCACAGTCCAGGGATGTGTCCCCCATATTGGATCTATATTTCCTTGGTAACTTTGCCCATTTTCTGTGAATGCCTAACATGTATTTCTAAATGCTGAAGTGGAATTTTAAAGTATTGTAATGCTGAAAATTTGGGGGCTAAAGAAATGTGAAAATGGGAAGGTCAGACTTCCCTCCTTCCCCTATAGCACTATGTAACAAAACTGGAAAAAAATCTTTCCCTGGTTTGAAAGTTGTTTCCTGTTTAATGTGTGGTATTTACTTTGATACTTAATTTGAAAGTAGTTGTTATACCCCAAAAACTTCATTTTTGTGGCTAAGACAAACTATGTTGAGACTCTATTAGATATTCATTGAAAAACTGTAGCATAATGTGCTGCAGGGAGTCCCAAAAAAAGCAAAGTTTTTGCAGTTCAATAATTTTTTTCCATGTTTTTCCATGTCATTTCCAATGAGGAAATGACATTTATAACCCAGGAAAAAAAATCGTGTTGCATAGTGTAGTACATTGCTAGGGCAGGGAATTGCCAAGTACAGGCAGTCCCTAAGTTACAAACAAGATAGATTCTGTAGGTTTGCTCTTAAGTTGAATTTGTATGTAAGTCACAACAAGTACATTTTAAAGTGTAACTCCACACACACACATGTGCTTTGGATAACATAGGAAAGAGTTAACACCCTTGTAGAGTTTGTTTTGCTGTCTGTCCCTCTGTTCAGAAGGTTTCACCTCACTTTCCGTCCCTGTGACAATTGGATTTTGAAAAAAATTGGCTTGTTGTGGAAACAAGGGTTGGTGAGAAAGGTTCAGCGGAGACACCTTTTCCCCATGATAACTCTTTCAGGGGTGAATTTCTCTTCCTAGAGGTAGATTTATCTCACTTCCTATTCTCTCACCTTTGTTCTTAAATATGAGTTGTAAGTTGGGGACTGTCTGTACTGGGAAAAGGAGGTAATTTCACATTTCTAGTACAGATTAGTTCTCAGCAGTTCTTCTTCCCCAGTTTCCACCGACTTTTACTATAATATGCCAAGAACCGCTTAAGGTTGATCCGCACTATGACCTCAATCCTGCTAAAAACTCACGAATGTGTGCAGTTGATTGGACAAAACTGACAAATGGCTTCATCATCAGCATATTTCCAGATGGGAACAAAAGAGTTATCCATCTTCACACCACTGGGACACCGCTCCACACAAGAAAGGCCATCTTTGTAATGAGCACAAGCCATACATTGATCTGCTTCCTAAAAAGGAAAAAGAAATGGGGTCAGGAAAGACTTTCCATTAGGTGCAATGGGAGTGTACACAAGCATTTCAGCTAATGTATTCAGACTAAATCTCAGCTTGTTGTTTTACCATACAGGTTCACCAGGTGCTGACATGACCATAGACGGACATGAGCTACAAATCAGGAGAAACTCAGCTGACTTGATAGGAATCTAGGAATCTGGAGTCACCAAGTCTGGAGCTGTTGCAAAGTTGCCTCAGGAACTTAGTGCTGTTGTTATACATTTCATAACCTATGAAGGAAAGAAGTTATGCAACTGGGATATGCAGCAATATTGTGGGCTCTAAGGACAGCCCACTGATTCCAGTTAAAAAGTTAAGCTCACGTTGAACCTTCTCTCATTAAACACAACAATGCTTCAAAGTGTTTCCCTTCGGCTGGATCGTGTTCCCAATATGTGTAAGAAAAGGCTTCTTACTTCACTGCCTGCGAATGAGTCTTTCTAATTAAGCTTACACAACCTTGCCGATAACAGCCGAAGTCTTTACCCAAATACCATTCTGTGCTCTTCTAAACAAAAGAAGAGAAAACACAATGACTATGTCAACTGTCCCACAGATCTTATATCAACCTTCCTCAATAGGGTGTCATTCAAAATGTAGTTTATTATGACTAATATTTTACTCATTTACATATGCTTTTTCTGAGCTCTGGGACTCAAGGAGGCTTGAAATATTAGAACTGATACAGGCGAATGGTGTAGCTATTTAAGTGCTGGACAAGAACTCTGGAGGCCAGGGCTTGAATGAGTGGCTTTGAGAAAGTCACTCTCTCTCAGCCTTAGAGGGAGGGCAAAATAAATCTCCTCTGAACAAACCTTGCCACGAAAAACCCAAGATAGCTTCACCTTAGGATCATCAAAGTTGGAAACAACTTGATAGTACTCAACAACAACAACAACACTCACAAAACAAACAAAAGGAAAAATATAAACCATAAATCTCCAGTGATCAAACTATAATATCAAACTATCAGTCCTTTCAATTAACTCCAATTTATAGCAACTCCAAGGCCTCTTCCACACAGCTGAATAAAATCCCACATTTTTTTTTTTTGCTTTGAACTGGAATATATGGCAGTGTGGACTCAGATAACTCAGTTCAAAGCAGGTATTGTGGGATTTTCTGCCCTGATATTCTGGATTATATGGCTGTGTGAAAGAGCCCTAAATCTTCTTGACGAGGTTGATTCAAAGGAGGTTTGATTCCTTTTAAGGAATCCAACACTCAAACCACAACGACTCTAGTCTAAACTATAAATAATAACTATTAAACTATAATTATCAACTACCAACTGAAAGAGCATGTAGTATAGTTTTGGGCAAGGAACACATTTCCAAATCAAGAAAACAATAGGAATCTGCTTTGAATGAATGGGAAACTCTAGGACAGGGGGAAGGTAGTTTAGAATTGACTTTAAAGCACATAAAAGCAACAGCAAAGATGACATCCTAATGAGGCCGAAACAATGGCCAAATAGTTAAGCCCCTGAAGACAGATACATGGACTCTGCAATTACAGCTCTTTACAACTCTCAGCCTCTTTAGCCAGTATGACTAAGGGCCCTTCCACACAGCCATATAACCTAGAATATCAAGGCAGATAATCCACAATATCTGGAACTGGAATATCTGGGTCCACACTGCTATATATTCCAGATCAATGTGGATTTTATACAGCTGTGTGGAAGGGCCCTAAACCTGGAAAAGGTGGTTCTAGATAATAAAGCTAGACCTGTTCAGATACAAATAGTGCAGGCAGAATGAGTCTTTTCTCTTTTACCATCAGGTCTACAACTTGTATAATGTATAAACAAGATTCATTTCCTCTTGTACCTGAAAACCGAACATCTAGGTCACTTTTGTTTAAACATTTGCTTTTGTTAACAAATGCTCAATCAAGTTTCAATTTTTTTATGTTCTAGAAGAAACCAAAATTTCACATCCAGCATAACTACTTTTAAGTTATGTAAAAATAAACAAGCTTCTAGATTTCATGGCACTGAAAAAAAAAACTGAAAGGATATTCATTTTCAGACCATAGACCATTAGATTAAATAATCCCTAATCGAAAAAGAAAAAAATGTAACGATTACATTTGCATATAATTTATATTGTCTTTGTTCTAAAATGGGGCCTACGCCTATTGTGTTTATGTTGATGTCCTAAGGGCACTATATCCTCTGATCCTGAAAGCGAAGCAGCATCAAGGTTTGTATGTACTTGGGTGGGAGACCACCAACGAATACAAGGTGCTGGAGGCTATATTCCAGAGGAAGGAACTGGCAGCACCAAGTCTGAATATTCCTTGCCTAACAAAACCTTATGAAAAATACATGGGGTCTCGATAAGTCAATAGGTGACTTGAAGGTTTATACATACACAGCATTTATCACAGACATAATCTTATAAAAGAGAGACAGAGAGAAAAGGATTCTTCTAAAATTTTGCCTATATATATTTTGAATGAATATATATGTATGCATATTATATTATTGATTCTGTGAAAAGTTGGTTAATTAACTAATATTGCATGTATGTTTTTGTTTCATGTTTATTATTTTTTATTATGTTTAATTTGTTGTATGGTTTCTTTTGCTATGTTGGAAACTGCCCTGAGCCCTGTCAAGGAGATAGGGCAGTATATAAATAAAGTTTTATATTTTTATATTATGGTGCAGTCCTTATGGTCACCAAACACAACAGAATCATGACAACAAAATACAAAAGGCAGAACACAGAAATATCAAATAATCATGAAAATTTGAATATAACCATAAACCTAGAGGTATAACTCAGTTAACAAAGGAGATTTGTTCCTGAGCATTCTTCCTTTAACATAAATCTCAAAAACACAGTTTCCTACATCACTAAAAAGAAGTGCAACAACATGAGTACTAAACACGCTAGTTTTTATGACATGACAGGACTCTTGGTCACTTTTGCTTCAAAAAACAACCGTGGCTTTGCAAATGGCTCCAATAGCATTCGCAGCAGATCCTCCAGTAAACATAAGCAGAAAAGACAGTGTGGAAAGAATTCCTTGTTAGGAAAAAGTCTGGAATCTGTTGCTGTAAAACCATATGGAAGTAGACGACAACCAACAATTCCTTGCAGAACATTTTCAGCTTGTTGAGCATAATAACCATTTCTTTTTAAATTTTATGGGTGTGATTGCAAAACAGACAAATAAGTGTGTGCACCTCGTAGCAAAGGGTAGAAAAAGAAATATGGAAGCAGGAAAGGCAGCTTCAAAGTATAACAAAGTATAACCCTCCCACAGTCCCTGTCCTTACCGAGCCATTGCAGGACTCCGTTCCATTTTGGGGCATGCACTCTGGATGACAGGGAAAGCACCGTGTCCCACTGACATATTCTCTGATATCTCTGCAAGGAAATGTATTGAAAAATTAAATCAATCCACAATTTAGCTAGTTTTATTTCTTCTCCTCTTGGCTTCCTTTTATGTCCCACAGCACCACTGATTTTGCAATCTGCAACCCGCTTGTACAGTTATCATCAATACAGTGTTCCCTCACTACTTCGCGCGGTTCACTTTTTGCGGATTTGCTGTTTCGCGGTTTTTCAGTAAACTCTAAAAGACTATTATAAATCATAAAAAATTACAATTTACAGCCTAAGGAAGGGAGGAAGGAGAAGCCAAAGGGAGAGAAAAGCAGCCCAACCGGCAACGGGAGGAGAAGGACAATTGGTTGATAAAGACTTAAAATTGTATATAACTGCTAAAATAATGTATAAATATTAAAATAAATATAGTGTCCCTACTTCACGGATTTTCACTTATTGCGGGTGGTCCTGAAACCTAACCCCAGCGATAAGTGAGGAAACACTGTATAACTTTATCATCCAAGTGTGTGAGTCTCCCATCCCTTATCCAAAATGTTTTGGACCAGAAGTTTTTTAGATTGGGACTTTTTTTTCCAGTTTTAAAATACCTGTATTTTCATATGCTCAACATCCTAAGAAGATAAACATTTATTTTGGGAGGAGGGAGAATTATCAAGTTTCCAGATCTTATTGTGGGACAGAGTCATTTTCTCCTGAACACCCAAAGGACCACTTTCCTCCCTGCCACAGTATTTTCCACCCCAATGCTAAGCAAAATTGGTTCCTGTTCCTGCTTCCCCTTTGCAACATACCCATCCAGAATGTTGCAGGTCTCTACACATTCCTTTCCACGCAGAAAGCCATTACAGGTCCTGCACTGGGTTGCTCCTGGTCCCCAGCAATGTCCCTCGGAGCACAATGGGAAGCACACCTGACCTTGGAGTTCTGTGCAGAGAGGATAAAAAGAGTTAACTTGTATTCTATTATTATGCTTGCCAGCAAAAGAATTTCTTTTGCAAAATGCAGAACTTAGTTCAAGGAAGCATTTTATCCTTTTTTATTTTTATGATTAGTATTTTTAAAAACAGATTAAAATAAAACCTACATACGAACATGCAAAAAACAAAACAACAACAAAATATTTTAAATGTTTTCTAGAATAATACATCCTAAAAATAAAACAAACAAGTATAAGCTACAAATAACAACAACAACAACAACAACTTTATTATTGTACCCCGCCTCCATCTCCCCAAAGGGACTCGGGGTGGCTTACATGAGAAAACAATCATAAATTAAAATATAATCCATAAATTATAAATAAATTATAAATAAATTAAAATATAATCCATAAATTTAAACCACAAAATAACATAGTTATAAAACAGCATAACATGACAATTATTAAAACCAAGACATCAATCTATGTTACCTAATCTAAGGGCTTTATATTCACTGTCTGGTAGTTATATTCCCTAATTAGGGGAATCAATCAAAAGAGAGTCACAATGAGCAGGAAGCTGACAGTTCGGATATTGAGAGCCAGTAGAGCCTAATGACTTGAGTGTTGTACTCCTGAAACTAAAAGCCTATTTCCTGCTCGGTCAAGGAAATCCCTTGTGTAACCTTGGGCAAGTCATACTTTCTTGATAGTAAGGAAATATGTAGCTAGAAAATCCTGCAACAGTGTCATCATAAGTCAGAGTCCACTTGAGGGCACATAACAGCAACAGCCAAGGTAGTCTCCAAATGAAGCTGAAATGACAATCGTACAAACCCTTTGAAAACAGATATAGGGGCAGCATAAGTCTGGCAACCTCTTTTGCTGATTTAATGCATTGAGTACAACCATGTCCCTTAGTGATAGTTACAATTTGGAAGTAATACTTAATATGGCTCATTTAGGGAAAGTGACCAGACAGAAGAAATATTGGGCATCTCAGCACCATGGAAGAATTTCTAGTAAACGTCTCTTATGGAGACTCAAGGATCTCTAGAGGCTTGTTTCCAGGCAGAATATATTGAGAATTAGTCTCTTAGCAGATTTGAAATGAAACATCATTTCAGGTAGCAGGTTGGACTGGATAGCCCTTGTGGTCTCTTCCAACTCTATGATTCTATCATTGGCAGAAAGGGGTCTACTTTTTACTTAAACAGAAGCAATGCTTGAGGAGAGCCTGACCCGTTCCTCCATTGGACATCACTTTATGTATTTTTCCCCTGGCTCTACTCATTTCCAATACTAGAACTATGAAAGAAGAAAACCCTTGCTCTAATGGAATACTGAGAGTTTCAGATAGCAAAGGGTTCTTATCTGGTTGCCTTTATGCTACCTTTCAAGCTAGATTGATACAACAACCTCTCCACCTCAATGTCTTATTCAGCAAATGAAGTGGTCATGTGAATAGTGGTCAGCTGTAGATGATAGAGGCAGGTAAGGACTGACATATTAGATGGTGGGGAGTTTCTTTCAGGTCAAATTTTACAGCAAAGAGACCTGATTTCAAATTGAACAGTGTCTGGACTGATACGTGGATAAGAGCTCAACTTATGTTATGCTGTTTTACATTCAAAACTGTTTAGGAAAATGAGTGCTTTAGAGAACATTGTGTAGAAAAAGTCATATATTAGGGGGAGGTGTATACAAATATATGATTTGGATTTTTGTGCTCTTTTTAAAAATAAATAAATCATGAACTAATCTGGAAGAAACAGACTGAACAGGCTTATGACTAAACTCATCTGAATCAGACATGATCCAGGCATGGATTAATATGTCAGTCCTTACCTGCATCTATCATTTTTGGTTTCTGTTGTGGTTTGAGAGTTAAAAACACCCAACACCTAACACACATGAAAACCACCTCACAATCTCTCATTTCTTTTTCTTCTTCTCCCTCCTGCAAAGTGAGTCTGTTTACTAACCACAAGGGTTTGGACAAATTCCTTTGTCACTCAGCCAAAATGCTTCCCAAAACTCCTCCCATCCCACCTACTTCCCAAAATAATGGGGCTAAAAAAGAAGGCTTCTGGATCTTTGCAGATTCAGGGGGAGTGGCATTTCTAGGTGCAGATTTCACATGCACTCACGTAGCCACTTACCACACTGCTCAACTGGGCTGTTATCATTCTGGAACAGCGTCTGCCGGGGATTTTTGAAGATATCTCCCCACGGCACGCTTTGGATGAAACACAGATTAGGGTTGTGGTGGATAAGGACCATCCCGCTGCTGATCTCCTGCAGTGAACGCAGGCCAAGAGAAGTGATGTTGAGGTGCTGCAATGTTAGGGAATACGCTCCGCTGCCAAAAGGAAAAAGAAAAACCCTCCCTCAATTAGAAATGGCAAAGGAACAACACCAAAGCAATCACTGTACTTCTATCCACACTCAGCTAGATATTTACAAAACCACTAAGTGACTTTACAGCCCAACTTTCTATTTGATTGTATTTGAAAATACCTTCAACCACTTCACTAATGTTGATTAGAAAGAGGGACAGAAAGGTTTCAAATAAATGAATAGAATTATTTAGTCATTTTGCCCTCATCTGTCCATTTCAATATGGCAAACTGCCATAATAAAGTTCCACTGTACTTGTTTCTGGTCATTTTCATGTATTGAGCTGCAAATAAGAAGAAGAATAAGCATAGAATCTAACGTAACTCTTCCCTTGTATTCCAGACTAGGGAGTAACAATGGCTTGGAAAACTAACAAATTCATTGGAAATGGCAGCATTCATAAAAATATGAAAGCTTTTCTTGAGGCCACTGGATGGGTTTTTATCAAAGATGAATTCTTAGTCTAATTTCCAGAGTTGCCGCTTGGTCATGGTAAGAGACAAAATCAGGAAGGAGAACTTACTTGTAGAGGGCTCGACCCCGGATCATCTGAAGGTTCTGGAAGGGAGTCAAGTCTGAGAACGTCCCCGGCCATGATTCAATGTAGAGGTAGCCTGTGAAAACACAACATTAGACCTCTTCAATGGAACATAGGTTACAGTGTAATATGCTACCCCCATGAATATTGGAACAACCTTTTTGCATAGGATGGGGATACATTCGCAGTTACCCAGAAATAATTTCCTACATACCAGTGAGATCCTTTAGGTTCTCAAAGATTTTAAGCTGCTGAAGATCCAAAGGTGGAGTATTGGTGTCAGGATCCCTGAACAGAACAGAAAAGAAGAACATTGGAAAAACAAAAGGCACATCCATACAAAAGCCAAAAAGCCATATAGGCTTTAGCCTACAAAGCTCTAAACGGTTCCGGCCCAGCTTATCTGTCCGAACGTGTCTCCCGCTACGACCCGCCTCGAAGCTTAAGATCGTCAGATGAGGCCCTGCTCGCGGTCCCGTCAGCCTCACAGGTGTGGCTGGCGGGGACGAGAGACAGGGCCTTTTCAGTGGTGGCTCCCCGCCTATGGAACGCCCTCCCCATTGAAATCAGGCAGGCTCCCTCCCTCCTGTCTTTCCGAAAGAGGACAAAAATGTGGTTATGGGACCAGGCATTTGAGCATGAGTAGCAGCAAAAATGAGATAAGAATATATGACCTACTGACAGACCCCACATGAACATGGAAAGCGCCTTAAATGTATATTTAAATGTATAATTATGTATATTTTAATGGATATTCTTAATTTTATTGTAATTTTTAATCTTGATGGAGTTTTAAATTTGACGACAACTGTTTTTAATGTGTATGTTTATATTGTAAGCCGCCCTGAGTCCCCTGATGGGTGAGAAGGGCGGGGTAGAAGTGATGTAATAAATAATAAATAAATAAATACAAACCTAAAATGTCTCCACCATCCCTTTTTATTATATGAGATTCTGAAGTCCTGTCCTTTCTAGTAGGAGTTACTTTGATTCTACTCAACTAATACATGGGATTCATCAGCTTACCTCCATCTTTAACCGATCAATGCTTTTCCCATCCTCACCCACAGTTCATATCACTACCATTTACCATATAAACAGTTACTGACTAATCGTTCATCTCCCTCATGCTTCTTTTGCTCCAAATTCCAGATTGAACATCATTCCTTAATTTGTCCACTACTGTACTTTATTTTCTCCCCTTGTATTCTCAAATGTAAGATGGAGCTTGAGCCTTAAAGAAGGTCTTGTAACTGAAAAGTTATTCAGCAGCAAAATAAATTTACTAGAATGTGGTGCCACTTTTTGTTGCTCGCTGTTCCCTGTTTTGCAAAATAACTCATCACAAAGCAATACTTTAAAGAGTAGCAGAACGACCTCCACAACTCTCACAGAGGTTCCCTTTTAAAACCAGGGCCATGTCATGCGGCCTAGCGACAGAAATGCAGCCTGCAACCCGATACGCTCTTCCACCCATCAAAGGCATATGCTTAGTCGCTCACCCTGCGAAGGTCTCCGGCAGAAAGGCTAAGCTGCCAAAAATCTTGGTGCAGCCGGCAAAGTGATGGATATTGGAGGCATTGACAGCACGAACCCCTTTTAAGGAGCCCATCCCCAAGCCATAGCAACCTTTAAAAAAACATACAAGTGTTGGAAAGGAAAACTGTGAGGCAGATCTGTGTACATCTGTAAAGATGTGTAGACGACGTGAGTCATTAACCTTGCAGCTTTGGACCAAAGCACCAGAAGGCAAAATTTAAGTAATTCTTTCTTGGGTATTGAACAAAAATCCTTGATCTTGATAAGCAGGGTAGCCAGATTGCTGAATATTTTAGATTTCTGAAATTGCTGCTATATCAGTGTGGACTTGGATTTGAAAATCAAGATTCGAATTCTCATTGAATCATGAAACCGACTAGGTCATCATAGGTTATCACTTGTGGCTGAGTATGATTGTCTTCTAGGGGCAGAATCTTGGTTGGTATATAAGTGACTGTAGAGACCTATTTTGGATCCGCATGGTCTTTCACTGCGAGGACAAATATTTCCAGAGGGAAGGCAGTCCTATCAAATTGACCATAGGGCACTCACTGTCTCTTAGCCTAACCTACTTCATTGAGCTGTTGTGAGAGTAAAGTTACAAGGAGGAAAGTCAAGCATTTCACCCTGAGCTCCTTGGAAGAAAAGTGGGATACTAATAGTATTGGTATAATGATTTGAGCATTGGATTACAACTTTGGAGACCAAAGATTCAAATCCCCATTTGGCCATGCAAACCCACTGAGTGACTTTGAGTAAGCCACATTCTTTAAGTCTTAGATGAAAGCAAAGGTAACCTCCCACAATGTTGCCAAGAAAAAATCCCTTTAAGGTTGCTATAAGATGAAAATGATTGAAGACACACAACAAAAATAAAAATATTTATAGGTAAGAAATTTTAAATAATGCAAGAATGGTAAAAATAATAATGTAGGAGAAGACAGACCGAAAAAAATTGCCTGGGATCTCACTCTGAGAGATAGGAAGGATAAAATTTCAACAAGCAAAACAAAATAAATTAACCTCCAAAAGAAAATGCGAGTTGTTTTCAAATATTTGTTGCAGCACATTTTCTTCACATACTCTGCAAGCACATATGATCTAGGACTTCACAAGAACATACACAATGTGATTAAAAGGCAGCTGCATCATGAGCAATACAGTATCCTCCTGGAAACAGCTTTTCAACCCATGATCAAGCCAATCCTGGCTCTTACCTTCTGGGCAGGGCTTGGTGCACTTTTCACACTTCTGCATGTTGTCCACACGCACCTCCTGGCTATTCTGAGGACATACCAAAGTACAAGAACCCACCTCTGCAGCCAGGTAATTATCTGTAATTAGAGCGGGGGGGGGGGGGGGACACACAAGTTAAATTCTACATTCTCCACTGCAATGGCTTCCAATTTGTTTCTAAGTTTAAAAAACAGTCTCAGTTAAGGATAGTATATCTCCTCTGAATTAATTAATTAATTAATTAACGAGGAGATAATCGTTTGGACGAGGAAATATAAACTGAAGCAGAACCCAGGCAAGATGGAGGTGTTTACTGTCCAGAGTCCTGGATCTGGAGGTGTGTCATCCACTCCTGGATGGGGTTTTACTCCACCTGTAAGTCTTTCAAATATCCTGGACCCAAATCACATAGAGTTTTGTAGGTCAACACCAACACCCAGATTAATGAGCCTGTCAGAAATTTCAGCTATTTAGAGGAAGCCCTACTGCATTTCTCAACATCTTGTGGAATAAGGTTGGGCTTTCTCTATAGCATCACCTCAACTGTGAAAGTCAGGCCGGCCCATCTCTTCCAAGTTTCCAGCAAACAGCCTAATCGGTGCTGTTTTGCATGGCATTCAGTGTTTGAAATTTATTTTAACTGTTTTGAAACTGGATTCTAGGATTAATTTTAGAATACTTTTAGAAGTTTTAGAAGTGTGTTTTAGAAATGTTTTTATATCAATAATGGAGCTTCTTGTGCTGGCAGGACTGCTGACCGACAGGTTGACGATTTGAATCTGGGGAGTAGGTGAGCTCCCTCTGTCAGCTCCATGTGGTGACATGAGAGAAGCCTCCCACAAGGATGGTAAAACATCAAACATCTGGGTGCCCCTGGGCAACGTCCTTGCAGACAGCCAATTCTCTCACTCCAGAAGCAACTTGCAGTTTCTCAAGTCACACCTGACATGGAAAAAAATCTCAATAATGTTTTAACTGGTTATTTATGTGACATAATTAATTTATAGTTCATTATGTCTTCCTAGCTCGTATATAGCATGTATTTTCATTCACACAATCATTGCATGCAGTAAACTACATGAGGAATGTTTATTTATCTTGCTCCTCACTATTTGTTATAGCACTTTAAGTGGAATTGTCCCCATGTTCTGCCCTTATTAGCTTGGATTTTATCTTTGGACCCTATAGAACACTACACTAGTCTCCCTCTGCTGTGCAGAACAATTTTATGCTTAGGTTTTAAGTAACTGTGATGTTGTTTTATCTTGTGTTGCATTGTTTTAAATCTTATTGTTTAATTATATTGTGTGTATTGTAATGCTTTACTGTTGTTCATGTTTTTTCTTGTGTAAGCCACCCCGAGTCCCTTCGGGGAGATGGTGGCAGGGTATAAAAATAAAGTTATTTATTTATTTATTTATTTATTTATTTATTTCCCAACCTGAATAGAGCCACTATTTGGTGAAATGGGAATTCATCCCAGATAGCACTGATCAGGTTTGTGTATCTGAGCCACCTCAAAACATTCAAAAGAGTAAAAGAAAATCACATGAAACAATCCCTTCAAGATGACAGAACCTTACAAGGGCATTCGGTGACACAAGTTGCTCCAAAGGTATAGCGCCCATGTTTATTGGGTATGGATTCATAGGTGTCTGGATTGTAGATGATGAGCGGTGGGCAATGGAGTTCACAGACCCCACTGTGATTGAAGTTCAAACAGGCCTGGGAAAAGAGAAAGGGGAAAAGGTTACAACACACTTCATTCTTAGAAGAATCATAAACAACATTCAAGGGACCACATTCTGATGGCTAATTTGCAAGGAGTAAAAGTGATAAAAGTTGTGACTCCACACAGATGATGAACAAGTTACATATGCTGATCAACCTTTGCAGGTATGAATTGATATTTTAATGGCACACCTTGTAAAATGTATTACACAAGTTTCCATCTTATGAGTGGGAAGTAGTTCCATGGCAGCACTCCAGAACTACGTTCTTTTGAAGAGAGCACTGGAGAGTTAAGCTGCCTCTCCAACCTTTGCTGTACAGACAATAGTCTACACTGTAGAATTAATGCGGGTTGGCACCACTTTAACTGCCATGGCTCAGTGCCATGGAATCATGGGAATTGTAGTTTTACCACATCTTCAGCTGCCACCAAACAACAAATCCCAGGATTCCATAACAGATCCATGGCAGTAGTGTCAAACTGTATCGATCCTACAGGGCATATGCATGTCATGGGAGGTCATGTAAATACAGTATGTACAGTGATACCTTGGGGCAATGGTGGCACAATGGGTTAAACCCTTGTGCTGGCTGAACTGCTGACCTGAAGGTTGGGTTGCTGACCTGAAAATTACCAGTTTGAATCTGCGAGATGGGGTGAGCTCCCATCTGTCAGCTCTAGCTTGCTGAGACATGAGAGAAGTCTCCCAGCGACAACGTCTCTGTAGAGGACCAATTCCCTCACACCAAAAGTGACTTGCAGTACAATCTCAAGTCATTTCTGACATTATTTTAAAAAGTGATACCTTGACTTAAAGAGTTTAATTTGTTCCATGGCCAAGCTCTTATATCAAAATACTTATTGCAAATTGAAATTTCCAATTGAAATGCATTGAAATATTATTGCTCCATTCGCCCCCCCTTTTTTGTTATATGCTTTTAAATAAGAAAATGTATTTTATAAATAATGAATAATGTATAAATGCACATTTGCATAGAACAATAAAAAAGATCAACTTTAAAATGGTAGAAGCACAATGTTGTGGCAAGGAAGCACATTTGAGGCAACAAAATGTGTGTTGGCCAGTGTAACAGCAAGGCAAAACCTGCACATTCACATGGATCCATAAAAAAGGAAGATCAACTTTAAAATGATAGATGCACAAAGTTGTGGCAAGGAAGCACAAAGCACAAAGCAAAGGGGCAGAAGCATCATTTTCTTCATACTGTACTCATTCCAGCCTTCCTCCCTCTCTTGCTCTCTCTCCCTCCCTCTCTTCATGAAGCCAAACATAGCAGGAATAAAAACCACACAAAATCAACTAACCCAAAGTATCTCAAAGTGGACAAGAGAAAAGCGGACAGCAATCTCCCAAAGCAGATAAGAGCTTGAGACATGGAGGCTGCCCTAAGGCCCTGCACTCTGGCCCTAGCACTCCCTCTGGAGCTAGCTCTTAACTCAAAATACTGCTACTACGTCAAAGCAAAACCCGGGCAGAGCAATGGCTCTTAACTTAAAATGCTCTTAAGTTGGGATGCTCTTAAGTCGAGGTCCCACTGTATATGAAAGGTCGATGTGGTGTGGCATAGTAGTCTGGGTGTTCAACTAGTATTTCAGGAGACCAAGGTTCAAATATTTGCTCACTGATGGAAACCCAAATCACACACTCTCAGCATCAGAGGAAGGCAAGCCTCTTCTGAATAAATCTTACTTTAAAAAACTATGTTGGAGACTCACAGCAATACAAAGGGAACACTAGGTCCTTCAGATGTTGTGTACTGCAGCTCTCACAATCGCTCACCATTGACCACACTGACTGGGCTACAAAAGGTATAGGCCAAAGTAACTGAAGAGGTTCCCAACCTCTGTTTTAGTACAAGGTGGAGATGCTGTCAACAGATCTCCAGAAAGAAACCCCTCCCATCCTTTTAAGCTTTCATAGCAATACCAGTTAGAATTCCCAAGTTTGTACTCTTTTCTTTTTCTCCTTTCACTCCTTCTCTCATACCCACTCCTAGCCAAGGACTCAATCATCTCAGACGTGCTCCTGCAGGTGAACTGCCCATTCAAGAAAGACATTTAACCATTAGCAACTTTGATGAAAGGTTAATGGATCACTCTGGGCTATTAGTCAGGCAATCGGCTGAACAAAGAGATATCCTTGGCAGCTGGTAACACCATTTTTTTTTCCTACCGAGTAGGAATTTGAAAAGCCAGCCAGTTCTGAAGTTTCAACAAAGACCTCATCAAACATGAAGAGGAAAACTGGAAAGAAGTGATCTAGCAGCACTTTCAAGACCGACTTGTTTTATCATGAGTTTTCATAGATTTCAATCCACTTCATCAGATACGCTGACCGAGTAATTCAAAGCCACAGTTATATTTGAGTCACATAGCTGTGTGAGTTCAGTCCGGGATTGATCCAGAATACAACCAAAGTTAGCAATCCCTCATTTTGTGCTGTTATGGCATCATCTCTCTTTATCTCGGCTCTGCTCCACCATGGGTAGCAGGATCAACAGGAACTGGCAACCCATCAATGTAGCCTTTGGAGAGGACACATCTAACCCAAAGGGCAACCACTCACCAGGCAGTCCGAATGCTTAGGTCCTGTGCAGCCCGCCGCACACCGCTCATGGCAACAATCTGTCGGTCGCCTGCCCTTGCACCTGGCACAGCTGCTGGCACAGATTGTGCTTGTCACTAGCAGGGGGCAAAAGAGAATTTTTAAAGGGGCTCTTTCCCAGCCATAATATCAAGGATCTGAATTGGCGACCTTCGATTCTCCAATTGTCAGATCTCATGTGCACCAGTACATTTCAGTACATCTTTTCCCCAGATCTCAAGCAACCCATACTTACATGTCTGACAGCTTCCTTTGGCTTCTCCCCAGCAGTGGCCATTGGGGCAGATTTGGTTGCAGTCAAGGCCTGGGATGGGGGGAAAACAGAGACCTTCTTAAAGCAAGGGATTCCTACTTAAGAGGTAAAGGTAAAGGTTCTCTCTGTGTGTTGAGTACACAGGGTATCATTCTTAATCAATAGTCCATAGTCTTTAGGCGTAGTTGTACTTACTGAAGTCCATAAGTCATACTTCCCTACTGAAGTCCTAACAGCAACATACATCCCCCTTCACTGAGGTCTGATGCAAACATGCATCTACCTCCACTGAGGTGTAAAGCAAACACTGAATACAAAATGGAGTCCTAAGTCTGAACATGCTTAGTACAGTCACATGACTATAACCCCTACCACACCAAAGAGGTACAGTCAAACTGGCAAATCAACATACACATAAAATAAAGGTAAAGGTTTTCCCCTGACTTTAAGTCTAGCCATGTCCGACTTCGGGGGGTGGTGCTGATCTCTATTTCTCAGCCAAAGAGCTGGCGTTGTCCGTAGACACCTCCAAGGTCATGTGGCCGGCATGACTGCATAGAGCGCCATTACCTTCCCACCAGAGTGGTATCTATTGATCTACTCACATTTGCATGTTTTCAAACTGCTCGGTTGGCAGAAGCTGGGGCTAACAGCGGGAGCTCACCCCGCTCCACGGATTCGAACCACCAGCCTTTCAGTCGGCAAGTTCAGCAGCTCAGCGGTTTAACCCACTGTGGTACCGAAGCTTAAGAGGGGGATACATGGAAAACTTGGAAAGGATATAGAGATTGCGGAAGTTGCTCTTTAAAAACTATAGTTCCCAGAATATCCCTCTGGGAGCTCAAGGACAAAAAAAATCTAAACTTGGGTCTGGCTAGGTAAACTGCAGGTGTGAGCAATGAACACTATAAATGCATCCTGAGAATCCATAATCATCGTTTGGAAAACCTATTTTCATTTATTTATTTATTTACAACATTTCTACCCCACCCTTCTCACCCTAGGGGACTCAGGGCGGCTTACAACAACTGGCAAAATTCAATGCCAAACAAATCAATAAAAACAGCAACACATCTAAAATCATTAACAATAATCCATAAAATACAATTTTTTTCGTGTCAGGAGCAACTTGAGTCGCTTCTAGGGTGAGAGAATTGGCCGTCTGCAATTTTTGGACTACAACTCCCCAAATCTCCCAGATAATATAGCAGTCATGGGCAAACTTTATTCAGGTGTTTTGGACTTCAACTCTCACCATTCCTAACAGCCTGTTAGGAATGGTGAGAGCTGAAATCCAAAACACCGGGAGGGCCGAATTTTGCCCATGCCTGCAATATAGTCTTTTAAAAAGTCTTTATATACAAAATGATGTAACTTCCTGACCATATTTGCTTGCTGGCTTTTTCTTTCCTTCTTTGGTAAAAGATTTCTGTGACATACTTAAAAGTGTGGGGTCTGATTCTGCTGAAGTCTCAGATATCAGTAGTCATCAACCTGTGGGTCCCCAGGTGTTTGGCCTACAACTCCCAGAAATCCTAGCCAATTTACCAGCTGTTAGGATTTCTGGGAGTTGAAGGCCAAACATCTGGGGACCCACTGGCTGAGAACCACTGAGGTAGATGAATAAGACAATCACTAGCCCTATGCGCCTCCTTGGTCTTACCCATGCCTAGAATCATAGAATCATAGAATCATAGAATAGTAGAGTTGGAAGAGACCTCATGGGCCATCCAGTCCAACCCCCTGCTAAGAAGCAGGAAATTGCATTCAAAGCACCCCCGACAGATGGACATCCAGCCTCTGCTTAAAAGCCTCCAAAGAAGGAGCCTCCACCACGGCCCAGGGGAGAGAGTTCCACTGTCGAACAGCTCTCACAGTGAGGAAGTTCTTCCTGATGTTCAGGTGGAATCTCCTTTCCTGTAGCTTGAAGCCATTGTTCCGTGTCCTAGTCTGCAGGGCAGCAGAAAACAAGATTTCTCCCTCCTCCCTATGACATATTTGTACATGGCTATCATGTCTCCTCTCAGCCTTCTCTTCTGCAGGCTAAACATGCCCAGCTCTTTAAGCCGCTCCTCATAGGGCTTGTTCTCCAGACCCTTAATCATTTTAGTCACCCTCCTCTGGACGCTTTCCAGCTTGTCAACATCTCCCTTCAACTGCGGTGCCCAAAATTGGACACAGTATTCTAGGTGTGGTCTGACCAAGGCAGAATAGAGGGGGAGCATGACTTCCCTGGAACTAGACGCTATTCCCCTATTGATGCAAGCCAGAATCCCGTTGGCTTTTTTAGCTGCCGCATCACATTGTTGGCTCATGTTTAACTTGCCTGGCCAACCCAGAGCAAGTCTGGCAAATCAGAAAACGTGGCAAAATAAATTATGCAAACATCGAGGAAAATTATGCAATTATTACACATTCTGTAGGAGGGGCAATCCTGATTTCCCTGGTACAGAAAGTGTGCTGTTTGGCACAGCCCACACAGAGCCCTTATGGCAGAATGATGTCATCTAAGGCTATAAACAGGGAATTTCCAAAATGATGGAAGCAGAGATGCTGCTGATTTAGATAGAATGAATGAGGCAGCAGGGGTCATCCTGAAACTGTGGGAGAAAATGAATTGATATGAACAGTGAACAGCATGTTCATCCAATCAAAGGGAGCACACAGATCACAGAGACCGGAAACAAAGGGACAAAAAAACTTTAATCCCACGAGGAGCTAAAAGAGAGCACTCTAAAGACATCAGCTTTTGATCTGTTGATTTAGGTTTCTAGCCCTTATGACTCTGAAAATGGACTTGTTCTCTCAAATACCTGTGCCCCTAACCTCTGCAAATGTGGAGGGCTGATGGTATATGGCAATATGTACCACCTGCATGATATAATTCTATATATATGTATGTCCAGTTCACCTTATCTGGCAGCAGATTTTTATCTTTACCACTGAGGACATAATGCTTTATTTTTTTTAAAGGAAAACTAGAATCTTGAATGTTATTCAAACAACAGTAAGAGGAATTTTACTGATGTAATGTGCTCTTGGTAACCCAATCTCCTAAATTACAGATTTAGGCCTCTTCCACACTGCCCAATATCTCAGGATCTGATCCCAGATTACCTTCTTATTTCAGATTATCTGGCAACATGTAGACTCATATAATCTAGTTCAAAGCAGATAATCTGGGAGCAGATCCTGGGATATAGGAGAATGTAAAGGGGCCTTAGTTTAACACAGGATTCTGGAAGACCAAAACCCAAACAATGACACTTACATTGCCGAAGTCGCTGGCTACTGATCTCTGTGTCATTTTGCTTGTTGTCTTTATGGAAGATGGCATCCCAATAGATGGTTTCCTGGAAACACAGCTGTGGGTTCCTTTTAACAATCACGCTGCCTTTCAAGATTTCTATGGAGAACAAAGAAAAGGGTAGCAAAGAACAAAACACATTCGTGATTTGGCACTTTTTGTTTTGGCTTCTTAGACAATGCCTAGTATAATCTATTAATCCACCTTGAAATTCAACAGTTCTCGATTGAGCCACAATAAAATACAGAACAATGTTGTTAGCATGTCTACAATACATTAAAGTACAAACCCCACTTGTCAATCCACTGGCTAAGCTGTATTAAGCTCACAACTGGGAAACATTGTTCTGCCCATAGTTCTGGGAATTCTGCAAGAACTGTAGGCAAAACAATGTTTCCCAAATACTTTTTCTTACACAGAATGCTTTTCCCTGCACACAAAATGCCGTCTCCTGCAAAAAAAATGTTGTTTTTCTATGCAAAACAACCACATGGAAATTTTGCACAGAACAAATCCCCAATTGTGAATATTCTCATCAGTCCAGGATTCTTCTTTTCACGTTTTTTCATACTTGAAAAACATGTTTTTCTACTCTTTTGCAAATATTTCCAAATATTCTTTCCATCGCAATGCAGATACCAACCAAACCTCATCAAAGCCAACTATTCTTGTTTCTGAAATAATGCCTAGCCCCATTCTTCATACCTGTCAGTTTCAACATGCCCAGCTCCCGCAGTCCTACATTCCCACTGTGGTCGGCATTGTCAAGGATGGCTAGTGCATACTTGTCCTCATATAGCTGGGTCCCACGAATGATGATGAGGTTCTCCAGATGCAAGTTACTCACATTATTCTTGGCAATCAGCACATATCCCTGGACCTCTCTGATGTCCTGAGAGAGAGAAAACATTATCAAGATGAGAGCAAGCACACAAGGAACCCTTGTTTCAGAAGATACGTAAAAATTATGAGATTTATTTATTTACTAGCTTGAGGACCCGGCGGTGCCCGGGTTATTTGAGAAAGGCATTGTTTGCCTGTGTTCCAAATGTAGTCTAGATCCAATGTCAGCTGGGTTCAGTGGGTGCAGGTGAACTACAACTCCCATATGCAAGTCCCATTGTCCATGGTCCATCCCCCTCCAAACAGCGCCAGGATGTAGAGTGGGTCATGGGGGCTGTGTGTGCCAAGTTTGGTCTTGATAAGTCATTGGTGGTTGCAGTGCTCTCAAGAAGTGAGTGAAGGTATTGCAATTCCCATCGTCCATGCTTCGTCATCTTCCAAACCGCACCAGAGTATAGAGTGGGTCATGGGTGCTCTGTGTGTCAAGTTTGGTCTTGATCAGTCATTCGTGGCAATTGCAGTGGTCTCAGGAAGTGAGGGAAGGTACTATAAATCCCATTTTCTGTGGTACATCCTCCCCTAATCTGCACCAGGCTGTAAAGTGGGTCATGGGGGTTATGTGTGCCAAGTTTGGGCCAGGTCCGTAATTCCTGGCAGTCACAGTGGCTGTTATACCCCAGCCACCTTTGGGTTCTGAACCTGATTCAGAAATGAACTTTGACCAGGATGAAGCTTATTCTGACCTTTTACCCAGTTCTACGAGCTCCTTTCAGTTACAGACCCAAGTTGTGGATAGCTCCGATGCTTCCTTAATTGGGAGAGATACTGAAAACATTACTCCCGTGGTAGAACCAAATGTCCTGAGTTCCCCGGGGAATGTATCCTTTAACAGAAGGGAGTCTTTGCATTGCCAGAAATCAGAAAATCAGGAGCTTCGAAGGAATCAACGATTGGCATCTAGAGGGGATACTGGATAGGATATTTCCTTGGGAACCTTTGGGGAGTTGGTTTCCCTTCGCTGTGATTAGATCTAAGTTCCATAAAAGTGTCTTACACTGTGAACAATTCGTGGTGTCAACGTAGCAACTTCTGAGAACACTTCGCCGATTCCAGTTCCCTGATTTCACCAAGCCAAGTCTCCTGTTCCTGGCGGCCGAGCCGAGCCGCGACTCCCGATTGAATCCGGAGTAAATTCACGTCCTTGCCTTGTTCCTGAATCCAGATTGCTTTTAGCTTCGTCTTCTGCCTGCCTTGATATCAAAGACTTCCTCGTGACTTTGGACCTTGTTATTCACTCCTGCTTTCTTGTTGTTTCCCCGCTCAAAAACTTTCCAACAGTTTTCAACGTGTTTCGGTTTCTGGACTTTGGACAATAATATTGGACATATTTCTTCAACTCTTTGGACTAATTCATACCATATCATAAAGGACAATTGCTCACTCATCCTTTCCACTTATTCTTTCCTGAATTTATAATTGTTTTAATAAATATATTATATGATTATTGGTCTCTGTTTGGTTTCCAGTGCTCACGCTGCCTTGGAGTGCAACAGTGGCCTGTGGAAGAGCCTTTGCAGCTGAAGAGCAGGGCATAATTGCTCTAAATATATTTTTTTAAATCCTAAAATTGGAAGGGACCACAAGGGCCAACTAGTTCAACTCTCTGCCATGCAAGAATATACAACTAAAGCATTTCAAAAAGATATTCATCCAACCTCTGTTTGAAGGTCTCCAAAGAAGGAAGAGTCCACCATCCTCCAAGGCAGTATATACCTCTATCGAACAGATCTTACCGTAAAGAAGTTCTTGCAAATGTTTAGGTTAAATCCTTTTTCTTGTAATTTGTTCGTTTGTGTTCTCATCTCTGGAGCAGCACAAAACCACCTTGTTAAATCTTCGAGCTGACATCTCTCCAGAAATTTAAAGATGGCTATCATGCAACCATTCAGTCTTCTTTTTGCCCTGGATTATTCATCGCAGGACTTGGTTTCAAGATCTTGTCAATATCCTTCTTAAACTGTAAAAGTCCTTTGGCCCTTCAGATATTGTTGAGCTACATCTCTCACCATCCCTGAGCCTTTGCTATGCTTGCCAGGGCTGACAGATATTGAAGTCCAATAACATCTAAAGGGCCAAATGTTGTTCAGCTTTTCATCCAGATGAACTACCGAAGAAAACTGTTTACCCGAGCAAAAACAAAAACAACCCAGCATGCTGCAAAGCACAGAGCAGACATATCACGTTTGCATACTTCAATGAACCTAGGATTGCTTCCGTAGCAACACCCGTAGCTCTGGTAACCTCAGGCATTCTACACATTTGGAAGCTATCAAGCTATGTCAATAATTTACTTTAGATAATTTTAATAAAAGTACAACAGAATAGAGTACGGTGTAAAATAATAACACATTAAAACAACAACGGCTCTGTCAACAGATAGTAAAAGTCAAAACTATCTCAGGTTCAAAATAAAATTAGCAGTTTCGTAAAAGCTTGGGAAAAAAGAGGGGGGAGTATGTTTTGCTAAGAAACTAAGTAATAGCATGAAATGCACCAGGAAAAGCGGGGGCATCCCAAAACCAAGGAGCTATCAGTGAAAGACAGTCTTGGATCTTTACCCATTACAGTTCTGGCTGTAGTGGCCCCAAAGGAAAAATTCACATAATAATCACAAAAATGGATAGCTTGCTGTGAAAGACAGCCCCATGAGTATAGCAGTCCCTGAGTTACGAACATCCGACTTACATCTGATGCATAGTTATGAACAGGGATGAGACAACACGAAGTGAGAGAAATCTACTCCTAGGAAGGGAAAATCACTCCTGTAAGAATTATCATAGAAAAAGGGTATCTGCCCTGAAGCTTTATCACTAATCCTTGTTTCCACAAGCCAAAATTTTCAAAATCCAATTATCACATGGACAGAAAGTGAGGTGAAATCTTCTAATTTGCACAGATAGCAAAACAAACTCCTCAAGGGTGTTAACCCTTCCCTATGCCATCCAAAACTTGCATCTAATATATCTGGCTGGAGTTACACTAAAGAATGTACCTGTTCCAACTTAAATACAAATTCAGCTTAAGAACAAACCTATACAACCTATCTTGTTTGTAACTTGGAGACTTCCTGTGTCTGGGATCAAGGCTCTACAAAGCTTTAACTATGACAATCTAAAGTCAAATACTCTAAAAAGTTACTGGGTGTCCATAATATTCTATCCAAACATTAATTACAACAAATGCTATTGATATGCTATCTTTTTTTTCTTTAGCTGATTGCTAAGTATGGCCAAGCATTTTGAATTTTGTTGTGAACATTCTCATTATTATTCCCTTCCACCTCCTGCCAATAAAATCTCCAGATTGTAAAAACAACTCCTAGAATCACCCAGTCAGCTGGTTGGTTCAGTGGGCATGGCCGCTGGGGGAATTCCAGAAAAGTTGAACCTAAAACATAATGTTTCCAATCTTTGTGACATTCCTGGTACTGGACTGCAAACACACCACAATAAGGATGCCTAAAGAACAAACCACTCCCAAAGGGCTCGTGCAAGCAGGCCAATCCACATTCTCAAGAACATAGTTTTGAAAATGTGTTTCCACTTGTTATATTCATTTTTTCAAAAAAAAATAGGAATGAGATCTAAATCTTTTCTTCTCAGGACAATTGTATGAGACAAATCACAATGGTTTGTCATTTTGCAGAAGTAAACTCAGGCAAAAAATATGGGTAGATGACTCAGGGTCAGTCCAAGAAGAGGTAATCCAATTGGAAAACTTATGGATCCAAATGTAAATGTTGCACTTGTCATGCCTAGCACTTTATAGTTGGCCTTGCCCACTCTGAAGCCCTGGTCATTGCATCTGGCCCTGCTGATGGAGCATTTTGTAACTGTTTTTTTATTTTTTGTGGTTATTTTGAATTGTATGTTCATGTTTCATGTTTATTCTTCTTTATTATGTTTAATTTGTTGTATGGTTTCTTTTGCTCTGCTGGAAACCATCCTGAGTTTTCTCGAGGAGATAGGGAGGTATATAAATAAAGTTGTTGTTGTTGTTGTTGTTGTTAAATTTCAAAAACTAAAATTCCACAATCCCAGTTTCCAGCCCAACAGGTAGCTGTCCACTGTGGTCAAGGTCAAAGTCTGGAAAAAATACTTTTTGTATTTTTGTAATATGGCAATGCTGGCCAGGGAATTCTGGGAGCTGCTATCCAAAACTCAGTTGTTTCTACCCACCAAGAAAGCCCTGCTCATTGCTGGTGTGATCATGCTACCCAACCTTTTCCATGTATGATGTTCTACTGTCGGAGGGGCAAAATCAAGAGCTGTAAGAAATAATTGGATTCCTCATTCTTAGTGGGATGTACAACACCAAAAAGAATCAAACATAGACAATGTACCCATCTGCTCTGTGTCTTCTTTCTCTCATTTCTCACAAAATATTCAGAGTACCATAACTATCTTGAGAATCTGTCTTTACTTCCCACATCATACCTACCTTGAGGAAGGACGTATCTGCAGATGCTGGTAAGTGTGTGATCTCCAGGTTGCCTTGCACAACTTGACAGTATTCATAGAGCCGGCGGAGGGTGGCATGGTGGTTTTCTGGGCTGGAGGGACGTTGCAACTTCATATCAGTTCCTGTGCAGACTAGGGGGGAAAAAAGAAAGGGAGATTCAGATGATTGTCAGATTCTCTAAAAGAATGCCAACAGCAAAGTTGCCCACATTCATAATGATGATATCATCACATTGGATTTTTATGCACCTTTCCAGTCAGCGCATCTGGAAATGGGTACTATAGTATTTGAAAAGGGGTGAAATAGATCAGCTAATAGATAGTGCTGTCAGCTATATGCAACTGCAGTATCAACGGGAGGAAAAGAAATCATTGCTGGACATAACTATGGGGAAACATGAGCCAGGGAATGTCATTGTGCTTGTGTCCTACATATGGGCTTTCTTCTGTAAGGCAACTAATTCACCACTGTGGGAACAGATCACTGGACTAGATAGGCTCTTCAATCTTGAAATGAATGAAAATACACATGGGCAATCATTGGCAAAAAATTAGAGGCTGGAAGGAGAACCAGACTGCCAGTGATAAGGCTTAGGCATCCTATGAAACTTTCCATCTTTCTGTATAATTATCAAAATCAGAATTAACTGAAAAGAATAAGTTTACATGTGCAAAATGGGTACACTATTACATAGACTACAAAATTCCATTTCAGGGGCTCACTGAAAGACTACCCTTTCCCCAGTGGTTCCCAACCTGTGGTCCATGGTCCACCAGTGGTCCCCAAGAACTACTGGCATATAATGTTCTGTATCAGAAACTAGATATGATGTGGTCTATCCAATGCAATTTTCTAAATCAGCACCCCAAATAACCAAACCAAATCTAAAGTTGACCCAAAACTGATTTGTAACCCTTTGGATACTGACGTTGGAATGGCCCCTGGTCAAAGTGGTCCCTAGTAAAAAAAAAAAAAAAAAAAGTTGGGAACCACTGCTGTACCCAGTACAAAAAATCACTACAGGTCTCTCTTATCTGAAATGTTTGGCACCAGAAGTGTTTTGGATTTTCTTTCAGGATTTTGGAATACTTGCTTATACATGATGCAATATTTTAGCAATGGAATCCAGGTCTGATCACAGAACTCATGTATGTTTCATATACACATTGCTGGAAGTCATTGTATACACAATTTTGAAAATAACTTGATCCATGAACAAAAACTGAATACACCAATTCACCAGAAAGCAAAAGTATCACTATCTCAGTATTTTGCAATTCCAGATAAGGCATGCTCAACCTGTAGTAAAAGGTGAAAAATAAAATAGTGCCCTGCATGTATCAGAATCCAGTAAGACATAGGCTTCTCTACTTACAAATTGGTTCAGTGTGTGCATATGTACATGTAGTGTGGATATGTATGTATAGCTCAAGGAGATAATTTTTCCCTTTTGTTGGAGGACATAGCTTTTCCAGCTGTGTGTCTTTAAGCAGCCAAGGAGGAGGTAGAAATCCATCTGGTGACATTCCCTCTGCAACAACCCAATGCTGGGGAGATAAAACAGACAGAGGAAGATAGAAAATTCACATGTTGGCTTGAACTAAGTAAAGTGGAGAAAGGATTTTGGATTCAAGGTTTTAGCACAAAACTTATTCCCAGAGCTTGGAATCCATCCAAGTCTTTCCAAACCAGACAGGAACTTCTCAGAACGTTTCAGAAATCCTGATACTTCCTGTGCTTCCCCCTTTCCAGTTTCCGAAGCCAATGTGCATTCATGAGCCCACGTACAGCCACTGCCTCAATAAAACCATCCCCCAGATTCCTGGCATCAAATAGAACATAGAAGTATCCGTTTCCATAGGAAATGCCATTCTCTCATTTTAACCCAATAGCTCATTTCAACAACTTCCCATAGATTTCCTGTATCACCCCCGGTTGGTGTAATAAACCTAGCAGCTTCTTTGTCTAGAATGGCCACTCCCCCACAAGGGCCCTGAATCACAATCATTTGGGACAATGTGACATTTAGGGACCCATGGATGGACTGCTTTTAAAATTACTTCATTGTGAGCTAATGTTTTTTGGTATTTTAAAAAATCTGAATCAAGAGATTTGTAACTTCATTAAAAATGCATTCCAAATAGAAAACAAGGGAGTAAATTACGACAATAACCCATAAATCAAGGATTTGGATTTCCTGACTTATTGTTTCAATGCAGCTTTATACTCCTAAAAGCTATTTGTCCCATCCAGCTTCTTTCACAGATTGCTGCCTTGGGCCCTGTCCCTTCTCACCTAGATCACAAAATCTCTTGCCTTTCATTGACAGCTCAATCATGATAAAACATTTTCCTTCCTCCTTCCCCATAATGCTGCACCTCGAGTTCTAAAATACCTCCTTTCATTCTAACTAAAACGTTTTAAAACCCCACATACATTGAGATACTAATATCCCTCCCAATGCAGGCATGCATTTCTAGGTGTGATCGCCTGGAGTCAATCATGCCTTTGGGTCACAAAATGTTCCCCAACCATAAATCTTGAAGTGAACTAAAATTTGAAATCCTGCAGACAAAAGTATGGTATGAACCCCGCTACACCCCATGGATGAAGGATCAGCACCCACAATTTCACCTACACACCTGACAAAATGTCCTCTCTTCGAATCATTTAGGGACTCTTCTACACATGCAGTAAAACCCGGAAGTAACCGGGACAAAAGGGGGAGAGCTAGAATCAGATTAACAGCGAAAAAGCAAATATTTAAAAGCTGCACTTAAAACCCTATTCCATTCCAAATATGTGCACTTTCTCATAACTGTATATCCCTGCAGTCATGGAAAACACGAAACTTCCTTCCCATACCGTGGGTTGCTCCAGCGCAGGTGCACATTTTAAAAGTCCCAAACAGCTGATTAGGCTATCAAAAAATTTTAGCCATGGACATACAAGTGGCTAAAGGGAAGCGCAATTGGAAAGCAATTAGAACTCTCTGCAACCATTCATTTCTTTCTTATAATATTAAACAGAGCTTGAATTAACAATTGGGTGAAGAGAGAGATAAGAAATCTGCTTGTGTGAACATTAGGATCTTTGCATGTGTGCATATGGGGGTCAGTGCATCTTGGATATAATTTTTTAAAAACCTTCTGCTGAATGTCCCTTGTCCATCCTCCATTTTGATCTTCTTCAAAGGAAGATGTGAAGATGGCAGGGACCATTTCCCAGAACTGACAGGTCTGTGTATGGACTTGTTGTTAGGTCTCGGGACTTTTTGCCCCACTTTTAAAACCGACAATTTGACTCTGTCTTGAAGTGCCCTAGGTCTTCCAGTGATTCTATAGTAGCTTCTGTCTTGGAAAACTGTGCAGTCTCCTAGAAATGATACCTCTATAGCAATTTTCTAGGTCCCTCAGGTCGATACTACGGTTACTTTCAGCAGAAGTCATTTTTTTCAATAGGGTTCACTATTATCCATGGATTCCCATTTCCATAGTAACTTTAGGAATGTATCCCCTGCAGATATGGGGGCATACTGTATAACAATTCAGCATGTACTCTTAAAAGTCATAATACATCTCAAGCATGTGTTCACTTCATCAAGAGAAACAGGAAGAAAGGAAGAACACATGTCATAAAATGCCACATTGTTGAGAGTTTTTGATGAGGGTCCCAACTGGTCATGTCCTCTTTGACAATAATCTCACCCCAGGTTTTCTCTTTCTCCAACTCCAGCAACAGTAAACATGTGGCCACTAATCATGCTCCGTTCTCCTTTGGCTGCTTTCGGATCTAGCTCAACACTGCCAAGACTTGGCGGCATGGAAACCAGGGTGGAAAACATTGCAATGAACAGTCCCACTTTATTTAAACGTGCATAACATTTGAGAAGATTGTGCTTCGTTGTAGTTAATGTATATGTGAAGAGCAAAACATCTTAGGTCCAATCTGGTAGTTTATCTCAGTTATCACTAGTTCCACGACTTTATCTCCAGAGCACCTCCTTCTGGCTTGAAATCATGATTTAAATCAACACAGAGAGACAACTATGTGTACACAAAGCAGAGCTCACTTAGGGCACTCCCTCTATACAACTCCCCGCCTTTCCCCTTCTGTGTAGTGTATACAATTTAATAAAAACTATCCTGCAAATCACGTGTTCTTCTGCTGTTTTAGAAATGCTGCAGCAGAGAAGCAAACATTTCATTGTTGTTGTCTTCTGTTTTATTGAAAGCTGAAAAAGCTGCACATCATTAGTAGGACAGGACTAACTAGAAATAAATGTTCCTGGGCACTTGAAAGAAGGGAAATCTTTCTGCAAACTGTGTAAAGACCTACAATGGAGATTACACATTCTGTACTTTGTTCCCTTCCAAGAGGGGGAAAAAGTTTATCTGAGAAATAACAGGCCGGTTATAAAATCCAAGAGAAGGCGTGGATCAAGCTTGTTTTTCTGGTTGGGATGGGCGTTTCTCCACCATGTTTACTCCCTTCCCACGCGGGCATGTTTACGCAACCTACTTTCTTGCACAGACAAGCAACAGAAAGAGAAGGAGAACCAACCTTCGCCTCTAGAACAGCAACCTGACGCCGTGAGCCCATTGGCACCCATGAGACTGTTCCCACAGACATGTCCCAGCCCCATATCAGATAAAACCTTGGACAATGGGAAGGTGGCAGAGGGAAGCGCGATTCAAGTTGGTTCCAACATGAATTAAGCAATCAATGAGGTGGAACTAAGAAAACAGGTTAGGGAAAAAACAAACAGTGCAGCAGGTGGATTGAAGGCTTACCAGGGAATAGGGGGAAAAATCCCAAAAATTATTCTGAGGACAAGTCTTCTGGAAATCAAAACAACAGTCTCCACCATTTGGAGACTAGCAGGCCAAATAAAGGACAAACACTGAATAATAAATGTGGTCGATAGGGGACTGATAACACCCAGGATTTTCAAACTCCAAGAAGTTTCTGTATCTCAAACAAACTTTGTTCAGCTTGATGAATCACTAGCTGTAATATGGCAAATATTGAAATGTATGATTTTAAAACATTTTTGAAGAAGTCAATATGGCTTCAAAAGCTTGCATGAAGTATATTCTGTGTTTGGTCAATAAAAGCATCATTCTTTTGTGGCTTTTGTTTTATTAAAATTGTTTGCAAAAAAAAGTAATAATAGTATCAGATTATCTCCATGTATAACCTACCCCCAACAAAATGGACTAATAACTTTCACTTGGAAGGACTCCTCGACCTTTCTTGGCCTTGAATTGTGAGCTGGCCTTAAGAGAAAGAATGTGTTCGATTCTATTCGGGTGTGACTAATATTTTCTGTCCCAGGATATTTGTACAGGGTGGACTATTACTGAAAGTGACTACTATGACTTATGACAGTTGCAAGATTTAGAATTATAGCAACTTTGGAAGGTAAGGCAAAACAATACCATATTTCATCAATTGTAAGATGCCATCGATTCTGATACGCAGCTCAATTTTGGAACAATTTTGGAGGAAAATAATGTTCCTAGAATATAATGATAAATTAAGGATGAATTTTAGGAATCAAATAACAGGCTCAAATATAGTTAGCAAATAAGCAGGATCTTTAAATCACTCCTTTCAATGGGACAGACAGGATTTGTCAAGGTGGAACGTGACAACCTGGAATGTGTCCAGAGGAGGGCGACTAAAATGATCAAGGGTCTGGAGAACAAGCCCTATGAGGAGCGACTTAAAGAGGTGGACATGTTTAGTCTGCAGAAGAGAAGGCTGAGAGGAGACATAATGAGGGCCATGCATGTGAGGGGAAGTAATAGGGAGGAGAGCAAGC